>NW_028292575.1:8780282-9526535 GCF_029948245.1 Actinia tenebrosa
TCGAACCCCTCACCGAGGAGGCTAAAGGCGAGTGTTTACTATACCATGACAACCTGACTTCCCCGAGTGAATGATGCACCCACATGGTTTTATCATGTAACTCCATAAGAAACGTTCCTAAAGATCCCCGCTGAATTCAATTCAAAAGCATGTTTAAAGTCAAAAAATTGTCAACTAAAAGTTATTCTTTCATTAATTTTTAATGAGTTCTCTTAAAAATTGAAGTTGCGACCTCATAAGTATGCTTTTAACTAATGCCGATAAAAGACACAATGACAAGTCACTAACTAGTAAGACAAGCAGCGTTGGCTAAATCATTGACAAGCTGGCGAAGTTAATTGGCATCAACTGCATAAGTCAGTGGATCAACCTTAATCCAATTTTTAAAACTCATTTGGTTATATAAATCATATTAGTTAGGAACATTAAGATTTCTAATACTGTCCTGATTTAAGATTTGACGAAGTCAATTATATCAGTCCACGTATTTTAAAATTTGGGTTTCAATGTAATTTATTAAGTTAATACGAATTTAAATGATACGAGTGCACCTGTCTTATGCGAATCCTGTTTACATCGGACGAGCACGTGGAAATACGATATCTAATGTCATAAAATAAAGCTTACCCTAAATTTTTAAATTGATCGATTGGTTGCCAAACTTTGCCAAACGAATGAGAATTTTGGAAAAGCACAAAAAATATATCGAATCGAAATATGGCGACAAAATTGAACAACTATTGTTCTTGACTGACTAGCCTCTCATACATGTGAAAAAGCTTTTATGTTTCCACGTGAACACGAGGCAAGTCAGTCCAGGACAACAGTTATTCAAATTGCTTGGTGGCCATATTTCGAATCGGCGTGTAGCAAATATCAAATATTACATGGTTTGCATGATGGCGTCATGTTACTACCACTACCAAAATGCTTCGTGAATTTTCTTTCTTATTCGGATTTGTATTCCCTCATGAGAATAGTAAGACAATTGGTGCTAATGAACTGAACAAAAGAAAATGTGCAAAGGAGTCTGGTGGTGGTGGTAGTAAATAACGCCGCTATGATGCAAGTGACCTATTATTGAATCGCTTTAAGACCTTCTTCCTGTTTTTATTGATTGCTTTATTTTTGTTTTTTCTTGACACAAGAGGTTCTCTTATTTCACTGTGCGTATATGAAATTTTAAAACGAGTGAAAAACGTTTGCGCATGCTCCATTATCTATGCAAATTAATCCAAAACGGCTTCGTGCTATTGAGTATGCAAGTTTGACTTTCAAACTTGTCTTTTAAATAGACTTTAGATAAATTGAAGATAGTCTAAAATATCGCCTAATGAAGATTAGCAGCTTGTCGTCACGTCGAAACGCCACAGTCTTTGCCAAATAACTACCCTCAGCAATAGTGAGACAAACGAATAAGTATCATTCATTAAAGACAACTCTTGAAATTAAGGCTAATTCTTCGTTTGTATATTTAGAAAAAAAATAAACTCACTATTCTCACTAATATGCACTTGAATCAGTAATTGTCGAATTATTTCGTCGAGCATGCGCAGTATGAAATAAGGGTCTGGGAACGATATTGAAAACTAGTGAAACGCGCGCATGCGCAAACGTTTTTCTTTAGAACCCGAAAGATACAATCAAGTGACCTCTTGCTCATTGATAAAGGCAGTAAACGTCAGCATAGGTAGACCCATAATTGTCGGACTCTGAAAAGTCATCTAAGTCTTGACCAAACCAAATACGGTAGTTTTGGCCAGACGTGACGGGAAACAGTCCAGGTACTTCTGGAAAGACCAGCTCCTTAGATAATGCAGTCACACCTGGGAGGTTATACGCATGCGTCCCTGGAAAGGGGAATGAACTCGGTAGTAGAACTTTGTTACCATTATCGGTGATAACCACGGACAGGAATGCGTGATGCCCATTTTCAAAGCATCCCCAGTAATTCTTTCCATTTGGATCACTCGTATTGCATGTCAAGAAACCCCATCGGTGGACCAGCTTGATTTGGATACACACACCAGTCCGCTGGACGGAAAATGAGCCGTATCTGTTATCACGGGCCCCAAAACCAACAGGATTGGTATTGATTTTGGTGCAGTTATCTGATATGAATATATGAATGGTTCAAAATGTGATTGATTATAACTGAAAACCGGGTCAATAAAATAAAAGGCGACCAGAAATGACGTAAAAATCGCATTTGAAAAATGTTGCTTCCAAATGTGATGTTTGTATTTTGGCGTCATTGACCTCTACTACCAGACTCCCTTGCACGCTTTCTTTTGTTCAGTTAATTAGCACCAACTGTCTTACTATTCTCATGAGGGAATGCAAATTTAAATAAGAAAATTTGCGAAGCATTATGGTAGTGGGAGTCAAATGACGCCATCATGCAAACGGCCTATTTTATTTTGTTAACGTCTTAATTTTTTTATTCCTTTGGAAAAGAAAACGTATGGATCTCCTAAAACAATCTAGTTGGTATTTTATATTTCATTTTATCCAGTTTTTCAGTGTTGATAAGAAAAAACCTTCTTATTCAATAGATAATGCTATGATATTTGATTACAGACTAAATGATACAGAATTAGCCTCGTTTAAGAGGAAATACATATCGTTCGCAAAGGGCGACTGTAATGTAAAGAATGCGCATCTTGAACAAATTACAATACCAATGTATTGAAATCCCTTGGTTTTTGAAATAGCTGTATACAATGAATTCATGATTATAGTATGGGAAATAGATTGGGTTCGTAAAATCTGGATTCTTTTTATCTATTCAAGGGCGGATCCAGGGTTTTTTTGAAGGGGGGGTCTCTGGGGTAAATTTTGTGGGCAAAGAAATTTTTTACCACAGAAGGCCCATTTGACCTCAGGAATGACATGGGGGGTCGCGACCCCCCCGACCCTCCCCCTGGATCCGCCCTTGCTATTCTTTCTGTTACGCTGTAACCTTCTTTCCCAATGCACTAATGCAATAAGTAAAGCCAAGAGAAAATGAACTAAGAGAAGGAATCTCTGGTATTCATGCTTGTAATCATCATAGGAACCGTTTGATGCTATTTTTAGAATCACATTTGTCATCGTTTGTCTTTCTGCAAGCGCATACTGCACGCGCTGTACGCTGTTTGCTCACGTTTTTTTTTTCTTCTGAAAAACGCATGAAAAATGGAGCAAACAGGGTAGAGCACGCGCGTGCAGAAAAGGAAACATCAGATTCTAAAAATAGCATCAAAGAGTACTCATGATGGAGCGCGCGGATTCCTTCTCTTAGTTCATTTTCTCTTGGTAAAGCACATTTTACACGGCTGTGAAAAAACTACAGACAAACGTGCATGAGCGCCGTGACTGTCACGTCGACATGTCCTAACATTTTAATTGGCTAAGCAGAGACCACTTGTGTGTGATTGGTTCAAAAAAGTTATCAATTCCGTAACGTGACAGGCCTCAGGCCTCAGTTGTTTGCGTGACGTATCACAGTCATAAAAAATCTGACTCCAAACAAAGCGTGACAAACCTAATTCGCAGAATCTTCCAGTAAACCGTGTTGTACAGGTGCAAGTAAAGTCAATTGCTCCCACCATGACGGCACATTTCCCGCCATTTTGGCACGGATGACTGTTGCACGGGTCCTTAAACGAAAAAAAGCAACGGATAATAATATTTCTAAACCTGCAAGGTTTTTCATTAAAATCAATTACATTTTTTATTGACATTAGTTGCAAACAAGAAAAAAATTGGGGAGGGGGGGATGACTCTTTTTTGTAAAGCAAGAGCTCTAGAGAGTAAAAAAAGGCCGAATATAAAAAATAAAAACAACGAATATATGACCAATAAAAAATAAAAACAACGAATATATGACCAATAAAAAATAAAAACAACGAATATATGACCAATAAAAAATAAAAACAACGAATATATGACCAATGAAAAATAAAAACAACGAATATATGACCAATAAAAAATAAAAACAACGAATATATGACCAATAAAAAATAAAAACAACGAATATATGACCAATAAAAAATAAAAACAACGAATATATGGCCATTGAAAAATAAAAACAACGAATATATGGCCAATAAAAAATAGAAACAACGAATATATGACCAATAAAAAATAGAAAAAAGGAATATATGACCAATAAAAAATAAAAACAACGAATATATGACCAATAAAAAATAAAAACAACGAATATATGACCAATAAAAAATAAAAACAATGAATATATGGCCAATAAAAAATAAAAACAATGAATACAATTCGAAATAAGTCTCGTTTAATTTTACTAAAGAAATTTTTTTAATGTTGCTTAAAATTGAATGTCAATCCAGAAGCAGAAAAGGAAAACAATAAACGCGTAATTAAAGGAAAATACACCTTAAAAACGGCTGTGTTTGTATTTTTATGGCAATACGAACAGTACGACATATTGATGAATTTGATTAGTTGGGCAAATACACTTGCTACCATATATTTGGGATTGTCCGATTTTCTAATTACTGGGTTGCCTGTGTCAAACCAGTCTTGAAATACGCTTGTTTTTTTTTTTGTTTTTGTTTTTCCTCTCTCTCTCGTCAAAATAGAAAAAATGCGTAATAGTGCGCATGGTAGTTTTGATCGAATGTTCAGAAAACAAAAATTCAGCCTATAAACGTAGCCGAGTTGTAAATCAATTGTATTCCGTCTCGGCTTTGAATCAATATTGCACATGCCACAAATTGTTAAAGAGATTTTTTGTGAAGTTTGATTATAGTTCAACATTCGTTTCTATTCTTTAACTGTGTAACTTCTGAGAGGATTTATTAGTTTAAAAAAGGCAATGTTTCAGTAATAATAGAATTATATATTGGGAAAATCATAAATATGCCCTGAAATTAATTGTATATCCCCAATAATTGGAATGTGATTGAGTATTTATTTGCACAGGTTTGCTACAAACTTATCAGTTTAGCTTTCAACCAAAATTCATTAGTCATAAAAAGAATAAATTGAAGCAACTATGTTTTATAGATGTTTTATATCGACCACGTAATACTTTTTTCTAAACCAAGCTTTTGAAGATAATTCTCCATCATTAGGGTATTGAAAATCATAATAGAGCGCGAGGGAAATTCAAAAAACTATGTCAGTTTACTTTGCAAAGATTAGAGTAATAATATCATAATGCTGTTAATGGTATTTGTAAGTCTTTCAAGTGTAAAAAAAACTGCATTCTTGTAATAAAATTGTTATACAAAAGTGACATGAAAACGTGATGTAATTTATGAGTGAAAATGTTACGTTTTACCGGGTTGAATTTTTCGTAGTAGTGAAAAACGTCGCTTCTTTCCAACGTCTTAATTCCCTTGTCGTTGGGCAACAGTTGACATAAATGGTTACCATCCGAGTCCTTCTCGTGTGCGAAGTTAAAAGAGTGACAGCCAGATAAACCTGAACACGATAAAGCACATTTCAACTGTCCTTGTACTTTCAAAACCTTTATAATAGACGAAGAAGCGAGAGCTTGAAACGAATGGTAAACGTAGAAATCTGATTCTTGACTTTGTGCTGCGTGACACACGAGAAAAATAAAGAATACAAAGAAAAACATGCTTCCATTCAATAAAACTTTGCGTCCTCCAACTCCAAGGCGTTAGGGTTTCAATTATTTAAAGGTCACTGTGCTATCTCCACTGCGACTGATGACCTCGCTATGGATTCCTTAAGTAAATTCAGAAGTAAAGTAAGTCTTGTGTTTTGAGGTGAACTGCGACCAAATGAACTGCAAAATAGCGAGTAAAAACAAGATAAGATAAGATAAAAATGGGACTGATTTAACAGTGAATTTCCACAAAGTAAAGGGGTTAAAAATAATAGCTGAAGAGTTATTCGTATATCTAAGGTGTTCCACATGATAGGTTTTGGGACCACTTTAACGTAACTTATTGACTTACTAGACGATTTGTATTGCTACCAAGAAAAGTTCTTCATAATCCCTGCATGCTCTGGCCTTTAGATGTGAAGAAAATGAGGTCGTGAAAATTAGTCATTCCGAGGTCGAGGAGAGAAGTGGGCAGAGTTAGCATTGCAGTGCATTGCGGGACTGTTTATAGGGACATATTTTCAAGATGGCGACAATTTCGTTTCTAAGATAGTCCCACAATCCATTGCAATGCAAACTCAACCCATTTTTCTCAACTTCGGAATTGCTAATCGATCAAAGTTAAAATAAAGTGAAAAATGTTTTCAACGATTTAACCTCCACCTGAACAAAATAGGATTTTGGATGACAATAGACCCCTTCACAGTTCCCTGCGCCATCTTGAAAGGTAGCCGTACCTTTGCATCGAAGTAAGACGAACGGTGAGCTTGTAATGATAGAGACCTTTTTTTGACACCTTGGACAATTATTCACACGTCTCTATCATTGCACGCTCACCGTTCGTCTCGCTTCGATGCAAAGGAACGGCTACCTTTCAAGATGGTCATGAAGAGAAAGTCAGAAAAATCTTTATAGAACTCCTTTTCGTTTTGGACCCGGAAGTCATTTTTCCATAAGATTAACCTCACACTTAAAAAGCTCTGTACTAGATATACTATCACTTGCCAAGTATATGGTCTCAATGACGATCTTGACATCATTATTTGAGGCATCTGGATAACGTAGAACTACTGCCTCCACGAGATCAAAAATCTATAGAAAACAACAAGGAAATATAAGAAGGCTTAAGAAATATAACAAGGCTTTCCTTTGATATAATTTATCTCACAACCGAGTAAGAAACTCCCATCATTACTATCTTTAGGGCAACTCAGTGGGGTAGAGAGGGAGATAAAGAAAGAGATGCTCCCCCACCCCCCAATTCTATTTAGTATTTTTGACATGAAAATTTGACTCAGTGATTACAATAATTCAGATTCGTACCCTGTCGTCACTCAAGTTTATTTCTTTATTTGGAAACAATATGCTTTTGTGCGTTTTATTTGGCGATTAATACACGCAAAGGCTTTTTCTGTTCTTTCCTTCCCTTGTTACAACGCGACGGGAACTCGCTAACTCCTTCCCATCAACAGAGAAGCGATAGGCTAGATTGACTAACCTGGTTCTCAAAGCTGGGCTGGTAACGGCGCCATAGGTTGGTCAGTGACTGGTAGGATAGAGTATGCTTTACACCAAATCCTTAAAAACAATAATGTGGATCAAGAGACTTGCACTCATTTATACGATCAAAAGCTTTAGGAAAACGTGGAATCCATAGCTTCCTTCCCTCCAATGGAACAGAGCGACCCAGGAAGGGCACACCAGACAACTGCCAATGCGAGTGAGAAAAGGACATCATTCCGAAAACTGCACTAATTCTGCAACCTCGACTAAGTAACTTCAGACTCGCGCGCATCTTTATACCAAGAAGCCATGATCTCTTATTGTATGATGTACTTCATCAGGCAAAATGTTAAAAAAACTGACGATGGATTGCTTTTGAACATGAACATCCTTAATTTCCCCCCACTCCCTTTCCTTTCTTTCTCTCTGTTTTCCGTTTCTTTCTTTCGACATCACGTTTTGGCAAATTAAAAGCTGATTCGATCCCAATGGAAGTAAGGTAAATCTGGAAAAGTCATGTATGACTAATTGTTTTACCTTTAATTGTGAAGTTTATCGCTTTCTGACGTGTCAATTCTGTGACAGATGAAAGAAACCTTGGAGATAAGCAGTCAACCATCTGATAGTCGCTGGAACTATAAGAGAGAAAAATGACTTGGTGATTTTGAGTTCAGTAATGTTTTAACCAGCTACAAACAGGATTACTTGGGCAGTGATTTCGAAAACCAAATCTCATTTTCTTGCTGTTGAACTCGGCTTCCTCGTTATTGTCGTAGTTTGTGGTTCAGTTTTCAGGGGAGGGTGGCATGTGTAACTGCCCGCCCCATCCCACCCCACTCCACCCCCTTCCCCTCGCGCAACCCACTCCCAATGCAAATTTTTTTCTCGCGTTGTTTTACACTTTTTATTCATACTTGACCAAACCTGGTTTCAAAGCACCCCGTTCTTTTGAGCATTATTTCTTTGATCGATAAAGCACTAATAAAGAATTTATAGGGATGACATGTGGTCTGTGATGGGAAAACCAAATGTATTATGTCTACTGACTAGCACACACATAAAATCTAAATAAAGAGAACAAAAGAATCACCTGCAAATCAAGTCAGTTGTTGCATTTCCTGCAACTAAAAGGCTTTCAACCTGCAGTACAAGAATATAGGAGATTTGAATCAAAGCAATCCATGAATTTTAGCATGGGATTGACTATTACAAAGGTTTTACCAGGAATGCGAGGAAAAGGGGTGGGGGGGTGGGGGGTTGGGGGGTGGTGGATTACTGAGGATAATCCTGAGAATTTTAAGCAAAAGAGGATGGCTATCCACCCCCCTCACCACCCCTGGATCTGCCCCTGCAGGGCTGTTCACTCCATATGAGATAGCTGACAAATAAATTCTTAAAAAAGACAAAGCTTCGACGTTGACTCACGTCAATAACAAGTAAAACAAATAGAATGAATTGGTGTCCAACAACTTGATTGCTCAGTCTCCTTCTGAGCCAGAGGTTTATGAGTAAAGCACTGGATGCCAGATCAAATTGGAATGAATTTAAAAGTTGATTTTTGGGGAGAGGAAAGCCAGAGAACCAGGAGAAATACCCTCAAAGCATAGGAGAGAACCAACAAGCAACTGTATTCGCATATTCTGGGCCGTAGCCACCAGTATGGTATTACACAAGTGAATAACAAAACAGGACCACCTTTCCTAAAACCTGGACCACTGTCCAAGTGGTGGCTATGGCCTCGATATGATAACAAGCCCAGCAGGACCCAAAATCAGGCCACATTGAGTGGCTGTTGCTCTCACTACTAAGCCACCCAAGGGCAGATCCTGCCAAAATTTTAGGGGGGGGCTAATTGAGTTTCTTCCGTCAACACAACGGAAAACAAAAAAAGCATCTAATTCTTCAGCCCCCCTTTGTCCCCCCCCCCCCCCCCCTGGATCTGCCCTTGCCACCACCTGAGCTTCCAAATATTAAGGATCCAAGATTTATAATGTATTTTATTATATGACCCTGAATCAGAGCCTGGACACTAGCAAATCGAGCAATCTGATTGGATAGATCGCATTGCAGACTGGTCTAGATTCTCCACTATTAACCGGTCCGATCGCATATTAATCTTATGGCGAAAACATTTTGTCCTTTTCCATGAAAAGTGGTCATATAATAAAATTCTTATCAACTGAGCTTGGTCGGTCTGTACGGGATTATCTTGACCGAGGTCGGGTACAGACCTCGCTGCGCTCAGTCTGTACATTCCGACCTCGGCCAAGATTATCCTGTACAGACCTCCCGCTTGGTTAATAAGATCTAAGTAGCTTCAAGAGCCTTACCAGGGGTTTGACTACAGGTTTGGACACCAATGGCACACACATCTCAGATAAAGTCCATAAAGTGAGTCCTTGGTGTTTCAAACTGGGCACCACATCACTATTAAAGATAAAAACTTTGATTGTAAGAAACTGGCTTTCTAGATATTATTCCCCTTCCCATCTTATATTTAGATTTAGATTTACAACTTTTATTGGGTATCAATCAGGAAGGAAAATTACAAAACCAACATTCTACCCAAAGAGGAAAGTGCATACACCTAATGCATCCTTCTAAAAGTATTGTGGGTGTGAGGCTAACATGTAATACAAAAGAAATCACACTATTTCCTGATGGAATTTAAGGCATTTCTTTTACATTTCCATGTTAACCTCATACCCATGATACTTTTAAGGAGAGTCCATTTGCTGCAATTTTTTTTTCTATTTCCCCCACTTGACTACTCTAACTTAATCTGTGAAATAGCATTCAATTTATTTTGCACTATATATTACAAAATAGTTAAATTTCTATTGTTTCACCAGTGCTATAGTACTAAATGTGCATTTGAAAATCTCTCTCAATTGATATTTGTGCACTATAAATTAATAATAAATTATAAGATATATTAGCACTGTTTTATAGATATATTTTTTACAATCTACTGTAACTTCAATCATTGAAATAACATTCCCATCATTATTAACATTGATAAGTATCAAAAATTTGTTTGCAGGAGGTTTGTTCTTGAATTTGCTTGAGTGACTAAAGTACACAAGGCCCCAAATCAAGGTCCAGCCTCAAAATAGACCCAATGTTTTGTTGAAACTGAAGGACCCAAGTTTTTGTTCTAAATCCTTAATTATCGAGTATGATAATTAATATAGGTAATAGGACTACATGTTGTCCAATGATATTTATACCTTGGGAATGTTTTCCCCAATTCAGCCTACCTATCATTTTCCAGAGTATCATTCTTTTATTTAATGGCTGTGTACATGAGATCATAGAGCTCAAACAAAGAAGTTTCATTTCCAAAAGAAAAAGAGGTCTATTCTATTGTACTCTTTTATTTTGGCTTGACTATGAGCCACTCTAAAGGTCATATATTTGCTGTATGTGATACACTGCAGTGTTGCTAATAACCAAAGAATGTGCAAACTGATCATTTTCATTGATGCACCCATCACTCAAATAGTATTCAATGAAGTTTTCACTTTTATCTGCAAAAATGGCTTTCACCTTTTCATAGGTGTCTAGACTAACTGGCTCATTTAATTTTTCCTTCCATGCATTATGCTCATCGTCATCGTCATCATCATCCTCGTCCTCATCCTCTTCTTTATCTCTTTTTCCCCCTCCACTCACTATCCTTCCATCTTCGCCCACCTCGTAGGGTTCAATTTTCAATTGGTCTAAAAACCAATATGGTTGCAAAGTTCTCAATATAGATTCCATTGCTTCTTTCCTTGAAGTATATTTCAAATATTGAAAGACATCATTATGCGAAGTGATTTCCAATGCATTATCATCCATGAACCCAAACATTTGCCATATAATCTCACATAATTTATCTATGTCTGGGTCTTGTTGTTCTTTTCCTTTAGTAGTGAAGGGGTGACATGGATTCAAACGTATCATCAGTGTCATTGTAGAGTTATCGTTTAGCATCAACTGTTGCAATTCCGCTTCTCTCAATTTCCTGTCAAATTCTACAAGCTCTGGCAGTGGGTTGCTATACCATCTTTCTTCGCCAACTTTGAGGCTATTTTTCCACAAGTATGAGACCTTTTCAAACGCTGACTTTCCTTCGCAAACCAGCTCCACGTATTGTGCAAAGGGGATAAACTTCTTCCAAATTACTTCACTACGTGCAATCTCTTTCCACCTTTTACAAACACAAGAAGCCACTATCACATCCTTCAAAGGTAGATAAGTAAAGATATTTAAGATAACGAAGTCAGGAAGCTTGGAAAAAGAGAAAGTATAACTAGGTTCAATCTCCCTTTCAATTACTTCTGCGGCCATCTTGAAATATGCAGTCTTTCCACAGGTAGCCCACACCAGCCAGTCCTCGGCGTTTTTTTTTTTAGCGTCCGCATATTTAATGTGGTCATCCGTGCCACGAGGGATTTACAGTGCAGTCCCTACAATAGAAGGTTTTAACATATTACATTTATTTCATCACTGGCCTTCGGAGTAAGAGCTGGAACCACTGCGCCACCAAGCTCTCTTGCAATAACACAAAGGAGTGAAAAAATCAATCAAGAATGGAGTATACGGTTTCATGTAACAGTATTCGTCGTATTTGTTCAAATAAACTAATTGAATTTTCATTTATTTTAGTATTATATTTAGCTTCTCTACAACTTTTCTAAGTTTACCTGATATAAAAATTTGATTCACTTTGAATTACGGATGTCTTAACCAGGGGTGGATCTAGGATTTTTTTAGTCTCCCCCACAGCCGCTTTCAGGGGAGAAAGCGTTGCGTGACGACACTGAAAGCGGCTGTGGGGGAGACTAGGATTTTTTTAGAGGGGGGTGCACCATCCAGGATTTTGTACCCTTTGCTTACAAACTCAAACACCAATAATGCGGTAAATATCAGATCATTTAGGGGGGAGTGCGCTCCCCCTGCAAGCCTCCTCTAGATCCGCCCCTGTTAACTATAAATTGATTCCAGTTGCATCCTAATAAAACTTGACGTCTATTGATAGTCAAGAATATCCTTCCTCCCGCCATCTCCTAAACCTATATTGCAATTGTTCAATTACTTTATGCATTGCACTAATCTTCTCTTGTTACACATGTCAAAATCTTATTTAAGTATTGTCAAACATTAGTACAATTTTTTCATCAAATGTTCATTTATCTTAGCATTATATTCGCAGTGTCTCTACGTTTTTTCTTAGCGTATCTGGTATAAAAATTTGAATCACTTTGAATGCGGTTGTCTAAACTATCAATGGCAAATTTGATTCAACTTTACACCTTAATAAAACTTGCGCCAAATAATGATTATGATCATTTATTTGGATAGCATTTATTACTATAAGAATTATTAATTAATGTTCAATTAACTAAAGCTCATAAAACTGTTTAATATGGAAGACTGCGGTATCGCTAATCAGCAAGGAGTATGCATACTCGAAATTCTCATTGAAACAACCATCACTAAGGTAATATTCAATGAACCCATTGCTTCCATTAGCGAAAAAAGCTTTAATCTTTCGATAAAGCGCAATAGGTAATCTCTTGTTGATTCTTGCTTTCCAGGCTGTATGGTCTCTATACGATCCAAAAATGCTTTCGTCGCCTGAAACTCCTAGTTTTTCTCCTATGTCGTCTTCTTCCTCTACTGGTACATCTTCTTCCTCTAGTTTCGCCCCTCCGACACTAACAATTTCTCCATCTTCGTCTAAAGTATAGGGCTCAAGCCTCAAAGCTTCCAGAAACCACCTTGGTTCTAAAGTGTCCAATACTTTTGCCATAGCTTCTTTACGAGATAGAAGTGTGGCTCGTGTCATGATATCGTGATGGGAATGAACTACTAATGGATGCTCCTCTTTCCCTCCAAAAGACTTCCATATTTCCCCACAAACTTCATTCATCGTTTCGTCTTCTGAATCTTTTCCTTTGGTCGTGAACTCGTAACATGGATTCAGCCTCGCTATCAACGTCATTGAAGAACAACGAGTAAAGTAATTATGATACTCCGCTTTCCTCAGCCTTTTCTCGTACTTAACGAGCTGCATCATTGGGTTAGGAAGCCATCTTTCGTTTCCTATTCTCACGCATTTTTTCTTCCATAGTTTCTTAACTATCTGATAGGCACCTTGTGCTCCGGGTGGCGGTTCAAACCATGGCCATTTTGGAACAAACCTCTTCCATACTACATCCGATCGAACCACAGTATTCCACTGCTTACAAACCAAGGAAGCTTTTCCCATATCATGTATAGATAAGTTACTGAATACTTTCAAGAGCACGACTTCAGGAAAAGCATGTTTTTCACTTAAACTTGATTTCTCTTGTCGTTCACCTTTACCCGAAACGGCCGCCATGTTTTTTTTTCTCTTGTCACGCATCATCTAATTTTAGCGTGACTGTCACGGAAGGCGCACTTGGTAGAACAACATACGACGGGCAAACACAGGAAGCCCAATTTAGATAAAAGTCAAAGTTGAAAAAAAATCGGACAAATTGGATAATTTTTTTTTTTCATAATTTGAGATCAAGAAAATGTCCTCTGTAATAGACAAGAGCAAAAAATCAATAAAAATATGCACTAGGACATTTTTTGCATGTGCCTTTATTTCCCTTTATAATTCCCCTAACCCTGTGAGCAGAGTCTCCTTTTATGTTGTTGATAAGTATAAATACTAAAAAATAAAATTTATCAGGAAGAATCTATTATAATTTATATCCATATTATACCTTGGCTAGCTTCAATATTTATTTACATATTTTTATACTTACTTGGCTGAAGTGCTCCATTTCGTTCCATCATGTTTCATCAAATCATAACAAATCGAGTCAACCACCTGTTTTAATTACATAGAATAAAAAAAGTTTGGAAATGTTGATGTTTTGAAGAGAAAATGGAAAATTAATTTGTTTGCTTGACCCACCTCCCAGTTGGTTCAGATCACTAGCATAGCACCAAAATTGAATTAATTCAAGTGGGATTCCTGTGGATTTGTCAGGAAAATGGTAAATTCCCCCCCCCCTCCCCCTCCCATAGTCAAGACCTCACTAATCCCCTGGTTCAAATATTAAATAAATGTCTAAATATCTGCAAAATGGTAGGACCTTTGCTGTGTCTCAGGTTATATACCATAGTCTTGTCTCATTCAGAGATGGCCACTAGTTTATCAGTTAAAACTCAGCATTTATCATGTCAACCTCTATAAATAAAGTTGATTGATTGATTTAATTAACTCATGCCCAAAAATCACTGTTATTTTTACTTGCCTTCTCAATCATTATTTGAGTTGTTTCTGTTGCCGTATTTCCAATATACTGACCGATTAAAAGAACAGAAGATGGACACATTGGACTTGGGCTCACCATGTGCCTAATCTGGGACTGAAAGATTGTAAAATAATTACCTGGCTAATTAAATTTAATTTTTGCAGGGTTACAGTTTAGGAAGATCAACAAACAAAAGAATAAAGAGGCAACAATTTTGTATTGTTTGAGAAATTATATATTGTATGATGTACCTTGTAATGGCTCATTGTCAAATTTCTTAGGGCAGTCTGCCCCACCCCCCTCCCCTTGGGCTTGAAATTTATTGGTGTACATAAGATATTTAATCAGATATTCAATCTTTACAAACCTGTGCCCAGGCAATGGTCTTATGTGTAGCACTGTCAGCTGCATTTCCGGCAGAAGCCAGGGACATAATACAGTGGAAAACGATTTTTACTGCTTCCTCTAGAGAAATAACCAAAATATCAATGTGTAACTTTTGGAAAATTTCCATATCTCACCCTTGTAAAGCAGGGTATTTTAGTTTCCAAAGGATGTAAAGTCCAACCCATACACAGTGTTTTCATTAAAGGTCAGAGATCTGAGAAATCTCCTGTAACTAAGCAAAAGTTCCTAGCTTAAACTACTATGGTCTTTTACTCCGACGAAGGACTAGCCACCGAAATGTCAGAGTAAGTTTACATCTTTTCATGGTGTATAATTAAACTTTTTATCATTACTATGACCTTCTATTTTTTCAAAACATAATGAAAATCCTGCCAGGACTCTCCACCTAGTTCACGATTTTCTCCTATTATTTCAAATTTATAAAAACCCTGAATACAGGGTTAAAATAAGGTTCAATCAGTCGCAAGTCATGATCACAGCCCAAATTAGTTTTAGCTTAGTTAGAACTTATTTCTGACTAAACATTACTGGTCAAAATGACCGGCAAGGCAAAGATTTTACTGGACAAGTCCCTGTTCTGGCCCAACATTGTCTGATGTCCAGCTGCTATTTTAAGCACTGTGCATTAAGTGTGACAGTCTAATTCTCATTCTACAGTGTTTTGGTAGTATTGATTTACAACAACCCATGTTTACCTGAGCATTGCATAATATAATTTTGGGCCAACATTCCAAGAAGTTTCCCAACACTTGGTATCTCATGGAGAACGGCTCTAGGGTGTCCCTGTGAAACATCATATATATATTTATCATATTAGCTTACATAGTATGCTTGCTTTGATTGGTTGAGAACTGTGCTGTATTAGTGAATGAATCACTGTTGCTATGAACAACAATGCATGCACTGGAGGAGAGGAAAGAGGAGGAACTCTTACGATAAGGGGAGGGGAAGGAACTCAAGATTGACAATCTAGAACTACAGATCCTTGCACTAATTTACAATCTTGGGGTCAAAACAAAAGAATTCCCTTTTTCTTGAGGATCGAAATCTTATTTGATGTTACAGCCTTTCTCAATCACACGCACCACTCTAGGGATTGTTGCTTTTGCAACGAAGTAGCTTTTGGTGGACGTCAATAAAGGCGTTTCTATGACATTCTATAGGCACGTGCCCTTATAGCTTTGTGTTTTTCGACAATGTTATGGAAACGCCTTGTGATTGACGTCCACCAAACCTTCTTCGTCGGGACAGAAACAATCACTAGAGGGCGCGTGTGATTGAGAATGGCTGTAATGAGAAATGCTTTGTTACTGTCGACCAACAAGGCATCTATGACGTAACATGGTAGGGAGGGATTTTGTGCAAAGGGTCTTTGTATAGTATTAAAGACTTAAAATGAACCTTTAGACTATATCAAAGAGTCAGTCTACTAAAGGTGATAATAAAAATATTAGTTAATAATACCTTTTTTTCGATGAATTCTTTCAGTTGATTCAAGAATGATACTAGATCATCCAAGCTGTCTAACGCTCTCCGATCTCTTTCGCTGGATTCACTTTCCTCAGAAGATTTCTGGAAAATATTTAGCCATTTCTTTACTTCTTCTTCACAAATCATCACCAACGCTGTTAAATCATCTAACCAGATATCGTTAGATGGTGAATAGAATCATCATATTCGGCATCTTTACTTTGTTTTCACAATAATTTAACTCTGCACTTTCCATTGAATTCGAAGATTTCGTAAAACGCGCGAAGATTAAGAAATACAGGAAGCCCAAGTTATAAATTTGATACCAAAATATTTCCGTCGCCACTTTTATCGCTCAAATTACCGTTCTTTATGAAATTACTAGTTAAGATTTTTAAAAATGTTTAAAAATTTTTTTGAAATTTTTTTTTTTTTTTAAATTAGAAAAATAAAAACACCCGTAGTTTAAATTTTTGTTTTTGGGATTTCTGTGCTTTTAACACCGGGTTGAGGTTCATCTCCATCAATTTTTTTCCCAAGATGGCGGACGACTGAGTTTTGAAGGAAGTAGACTTCATAATTGCTTTTTAGCTTGTTATGGATCTAAAATGGTCTCTTGGCACTCTTTTTCGATATTGATATTATTGTTCTTCACACTGTGTTATCTTGGTGTGAGCGATGATGAAGATGCAGTGAAATGCGACGATTTGCTCGATGGACAGTATCCTTGTTGTTTGTTGTCACAGTGTTCTGTAGGTTTTACAGTATATCGTAATTTTATTGTTGTTTTTTTACTTGTAATGAAAACTGTATATATTTAGCCCTTGACTGTGCTTATATACCAATGTGATAAGCCAGTTATCGACTCAAAGACCCAGTCTGCTGCAGGATGCAACGAAAATCACACTGTTAAAGGTAATAGTCTATGTCAGCTTTTTTAGTAAGCTTTATATTTAAGCTTATATAATAAATAAACTCATAATTTTATTCAGCTTCTATCTGCTCATCAAAGAATACATAAAAGACAATTTTTACGGCCTCAATGCTTCTTGATTTCATAGTGTAAGACAATTTTTTAAATATAATTTAACTAGGTGTGTTTACTCTGGCTACTGCACAGGGAGGTATAAAAGTGGTCCATATCATGTTTTTTCTCATGATATGTGCGGAAAAAGGGACCAATTATCGGTTCCCTATATCATGAGCCTTCATTATTTACTGTCAGCTGTTATACGTTGAAGCTTGTCCTGGATACCTGGATACTTGGTCTTGTATAAGAACTTTATAGAAATTAGAACTTAGATAGAAGCAGTTTACCTCTTTCTAGAAGTAGTTTACTTTCAAGGCCTCGTAAAAGGCACACGAAACAAACTTTTCGGCTTTCGGCCAGAAAAGAAAGCCAATAATATTAATTAAAGGCAATGACACCGAAGGAGACAATGAACCTGGAGCTGTTCAAGCTCTTCAAGGAGATCTATCCAGTCACCAAATAGATCTTTGTTTTATGTCCGAGACGTGGCTACATGACCGTTTTGACAAGAACCTGGTCTCTCCACGTGGTTTTAATCTTATAACTAAAGACAGAAAAGAAAGGATTGGAGGTGGTTCTCAACTCGTCAAGAAACCAACTAGTGGCAGCATAATTCTGGATGTTTTCCTAACTAATGCACCACTAGACTTTGGATCTGTAAGATGCATAAATAGCCTGATTTACACTGATCACAAGTGTGTGGTGGTTCATCCCAAAATAAAGACCGAAGCCACATGCAAGAAAATGGGTTGAATTTCGGGATACTCGATCACACTGCAAACTAGCAATGATTGAGTTCCTGAAAGGAATTGACTGGAGGAGTGAGCTATTTGGAAGAGACTTTATACTGACTCGTTTTTATACTGAAGTATGCCCTGTGATTGAAATCTGTTTCCCCATGAAAAGGGTTAAGATGTCATCGAATGATCCTGTATTTATTACACCTCTTGTAAAGTATCTGTTAAAGAAAAGACAAAGGTTTTTCCCAGAAAGGTATGATTGTTGAAGCAAACTCACCTCTGCCAAGGATAAGTGAACTCATAATTGAAAATAAGATTAGATCAACTCCGTCAAAAGCAAAAATGAGAAGCATGGATCCACTACTAAGCAGTGGTGGAAGACAGTAAACACTATCACTGGTAGAGAGGCAAAGGATGTCCCACTTAGTTCAATCTTCTGTCTGGAAGATATAGATACTATTTTTCAAGGAATTAACACAGATACTAAATATAAAACTCCTATTTTATTGGAAATTACGGAACATACAAGAATGCCTGTTGATGAATCTACCACATTCAAGTTCCTATCAAGTGTTAAAAAACAGCCTCAGGTCCGGATCGTATTCAGTACTGGTTCTGGAAAGAATTTGCACTAGAACTCAGGCTCCAGTTATTACTCACTTATTCAACCTATCTATTGAAGCTCAATCAGTCCCACTGACATGGAAAGTTGATAGCATAATTAACTCCTATACCTAAAGAATCTCTACTTCAGACTATCAATCAACTGCATCCAATATCTTTGACTAACATTATTATCAGACTCTTTGAACGTATAATTTATAACTTAGAGATTAGACCAAGCATAGAAATAGAAATAGTTTGCTTATAAACAAGGTTGTAATACCACATTGGCACTATTCCATTGCCAACATATGTGGATGAAAAGGTTGGATGGGATGGCTGATAGCGTAAGGGTATTTGCCTTTGATTTCTCGCAAGCCTTTGATTCAGTTAACCACTTCATCTTACTGAATAAGTTTAGACAATTGCCTATTAACCCATATATATTTAACTGGGTAGTGGATTTTCTTACTCATAGACAACAGAGAGTCATTAGTGATGGCATATTTACTCTTTTTGTATCTATAAATAAATGTGTTCCCCAAGGAACAATTTTGGGTCCCGTGCACTTTTCAGTTATGCTAAATGACATCAAACCTATTAATAATTCTAACTCTATTTTGGTTAAATACACAGATGATATAACTTTAAGTACCTTTAGGATTGGTAATAATGATTGTTCTATCCAAGAGGTAGACTCCATTAAGAAGTTGGCTCAGGATAATTTAATGGATATTAATTTATCTAAGACTAAAGAACTTGTTGTCAAGGGCAAAGCTGTGGCACCTATTCCTAATTCCATACAGGGTATTGAACAAGTAACACATTAAACTTTTGGGTGTTCATTTGATAACTTACTTTATCAAACTCATTAATAATTCATGAGGAAAACACAACAGAAATCACGCCCGTGAAGAGTGTTGTAAATCTGATACAAAACTGTGTTCATTTGCATAAACTTGAAGTTGGATTTTCTTGGCCAAACTCACTTTAATTTTGAAAATTTTAGTGAAACACAAAGGAACTAACCTAGACGTTTGATAAGTCATATACAGTATGAGTGGCCTTGTTGTATCAGATATACAATCACTCGGATACGCCTCGTGGTTGTATATCTGATAACAACACGGCCACTCATACTGTATATATTACTAAAAAGGCAGGGAAGAGAATGTATATACTAAGGATTTGTAAGAAATATGGTTATAGTTTGGACTGCCTCCATCACCTTTTCCAATCTATCATTATGTCTCTATTCACCTATGCCAGTTCAGTTTGGGGCTGTTCTAGAGTACAAACACTAAAAGTGTGCAACACTTTGCAGTATTTAGTAGTAAATAGTGCTAATTAAACAATAGAAAACAATAGGATTATCATGATTTAGCAGTATTTAGTGGTATTTATGTTACACACTAAAAGTGTTTGTACTCTAGTTACTCTAAATATTTATATGAAATAGATATTTTGCAGAATAGGGATTTTAAGTTTGGTTATGTTAAGAATACGGTTCCAGTGAAAGACATAATTGAAAAATCAGATTTAAGATTATGGGATAAAGTAATTCGGCCTATCACCCTCTTTTCCATCTGCTTCCACCCAAGAGGACCAGGGTCTTAAAGTGCTTATAAGCCTTTACACAATATTTTCAGAATTGATTCTTTCAATAGTGAATAGTTGATTGTGAAAATAATTCGTCATTTGAATGTTGGGTCTTTGAGATACGAAGGTTTATATTTCCAATATGTTAATGACTATGACGTAACATAAGGGATTTGAGTTATTTTGTGGCAACTTTTAATATTTAATGCTGGACGTTTTTTGAAAACAAATTTGTAAGAACCTTTACGTGAGTCACAAGTAAAAGGGTGATGCTTTTAAAATACTGTATTCCAGAACGAGTGCAATGCTGTATATTAAATGATCCCTTATGTTACGTCATAGTCATTAACATATTGGGAATATTAACCTTTGTATCTCAAAGACCCAACATTCAAATGACGAATTATTTTCACAATCAACTATTCACTATTTAAAGAATCAATTCTGAAAATATTGTGTAAAGGCTTATAAGCACCTTAAGAGATAGTAAGAGTACATAGTTTTATTCTCCCATCAAAAACTGAGCGTTTTAAGAAAGTTTTCTTAAATAAATGCTTTTTTAGATAAGTATTTAATAATTTATTTTTGCTGTAGAGTGCATGCACTAAAACCGTGAACATTAAATAGTACTAATTAGTACTATTTCATACAGAATCCTTTGTTTTCTATTGTTTAATATTACTATTTAGTGCTAAAAATTAGTATTTGTTTCATGGATTTAGTGTGAGCACTCTGTCATTAATTATATTTTATCATAATTTTTACATATATAATTAGTTTAGTCAATTTGTCATTAAGGACGTTCGTCTTCTTAATTAACAAAGAGCTATTATTACAAGGTGGCCTTCAAACACACATGCTTGATTCTGTGGTAAGCTAGAGTCTATCATGTAAAGCGTTTTGAAGTTATTCTATGCATAAAAGTCTCTGAAGAGACATTGTAAAAAAAGAGTGCTGGAAAAAGTATTTGTCCTGACGTTGTAAGCAAAAACAGCACAACCAATGCTCTGCTCTACCGGCTAAGGATTCGTGAATGTAGTCTAAGAAGATTGTAATGTAAATAGAGGATATTACAAGGGCGCGCGGAGATACAAATTTACACTCGATTGCAGAAACGTTGCAGTATACATTTATTCAAATATCTAATTTATTCAGTATATTTAATGATATGCAAAACAGAAAAATCGCTTTATTTATTGTTTGTTTCATTCAATGACTGTCAAAATATTTTTTCATGTCTAATGATTATAAATCAGTTGGTTTTAAGCGTTGAAAATGGTTATTTTGCATTATGCATCTCATTAGATATTTGTATAAATGTATACTACAACGTTTCTGCAATCAAGTGTATCTATAAACTAACTAATAGATTTAATTGTAATGTACTGGAATTTAGAATAATGGGCAAGACTAATCGAATAGACGCTACTCACATGTGATATATATGACATATGGGTGAGGTACTAGTATCTCATATTTTTTCGATCCAATCCTTCTCCCACTTTTCCCCCTAGTCTCTTATATTTTCAAAACTTGCGCTCCCTACCACCACTTCCAGAGGTAGCCGCGCTCGTAGGATTGGAATGCAGCTGACGATCGAGTACAAGAGAGTGGCTGGTCATGAATGCATTCATTACTGTTATGGGAAGGGGGAATGAATCTTGAGAGTGTGATACAAGAGGGTCAAGAAATGAGTGCATTTGGTATCATGCTCTTACGGACAATATTCAACCAACGCAGTAGGATTAGAATATAGCTGGCGATGGAGTACAAGAGAGTGGTAGGTCCTGCATGCATTCAGTACCGTTATGGGAATGGAAAAGTGAATCTTGAGAGTGTGATACAAGAGGGTCAAGAAATGAGTGCATTTGATATCATGCTCATACCAACGAAATTCAGCCAATGTATGGGATTGGAACATAGCTGGTGATGGAGTACGAGAGAGTGGTAGGTCCTGAATGCATTCATCACCGTTATGGGAATGGAGAAGTGAATCTTGGGAGTGTGATACAAGAGGGTCAAGAAATGAGTGCATTTGATATCATGCTCATACCGACGAAATTCAGCCAATGTATGGGATTGGAATATAGCTGGTGATGGAGTACGAGAGAGTGGTAGGTTTTGAGCCCGCTAACGAATGCATTCATCACCAGTATGGGAATGGAGAAGTGAATCTTGGGAGTGTGATACAAGAGGGTCAAGAAATGAGTGCATTTGATATCATGCTCGTACCGACGAAATTCAGCCAATGTATGGGATTGGAATATAGCTGGTGATGGAGTACGAGAGAGTGGTAGGTTTTGAGCCCGCTAACGAATGCATTCATCACCAGTATGGGAATGGAGAAGTGAATCTTGGGAGTGTGATACAAGAGGGTCAAGAAATGAGTGCATTTGGTATCATGCTCTTACCGATCTGTTTATTTGTTTGTTTTTTTTTTCAAAAATCAAAAACTCCCGGGTATTGGTTCCCGGGTGCCTGGTATCTAGATACTTCGATAAATATTAGATCCACGGAAATTATAATTTTTTTAGGTTATTGAATTTTGATTCATAATTAAAATGATGTACTGAATCATTTTTCAAACATTCAAAAATAAGAGCAAACAGCCTGTGATAAATGTTTGAGATACTTAGCTGACTAACATCTACTTACCGTTCAACTCAGAGATATTTCATGCCCACACTCGTGTTTGTCAGATGTATTCGAAACGATGTACTTATTCAGTAGTATCTTGCACAAAAGGTATAAAGAGATTATAAAATTATTTATGTATTAATTTTCATCATGAAAGCACGAATTCTTTCGTATCATTTTACTAAGATATGGTTTAAATTATCCACTGCTAGTTTGAATTTATTTATGACCTTGAATTTGTATCAGGCTCATGTGTATCGCTAATAAAGGTCGCTAGATATGATTTTTAACGATGCTGACTAACTGACTGACTTGATATGGTTGAGCGTAAACCCCATTATATACGCATTTAATAGTTTTTAGAAATGGAAATACAGGTATATGTATACAAGAAAATGTGCGCATTTCGTATCATACTGAAAATTTTCAACGATAATTTGCAAAAACTTCGATGTTATCCGCATATTCGATATATAAATCACCTAAATGATACTGGTCAATAATTTAACATACTCTAAAATGCAATGAATTCACATTTTTTATGAGTAAAAGGCTCATGATATAGGGAACCGATAATTGGTTCCTTTTTACTGCACATATCATGATAAAGAACATGATATGGACCCGTTTCTTAAGTGGCACAGGATACTATTATATTATGATATGTACTGTATGCATGCATGTAAACGTATCTTGTACTCAGGATTTGTTTTTATTTTTCTCTTGAACACAATTAATGGTCTATTGTTTATAAGATACACAATATGACTATTAAATCAATAGGTATTACATTATAGAACATGTATCATTCAAATATTCTGTGAAATTGGTAGTTATGAGCTGCATGCTGAAATTTGGGTTTTTTTGGGTTTTTTTTTTGCTGCAATCAAAAATAATCAGTTGGTACCTTATATTCCTGACTAACGGCAGTGAAAAAGCAATTTCACATATCAAGCTGTTGAAATGTCTGAGTTCATAGAAAATAGAAAATTGCAGTCAATTATGCCATGAAGCACATATAGTGTGTTGTGATTATATTCCTACTGTATGTCAATGACAACAACCCATACTTCCTGGGCAGTATACCTGGGAGGTATACCTCTTTGATGCAATATTCCATCACACTCTAAGCTAGGGGGTGTAAAGATTTGTGGTGATGCAGTATTCGCTTATTTTTGATGCAGTTTTGCCAGTATATTTTTATTTTACCCTGTGATATTGCATTTTCCCAAGATTTGCAGTTATTATAGAATTTAATTTCTTGCACACTCAAGAGACCATCATTGATCAAGCTTTTCTAATTGAAGGCTTTTCATACAGTACTTGGTATTATTAGTCATCATATTGTGTTTTTTGTATTTTTTCTGTGTGGTTTTGCAGTATCCTGACTCACCATATGTCCCCCTCCTAAAATATTAGAGATATCTTGCCATATTCTAATGATAGCCAAAATATTTTATGAATTGCTCCCTGTATCAAGTGCAACAGTAACTATTGGCTCCTTTAGCTCCTGGGTAGAGCACAAGCATGGGTCACTTCTGTATTTCACAGCTCTTTTTTCTCCTTATAGTTGAATGCCATGTGAGTGGTGGATTAAAATGTGAATCAAATGGAAAACTTGTCTCTGAATTCAAGAGGGATGTACCTTGTAGATATACGTAAGTAGTTCAGCCATCTCATTAGTTTCGTTGTTACTGTTTTAATTTTTTACAGTACGGTACAGTATGCATTTCTCTATTATGTTGTCCTAGTCAATAAGAGCCAAAGTGAACAGTTGATAGATCACACTGAATTGAATCAGTTTTGTGCTTCATGACATACTAATTTGGGTTTAGTCCATTTGAAGTGACTTCTTTTGTAATTTTCAATTTTGAAATTTTATAATAATACCCTGAAACAATTAAATTCCTCTGGGCCAATTAAAGTCAGGGCCATGTTAGGTTTCGTGAAGGGAATAAAATTGGAGAACCCACACAAAACTCTTGAAGCAACGGAGAGACCTACCTAAATCTACTCACTTGTGATATTGATCAGTCCATGAATCGAACCCAATATCCCATACTGGAATGCCAGCTTTGATTCCCAAAATGCCTTATTCCTCCCCCAGTTATGTACTTCAGTAGAAGAGGAAAATGTCTGAAATTTCAGAAAAACTTTCCTGCTAGTCCTGGTATTTTTCATATAAAGTGCCTGCTGAGCAGTAAAGGCAGCGCGCAAAGCATAAGTGGACAAAATGACCGGTCCTAAGCATTTTTGGAGCTTGAAAGGATGAAGGAAATGTGGCACTAAAGTGAAATTGTTTTTATTCTTCCTTTCCATATTTCTGTTTCTTGTAGGCACATATATTATATTTTTGTCAAAAGAAAACAAAAAATACGCAAAAGTTTAATTACAGTAGTCTGGAAATGAGGGCTGGCAGCAAAATATCTAAATGCGCTGTGATTTGCTGAATCAAAATTCATCACTCAGCTGGTGCGGAGTGATTACATAAAAAATATAAATTTGGTCCATGACATTTACGTTCGGTGTTGAATCTTTCTTTTTTAGGAATGGTTATTCTTATAAAACTGCATTACTTCTGTCCATATTTTTTGGCATGTTTGGTATTGATAGATTCTACCTTGGATATCCAGCAATTGGTAAGATCTTAGAAAGTGATCAATGTGTGTGTGTGTGTGTGTGGACAAAAGTTTTCATTTTGTTGGCCAATAGACCCTTTGCATGTGACGTCAAAGCAGCTTGATCTGGTGGACAAAACAAGATAATTAAATCTCCTGAGAATTGGAGCTTGATATCAAATTATTTAATTAATCACGAATTATCCATGATTATTATATTGCGAATGAGCAATTACATTGACCAATATTGAGTACAATATGGAAAATAAAGTGAAAAAATAAAAGAACTTACACTAAATAAATTTATTTAATTTCAAGTAATGTTGCTCATTTTAATTTATTCTAACTGATTTCTTATTATCTTGCAGGTTTATTAAAATTTTGTACCCTAGGATTTTTCTTCTTATTCCAATTGATAGATATCCTTTTGATAGCAACACAGGTAGGGCCAGGGACTTTACTTGATTTTGAATTGACTCTTAACAGAATGCAGAGCACCCTACAAAGTGATGGTCCTTGAATGAGAAAATATATATTACACATAAAACTAAAAGTTGGGGGGCTGAGACTTTTATTGGAAATTTAGTAATACAAAGTGGGAAGGCTAAACCTCATCTACCCCTCCCTTTCTGCCATTCCTGGAGGGGGTTGGAATCCCAAAATAATGATTTATCTTAGAATTTCAAAAAGTGGAAGAAGTTGTTAGTATAATCCTATTTTTGTCGTTGCAACTTACTTATAGACCCCTAGCATGTGACGTCAAAACAGCTCAATTTGGAAGCGAAACAAAAGAATAAATTTCAATCTCGTCATAAAAATTGGAAACCTATTGTTGAGTCCTCCAAATTGAGCTGTATTCCGATGTGCTGCAAGGGTCTATTGTTTTATCCACATTTCACTGGGCTATATTGATGTTTTACATTCTAATAATATCAAGGTTTGACTAATATTTGTTGTATGTTTGGTTATTGTACAGGTCGTTGGTCCTGCAGATGAATCAGAGTATGTCATAGATTATTATGGTCCTAGACTGATTAAAGTTGGCTATAATGATAACACATTTCTAAAGCCACAGTGAGAGGGATGACAATGATACTAAGCCTCTTTGCTCTGCAGTTATGCATGGTGAAATGAAGCAGTTTTTGTACAAATGAAAAATACTATAAAAATGGAGTCATGATGTAGCTTTATCATATCTTAGCACAGCTATAACTGTGTGTGATTGGATAATAATTCATTACAGGGCTATAAGTAATGACTGGTCAGTCACCAGTCATGATGACCAATCAAATTAATTTTAGCTCAGGCATACCACAGGGAGCCCAATTTAGATAAAAGTAAATGGTGAAAATAAATCAGAAATATTAAATAATTGATTATTTTCTAAATTTGAATTCAAGATAATGTCCTTGGTAATACGAAAAAGTAAGAAAAAATAGATAAAAAATGCACTAGAAAATTTTTTTCGTTCGAGCCTTTGTTTTCCTATATATTTTTCCTATGGTATCTAATGTCGCTGATATGTATATATACTCTTAACTTTTGTCTAAATTGGGCTCCCTGTAACTGTTACTGTCAAAATAACCGACAAGACAAATATTTGACCAGACAAGTCCCAATTCATGTTCCGATGACTGGTCTTTATCTTAGGCTTGTTATTCAGATACAATGGAAATAAATCATTATGGCATTTAACCTGCATAGCACTGCCCAGGATAACTAAAAATAGCCTGCATAGCTCAGCCCTAGGGGAGGGGGGAGGGGGGAGCCAATCTACACAGGCATACTAAAAAAACTGTGCAGACTCAACATTAATGCTAGTCCACTAGTCTGGGATTAGTAAATTTTTTTTTCAGGCTTAGTGATAATAAAAAATTAGGACTCACTAGTCCATAATCTGAAAGTGTTTTTGGATTACTTTTTTTTTTTGTTTGTTTTCTAATGATAACTATTCTTTCTTGGGAAATCTACAGTTGGTTTGAGGGTTTAAATTTGTTTACTCTGGCTTTTTTTAATAATTTTATTTAAATAAATCAACGAATGAATAACCTATTAAATCACAGTGTATATGGGCTATTACAAGTAGATTACTCTGCTGGTCTACTGGATTGATAGACTCGCTATCCTATCGCCTAGTTTCTAAAAATGTTATAAGTGTTGAGCACAAAAATCATTCTAGCACATCATTGTTACATTGTCCCTGATTAATAGTCCCTGAATAATAAATATTAGCATAGACAGTAAGTTAAATGCATGCCCCAATAGGGTCCAAAGACGGGACAAAGCTTGGGGAAGAAAGTAATTATTTAAGATGCAAATTGAGAAAATCCAACAATAAAAATTATTGAATTAATAATAAATATTGTACATTCATTGATATAATTTAATAGACCAAATTCAAAACTCGCACCGATGTGAGGCTTAAGTTGTGAACAATGGGATCTGGCATGACTCAAAGTAATCTGGCGTGATTCAAAAGTCACGAATCAGGCCAGATTCCTTTGTTCACAACTTAAGCCTCACATCGGTGCGAGTTTTGAATTTGGTCTATAGTAATTATTATTCTGCAACCTTTTCTGAACAATGGCAATGTTGTGAATTACCATTATTTGCATCTATGCACTTACACCACAGGAAGCCCAGCTGTACATAAACAAACAGATTGACAAAGTACTCTGGGTTTCCTGTGTTGTTTTTTCGGTAATCGTACTACCAGTAACTTGATAGCAGATTAACGTAAATGTATAACGCATGTATTGAGAGCAGCTTAAAATTCAAATCTGACGTATTAGAAGTATACGTCCACGTTAATCTGTTACTGGAAGTACTATTAACAAGAAAACAACATATGATAAAGCTTGGGCTACCCGTGGTTAGATGCAGAACAATAACATCACCTGCTACTAGCGGTGTTCAAGCTCATGGGTTGCCTGTGGTAGAGCTGAGCCTGAGGCTTAAAACATCAGAAACATCGTGGGTCATTTTTTTCGGTTGTTTTATTGTCAAAGTGACCCTCTTTTCCACAATTCTTTGGACCTTAAAATGAGTGTATAACCAAAGTGAACCGTCTAAAATGTCGAATAATCATTCTGGACGAGGAGTTGCATCTAAAGAATACAAAGAACCGTTAAGAAGACCTGGTCAGTCTCGTCAGCCTCCCCAAAACTTACCACAAGATGGCGTCCCGTTGAACTCAAGTAACGTACTCTTTTTACAATACAAAAACGGCTTGTTTTAGGCTTTTAATTAACTCTTTTCTAATGTCATATACAGATAAGAAAAGAAAAGTTATCTTCCCTTTTATCGTTTAAAAAAGAATGGTTTTCTAAAGGGAAAAACTGTGAACTTTCGATAGTAAGCTTACATTGCCATTATAATAATTCCATTATAACAACTTTTTTTTCTTTTTCATCCTTTTAAGTCTCAAAAAATTTCGATTCTTTGGTTTTCAGTTGCTGTAGTTATGAACTGAGATGTACTTTAACTGTTTTTCTTAATGAAGTAATTTTTTTTTGTGCGAATGCCAATGTGTCGTTTTTTGTTCGTTTTTAAATAGTAGGAAGTATAAAACCCCCCATCTTTTTGGGTTCACTTTAGATTAAAAAATATGCCGTTACTAGCACTCATTATCATTTTTTCTTTTCTTTTTCTCATTTCAAATGGAAACTTTTTTCTATGATTTACTTTTAATACAAATTTGTAGTAATTTTCCTCGTACAACTTTTAGAAAACCTTGGTTAATTAATGGCACAGTGAAAATAAAGATCGTGAGATGACATAACTTAGTAGTTGCAAATGGAAGAAAATGAAAGAAAATGTATGTGTTGTTCCAGAAATTATCCATCCCTGCCACCCCCATCCCCTCCCCGCCTGGAAATAGACAATTTTTGAGTTCTGCCGCTGTGTTTCTTGATTACAGACTCTTTTACACAGGGTTAGCCTCGATTTTGTGTAGAATATTCACATGATCCAGTAAAGTTCCATTGAGTTTCAAGATGTTTTGAAATATTTCTAGGTGCCCACAGTTTTTCAATTCGCATGCACTGTAAAATGATGTTAAGTTTAGAAGTAATAAGTAGATTAAGGTCATAATACTTGTGTAATTTCAATCATTTCAGATGCTACTGGTAATTTAAAACCTGTAACAGCAACATCACTTAATGTGAACGCGAAAGAATTCGTACCAAGGTTCATTGTTCCAACCAAACCCCAAGAGCCTTCTGTCCAGCCACCAGACCAGCAAGTAGTGGATTATGTCAAAGAATCTTTGGACAGACTGACGTACAGTCCTGGGGAATTTGACCTTGTTGTTGATGATCTAGCATTGGCCTGGAAGGCTAGAATACATGACGTTAGTACTTTGAATGAAGTTGCTAGGGTGATTGTTGAGCAGGTGAGTCAAGCAGGTCAGACGCAAGGGTGGCATTGCAATAGTGCACTCAACTCTTCACACCTCAGGAGTCTCATGCTTAATTTCTAGACTTGTCATATGTGATAGACTTTTTAGGCCTCTGAGCCCTGGATTTGAAGGTTTTTAGTTTTATTCTAGTTCTAAGGTTTTCCTCCCTCTCAAAAACCTAAAATTCTAAATTTCAATTTGTCCTATTTCATGATGACGTCACATCAAAACTGTCTATTGTTTTAACGCTAAGGATTATGGTCGTCAGACAATGACAAAAATACAAAGAAAAAAACACAATAAATAGCATTTACAAAACAGAGTAGGGAGGAATAACAACATAATACTATTAATATCGAAGGATGAACCTTGGCACATAACACATATATGGAAACTGGACAATTTGAAGCCAAACTTTCAGAGAGAAAGAAGATTTTGTCGAAATTCCTATTGTTGTCGGTGATTCTGTCCCCCATGTAAACAAGCTTTGACGTCATTAGGGCAATTTGATATGTGCTGTGCCCTGACTTTGATCATCTCAGAAGTTTTTTAGAGTTATTGGTCATATTTGAAGTTATTCTTGGTATTTTTGATAGCCATGTTAATGAAACTTCAAGTGTTACAAGTACCTTGTCATCCTTTTTCTTCTATAGAATTCCCTCTACAACCTACTGTAATGACTCTAACTTTCCCATCCTAGGAAGTCACAAGACTATGCACTCTAATTGCCTCCTCTCTCCTGACCCCACTAATGGCATGTGTAGTTGATGCAGTGAATTGCATCTAACACAGACAGTTCCTGGTCCCTTGGGTATCCATATTTCGTTCTAAATAAAGGATTATTCAAAAATGGGGATATGTTATTTAACAATTGTTTTAGTATAAATACACAGGTGATTCTTTAAAAAAAAAGAAGATAAAAGGCTTTTTTTTCCCGGTAACAGCAACAAAGCGGCTGGCCGCCATTTTGGATTATCGCTCGAGGTGATTATTGTGTGATAGTGCAAGTTTCTTGACCAATCAGTGTGCGAGATTTTCTATAATCACCTGCATATTTTTACTAAAAGATAATAATTGTTTTATTGGTTAAGACACCTCTCAGGTGTTACAGCTGTAATCAACGTCTTGGGTCATCTTTATATTATACTTGTTTCTCATTGTTATGTTTTCATTCAGTCTATTGTAATAGTGAGATAACAAAATAATAATAATAATTAATAATTATGTTAATATTAATTGATAATCATATAATTGTTTCTCATCATTATGACTTTGATGAAGATCATTAAACTTTCAATAGCCCATTTCACGGATCCCGTTACTCAACCTCAGCCTCGTCAGCGTGTAATTATTCTTTAGAATTTGACTTTGTACAGTCCGTGGTAATGAAAGCAATTTACACATCAACGAACAATTGAAACACTTAAAAGGTTGTAAGGGTTACAAGGTTACACTTAAAAGGTTACAAGGTTGTAGGCAATTTCTAAAGAATATATTACATGCTGACGAGGCTGAGGTTGAGCCACGGGATCTGTGAAATGGTCTATTGACATGTATTGACGTTGTCAAACGCCATCCTTAGAAAGTGAAGTACAAGTGTACACAACATATAGATAGATAGAGCAAAATACACTCATACTTCACTTTCTGAGGATGGCGTATGGCAACGTCAAAACATGTCAATTTAAAGTTTAATGATCTTCATCAAAGTCATAATCAAGTTCTTGCTTCTTCGACTATTTCTCATCATTATGTTTTCATTCAGTCTATTGTACAAACAAACTTCACCTACACTGGAGCCAGGCTTTGTGACCTGATTGCAAGAAGAAGAGATCTAACTGACATCCAAGATGGCTCCAAGACATTTAGAACAATATTCCTCACAAGGTCAGGATAAAAAGGAAACATGTTGTATAATAAACCATTAGTATTGTAGGACAGTAAAGAAACAAAGGAATTTTCTTTGGGTTCTTTAATTTTGGCCCTTCACATCCCATAGACAATCTACATGTGTGTGTTGATCAGTTTTCTATATAGAATATTGAAGATAGTGTAGTCAGCCAATTTGGAAACCAGTATTCGTACTGAATTATTTTGTTCACGCATGCAATAGAAAAAGGGTTTTAAAAATCTGTGATCCTTAACCTAAGAGGATGGGAAATTAATAAATAATTGATTTATATACAAATTGTTTAATCAGGTGTTCAGAAGAGCATAATAAGCGAGAAGATTTACTAAAAAACCCGACAACTGTAGCAAGAGTCCATGGATTTGCTATGTTCCTAGCTGAGCTATTTAGTACATTTAGAGTAAGTTTAACTGCATTCAGAGTTATTATTATAATAATAATTATTATTATTGTTGTAGTTGTTGTTGTTGCTGTTGTTGTTGTTAGTAGCAGCAGCAGCAGCAGCAGCAGCAGCAGCAGCAGCAGCAGTAGCAGCAGTATAGTAGTAGTAGTATTAGTAGTGGTCAATCTAGTCCCCTGACACATATTCATAAATCTAGCACAATTCAGCTTCTGCTGCAAAGCCAGATAAATCATACGTGTACAGCTTTTCTCTCCCTTCCCTTCCCTTCCCTATCCTATCCTTCCATTCCTTTCCCCCCTTTATTGTCTTCTCTTCCCTTTGCTTTCCTTTCATTATGGTGCTGTGTTGTAATTTCTGCCTCAGAATATTCACACATTGTTTTTAGTTTGAAGGCAGCCCACAACCAGTTCAGATCCTTGAAAAAAAACTTTTAGAGATGCTGATAACACTTATAAACCACAGAACCGATGATTCTCTACTCTATGCTGGCCGTATTCTTAAGGTACATTTAGTCAAAATCAAATTAACTTCATTGTCTACATGTGAGTTGAGTCTGTGAGTTGAGTAATGTTTGCACAAAATAGAGCTCTTTACCTTGGGTGTGACTGATGTTTTCCCATTTCAGAGCTTCTTGAATAAGCTGACAACTGCTGTAGCTCCAGTGATTGTACGATATTAACCCCTGGCTACTTTGTTCATTTCTATAAAATACCTCATTTTCCTTGTATCAGATCACTGCCAGCTATTTCAGGCCCCGTCCACACGCATCCGGAAATTTTTGTATCTGCAATTTTTTTTTTCGGATATGAAAATGTTTACGTCCACACGCAGTGTATTTGAATCGTTTTCGAATCGTTTTCACTGTCCACACGTATCGGGAAATTTCTTGATCCGCCCTGATGCACGCTAGTGTCTAGTCCCTTTGATGGATATTTTTTCTCATTGAGCATGCGCAAAATCGTGTTTACGTCAGCGTGTTCGAAAATTTGCGGATACAACCATCCACACGTATCCGTATTCAGAGCGTATTTGAAAATTTCCACTCTGGAGACCGTTTTCCAAAATTTACGCATACAGATACAAAAATTTCCAGACGTGTGGGGGCAACCCGTATCCGGGAAAAAAAATTTGCAGATACAAAAATTTCCAGATACGTGTGGACGGCCTCAGACTTATGACCACTTACTCCAAAACTTTCGAAAGCCCTACATTTCAGACCATGTGTTATTCCCTAGAGTATCATTTCTTTGTTTACCGGTTGCACATGAGAAGACACATGAATATATGGATACAACTCAAACAAAGAGTCTTATTTTCCAAAGAATGACACATGGACTGAAATGGGAAAACAAGTTATGCCCAAGATGCTACTTTTGTTCAAAAATTTATTCACGATGGATACTAGAAATATTTTTTTCTCTTGCAGCTTACAGGAAGCCTTCTAGAGGAGCCACAGTTCGTTAAAAAAGACTCAAGCGACAAGCTTACTGAAATATTCAATGAAATTAATACTATCGTCCAACCTGCTTCTCCACATGGAAGGTAACTAAAGATGTTTCTGCAAAATTAGATGTGTGTTTAATTAGACTATATAACAAAACTGGGAAAAGTTTTTAAATGACCATTAGATAACAACTGAATAATTGAGAGACAGTAGGAATATTTATCATTTTCGAATGTTTAATTTACTTTAAGCTTTAAGTGTTTTTCCATTTTTGAACATTTTTTCATTCTCATGAGATTAAGATTATTCCTTTCAAGAGTTTCATATATTCATCTATATAATATTAGTATTTTTACACAAGTGAATATGATTAAATATATGATGTAATTACAATTTACCTCTTATGCTGCTATATATCCACCTACAGGTAAATATAGGGCAGGTGCGCACGCTCATTTGTTGATTTGTGCCGCTTGCAGAGATAAATAACATTTGAAAAAACGTAACAAAACTCTCAAAGACTTGCATCTTGGTAAATATTTCCCAATATTGACTTAGCCTTCTGCGAATAACTGTTGAATTATAAAATTCATTGGAAAACAAAGAACCAATTGTCCAACGAAGGGCATGTTAAGTTTCAAAGTTTCAAGTTTATTTTTACAAAGTAATGACTATATATACACAATTTATCACCCTCCCGCAAATAGCATAAAGCTAATCTAGGCGGGAGGCGATATATTACATTAAATAAATATTAGAAGATTTACAAATAAAATGTGACGATAAATAAATGAAAAACTAACAGTTTACTTAAAATAAAGAAACGAAAAGGGAAAAAAAAAGGAGAAAAAGGAAAAATGATACTAACCAAGTATTGAAAATCAAGAAATAATTATTTATAAATAGTCGCAATATATAAAGACTCAGTCCGAGACGTTCAAAGTATAATGTAGTCTGTCTACAATAGTGGAAGTGTCAACATAGCTATCTTCTCTTAGGAGAAAATCAGATAGTGTTTTACGTAATATTAACTTAAACTTCTTCTTTTTTAATTTACGCAAATTGCTCGGTATCGTATTCCATAGCCTAGCTCCAAATCTTGAGAATGAATTTGTTTGTACTTCCAGTTGAGATTTTTTAATGTGGAGGTCACTCTGTAATACCGTACCTATATAGGGTTCTAAATTGTTAACATTGTGTTATTCTAGAACCATCAAGGTATTTCTGTCGTCTGTCATAGCACTGCGTGAAAAGAACTGGGGGCGTGAGACAACACCGGTGCCTGTTGCTAACTCAACCTCATCAACTTTGTCTGCTGATGCAGCTCCCTTTCAGTTTCCATATAGCAGTACTTTAGATCCAACACAAAATGCTGATGAAGAGGTACAGTAAATACATGCACCACTGACTTCAAGTGCAGTGAATTGCTTTGTAATCTTAACAAACGATGGTGGCATGGTATTGGTACAAAGGTGGATCCTAAACATTTTAGAAATGAGGATTTCATATACTTTAGAAAAGATCTTAACAATTAATTCTAAGTGCCAAGACATTATTAGTAGCAATAATAATAATAATAATCTTTCTATTTCTACTTTGATTTGAGAGTAGTAGAGACTACTAATATCTCCGAGTCCACTCACACGCACTACCACAACATTTGAATATTCTATACACACAACTCTCAACTCACATGTTGATTTTTACGGAGGGAGGGAAACAAAGGCAAGGCTTGCATCTTGGTGTTAAAACGTTTTCTTTTCACCACTTTTTGAGCCTTACCGGCCATGTTTAACTAGTGGCTGTTCACACCATGGGCACAGCTTACTAATTTGCAGACCTTGTTTCACTAAACAACCTTGGGAAGGTAGTTTTAATCCTGTGTAAAGATGGCAGACAAACAAGGAAGGACGTAGGATAGAGAAACTAATAACTCACTAAGGCTACTTGGTGTGAACAGGGTATACTACGAAAATCATTGAACTGTGGAAGTAAGGCCTGAGTTTTCTTATGACAGCCTTGCTCATGTTTGGAAATTTATAAATGAAAATTGGTGGGGCAATGATACAAAAGTGGATGTGGTTGTCATAAGAAAACTCGGGCAATTCCATAGTGTAATAATTGTTATAGTACTTGTTGATATATCTGCCCCTTCCACCTCCCCAGCTTAGATCCACCTACGTGGTACCATCACTAGTAACTTTAATATTCCATCAAATGCTAAACGATTTATATGATTCCTAGGATGTATATTATCCTCCTGATGATCTGTTGGATTATTATGAAGACATAACACCTGTCTATAACCCAGGTAACGCTAACCAAACTCTACAATAGTGTGTGTGCAATCGTGACTCAAAATAAAGAGCCTATATTTAAAGAAAACCTCCTATATTTCCTATAAATAGGACGACTGCTGATTGATACATCTATATTTTACACTGTTTAGCACATTTGGCGAAGGAAATAAAATAACCCTTTTTTTATTATTATTATTTTGGTTCTGTTTTTTTTTTTTTATGGCTTTTTAGTTCTGCCAATTATTGCCTGTGCACCCTCCCGATCCCTGGTTACGCCACCGAAAAGCTATCTTAGCTCCTATAAAGTGCATATATTTTTGGGAAAAAATCCTATATTTTCCTATATTTAGAACTTGCATAGGCTATATTTCCTATCAAATTTGTCTAAAAAGTGGCTGGGATGCCTGCAGATATCTCTTTCAGCCATACTGCGTTTTCGCTAAGACAGATCTGCAGCCCAATGATTTATGATTCATTAATTTTCAACGTAACCACGGAAAGGCCAATTTCGGTTACTGAACTTTTAGTCAGGAGTGTAAGGTGGGGTAAGGGGAGGGAGAGAGAGGACAAAAGGATTCCTGGAATATTTAATACATCTCCAGTACTCCCTTCCCATTTTGAGGTGATGTCTGTCAGTCTTTATTTTTCGAAGAAAATAAATTGAATAAAGCAATATTTGTTGAATTTTCAGACCAATGGAATGAGTATTGTGAAGACAACAGTGAACCAGACGACAATTACTATCAGAATGATAACGGGTAAGTTTAAGTATTGCTATAGTGAAGAGGGTCTTTAACGTTTTTTTTTTTCTGCTTCCGCAAATAGACTTATCGAATTGGTTGTAAAACATGTTAGGCTCTCCGTCCACCCAAGAGTGGTAAATGCGATTAGAAGATGGCGGCATTATCTACGAAGTAGAGTGATTTTCATTAACCTGTGAAATAAACTTTAGCGTATTTGAAAGCACTACCTCACGATAGTCCTTTTGCTGTCTATTGTCTTTGTGTGACTAGTATACTCTAATTAAACCACTCTAGTCCATTCAAATTATCTTTAAACCTATCTATAATTTAATGAATCAACCTTATCAATGTGTTACTTGACAGTGAGAATGGCGATGAAGATGAAGCATTCACAGAAGAGATGAGACAAGATTTCGACAAGTTTATGCTCGAACAGAATCACCCTCCAGGAAGCTGAGCCATACATGATCCTCTATATCCTTGACGCTGAATTTATATACACCACGTTATGACGCAACAATAATGCAAAATGTTTTTAAATACTTGTGAGAAGATGTGCTTTTCTATTGTTAATCTGATGTAAATAGCAAGTTAGAATAACAAAGATGAGTATTGTGTACGGACGAGTTAAAACTTTTAGGTAGTGCAACTTGTCAACCAATAAATGATAACTAGAAAACGTTAAAACAATTGAGTGCTTGGTTTGTAAACATTTCTAAGGAATGAAACGTCAAACATGCGAGGAACGGCTCAACCACGCTGTAAACGAGGGATAGGGAGTACTCCGATATATAGAAGGGTGCATGGGGATCCTGTCAAACTACTCCCTAAAGAAAACTAATGATTTTTGACCTCTAAAAGGTACTAATTTATGAAATGAATCGAAACTCATGACTACTATGCTGTCTCGAATTCAAACGAATGCCAAATCAAACAGGAACAAAACATAGATAAAAACAAACATTTTCCGTTTGATAACACGCTTCATTCTCCTCGCAAAAAAAACTACCGCAGACCGCAACAACCCAATAATCGCACATCTTCCGAAATACCTCAGTTGGGAGAGCGTCAGACTGAAGATCTGAAGGTCCCTGGTTCAAATCCAAAGAGTTCGTAGGAGCTCTACTAAACAATCCCGAGTTTCGGCAATTCAATTTTTCGTTTTGCTTTTCTTATTGCATTAAAGTATTGGGGCTTCAATTGTTTTTGTTTTGCTTTGTTTTGTTATCTATCTAGAGGTGTTATACTAGAATTAAACAGCTTTTACTAGCTAGGGATTAAACAGTTTATATGACGTTATATCATGTTATATATATTTGTTTGCCTTGATGCTATAACTACATATATTTGTTTCTGTTAAACGATACCGGGTTTCTGCAATTCATTTTTTTCCTTTTGGTTTTCTTATCACATTAAAGCTTCATTTGTTTTGTTATCTATGTTATACTAGGATTAAACGGTTTTTACTAGGGATTAAACAGTTTCTATGATTTTAATCATGTTATATATACTGATGTTTGCCACGACGTTATAGTGACATGTAATTGTTTGTTGTCGAGACAGCATAGTAGTCATGACTTTTGATTCATTTGGGTGGCTCTTAAAAGAACCGTTGTTTTTGTGTAGCACACAGTTCAAAACTGTTCTCGCCTTTCTTTTCTACTACGGCTGGTTTAGGAGGCATCTTCTTTGATGGTATTGAACAGATATAACGATATAGGGATGATGCTGTAGAACGAATTTATACCGAACTTATTGAAAATTACGAACCGACATTCTAAGGTTTTGATTGGTAGAGCCATAAATATTCAGAGCGCATTCTTCTCGTAGTCTTTGTGTATTGTTGTCAGGTCCGCATCTTATTGGTGGCTTGTGATCCGACCATCGTCCAGCTTGGGCTATAAAATCTGATAGACGCGTTTGTTTGGGTATTTTCGCGCGAAATCTAATTAAGTTGATTGAAAAAGAAAACTTTCTCAAACATGTCTGGTCGCGGTAAAGGTAAAGCAAAGGGCACCAAGTCCAAAACACGTTCATCCAGAGCAGGGCTACAGTTCCCCGTAGGGCGTATACATCGCCTTCTCCGCAAGGGCAACTATGCTCAACGTGTTGGTGCTGGTGCTCCAGTCTACATGGCTGCTGTTCTTGAATACCTGAGTGCTGAAATCCTCGAGTTGGCCGGTAACGCTGCTCGTGACAACAAGAAGAGCAGAATCATCCCCCGTCACTTGCAGTTGGCTGTCAGAAACGACGAGGAGTTGAACAAGCTTCTCGGAGGGGTTACCATTGCTCAAGGTGGTGTGTTGCCCAACATTCAAGCCGTTCTTCTGCCCAAGAAGGCAGAAAAGAAAAGTTCCTAAGCTTAGAAAACAGCAAACAACGGCTCTTTTAGGAGCCACCAAATGACGAAAAAGAAATGATTATATGCTTATATACCAATAATAAAGACTACACTTAGTTTCAGTTCTATAGACCTTACCACACACTCACCAGTTTCACTATCTCATGATGAACGCACACAACCCAATCATTATGCCATAATCACACAAACCAGAAAATAAAACTTTTATAACTCATACAAAGTAAGGTTGGGAAGATCGTTTTTTCGATTTTGCTCTATGTCTTGTAAACAAACATGTGCGAATAACGCGTATCGAGCGATGAGAGAAAGCTAAGTATTTGGCGGTTTTATCCCGATAAGGACTATTCTGATAGCATCACATACGAACATTTCTTTTCTTATTGCGACTTTTCAAAAAACGAAAGAAATCTAAAGATCGGTTTCAGGTTATTAAAGGGAACTTGTTTATTTTTTTCTAGACTGCAATTATAAGATTCGTTCACTTTGGATGTTAGCTGTGTGTGTGTGTGTGTGTAATTCAAGGATACAGTCATGATCTTTTTAGCATGTGGTGGCTCTTAAAAGAGCCGTTGTTTTTATAAAGTTCCATTTTAACCGCCGAAGCTGTACAGGGTACGTCCTTGGCGTTTCAAAGCGTAGACAACATCCATTGCTGTGACGGTCTTTCTCTTGGCGTGCTCGGTGTAGGTGACGGCATCACGGATGACATTCTCAAGGAAAACCTTGAGGACACCACGGGTCTCTTCGTAGATCAGACCCGAGATTCTCTTGACTCCACCACGACGAGCAAGACGACGGATGGCGGGCTTGGTGATTCCCTGGATGTTGTCCCGAAGGATCTTACGATGACGCTTGGCACCTCCCTTTCCAAGGCCTTTTCCTCCTTTACCACGACCAGACATATTTAGCTCTTTAGATATTTCCGATGATGAATTGATTGACACCGAAATTCTTTCCCTAAATATCAAGAAAACGAACCTCTTAGGAAACAATCGTGAAAGGAATATTTGAATATGAAAAAAAAATCATCATCATGAATTAAAATATGTAAGGCTAGCACTGCTTGTTCGATTCGAACACCAAAACGGATGTCTTTTGTAGACAAAATACTCATATTTAGTATCAAACATCTATACTTTGTTTCAAACTTCGATTTGTGGGTTCCAAATTCGTCTATGGAAAGAATTCTCATCGTTACAGGCCCGGTACCGTCGCACTTCGTGAGATCCGTCGTTACCAGAAATCAACCGAGCTGTTGATCCGCAAGCTGCCCTTCCAGCGTCTTGTCCGTGAGATCGCTCAGGACTTCAAGACAGATCTCCGATTCCAGAGCTCAGCTGTGATGGCCCTTCAGGAGGCTAGTGAAGCTTACTTGGTTGGTCTGTTTGAAGACACCAACTTGTGCGCCATTCACGCCAAGAGAGTCACCATCATGCCCAAGGACATTCAGCTTGCCCGCCGAATCCGTGGAGAGAGAGCTTAAACACTCTACAAATATTCAATCTAACAACGGCTTCTTTAGAAGCCATCAAATGCCACAAAGCCATGGCCATATATGCGTTACCTTTGTCACTCGCTGTGTGATTACATTCCCATACAACATGCTTTATCTAAACATTTTTATTTCTCAAAACTAAAAACAAACATTTTCCTTTTGATAACACGCTTCATTCTCCTCCCTCGCCATAAAATGACCGCTGACCGCCAAACAACGCCGGCCATCTCAGAAAAACAAACAACCCAATTATTTCACATCTGCCGAAATAGCTCAGTTGGGAGAGCGTCAGACTGAAGATCTGAAGGTCCCTGGTTCAAATCCGAAGAGTTTGTAGGAAGTCTACTGAACAATCCCGGGTTTCGGCAATTCAATTTTTCGTTTTGCTTTTCTTATTGCAATAAAGTATTGGCGCTTCAATTGTTTTTGTTTTGCTTTGTTTTGTTATCTATCTAGAGGTGTTATACTAGAATTAAACAGCTTTTACTAGCTAGGGATTAAACAGTTTATATGACGTTATATCATGTTATATATATTTGTTTGCCATGATGCTATAACGACATATATTTGTTTCTGTTAAACGATACCGGGTTTCTGCAATTCATTTTTTTCCTTTTGGTTTTCTTATCACATTAAAGCTTCATTTGTTTTGTTATCTATGTTATACTAGGATTAAACGGTTTTTACTAGGGATTTAAACAGTTTCTATGATCTTCATCAAGTTATATATACTGATGTTTGCCATGGCGTTATAGGGACATGTATTTGTTTGTGTTTGGTTTGGAATTGTTTGTTGTCGAGACAGCATAGTAGTCATGACTTTTGATTCATTTGGATGGCTCTTAAAAGAACCGTTGTTTTTGTGTAGCAAACAGTTCAAAACTGTTTACTTGCTGCTGGTGTACTTGGTGACAGCCTTGGTGCCTTCACTGACTGCGTGCTTGGCCAGTTCACCAGGCAGAAGAAGACGAATAGCCGTCTGGATTTCTCGAGAAGTGATGGTGGATTTCTTGTTGTAGTGAGCAAGTCGGGAAGCTTCACCAGCGATGCGCTCGAAGACATCATTCACAAAGGAGTTCATGATGCTCATGGCCTTACTGGAAATACCAGTGTCAGGATGGACCTGTTTCATGACTTTGTAGATGTAGATGGCATAGGATTCCTTTCTTCTGGACTTTCTCTTCTTCTTGTCACCGATGGCAGCCTTTTTGCCTGCTCTCTTCTCGCCTTTCTTTTCTACTACGGCTGGTTTAGGAGGCATCTTCTTTGATAGTATTGAACAGATGTAACGATATAGGGATGATGCTGTAGAACGAATTTATACCGAACTTATTGAAAATTACGAACCGACATTCTAGGGTTTTAATTGGTATAGACATAAATATTCAGAGGGCATTATCCACACATGTCCAGTACTCCGACAGGATTCATGTCTGCGAACTGATATTCCAGTGGATCCAGTGAATCCACTGGATAGCCCGACAGGACACTTCATTTCGCTATACAGGAATACCAACAGAAAAAGTGTGTTACATTTCAGAGCCCCCCAAAAGGTCGGCCACCGGAACATGTCGATCGTGTCGCGAAATCACAGGTATCGCACTAGTTACGAAAAGCCTATAACGATTAAATGTTCGTCATTACTAAAAAGATAACTAAGAAAAACTTTATAACGATTAAATGTTCGTCACTAATGAAATGATTGATATGTGTATGCGCCGTTTACAAAACACGAAGATCAACGTATATATTTTCATGCATCGTATAACTGAGTTATAATAATGAAACTATTCGTCATAATAATCCAGTACAACATCAACCGCTGCAGATAAAATTATATGTGTATGCGCCGTTAGTTGTCATGCATCAGGACTGTCTCTACCATCCCTTGGGAATCTCCAAGACATTTCCTGTCTACCCTCTTGTCCGTGTTTTTTCCATTAGAATACAGGTGTCTTTCTCATCCCGAAGTTCCCTGGGGATCCCTTCAGAAATCCCTTGGCCGTCACTTGGTGGAGACAAGGGGATAGACAGGGGTTGTCTAGGGGATCCCCAGGGGACAAAGGGCATGGGAGAGACACATAGATAGTAGATAGGGCTTTATGATGCGGTAGGGAAAAGGGGATAGACGGGGGATGTCTTGGGGATCCCCAAGGGATGGTAGAGACAGAACTTTTATGGACAGGGGATAGCAGAGGCCAGCCATGGGCATCCCTCTCCCAATGCAGCGCTACACAGGCGAGAGAGGCAGCTGAGTATAATACATATTCAGCGCTCCTCCTGCTGTGGGCAGTTAAAAAAACTATTTTGCCATGCAAACAATTACGAAGTACAAATGAAATTTTAAGACTTCATATTTCGTGTTACAAGCAGCTAGCTAGAAGATAAGGTTTAGATAAAAGGGGGTTTCCAACACGTTTAACCAACATCTATGATTTAGCAGGTAAGGCTTAAGTAAATCTTGACCAAGTTTTATTAGATATTTTTCATCTAGAATCAAAAACAAAACGAGAAAATTCTAAAATTTTGTAAATTTTCGTGATTGTCCCACTCTGTGATTACAGAGAAAACTGATAGATTTTTTTAAAGAAACTACTTCGTTAATCGTCACTCATTGGTTTGTTAGCATTCCCGAAATTTGGAGCAGATACATAAATTCCTATCAAATGAGTTTTTATATACACCTATTTTTAAAAACGTTGTCTGTCGGAGATCTGAAATCTGAAATCAGAGACCGAGTAACACCTGACGCAGCAAAATGTTATGTATTAAAAGTCAAACAACGTAGTTTACTTTTATATTGGAATATGATGCATGACCTTAAAAGTACAAAAATTCTGTTTAGTTTCAGATCATCCATTTTAGATCTCGGACCGACAACGTATTTTGAAATAGGTGTATATGATTCATTTTGATTTATTTTGATTTTGATTTATTTTATTTTATCATCTTTATTGGTCTACATCATATTAACTACTTAACAACAGACATCTAAATTGTTATAAAAATCGCAAGGAAAGAAATAAAAAAATTAAAAAAAAAATGAGAAGGAGGCCAAAAAGAAAGGTACAAACGGGACATTAAGTCCCATGCAAGGCACCCTCCAGATAAAACCTAAAAGTTATCCTTAAGAAAAAATGAAAAAGGGGAAAAAAAAAAAAAAAAAAATTCTAAACATACAATAAGCTACTGTTGCCAATGGCAACCACAATTACGGGCCAGGCCCCAAGTACAAATATTATTGGCGTCAAAAATATTGAACAGTTCGTCTTTATACACTTTAATGATAGCGGCCTTAAAGGTCTTTATACTTAGAAAGTCAGTTGCTTGTATTGATTTCCAAATCAAATTCCATAATTTAATACTACGATTAAAGAAAGAGGCCTGAAAAGTAGCTGATTTGCATAAGGGCATTTCTAAGTATTTTACATCACTAGATGTATTTGATCGTCGAGTACGACCATGACTTACGCTCTTAATAAAACTAGTATCAATATCTATTTCTGCACTAAGGAGAAACTGGTGTATCTCATGCATCTTTAGGGTTACTAACAAGACTAGTTTATGAAGTATGTAGCTCTTGGGGAATGGTTAATTGTAATAGGAAGTAACAAATATTTTACAGCGTTTTAATGCGGACATTTTCAGGTTTCTCTTTTTAACTTCGAGTTTATTTTTTAAAGGAGGAAAAAAACGAAAATCGTCCGAATTTTAATTCAGCTGAAACTTTACTGGAATAATCCTTAAGGATCTAATAATTATTGGTTAAAGTTTTTCCCTGATATTCGGATGGGAAGTATTATTAACCGCGGAGTCTGTGAAGTAACCTTTACTAATGCCAACACACTGAGGATATTACATGGGCGCGCGGAGATACGAATTTTATCTTCGAGTGTTGAGCGAGCACAGCGAACGAGTGAGAGATATATTCAACACTCGAAGATATAATATGTATCTCAGTCAAAGCGCCCATGTAATGTCAGTCTGTTTATTAAATAGATATCGATGAAAATTCCAATACAAACATATAAATTTGAACTATTTATTATTAATCGAATATCTTGAACATTTTCGTATGAATTGAATTTGAAATCTTAAAGAAAGTTGAATCGAAGCTTATTATTTCTTTAATGAAGACTCGGATCGGTTTGTAGTCTTTCCCCGCCTTTATTCTTGCATTTCATACAAATGAGGTAACAGGTCTAAGTTATCATAGAAATTCTCGTTTGCCGGTCACAAGTTCTTGTAATTTCGCATTTGAAGGAAGTAAAAGCCACCTGCTTACATGACTAAAGTTTTTCTAGTGACACATGATTATTTTCTTTGTTCTGGCGGGAATTTCGTAGCATGATGTCTTTTAAAAAGTAAGAAAGCTCACAATACCTACGCCAGCCGCGTAAAAACAAGTGAATTAAGATGATAACGCGTTAGTACATATTAAGACTCAAGATGAATAAACAAATTATAAGCGGCTTTGTAAGGAATAAGATGTTCACAGCTGGAACAAGTGAAAGTTTTTAAAGCGTTGTGTCCAGTGGAATGTTACTGCTTATAGACCTTATATAAAAAAGCTAACAAGTCTGTCTATCAATCGTCAATACACTGTAGTTTACATTCTTACAGAAATATAAACATCTGACAGTTAAAGTGCAAAATCTAAACATGTTCTAGAACATTTAATTCAATATGTGGTCCCGTGGGGAAATAGCTACTTTTGTTACCTCGAACATCGAGAGTCGACGGTAACAAATCTTTAATTAGCCATTCCGGGTTTGAATTTGCGTCAGAAAAAACCCTTCTGCTCTAAGAAAAAAAAAAAAAAAAATTCTACTCGAATACGTGATGAAGGCGAGTCCATCCGGAACTGAAACCGAGACCCCATAGATGAGATTGAAGAAAGCGAGTACCTTTACACCATCTTTTAATTTCCCAACTATCAGAGTGGTTTTCATCGGGACTAATATATTTTAATTTATTTAAGAACGCACTTAACTTTTTTAACCAATAAACACTTCCATATTTTATCCGGCTAAATGAATAATCCATTATTTCCTTTCAGAAACACAGTATACAAACCATTCAGTGATAGCATTGATCAGTACCTTGATTATAGGTTCAAAGTTGACCATGACCGTCATGATAGTCTTTGTATTATTGACCACATCTATTCGAAACATGCAGGCTCTTTCGGGCCAAGACACGTGCCCAGTGTTGAGATACAATGGCAAATTCATTGAGAGTGACCATGTGAAGGACCACGCCCTTAATGGACGATCCTACAAAAACCTGACCACCAATACCATACATGAGTGCTTCAGTGTCTGTATCAATGACTGTCGATGTGTGTCCTATCAACTATCTGGTAGACGATGTGAGCTGATTGACGAGGACAGACACACAGCTCCTGATCTTTTCATCCCATTGGTAGGATACAAGTACTACGAGCTAAAGCAACAATTTAAAAAGGTAACATAAACAAAATATAAATTAAATAAAACGTAATCGTGCACTAACTACTTTTAAAACTCTTTCAATACGCTTCTAGAATTTTCAATTTTGTAAATAGAGTTTTTAATCTATCGCAGTCCAACAGTGTTGGTTGTTCAAGTCAGTGTAATAATGGCTGTTGTCGTTATTCTAAACCTTGCCTTAACGGTGGAACCTGCATCGAGACGTGCCAAAACGTCACACACAAGTTTCAGTGCAAATGTCCACAGGGTTTTGGTGGAAGAGTTTGTCAGATTCCTCCTTCATGTACAGCGTACAGCCACATGTCTGTGCCAAATATCTATCCAATTCAAACAACCAATGGTAAAGTTTTGAAGGTGTACTGTGACATGACGTCAGAGCAGGGGATGGTGTGGACTTTGATCGAGTCATTTGCTTTTTCGGCAAAAGAAAAATTCCAAGCGGCGCCCATGACAAAGGATTTTCCTTCCAACGAAGAAAACCCTCCCAACTGGTCTGACTATCGCCTGTCACGCAATACAATGCAACACGTCAGACGTGACGCTACTCACTGGAAAGCCACTTGCAACTTTGATACTAATGGGATGGTCAAGACAGACTACATCCGGGGACGTCTGAGTGAAATGGATATTCTGACGTACTTGGGTGGTCACAAGTGTGCTAGAGTCGAGTTTATCAAGGTGCGTGGAATCAAGTGCTCCGAATGCACAGTACACTTTGGCCAAAAAAGGTCACATCATCCCTTTATTGACAGTGCTAGAGGGTTAAATCTAGGGTGTACTTGGAATGGACGTCCTGGAGGAGTGGTCACCGATTCAAATTGGTGCGACAACTTTGGATATTATCGAGCTACCAACCCTGCTCATAGTTGTACTGCATCGCCGTCTTCTACTACACAATGGTGGTTGGGAGTTGCTGTTCCAAAGCCATGAATGAACTGAGGCAGAAAAGAAGGAAGGAAAAAGGAAAGGGAGATAAAGAAGGAAAGAGAGAAGGAAGAAAGGAAACAGAGAAGGAACGAAAGGGAAGCGAGAAAGGAAAGAAATAGGAAGAAATAAATAATGAAACTTAAGAATGGTTTGCGTGCTATTCGCACAGTCCATAAGGCTCAATTCTTATATACTAGGTTGTCTATATTTGTTTTCACGGAATCGTTTCAATCGACTTATCCGCTTTTATAATTTAAATTTGAACGTGTAATGTAACGCAGTCAGCTTAACTGTCTTGTATTGTGGACAAAAAGAAAAAAATAGCGCCCCCTACTCCTAAAACCCATAAATAGATCCCTTGAGATCCGACGACAAGAATGAGAACGAGTTTTTTAACTTTTAATATTGGTTCTATCATTTTGTGGTCGTGGTCGTGTAGGTAGATTGAAGCTTTAAAATATCAAATCGGAAAACGACTTCGATCCAGTGTTAACAACGCGCACGGGACCAATTTCAAAACTCGTGCTCGATCTCTTACTCGTCTTCGAATATACACCTAAATCCAAAATGGCGCACGGCCGGTTGAAAACGAGACATCCAGGGCCAAATTTACAAATTTACAGTATTTTCTTATAATTTGATGCTGCAAAATTGTCGCGTTCTTTAATGTAAGAACGAAAGAAAGATAGAACAAGTAAACAAGTGTATACTTTGCAGTGACACCATATTATTTCTTTGCATTTGGCCCTGGATGCCTGGTTTTCATGTAACACACTCGGCCTTGTGCCATTTTGGACTTAGGTGTATTAAGATCGCTAATATTGAATGGACCCCTATCGAAAGTTTGAATTAAGAGAAACCGTAACAAACTCGTTCTCTAGCCAAAATGATCCTGGTACGAATTCGTAATTTGTAAGCTATCGAGAGCTACTACACTCGGTTTCGAATGTTTATTTTAGTCACTTGGAATCTTTTTATTATTCAGTGCGTTTCGTACAGTGTAGGCTTACATTAGTCTTTCCGGAATTGTAGAAATGCATTCTTTTTCCTTCCTCGTATATGGTGTAATTCATAATTTTTTTCGTGTTACTATTTGAACAAACAGCCTAGAAATAGAGTAATTCAACCATTTTGCAAGACACGCAATTAAACAATTAGACTCTATTTCTGCCCCATTAGAGTGCTTACACTATGTCCATGAAATAAAATCTAAATAGTTACTATCTAACAGTTTTTATTTAGCGACTATTGGTCACTATCACTCAACTGGAACGGCTTTAGTGACAATACACTAGGGAAAGCAAGCAAAAGAATCAGACCGGTGTAAGAGTAAAATATTTCACGGGTTTGTGAAAACCCCTGTAATGAAATGCAATGATTTTTATGTCGAAACAATAAAGTATGCCTCTATTAAAAAAAGTATTATCTTTCTATTGTCTTGAGTATTTGGTTTCCCTCGGTTATTGTTACTAAAGCCGTTCCAGTTGAGTGATAGTGACTAATAGTCACTAAATAAAAACTATTAGGTAGTAAATATTTAGATTTTATTTCATGGACATAGTGTAAGCACTCTATGATGTCTTAGCAGTGATTCATAAAAGTTTCCAAGAAATAGGTTTTCACAGCCATTTTACGTGCTGTTTATCTCTGCTATAGTAAACATTGTTATGAAGCAAAATTTAGCCTTTGTAATATTTCGACAACAATGCGATATATTGGTTATGTTGTCAGACAAATTTATGATAATCATAATCATTTCCAAATGATCTTGAGAGCAGAAACTGAGCAATGATTTTTAGATATATAATGAGTCGTTTTGAGAGAAATCAAATAGAAAGACAAAGGTTTAAGTGCTTGACATTGTTTTCTTTACGCATCATATACCGATTGAATCACTATATACATATTCATATATATTTTTGCTATATAACTAGTTAGCTTTGTGATCTATATTATCTACTACTGATGATGGCAACTGGACTGCCGAAACACGTCTAGCATTAAAGATCGGAATCCGAATTTATTTATGTCGCGCATTTTCCAATGTCAGATAGGACTCTACATTATATGAAACAACTAATATATGAAATAAATATGCCTATTAAAAGTCCTATTCTAAAAATTTGTGAAAATTCATAAAAAAAGGATATGTGTTAAGGAAATTTGTGTCCCGGGGGATGGGGGGGGGGGGGGGGGGAATGCCCGTTTAGGGTAGGGATGTGCCGCTGAGCCCTCTGAACCCTGACCCTGTTCCAGAGTAAAATCGCTGAAATTCACACCCTGTTCCAGAGCAAGATCGCTGAAAACCATACCCTGTTCCGGTATTGCGATAATAGATACCCTGTTCCAGAGAGGAGAGAGCATGATTTCATATACCCTGTCCCAGAGCGAGCGCGATTTTTATGCTGGGCCTATGGGCACCGTACATTTGTTTTTGGTGAGTTAGGTATGATCAGAATTTAGTGTTACGAACATGAGACCTATATCGAAGATGCCATTGGTGGACCTCATCATGATTGACATTGGTGAAACACGAGGTGAAAATGGACATCGTGATCTGTCAGATCGGGACACGGAGGAGTTGAAAGAGGTTGAACATATGTGGTTTTCGTGGTAAGAGTGCCTTAATCCAACTTACTTTAAGCTTAATTTGGTAGTATTCTAAGCAGATAATTAGAAACTGGAGCTAAATTAGAAACTTTAAAGGCGATTTTTATTTTTTGATACAACTCGAATTAGTTACGTAAACAAAAGATTGTAAATGAACAGGCCAGGAATTTCTACTGCGTCATTGATGTGAAATAGTACTCGCACGAGTTTTATATTATTTTATTAGCTAGAAAAATGATATTTGGTTTGATTAGCAAAACATATTTATTTCTAGTCGAATATTTTTATGAAAAAAACGTATTTCATGCAGAAAGCTTAAATGGGGGCGGGCCAGGAATTTCTACTGCGTCATTGATCTAAAATAGTACTCGCACGAGTTATATGTTATTGCATTAACTAAAGTAATGATTTTTGTTTTGGTTAGCTAAACGTATCTATTTCTAGTCGAATATTTTTATGAAAAAGGGGGTTTTCATGCCGAAACTTTCAATGAGTGGGTGGACGAGGAATTTACTGCGTCATGATTTACATAAAAGAGTACTCACACGAGTTTTATATTAGTTTATTTATAGATCCTTTCACGGTTTCCGACGCCATATTGTCTCGGGGGCAAATTTGCAAAGAAGCGTAGGGAAAGAGATACGTTTTTCGCAATATTTCCATTCTGAGGTTACCCTGCGAGCAGAGTCTCCTTTACCTTCCCCCGAGAGAGAGAAAGGAAAGAGTCTTCTTTCCTTTCTCTCACTCGGGGGAAGGTAAATTTTCCAGACCAAAGTTTTTGTGTAGATGGAGAATCCTCTGTTCATTGTTTTGTGTGGTGTTTTTGAGCCGATGGAGCCACCATAACACTGGTTCTCAGAGAGACGGAGGTTTGCTTTGGGGTTTGCGACCAAGACTCGTTTATGCTGGTTCAATTTGACCGTAAAAAATTTTGCCTCGACGAAAAACGTATCTCTTCTATCAGCATTACAAAATATTCTATTTTAGTCAAACCCAATACACGGACTTTCTTCTGTCTTACAATGACTAAATCACAAATAGTCTTCTACTCTATTCAAAGTATCCAATGTGCCCAGCACATTTGAAACGTTTTCCCGTGTCAAAACCTGTATATACCCTGTTCCAGAGTAGAATCGCTGAACCCCGCCCGGGATTTGTCTTCTAAAACTCCATACAACAACAATAACAATACAATTTTATTTGGCACCTTATACTAATAGTACATGAGTGTTTGATTCCAAATATATTATAGGTATATATATATACTATGTATTAGGTAATTTTCTTAATTCATTTTCACGTATCAGCATACATTGATGAATGTATGCTGATATGGCTCTTTGTAGAGACGCTGATTTTGAATTGATTAAGAACATAAAACGACTGTCAGCGCTCATATTGTTGAAATTAATGCTGGTGTTTTTTTCTATGAACTCTCTTAAGTCGTTTCTATGAGAGTCATATAGTGGACACCAAACTAGAAAGTGTTTTTCGTTTTCTACTCCCGACTTACACACTGGGCAAATCCTTTCATCGTAAATGAGATAAGGCCTCTTATACCTCCCCGTTTCTACTTCAAGCTTATGGTTACTAATTCTTAATTTTGTAAGCGCCACTCTGTGCTTAATATTGGTGACTTGACTTAAATATTCTTCAAAGTTATAATCCGTTTTGAACTGACGAAAGACTCTGAGTTTATTTTTATGTCTGTCGTCTTTCCTTTCATCATTGTGGAGATTACTCCATAAAATTTGCCTCTCAATGTCATATATTCTTTGGGTTATTATTTTTCCATATTCATACCATCTTGGAGAAAGTTCATTTTGTTTCATCCAAATTATCCCCAATCCGAGTTGTTCTAAAGTAGTTTTAATTTTTATGCTCCAAAAGGCTTTTTTAGTTTCATTTTTAATATCTTGGTAGACTTCGGCTGAAAGTTTTTTTGGGTGTAGTTCCGACTTTATAATTTTATGCCAGAATTTAAAGCTTCTACTGCATGTTTTGCATTTTAGCGGAAACCTTCCTAACTCAGCTCTGCATGCAAGGTTACTAGCATTCTTTGTCACCTTGAGGAGCATTTTGCAAAATTTCAAATGAACAAGTTCCATGAGCTCTTGGTTTTTGGTGCTTAATGTTTCGATACCCCATATCTCACTTGCGTATAGAAGTATTGGTGTAACAAGCGAGTCAAACAGTTTTATAGTTAATTTGATATTGGATGTGAAAAATTCACCCATTTGTTTTTTCATCTGAAATAGTGCCTTTAATGCAGCTTTTTTTAATTCTTGTTTTGCAAACGTAAAGTTTCCAAAGGTTGTAAAATTTAATCCTAAATATTTATATGATTTAACGTTTTCTAGTTTAGATTTGTTCAAATAGAATTGGAAGTTATTCATTGTCTTCCCTGTATTATTGAAAACCATCACTTTTGTCTTTGTTATATTAACTGTTAAGCCTGATTGTTCACAAAATGCCTCTAGCTTGTCGAGATATTTCTGAAGCCCTTTAGCAGATTTAGAGAACAGAACCAGGTCATCTGCATATAAAAGAGTACTAATCGGTTTGCCATTCAACATTACATCATTGTTGTTACACGAATTTAATGAGTCAGGCAGATCGTGAAGATATAAATTAAATAACGTAGGGCTCAGCATACAGCCTTGTTTAACACCCATATAACAGGAAAATGTCGGAGAAATGTGTCCATTTACTTTGATTGCTGATTGATCAGTGGAGTACATCGATTGTATCACTCTTAGAAAATTTCCATTTATACCAACATTTTCAAGTTTTGCCATTAATTTTTTCCTTGGGATGCAGTCAAACGCTTTTTGAAAATCTACAAAGCAGGAAAAAAGGAAATTATTTTTCTTCCGTGGCTTACTTTTAACATATTTATCGATTACGGATTTCAGAATAAAAATACTATCTGTTGTTCCGTGCTTTTTTCTAAACCCACCCTGTTCCTGTTTAATTATATTATTCGTAGTTAGGTAATCATAGAGCCGTTTGTTAAGTATTGCCGTAAAAACTTTGCCAATTGCAGAAAGGAGTGTTATTCCACGGTAATTTTCAGCTTTCGTTGGATCGTCCTTTTTATGCAATGGAACAATATATCCTAGATTCCATGAAGAGGGAAACTTTCCGTTGTCTAGGATTTTATTGAAAATTACCGTTAGGTGTCCTTTTAGTGCTTCCTTTCCCGTTATCAATAGCTCATTTGGAATATTATCAGGGCCGGGAGCTTTATGTTTCTTTAGGTTACTTAGAACTTCATATACTTCTTGATCTGTAATGGAAAAATCTAATTCCCCTTGACTTTGCGACTGTTCTAAGGTCTCCGTAGTATTTACTGCAGATGTCTGGGAGCTATTAAGCGTCTTGAAGTGATTAAATAAGTCCTTTTCGTTTGCTCGACAGGAGTTTGCATTTTTTGCTTTGCCTACATTAAAAAGTTGTTTCAAAGACTTCCAGGTGGATTTCGAATCTTTGAGGTCAAGGTTCATTAATTTTGAATTGAAATATTTGTTTTTCTTACGTCTACACATGCTTCGAAAGGACCTTTTATGGGTATGTAGATTCCTACGAAGTTGTTCATTATTTGGATTCCTACAAATTTGTTTTCCAAGAGATCGAAGATTTTTCTTTTCGTTTTCACATTCTGAATCAAACCACTTTTGTGAATCTGTATTTTCTTTAAATGCTTTAGTTTGTTTAGTTAGGGAACAAAGACCTGCTTCTGTTCCTATGCTTGTTAGGGTTTCAGTAAATGCCTTAACCATTGAGTCTACATTATCTGCGTTTTCTATTGATTCGCGTAGCGTTGCTTGCATTTCTGTAGTGCTTAAAATGTTTTGTAATTTATCGATATTTCCAGTATGCCACTTTAAGCTAGAAATTGTCGAAAATTCCCTATTTTCTTCTCTTTCTTTGTTTCCACTGTTTTTGGGGTAAAGTTGGATTTCTATTCCATAAGAAATATGACAATGATCGGATAGATCTGGCATTAGTGGATTAACCTTCAAAAATCGAGCTTTTTCAAGTAGATTTGTACTCCCGATTACATAGTCGACTAGACTATTTCCGTTGTATCGAAAACAAGTCTTTTTGCCCGTCAAGTCACCAACAACCCTTCCATTAAAGATTCGTAAATTGCAAGCCGTGCAAATATCTATTAGACATTTACCCCTTTTATCGACGTTCTCTTTGTCTTTAGAGTACCTTTTCATTTGATTGTCAATGAGATAATCATCAGGTAAATTAAGGTACTTACTGTCATCATCATTTATGTATTCCTGGATTTCCCCAGTTCGTGCATTAAAGTCGCCTTGTAGAATGACTTCACCTTTAGTTGAAAAATTAATTATATCTAGTTCTATATCCTGCAATATATCTTCATCATTCTCTTTTGCATAATTATTTGGGCTTAGGTAAATTGTGCCTACGTATATGTCATTTGTTAGATGGAAAAAGTCTTTACTTATTCTACACCAAATAACATTTTGGTTAGACGTCGGTATATAGGAAACGCCCTTGCTGATTCTATTGTTTATATATAGTGCTATTCCTCCAGCATGGCGGTTTCCTGTTTTGTCACGACATTTTGTATAGTATTTATAGTCTTCTAATTTCAAGTCAGAATCAAGGCTGGCGTGTGTTTCTATAATGCCAAAAATATCATGACTATTAATTATATTGTTAACCTCTTTTAGCTTCAATTTGTTTCCAAGATTTTTGCTGTAATGCCCATGCAAATTCCAGAGTCCTAATCTTAAGGCCCCCGGCATTTGAAACAAATTTAAGCAAAAATTCTACGTTTTAAATTCTATAGAAAAAAAAAAGTATATATATATCAATAAGTAAATAATTTACTAAACCTGACCCTGCACCAACTGTGCTATGACCTGCAGAAAGTTCTTTATCAATTCATCATTCTTTTCAGAGGTTGGCTTCTGGATTAAATCTATAGGTTTCGTGATGTCCCATGGTGACGATACCTCAGGCTGTGAATCTTGAAGGTGAACTCTAGTGCTTTGTTGCTCTTGCCTGCGTCTGCGGCTATATGAAATGTTTCTTTTCTTGAGCCCCAAATTAAATTTTAAGTTGCTGACGAGCTTTCTAACTCCAATCTGGTTGTTAAGATGTATATGGTCATAGAAGACTTCTGCATTCAGTGTCCCATCTCGATTGCAAGCGACTCTAGTGTTGTCAATATATATCACATCATCTGAATAGCTGCATCGATTATATAGCTCTGTATTTATGTTAAAGATCTCAATGTTTTTCTGTTCATCCCGTGGGGTATATATGATACTTGAGAGCCCAATTTTACTTGAAGGCCATAAACTTTGTACTTGTGATATGGCTGTACTTAGATTTTCTACTACATTTTCATTGTACAGTTTCCCAATGTCATTTGTTCCTGTATGGATGATTATGAACTCGTAGTTGGAGTTATCTTCTATGTTGTTCAAATGTCTCAGAAGCTCTCTTGTACCGCCTGCGATGTACTGTTTATTAACATATCTATTTGGCGCAAACTTGTCTTGCCTTACTCCTCTAAGCATGGAATCACTTAGGATAAGGATCGGTCCTTTTTCATCTTGTTGTGGATGCGAATCTTGTTTACTTTGTTCTTCATCAGTATGCTTATGGCTTTCATTGTTTACTTCATTGCTATTGTTTTGTTCTGCACCGTTCGACTTTATTGATGTGTTTGAAGGTGGAACATCATTACTGTCATTCTCTTGAAGTGCGTCAAATCTGTTTTCAGTCTCTACTTGATAATAAATTATTTGCGACTTATCTGTCGATTCATCATTATCGTCGTCGTCACTATCATCATCATCTTGTTCTCTAGTCGAGTTTAATTTCTCTGATAGTTCCAATAAGGATCTGTCGGCCTCTTCTAACTTCTTATTCAGTTTTTTGGCGTACTTGGTCATTCTTTTGTTGAAGTCGCTTAATTGGTTCTCAAGGGATTTGATTTTGTTGTCGTATTCGGTTTTAAAATCTTCTACGAGATTATTCAAAAATATCTTAATTTCTCCAATCCAAGACTTTGCTTTTTGCTCTAAATCGTTTAGCTCTAAGGAAAGTTCACTCACCTCTATGGTGTTTTTTGTTATTTCTTTTTCGAACTTCCCATTGATCTCCTTTTGAGCATTCATCTCTGCTTCGAGCTTTTCATAACGGTCATCATGGCCGTTGACAATTTCTTCCTTCTCTCCTGCAATTTCTGTCATCGTCAAATCGTCTACGGGGTTTTGCGATTCTTGAACATTATCATGCTCTTCTTGTATTATTTGCGAACTTCTATTTTCCTGGTTCTTCGCAGCCAGTTCTTGCAATTGCTTCTCTAAAGCTTCTTTAGCTTCATCTTCGTCATTGAACTTTTTCAAGCAGTGTTTGCCAGGCCGATCAAGCTTCAGGAAATCGTCATAGCTTTCTAATAGACCTGCTTCATATTTGTTAGTCCAAAGATAAAACTTCCTGCTCCATATCAATTGCCCTAAATCACTATGACGTCACATCAAAACAATCTATTGTTTAAACGCAAAGGATCATGGTCGTCGGAGGGGGTCAAATCAACGCAAATTCCACGAAAATTGTTCTAAAACCCGTATCAATCCTCGAAGATTAACACATATTATATGTGAAAACCAGGCCATTTTAGATTAAACTGTTTCGCTAGGAGCAAATTTTGTTGAATTTTCTATTGGATTTGGCGATTCTATCCCCCACATAAACAAGCAGTGACGACACAATGAAATAGGGAAATTCCTTCAAAGCTTTGATTAAGTTTGAGGGAAGAAGAATACTTTGGCATTGGTGTGCTAAGTGGGCTATCACTGGTGATTTCAATTCAAAGCGAGCAACAAATGAGGTAAAAACTGAAATAGAAAAAAAATTTCACTTTTCTTGTTACTAGCATTATTAATCGTTCATATTAGGGCCATGGAGATTGCTCTTAATATAATATCAAATAAGTATTATTTATATATTTTCATTAAATTATATAGATTCTGCATATAATTAATTCCAGGGAACATTTGTTGTTTAGAATATGGAATGCAATATAATACTTAATTGAAAAGGAAGTGAGGGAGTGACTTTGAAAATTAAGTGAAACAAAATGCGGTTTTGTATCTTATTTTACCCCCCCCCCCCCCCCCCCCCCCCCCACTCTCGAAAAATCGTGGTTACGCACTTGACCTCTCTCATATAAAATATGATTATAGATATACTCTCACAGTCGGCTGGTTAAGGTGAGATTCTTATCTAATTCGGTTGCAGTGTATTATTTTTACTTTGAAAACATTATAGACTTCAAGAATAAATATACTTATGTTCGATTAGATACATTTTATTTTCTAAGACAACAATACCATTAAATCAAATAAAAATATCAATTATCAGTCTCTCATAGTATTTCATGCTGCTTGGGTGCCCGAAATATAGACTACAAACTAATCAAAGTTAGATATCCAAGTTAAACGTGCTTATATTGAATTTTTATTATAAATATCGGTCGACGATCTACTATATTAAATTAAATCTGCTTATTCATTTGCGATACATCAGTCAATATCAAGTCATATCCTAAACTAACTAAAGCAAGTTTTACGATTTTTTTAGGTGGAAAGTCTGGGTGCTAAACCTCAAAAAAAAAGTCACGCGTTTAAACAGCTTTACCAAGCCACCACTGGGTGGTAGATGAAGACGAAGATGAACATCGATGAGCAGGGTTTATAAGGTTGTATCTTCCAAAGTTGTCGCACCAGTCATCAACAATATTGTGTACTCCTCCAGGTCTTCCATCCCATTGGCAACCGAGTTTAGATCCATATCCACTATCAACAAATGAATGCAGAGCAGAGGTTTGTCTGAAATGAGTGGTACAGTTCTGACAGCTGATTCCACGCACGTTAATGTACTCGACTCTTGCACACGTGTGACTCCCCAAGTACGTCAGAATATCCATTTCACTCAGATGTCCCCGGATATAGTCTGTTTTGACCAGTCTCTCAGTGTCATAGTTACAAGTGGCTCTCCAGTGAGTAGCGTCACGTTTAACGTGTTGCATTGTATTGTGTGACAAGCGATAGTCAGACCAGTTGGGAGGGTTTTCTTCGTTTGAAGGAAAATCCTTTGTCATGGGTGCCGCTTGGAATTTTTCTTTTGCCGAAAGAGCAAATGACTCGATCAAAGTCCACACCATCCCCGGCTCCGACGTCATGTCACAATACACCTTCAAAGCTTTACCATTGGTTTTATAGATTTGATAGATGTTTGGCACAGACATGTGGCTGTACGCTGCACATGAAGGAGGAATCTGGCAAACTCTTCCACCAAAACCCTGTGGACATTTGCACTGAAACTTGTTTGTGACGTTTTGGCACGTCTCGATGCAGGTTCCACCGTTAAGACAAGGTTTAGAATAACGACAACAGCCATTATTACACTGACTTGAACAAACAGCACTGTTGGTCTACGATAGATTAAAAACTCTATTTACAAAATTGAAAATTCTAGAAATGTATTGAAAGAATTTTGAAAGTAGTTAGTGCACGATCACGTTTTATTTAATATATATTTTGTTTATTTTACCTTTTTAAACTTTTGCTTTAGCTCGTAGTACTTGTATCCTACCAATGGGATGAAAAGATCAGGAGCTGTGTGTCTGTCCTCGTCAATCAGCTCACATCGTCTACCAGATAGTTGATAGGACACACATCGACAGTCATTAATACAGACACTGAAGCACTCCTGTACGGTATTGGTGGACAGGTTTTTGTAGGATCACACATTTAGGGCGTGGTCTTTCACGTGGTCACTCTCATTGAATCCGCCATTGTATCTGACCACTGGGCACGTGTCTTGGGTGAAGGCTGCTCTCGGTAGATATGAGACAACGATAAATAACAATGCATGAAGTATGAGCATGTTGGCCATTTTGCTTTATAGAGAAAAAACGAGAAAATCAATTTTATTATATTAGTTCAATTTAGTTGATAAATACAAAGCTTACAGTGTAAATACACCTACCAAGGACACCAGGACAAATTGTCACACAGACTAGACAAATCCCGATTGAGATTTTGCTTTATAGGAAAAAACGAGAAAATCAATTTTATTTTATTAGTTCAATTTAGTTGATAAATACACGCTTACAGTGTAAATACACCTACCAAGGACACCAGGACAAATTATCACACAGACTAGACAAATCCCGATTGAGATTTTGCTTTATAGGAAAAAACGAGAAAATCAATTTTATTTTATTAGTTCAATTTAGTTGATAAATACAAAGCTAGCAGTGTAAATACACCTACCAAGGACACCAAGACAAATTGTCACACAGACTAGACAAATCCCGATTGAGTATCCAAGCAACAGAACCCATACAATCTTTGTTATCACCAAAGGTGCTACCACCTATTTTTTTATCTTGCAAGAACTTTAAAAATAGGGCTAAAGCTCTTTTTGAATTTTTTTCTGCAGAAAAGTTGGTGTAAAATATAAGAAAGAAAGCCTCTACGTTACGCTAGCAACCGTAACAATAAGTGCATTTTTAAAACCCTGAATAATTCATAATCCTTTTATCCAGTTGGACAAATGTCTCTTTAGACGCATAAGACACAATGACAAACAAAATTGACTATATTTTCAAACATTTCAATAAAAACGTCCATATAAATAAGCCTGTAGTAGGATTTCATTTCCTGCTAAACTTAAAATACTACAAGATTAGGAGAATATGCATATGCGGATTAACTATGTAATTGTTCAGTGATACCTCTTTCTCTGATCGGGAATATTTGTTCTTATACTGTCTAATACTTATAATTAAGTAGTGTCGAAAATAGATCGGCAAAAATATATTAAAGATGAAGATGACTAGGGATCCACTTTTCTAGTAATAGCTGGATTCATGAAGCAAGGAGGAAATTATCCATAATGAAAGTTCAGCTTTTAAAGAAAAATACAACTCCCACACCTTTGCAGTGTAAGTAGAGTTGACCGTGGTCTATTATTATAATGGATGACAGCAGGAGGCCGGCAACTATATATCGAGCCAAAATATTGTAAAACAACCTTTATTTCAAGGAAGAATAGCTATGTTGGCTAAAATCCCCACTAAGCGACCAAAGTAATTGAAATTTCAGGTTGTAGGTGGTTTGAATTACAAATTTAAGGTTGGGTTTTTATTCCTTTCCTCAAAATACTTACAATCATCTAAATGTATTTTTTCGTTTTTCGCTGTTTATTTGGGTGGTGAATACACTCCCTCGTGTAGGAAAAATACACAACGCCGGGACTCCAATCAGACTCACATTCTCCTCAAAATCTAACAGGAATTAATCCTACGCTCTCTGGCACATAAAAGGATGATAATCAATTATTCTTCTGGGAGGAAAAAGCTTTTGTAAAATCGCTTCAATATTACAAACGAAACAAATTTAAGAAAGCCGTTAGCCTGTGCGTTAATTATGGCATCTGAAAAGACTCGAAGTTATTGCAAGCATTTGGAACAAAGTTACAAGATAAAAAAAGTCAGATTAACGCTAACTGTAAAAGGAAAATTCAATAAGGAGTAATTATAAAAAATTAAAATAAAAAACAATCTGAATCGTGAAGTCTACTTTTTGGTTAAATGTCATAATTTATGGTAACTTTAGATTGAAATTCTAGTTTTCTTATTAATCCCATACAATATGCTGAACAAAACCAAGGAATCCATTTTGTTTTTATCACATACCTCTAAGTATTGAGAACTGAAGATTGTCTTTGCTTTGTTAAGGACATATTTCATTATTTAAATACATACCTTAAACATGGCAGCTCCGAGAGAAATAACTTCACCTTGACTTGAGTATGAAATATAAATAGAATTGCAAACCGCGTTCTGATTGGTCAAAAGGCATCAAAAACAGCATACGTACTGCAAGATGACCTAAGTCCCATCAAACTTAAGAACATTCGCTCTTACAAGTCTCTCAATATATAAATTTAGGCACTTGCTTAGCTCCCTGTGTTGTTTTGGCTTTGGCTTGCAAGAAATTCGAAAATAGTGTGAAAACTCTATTATTCCAACTTTTTTTTACTAAGATTTCATTTGAATCTGGTTCAGAATAGATCGATTTCGCTGATCGTTCATGGTAAAATTTTCTGGGCCTTATAAAAGATGATTAAATTAAAGGTCTTGCGCCCGAAAGAGAAGTCAACACAATGTTTCTCAACCAAATGTTGAGATATAAGAAGCTTTCGATACCGAGATATAATGAACGATCAAATAATTGCTCATTATATAGTGTTAAATATATGTGGCCTCCATTTTCGAAGCTATGCTTTATGTTTCACATGTGAAAAAAGCAATACGACCAATCAACGTGTCATTGCTCGTACCTCGCTCGTTTGTGTTTTTACACAAACAACTCGTGAATATAACCCCGTACGCCGCTCTTTTAATTAAGAAATCTATATTTACCGAAGTGGCCATCTCCTATTGAAGGAATTTTAGTAGAGCGGTTAAGGTAATTCCTAGTTTTGCACTGCGCATTTTTCTAAATAAATTTTTTATTATAAATAATGGTCGACGATCTACTATATTAAATTAAATCTGCTTATTCATTTGCGATACCTCAGTCAATATCAAGTTATAAACTAACTAAAGCAACTTTTATGATTTTTTTAGGCGGAAAGTCTGGATGCTAAAACTCGAAAGAAAGTCACGTGCCTAAACAATTTTTCCAAGCCACCACTGGGTGGTAGATGAAGACGAAGATGAGCATCGATGAGCAGGGTTTATAATCTCGTATCTTCCAAAGTTTTCGCACCAGTTAGCTCCCCTCTTTACGGCTCCAGCTCTTCCATCCCACAGACAATTGGGGTTGACTATAGTATAGCCAACTCCACTATCAACAAATGGATGCAGAAGAGATGCTTGCCTGAAATGAGTGGTACAGTTCTGACAGCTGATTCCACGCACGTTGATGTACTCGACTCTAGCACATGTGGCACGCCCCAAGTACGTCAGAATACCCATTTCACTCAGATGTCCCCGGATGTAGTCTGTTTTGACCAGTCTCTCAGTGTCATAGTTACAAGTGGCTCTCCAGTGAGTAGCGTCACGTTTGACGTATTGCATGACATTGCGTGACAAGCGATAGTCAGACCAGTTGGGAGGGTTTTCTTCGTTTGAAGGAAAATCCTTTGTCACGGGTGCCGCTTGGAATTTTTCTTTTGCCGAAAGAGCAAATGACTCGATCAAAGTCCATACCATCCCCGGCTCCGACGTCATGTCACAATACACCTTCAAAGCTTTACCATTGGTTGTATAGATTGGATAGATGTTTGGCACAGACATTGTGCTGTACGCTTCACATGAAGGAGGAATCTGGCAAACTCTTCCACCAAAACCCTGTGGACATTTGCACTGAAACTTGTGTGTGACGTTTTGGCATGTCTCGATGCAGGTTCCACCGTTAAGGCAAGGTTTAGAATAACGACAACAGCCATTATTACAATGACTTGAACAACCATCATTAATGGACTGCAACAGATCAAAAACGTATTAAAACATATAAGTTGTTTCCATTTTCTCATGAAGGATTCGTTATTATTATTGTACCTTTCTAAATTGTTGCTTCAGCTCGTAATACCGGTACCCAGGCAATCGTTTGAAAAGATCAGGAGCTGTGTGTTTGTCCTCGTCAATCAGCTCACAACGTCTACCAGATAGTTGATAGGACACACATCGACAGTCATTAATACAGACACTGAAGCACTCATGTATGGTATTGGTGGTCAGGTTTTTGTAGGATCGTCCAATAAGGGCGTGGTGTTTCACGTGGTCACTCTCTTTAAATCTGCCAGTGTATCTGACCACTGGACATGTGTCCTTGGAAATTGTGGCTGGTACCACGGATGTCAACCAATAGAAGGCAGTGATCAGCAAGTTGAATGACAACGAATACATTATCTCGGAAACGCTGGGGAAATAAAAATAATGATATTAATAATAAAAATATTATGATCAGTGTTAAGAATTTTAAAATCATCTCTTGTTTTCGGTCAATTCGGAGGGCAAGTGTCGACTTATTCTTGTTCTTAGGTATGTTAGTAAGTATCGAGCTGAGCGGAGAACGCGGCGCGCAAAGCATGAGTGGACAAAATGACCGGCCCAAAGCATTTTTGTAGCTTGAAAGAACGAAGCAAACGTGGTGGTAAGGTGAAATTGTTTTTATTTTTTCTTTCCAAATTTCTGCTTCTTCTTGCCGCATGCTTATTATATATTCTAGTTCGGTCACAGTAGCCTGGTAACACGCGAACACACGAACACACGAACACACGAACACACGAACACACGAACACACGAACACACGAACACACGAACACACGAACACACGAACACACGAACACACGAACACACGAACACACGAACACACGAACGCACGAACGCACGAACGCACGAACGCACGAACGCACGAACGCACGAACGCACGAACGCACGAACGCACGAACGCACGAACGCACGAACGCACGAACGCACGAACGCACGAACGCACGAACGCACGAACGCACGAACGCACGAACGCACGAACGCACGAACGCACGAACGCACGAACGCACGAACGCACGAACGCACGAACGCACGAACGCACGAACGCACGAACGCACGAACGCACGAACGCACGAACGCACGAACGCACGAACGCACGAACGCACGAACGCACGAACGCACGAACGCACGAACGCACGAACGCACGAACGCACGAACGCACGAACGCACGAACGCACGAACGCACGAACGCACGAACGCACGAACGCACGAACGCACGAACGCACGAACGCACGAACGCACGAACGCACGAACGCACGAACGCACGAACGCACGAACGCACGAACGCACGAACGCACGAACGCACGAACGCACGAACGCACGAACGCACGAACGCACGAACGCACGAACGCACGAACGCACGAACGCACGAACGCACGAACGCACGAACGCACGAACGCACGAACGCACGAACGCACGAACGCACGAACGCACGAACGCACGAACGCACGAACGCACGAACGCACGAACGCACGAACGCACAACGCACGAACGCACGAACGCACGAACGCACGAACGCACGAACGCACGAACGCACGAACGCACGAACGAACATTCTACTCAAAACCGAGGCTACTGAGGAACAGGGAAACCAAAATATTTCCTTAGTAAGGTTGGGTAATGAACGCGAGTGTTCTAGTTAACAATTATACTACGAGATCGAGTTTCCTATGAGTCAATAGATAGTCGATGAGGCGCGTAGCGCCGAATCGACTATTTGACTCATAGAAAACGAGAACGAATAGCCTAAATTTTTTAGCATAAACCTACTAGCCAATATTATAATATTGAAAACTAAGAAGGATACTGAAAACTTTACTGAACAAAACGACGGTCAACTGGCGGCACTGTTTTCATTCATCTTTGCGAACTTGACTTGATGTCTTAACGCGCATATAAGCTTAAACTTGCTCTATTTCTATAGCCTTTTGTCTATATCATTACGCTCAAAACTCTCTTTCCAAGATTTTTTTCCTTTTTATCAGTTTTTGGGATCATTTTTCTAATCAATGAGTGATAAACGGAACGGATTTGTTTACAAATATTTTGTTGTCAGATCATTCAAAGCCGTGCCATGTTTACAATTCGCTTAAGATTATTGTCAGTTAACTTGCACTTTCTTTATTGTTTCGTCTGTTCTTACCGTTTTAAAATTCTTTTGTATACATGTTCATAAGCTTTCTTTTGGAATTTTTCTATTCTTTGAGGAAATCCTTTTAAAATAACATCGTTATCTCAGTAGTCAGTTGTTTGTCCGTCGTAAGTTTTGCTCTTGAAAATCTCAATGAAATTTGACGGCCGCTTTTTCATGATAGAATTGCTATAATTCTTCAGTTTTTAATACAGCTGTACCGTCCAAAACTTCCATTCGTTTCCTTGATACAGTCTTGTATTTTCTACAATCGATTTTTAAAGATTTTTTAGAGAACAAGCAGAGATTTCGACGAAACTTGGCCATGCATTTGTTTGTTTCTCGCTACTCGCTATCTATCACAGGATAGATAGTGAGTACGTTAACCAATCAGATTGCAGGATTCGTCATAGTATGCTAGTAGGTTTATGCTAACATTAGATAGAAGGCCACGAGGCGGGTTTATGTAAGCGACTCTACATCCCATAGCACACGAGCGTTTATTCTCTAACTGTCTTAGAATATGGTTACAACCATGAAGATATTTTTAACGTTACATAATTTTGTTGTTCTTTATGAATCAATTTATAAATATATAGAGTTCTTTAGATTTTTTGTTTATAGTTCACTCAACAAAATTTCAGTAAAAAATGCGAAGCGACGCCGTTCATCTTTGTCTATTTGGCGGCCGATTTTCAGTCCATCGTGCAACTGAAATGCATAAAAAAGATTAGTTCTTACGGCTTTAAAATTTTATTTATATGTTTTTTAAGTACAAAATGATAGAAAATAATTGTTTTGACATTGTTTTGGCTGTGTTGCCATAGCGACTTAATTCGTTACTCCTACGGAGTACAATTAACGCTATAATTGTACTTCTCTCGACCAATCAGAGTCAAGTAATTTTGTTGAGTGTACTATAAATCAGCAAATCATTAAATATTCATAAATAATGCTAATTTACAATTTTGTTTGCTTTTTCGTACTAAAAAGTGTGAAAATGTCCCAATTCACAGAGAAAAGCACTTTGCAAACGCGTTGAGAAGGCTTGTTTCATTCTCTGATTGGCTGAATATAAGAATTCTGTTTTGTTATTGGTTCTTTCAAAAAGATGCGATTAACAGCTCAAAAGCTACGATTAAGAGCTTCTAAGGATGCGATTTGGGAATTAATCGCACTCCTTTGAACCAATCAGATTGCAGGGTTTGGTAGTGATCTTAAAAAGGATATGATTAAGAAATTTATTGTGCGGTTGTCATATCTAAAATATTTATTTGGAATTGAAACTGCATTTTTCCAGTATATTATTGAGATTCTTGTTCATGTACACATTTTTTGTCCAATTTTACGTATTATAGCCAACTTCGTACTGTTATCGTCTTCAGTTTTATTGTGTTAAGTATGTAGTATTCATAGTGACTCTCTATATAAAACATGCTAATGGGTCATTTAAACAAAGGGAAACAAAAGGCCTCATTAGTATGCTACATATGGAGAGTCACTATGAATACTAATTTCTTTACCCCGCTATTCCCCTCGGCTTCAAGGTCCCCACCACTTGACACCTAAGTTTCTCTATGGGATATAGAGCAATGAAATATTGGACGCTGATTGGCTGAGTGGGTGTGACCATATTCTAAGTGCAGTCAGGGTCTTCTTCGTCTACCGTTCAACAATGTTTCTATATATATATTTTTTCCATAGTGTGTGCTGCAAACAATTCATATGAAAGTAATTTTTTGGGTTGCGTTTTGTACAAAGGAACGTAGTGCCGGACAGAAATGTGTTTATATTGGGCATTCGTAAGAAGCGTTTTGTGCACTCCCCAAGGACCTCTTCTCTTACTATATATACTTATTTCAATTAAGTTAGTCACCAAAAACCTAGAAAGCTGAGATCACTGAGAATCATGGGAAATATTTCATATCCAACAAGTAAAGCTTTTGGCACAAACTGCAGCAGTTGAGGATGCTCAGAGGTGAAATTATAACTGGTAGAAGATATCAAGTCCATCAACAATTATGAAGCAGTTGAAACATGTAAAATGTATCTACCCACAATCCTTGTCGGTCTTAGCTTTGTAGCTTTTCTGCTGACTAACTTTAATGAAATAAGTATATAAGTAGCTGCATTACAATTCACTTGACCTTACCAGTTTGAATAACATACTTGTTTTGTTACCGAGTCTAATTTTACTTCATAAGTGTATTATTATTTATAATTTGCTGTATTTTTGTAACCTAGTATATGATTTTAGTTGTAGATTTTACAGATATGGTATTAGCAGCTGTACATTGTTCCTGTTCGATTTAAAATTTGTAAGCTAATAATTTTCGTCTCCTATAAACGTAACTGGTGTGCGTCTACCCTACACCCTGTGTCTGTTATGTAGAATACACCCTATTTCAAAAAACAAACAAACAAAAAAAAAAAAGAAAAAAAAAAAAAAAAAAAGAAAAAACAAAACAAAACAAAACAACAAAAAAACAACAAAAACAAAAACAAAAACAAAAACAAAAACAAAACAAAACAAAAAAACAAACAAAACAAAACCAAAAAAAACAAAACAAAACAAAAAAAAAACAAAAAAAACAACAACAACGACAAAAAAAAAACGTTGCCATCGCCAAATGTGATAGTCTCGTCGACCACAAATAACATTGAATCAGTCTCAACACTAAAGTCCATGTTCTTGACGAGAATAAGAAGCAGAAACACAAGTCATTCCAGATATTCTCCTATTTCTTTTCGCCTATCGCTCGCCTATTGCCTATCGATTTTGGCGGTGACGTTTTTTTGAAATAGGTGTATACGATATAAACGTTTTCTGTGCGAAGGAACGGAGTGACTAAGCACAGAACCATGATAACCAATGATCTCGGTAAATGTGCAAATTTTAAATAATAGGATCTTTTTAAAAAGATCCTTTTGAAACCACCACCTGCTGATACTGTTGTTGTACTGGTTGATGTATTTAGTCTTAGCTAGAATCTTACCTCAAAACGTCTCTAAACGTAATTGAATTGTACAAATAAAGACTGTTTGCTGTTGTTGTTGTTGTTCTGGACAGTTCTTGAATCAGGTATTTCCTACAAAGGCTGTTAAAGGTAATGACTCAGTCGTACTTGTGGTCCTCTGTGTCAGTGGTAATGACGTACTGATCACGAGGCAGCCTCAAATTAGGTCTTAAGGCTTGGCATTCAAAATCTATGGAAATAGCCTAATCTGTAGGCTACCCAATAAATTCTCGGTTGGGTTAATTTATACAGCAGACGACTAGGGACGAGAGAGAAGGAGGAGACTTCATCGTTTTTATCCTCCACACAGGAAACCCGAGGAGCAAAAAGAGCCAAGTTAGATGCCCGCGGAGGAGGAAACTATGGAAAAATAAATACTATGGAAAAATAAATATAATATAATAAAATTTATTTGACACAGGAATCCTTAAGTAATGACTGATTTACGAAGATATTTATAATATTTCTCATTAGCTCTATTATCTCGATAAAAATAACTCTAATTTTTCGATGATTCAAACGAGAGGCAGCGTCAATAAAAAAAATAATAGCAGACATTGGAGTTATACTCTAGTGCTTCAGAACAATAATTGTTGCCTTGGGTCAGTTTCTATAAAATTCGTTGCATATTGACCCAAATGCCTCGACTCAAAAAGATCGTTTGAAGGCAATAGAGCGCAATTTTAATAAAACGTTCAGAGACAGGTGTCGATAAAGTTAACTGATTAGTTGGCAAAATTAGCCTTGGTTGTAAATTGAATGCATTAACAATTAATAAACCTTTTATCGTCAGTTTTTCTGAAGTAATATATCAGCCGGTCATTTTAACTTGAATTTTAAACTTTTCCAATTACTCGTCCAGCTCGCCAAGAGTCATGATTTTAAGCAAGTTTAGAAGTACACATTTAGTAAAGTTAAATTTACAACTTCTTATATTTGACATTGTGAAAGTGTGAGAATTTACTTGGTAATACTGACAGAAGTAGAGTTAGCAAGTTTTGCACATAATTTGATTAGATAGAAGAACTTTATTTGTACCCATTATTACATTTTTTTGTTCTAATTTGATACATTATATTTATCCAATATTATATTATATGTTGAAAAGATTGAGGGGTACCAACCGTCCAAAAATAACTAGAAAGCTAAAAATGCTTGAAAGTCGGTTTACATATTCTTAATTAAGAGTCATTATATTTAGGGTCGGGGTTTCTGCTATTTAAAATTATAATAATGAGCATTATAACTCACTTTTATGCTTAATTTGATTAGACAAGTTTTTAAAGTCGCAAAACTAAGAGAGAATGTATGTTGGCGAACTGGACGTCCTCCAAAGCCATACATTCTATCTAAGCTTTGTGGCTACTGCAACAGAGAGATAAAGCCTCTATGCTATCGCGATGTAGGGGGCCCGTCAACAAGTGACAAATTAAAGAAGCGTCGTGGCCAATCAGCAGTAAGCAAGTAAGCCGTGCACAAAGTATAATTTTGGAATAATTTTCAGGCTCCTCTAATAAAATGTCGCCATAGGTTCGTATTACCGCAGTTTAACCGCTTCTACAGCAATGACACATCGATGATCAACGTCAAAAATTTTCATAAAGTTGACCAATATGATTTATCACAGCTTTCATTTCATGTCTCTTTAGGTGCTACTTCAAAATACGCTGACAAGAGGGCAACAACAACGCTAGCTGGTTTCACAGTAAACAATGAACTTCTTTTGCAGATAAAAGTGACTGTATCATGAAAACAAGCCCTTAAAGGGAATCTAACAGCCTAAAGAGAAAAAAGTGAAAATGGTTTTGGACATGTTTCTTATTTAGTTTCTAGTTGCATGCGTAGAAAAATGCGCAGTGCAAAACAAGAAAATTACCTTAACCGCTCTACTAAAATTCCTGGAATAGAAGATGGCCACCAAAACTACTCCAAGTTTTTTCTTTAAACTTCCTACATCAATAGACCAGAACTTTATCTAGATGGTAGTGGAATTTCTACATCTCGTCCTATTCCAAGGTGAACTTTTGGTTATCGGTTCAAGTACGGAGTCCATTCCTTGCCACCAGATGTGACTTCTAGCGAGGGCTTTCATTTTTACTACGCCTAGGTGAGTCGAATGGATGACCTCCAAGTACGCCAGTAGTACCTTGTCGTCTGGCTTAGTTGACCATCCAGACATGGTCTGTTCATGGACTCTACTTAAGGTCTTGTCTCTTGTTGTCTCTCGTCTGATTGTTGCGCTTGTCACTGGTAACTGTTCAAACTGACTTAAGTGGAAAATGTCAATAGCTTCTTCCTTTTGATCCTCTGGGGTTACTTCGAACGGTAGTCTTGAAAGGGCGTCAGCGTTAGTGTGTCGCTTAGTGTTCCTATACTCTATGTCGTAAATAAAGCCTGATAGAAACATAGCGTATCGCTGTAGCCTTGTAGCTGTGGTCACTAGTATGCCTTTGGTTGGGCTGAAGATGGATACTAGTGGTTGATGATCCGTAACCAACGTAAACTGTCTTCCGTAAAGGTGGATTCCAAAGATGATTGCTAATGCTTCTTTGTCAATTTGAGAGTAGTTTTTCTCTGCTTTCGTTAAGGTCCGAGAAGCAAATGCTATTGGTTTTTCTTGTCCATCGATGATATGGGACAGAACTGCGCCGACTCCATACGGTGACGCGTCGCATGCTAAGCGGATAGGCTTCTTGGAATCATGATGACACGATAGCAAATCTGACGTGACCATCTCTTTTACCTTCTCGAAGGCTTTGTCACATGCTTTCGTCCACTGCCATGCTTTACCTTGTTCCAGTAGCTGGTGGAGTGGTCTCATTACCGAGACTAGGTCTGGTAGGAATCTGTGGTAATAATTTACGAGGCCAATGAATGCGCGAAGCTGAGTTACATTCTTTGGTGCTGGAGTATCACTCACTGCTTTAATCTTCTCTTCTGTCTTTTGCATGCCGTGCTTGTCTATCTTGTGTCCACAGCATTCGATCTCATCTTGGAAGAACTGGCATTTGTCTAGGTTGACCTGGTACTGAGTTGGTACTGTTGCAGACGGCTCAACACACTTTCCAGATTGTGATCTGTCTCTGAGTATGTTGTTCAGGTTACCGAAGCTGCAGTGAATCGCCAACTTCCTTAGTTGTCTTCGTAGTCGTTTATAGCTTCTCCTTCGTCTTGCATTCTTGTATGAAATCGGTAACGTTGAGTGATTACTGACATCTTAGGCAATAGTTGTCTCTCCAAAAGGTGTACAATGGTATCATACTTAAGTTCAGAAGGTTTTTCTGGGGCTGCTAAATTCCACAAGAGATTATAAGTTTTACTTCCAAGTAGCGTAAGAAGCGCGGAAACTTTCTTCGCTGTTTTGATCTCGTTGACTGTAAAATATTGTACCAAACGCTCGATGTAGGCACTCCATGTGTCTGTAGCTTCGTCGAATGGTTGTATTCTTTCAATAAAGGCCATTTTTGTTTGTGAAAACCAAGGAAATCTCACATTATTTCAAGAAGAAGTCCTCCGAATTTTTACAATGTGGCCATCATCGTCGCCAGTAATTGTGGTGTATTTGTGTTTTATTATGCAATCATCATATACAATTACTGGTGTAAATCAATGCAAATCTAACAAAGACTTTCCATCCAAATTTATACACAGGTTGTAATAGTACTAGTTGATAAGATTCTGAAAATTTCAAAAAAATCGTACCTGAGGATGAGGAGAAAAAATCCAAAAACTAAAAATAGCACTGTTTGTTTGATTTTCGGCCGTAATAGGTTAAAATCTTAAAATAGAACACACTGTTAGAATCCAGGATAATCCAAGCACATTATGTGGAAAATACAGTCAAACTGACATACTAGTTTTGCGAAGGGAGCGAAATAAAATTGTCCAAAATTCGCTCTGAATTAGTTTGGTTCCACCTTAAACAATAGAAAATTGGGTCTATAAATATAACAGAAAAGATCTGGATATATTTATATCATCAAGAGAGAACGAAGGTATAATTAATCACATAATAAGAAAAAGTAAAAAAAAAAAAAAAAAAAAAAAAAGCAAAAATTATGGTAAAAAGGATGGCTCAAGTATCAATTGATTATATGAAATAAGTTATATTGACTATTTAACGATGATATTGGAGATTAAGATTACTAATGATCAGCTAGAATAAGAGCGGAATAAGTCATCATTCAGCCCCTCTTTAAATTTATTTCTATTTTTTAATTTTTTCAAATTTTCATCAATTGAATTCCAGCATTTTGCTCCCGAATATCTTATATTGAATTTTCCAAAATTAGTTCGAATTTTGGGAAGGGAAAAGACGACTTAGAGGCCAATCTAGTGTTATAGTTATGCTTTTGATTAACTTGAGTGAAATAAGAAGAAAAAGAAGTTGGCAGATTTCCCGCATGGAAATCATACATAAACAAAGCGGTGTAGAAAAATACTAGCTCTGGAAATTTTAGCATTTCCAATTTAAGAAAGATCGGATTAGTGTGTTCATTAAAGTCACTAAAAGTCATTATACGTAATGATTTCTTTTGTAAAATAGAAAGAGGTTTGATGGTAGATTCGTATGTGTGTCCCCACAAAACAATGCCATAAATTAATTAAGTAAGGATAAACTAAGGAGTAGTAGAGATTAGATTGATGTAAATTTATATATTGAAAGATTTGTAAGATCGAGCGAATGTTCTAAAGTTTGGTGGGACCTATGTCATCTTGCAGTACGTAGGTTGTTTTTGATGCCTTTTGACCAATCAGAACGCGCTTTGCAATTCAATTCATATTTCATACTGAAGTCAAGGTAAAGTTATTTCTCTCAGAGATGCCATGTTTAAGGTATGTATTTAAGTTAGTGTTAATCTAAATTTTTTTTATCTTGTAAATTTGTTCCAAATGCTTGCAATAACTTCGAGAATTTTCAGATGCCATAATGAACGCACAGGCTAACGACTTTCTTAAATTTGTTTCGCTTGTAATATTGAAGCGATTTTCCAAAAACTTTCCCAGAAGAATAAATGATTATCATCCTTTTATGCGCCAGAGAGCGTACGATAAATTATGACATTTAACCAAAAAGTAGACTTCACGATTTAGACTGTTTTTTATTTTAATTTATTTTTATAATTACTCCTTATTGAATTTTCATTTTATAGTTTGCGTTAATCTGACTTTTTTTATCTTGTAAATTTGTGCCAAATGCTTGCAATAACTTCGAGACTTTTTAAATGCCATAATGAACGCACAGTCTAACGACTTTCTTAAATTTGTTTCGTTTGTAATATTGAAGCGATTTTCCAAACATTTTCCCAGAAGAATCATTGATTATCATCCTTTTATGTGCCAGAGAGCGTAGGATTAATTCCTGTTAGATTTTGAGGAGAATGTGAGTCTGATTGGAGTCCTGGCCTTGTGTATTTTTCTTACACGAGGGAGTGTATTCACCAATCAAATAAACAGCGAAAAACGAAAAAATACATTTTAGATGATTGTAAGTATTTTAAGGAAAGGAATAAAAACCCAACCTTAAAGTTGTAATTCAAGCCACCTACAACTTGAAATTTATTCTTCCTTGAAATGAAGGTTGTTGTAGGATATTTTGGCTCGATGTATAGTTGCCGGCCTCCTGCTGTCATCCATTATAATAATAAAGACCACCAACTTTATTTAAACTGCAAAGGTGTGGGAGTTGTATTTTACTTTAAAAACTGAACTTTCATTCTGGATAAGTTCCTCCTTGCTTCATGAATCCAGTTACTAAAAGAGGATTCCTAATCATCTTCATCTTTAATATATTTTTGCCGATCTACTTTCGACACTCTCCTTAATTATTATTATTAGACAGTGCCGTAAGAAAAAAATTTTCCGATCAGCGAAAGAGGTATCACTGAACAATTACATAGTTAATCCGCATATGCATATTCTCCTAATCTTGTAGTATTTTAAGTTTAGCAGGAAATGAAATCCTTCTACAGGCTTATTTACATGGACGTTTTTATTGAAATGTTTGAAAATACAGTCAATTTTGTTTGTCATTGTGTCTTATGCGTCTAAAGAGACATTTGTCCAACTGGATAAAAGGATTATTAATTATTCAGGGTTTTAAAAATGCACTTATTGTTACGGTTGCTAGCGTAACGTAGAGGCTTTCTTTCTTATATTTTACTGTAGCGGCTTGGGGTCACCCTTGCTGTCAACTAGACCCGCGGTTACGCCGCTTGGGGAGAAAGGCTTAAACACTGTAATCCATACTCGATTCTTTATTGTAATAATGTTGGATCACGTAAAAACTAAAACATAATACAAAGGACATAAATAACTAACTATAAGCGACTATAATCGGGTTACTAAGCTAGCATCACATGCGTAAACTTTGGTAACATTGTATAAGTTTGGTTCTTTAAATCATAACAGATTTGTATACGTTGAAGTATGGATCTAAAGATATTGATGGGTTTCTTCCGTAATCAGGTATAGGTGATTGTAAATCATCATGTAACACCAAATATATGATATAAAGGGGGTGGAAAATAAGAAGGATAACATAGTACATACCTCTTTCCTCCCGTACAGTATTCAATCTAAAGCCACGAGGCTGAAACATTATACTACGCTAATAGTAATTGACGAAGTGACGTAATCGAATAAACAGCAAATCATTTACATGGCTCCCCTAAATTGATCCTTCAATTTATAATCAGTGACAATGATCTCAAAAATTAACGTATAGTAATGTCTCTTCCAGCGATTAATAGTGTCTTTTAAACCGATAAACAAAACAAAACAAAATGTGATAAAGAGCAATAAATGAGATAATATTCAATCTAAAATTGTTCATGAATTAGCTTGTTTTGCTGCTAGGCTCCTCTGGTGGGGAATTCCCCGTACTGTGGCAGCGGGATACTCATCACTGTTCATTTTGGCGTACAAGCAGCACTAGCTTGTGGATAGGACGATCAAGATAGGTAGGTGCGTTTATCTTGTTTTCTTTGGAGTTGTCTGCCATCTTCAATCGTACCTTTCTGACTAGACCATCATCACTGGGGAATGTCTGTGCTATTCGAGCTAGGCGCCACTGCGATCTGGATTGGTTTTCGTTCTTCAGGATCACGACGTCTCCAATTTCTAGGTTCGTCCTTGGACGCTCCCATTTCTGTCTCTCTTGCAAGGCATAGAGGAAGTCCTTGCGCCATCTAGTCCAAAACTGATTGGCCAAATGCTGCACCCGCACCCAACGTTTCCTTGAGTACAGGTCCGCCTGTTGAAAGTTACCTGGAGGAGGGAGGACTATTTTGGATTTCTGTGTTAGCAATTGGTTTGGCGTGAGTACTTCCACGGAGTCTGAAGGTGAACTTCCAGTTGTAGTCAATGGACGGCAGTTTACGATAGATTCTGCCTCCACCATTAATGTTCTCAGCGATTCGTCGTCTAGTTGGGTTCCGTGGCTGCGGAGCAACGTCGTCAGCACGCTTCTGACAGTGCGAATCTGTCGCTCCCATACTCCGCCCATGTGACTGGCATGGGGCACGTTTGGTTTGAAGTGCACCCAGTCACACTCATCCTTCAGTAGTTTGGACCTTATCCTGTCGTGTTGTAGTTCTTCCATTGCAGCGTGTAGTTCGTTCCTTGCTCCCATGAGGTTAGTCCCTTGATCAGATCTGAGTTGGCGCACCGGACCTCTTCTACCCACGAAGCGACGGTAGGCATTCATGAACGAATCGGTTGTTAGCGACGACGCTGTCTCTAAATGGATCGCCCGAGAGTTCATGCAAGTAAAGAGGACGCCATAGCGTTTCAGCTCCTTTCTGCCTTCCTTTATGAGCCAAGGTCCGAAGTAGTCAACGGCACTGTATGTAAAGGGGGGTGCCTCCTTTACTCTATCGTCTGGCAAGTCCGCCATTTTTTGTTGTTCCAGAGCACCTCTTGACCGTCGGCATATGACGCATTTGGATAGCTGATGTCCAACAACGGAAGCACCGCCAATTATCCAATATCCTGACGCTCGAATTTCAGCGTGCGTTGTTGTACGACCTTGATGGCTTATCCTGGTATGGAAATGTCTGACGACCAATTCCGTGACATGACCCTTCTTTGGTAGGATAGCCGGATGCTTGATATTAAACGCTACATCTTTGTTGCTTAATCTTCCGCCGACTCTTAGAACGCCTTCCGTGTCGATGAAGGGATCGAGTCGATATATAGGGCTGCTCTTCTTCACTGTGGCTGGTTCCTTGCCTTGATTGCGTAGGGTCTCAATTTCTTCTTGAAAGTTGCTCAACTGTTCTGCGCGAATTATCTCCGATTCTGCAAGCTTAATGGCCTTGACATCCACGTTTGGCTTATCGTTGGCTTCGTTCCTTGATCTGAGCTTGATTCTCTGTTGGAATTTAGTGATGGCAGCAATACCGTTCCTGACTTGATGCCAGTCTGAGAAGCGTTTGACGCGGTCCAGTAGGCTAAACTGTTCTTTTACTTTGACGCGGAATACGGACGCTCTTTTAACTTCAGGATCATCGGCAGGGATATCCAGGACCACTGGACCATTTGCTGGGTTTTCTATGTCATTCCAGAGGAAATCTGGTCCGTTCCACCATCTTGAGTTGTTGATCAACTGTTGCGCTCCCATACCACGTGACGCTTCGTCAGCTGGATTCTCCGCTGTCTGGACGTACTTCCATTGAGCTGGTGTGGTGCGATCTCTTATCTGTTGTACTCGATTGGCGACGTATGTATGGAACCTGCGGGCATCGTTGCCGATGTACCCGAGCACCACCTTGCTGTCAGAGTAAAACGTTTCTGGGATGGTGCTGTAGGCAAGTTCTTTCTTTAGGAATGCGCTGATGTTCACGGACACTAAGGCTGCTGCGAGCTCTAATCTTGGGACCGTCACTGGCTTTAGAGGCGTCACGCGAGATTTCGCCATGGCTAGACTACAGTGTATCTCGCCCTTGTGATTCCTTAACTTCAAATAGGAGCATTGACCATATCCACCAAGGCTGGCATCGGAGAAATTGTGGAGCTCAGCAGACTCGATCGTTCCAAAGTTGGTCGGTTTATAACATCGCGGGATCTTGAGATCCTTCAGGTGGTGCAGGTCATCCCTCCATTTCTCCCATTCGGCTTGTAGCTCGTCCGATAGCCTTTCATCCCATCCCAGATTTTCCTTGCACATCTGCTGCAGAATTTTCTTGCCTTTGAGAACGAATGGTGAGACTAATCCCAGGGGATCAAATACGGAACTCACCGTGGATAGTATCGATCGTCTTGTGAGTGGCTTGTCCTTAAGCTCTATACGGAACTGGAACTGGTCGGATTCCACGCACCACTGCACGCCTAAGGCTCTTTCTATCGGCAAGGCCTCGCACTTGAGGTCAATTTCTTGGATGTTCTTAGCGCGTTGTTCTGTTGGTAGGCCTTCGAGGACTTCCTTGCTGTTGCAGGTGAACTTGTGGAGGTTAAAGCCTCCCATCTGGCACATTGCCTTTGTTTTCGTTATGAGCTCATTTGCTTCCTTAACTGTTTCCACGGACTTTAGACCATCATCGACGTAGAAGTCGTTGCGCACGAAGTCGGCAACTTCGTTTCCGAACTCCTCTTCATGACCATCGGCAGTTCTCTTCAGTGCGAAGTTTGAACATGCTGGGGAGGATGTTGCTCCGAACAGGTGCACGGCCATTCGATATTCCTTGACTGCCTTCTCTGGATCACCTTCTCTCCACCAAAGGAACCGCAAGAAGTTTCTGTGGTCAGGCCTGACGTTGACTTGATGAAACATTCCTTCAATGTCGCACATAAAGGCCACGGCTTCCTTTCTAAAGCGGCAAAGCACGCCGGTCAAGTTGTTTGTCATGTCTGGACCCTGTAAGAGACTGCCGTTCAAAGAACTTCCTCGAAATTTTGCGCTAGCGTCGAATACCACTCTAATCTTCCCAGGTTTTTTGGGGTGATAAACGCCATGATGCGGGATATACCATACTGTTCCATCGTTGATTGAGAGCTCTGCTTCGGGGACTTCCTCGGCGAAGCCCTTACTTATTACCTCTTGCATGAAATTCCGGTAATGTTCGCTATAAGTTGAATCCGCATCGAAACGCCTTTTGAGGTTGTTCAGACGGCTCAGGGCCATCTGTCGGTTGTTGGGTAACGATACCTGGTCAGTCTTCAAAGGTAGAGGTAATTCGTAATGACCGTTATCTAAATGCTTGACACCGCTCTCGAGGATTTTGATAAAGTTCATTTCATCGCGGGACAGGGATTTTTCTTCTGATTGATTCGTACTGCTCTTCTCGATAAAGTCCGTCATGAACATCTGGTTTATCAGTGCAGGAGAGATAATCTCTTTGGATTCTGTTTGAAATGTGATATGACATCTGTTGTCACGGATGTCTGACTGCGTGACTGCACGATTGGTCGTGTATAGATGATCTTCATTTTCTAGTCGGCTGGGATCCACTGAGCCTATGATTCCCCATCCTAGCGCTGTCTTCTGGCCGTATGGGTCGTCCTCTCTGCCTGGTATGACGTCACGCGGTTTTATGGCACGTGGGCAATTGGAACCTATGAGGATTCCAACTTCGACGTCTTCCCTGTAAGGCATCAACCGTTCGGCTATTTGCTCTAAATGAGGCCAGTCACGTGCCACTTCTGGTCTTGGGATTTGATTGCGTCTTGCGGGAATGTTGTCAAGTGAGTACGCACCTGGTAGAGGTATGTCGGCATTTTCACTTAAGCCACATACAGTTAAGCCCCTTATCTTCATACACCTTTCCACGCCTTCACCCATCACCGTGCCCACGCTCAGATCGACGAGTGGGCCGGTTAGGGATAGTTTCTTCACCACAGAGTCCTTTATGAAGCAAGCATCTGATTGGTCGTCTAGAAGAGCATAAACTAGCAGTTTCCGCTCTGGATCAGATGCATGGTGCAACCATACTGGGACTATCAGTGAGCTGACAGAGTATACTTCATCTCTTGGCGAGCTCTGAATGCGATTCGATGTTTTGGGGCTGGGAGGTTCCTTTTCTGCATGTCGCTGTTCACGTGGTACATAAGTTTCCTCATGTAATGATGTTGGGTGAGGTCCCTTGCACTCGTCGCAGGAAACCTTCTTACGGCACACGTTGTTCTTGTGACCCCATCTCAAACAGCCAAGGCACCGCCCAGCCTTTATTATGAATTCCTTGCGTTTCTTTTGTGTTAGTTTGAGATACTGGGGACATGTTTCTATGTAGTGTGAATCCTTGCACATTGGACAGGTGGGACTTCTGGGATCTTGCCTTTTCTCATCGCTTCTAGAGGCTGTTTTCGTTGCGTGAGATACACTGCCGTAGGGTCTGGTACGGCCGTCGTGCGCACTGTTCTTGTGTTTAGATTCACTTTCAGCCTTGAAAGCGCGCATGGAGATTATGGGGTTGCAGGCGATTCTCGCTTCATTTTGGATGAAGCTGCAGAACTGTGAGAACGGTGGATAACCGGCAGTTGGAGTGTCCTGGTTCATCCAATGATCCACTTCTCTAGCCCATCGGTTGACGAGGTAAGGTGGCAATTTCTTTACCATTTTCTGGTTTTCGTCAGGATCGTTTAAAGCGTCCAGGAATGAAGTGGTGCGCATTGCTTTTAGCGACTGGTTCAGAAAGTCTGAAAACTTTCGTAAGCTGACACCATCGTTGGGTTGGACCTTGGGCCATTCGTTTATTTTCTTTCGGTAGGCATTCGCGATAAGGAAAGAATTTCCGTACCTGTTCTTCAGTACAGCCTTGGCCTCCTGATATGCTTCCTCCGTGTCTAAGGTGACATACCCACTTATCGCCTCCTTTGCTTCACCTGCTGTGTACCTCCCAAGATAGTACAGGCGCTTCGCCGGCTTGGTAGTTTGTTCTTCCACGATGGTCTGAAAGGACTTTAGCCATTTGGGGTAATGAAGCAAATCTCCACGGAATATTTCAGGTTCTGGGAGTGGCAGTGAATCTCTTGTTCGCCTTTCACTCAACAGATCAGCCAGTTGCATTAGAGGATTTTCTAACTGTGAGGGTTTCGGTGATTCCTTTGGAGGTCGTACTGTACCAGTCGTGGCTGCATTCCTATCAGGAGGAATTGTCGGCTCCGGGATCGCCTTGCTACGCAGTTCGCATGGGGGGTAGATTTCCTCGTTTGCCGACCACGGTTGTGCAGCAGAAGCGGTAGGGACCGGTGCAGCGAAAACGTCTGTTCCTTGCGAAGCATGCTCAAATCCTTCCATGGTGTGAGCGTTCGTGTATCTAGAGGCCGATGGGGAGGCGGATGGAAACTCGCGGACTATCGCGCTATCTATTCCGCTGGGCAAGAAGGAGACTTGTGTGACTGGCGGAACGGTATCACGTGACTGTTCAGCTGTTGTGGCGAATGGATTGGTCACGAATTGAGGCTTAAGCTGGAGCGATTTTGTCGGTGACTCGGTGATATATGTATAGTATTTATCATTTTCGCCAGCGGTTTGCGTTACCGCTGTTGATTTATCGACTTTACTAGTGTTTATATTAGGCAATAGCGGAGGTGGCATGTGGAATGCAGATTTTATGGGAGAATCTATGAGAAGCTGATGGTGTATTTGGTCTTGTACGGTGATCGGGGTCGAATTGTAGTTAGAGACAGGGTTTGAATGCAACGGAGGAGGATTATATTTGTCTAATTGAGAATGCGTGACTGAATTGACTTGACCTTCTAAATATTCTTCTAAGCGTTCCTGTGAACAGTTTTCACTAGGCAAATCCGCAAATCCTATGCCTTCGATATCGAGGAGAGCGTTCATTTCGGCCCGTGCTATTTCATATCCTTTTTCCAGCTCGAACTTTTTGAGATCTTCCCTTGTTTTGTTAAGCGCTGCTCTTTGTCGACGTTCTACATCTGCTAAATGTAACTCAGCTGTCAGCCTCGCTAATTTTGTTGCCATTTTTACCTTTCGTTCTAAAAACGAAGCTGTCGATGACTTTGAGCCACTCGATTTTTGCGATCTTTGCGATTTGCTACTGGAACTTCCTAATATTGACGGCGGCGCGGAATTCTCTCTCTCCTCGGTTCGTTTTAGTTCCAAAATTCGGTTATTTGCCAACTTTAATACTTCGTTGTGTTCCTTAAGTAAGTTCTCAAATTTCTCTGCGTGTGAGTTTACTTCTGTGCCTATATCTTCTTCGTTTCTTAATTCTGATATTCTATCGTAGACGGACGAGACGATTTCCCATCGCGTTTCTAGATATATCCTTTCGGGTCTTAATTTCTCGGGATCGTCGCTGTCAGATATCATATCCCTTAGTTTATTGTGTTGTTTTGACCATTCTCTCTGAGCATTACGAAACTCGATGTCGATTAGCTGTAATTGATATACGCGTCCTTTCTCGGTCTGTATTCTTACTCGTTTTTCTGTCATGATCAGTTCGCTAGGCCTTGTTTCAATCCGATGGTTTTAACTTGAACGTTTTGATCGAAAGAGTTTTTACTGTAGCGGCTTGGGGTCACCCTTGCTGTCAACTAGACCCGCGGTTACGCCGCTTGGGGAGAAAGGCTTAAACACTGTAATCCATACTCGATTCTTTATTGTAATAATGTTGGATCACGTAAAAACTAAAACATAATACAAAGGACATAAATAACTAACTATAAGCGACTATAATCGGGTTACTAAGCTAGCATCACATGCGTAAACTTTGGTAACATTGTATAAGTTTGGTTCTTTAAATCATAACAGATTTGTATACGTTGAAGTATGGATCTAAAGATATTGATGGGTTTCTTCCGTAATCAGGTATAGGTGATTGTAAATCATCATGTAACACCAAATATATGATATAAAGGGGGTGGAAAATAAGAAGGATAACATAGTACATACCTCTTTCCTCCCGTACAGTATTCAATCTAAAGCCACGAGGCTGAAACATTATACTACGCTAATAGTAATTGACGAAGTGACGTAATCGAATAAACAGCAAATCATTTACATTTACACCAATTTTTGTGAAGAAAAAAATTCAAAAAGAGCTTTAGCTCTATTTTTAAAGTTCTTGCAAGATAAAAAAATAGGTGATAGCACCTTTGGTGACAACAAAGATTGTATGGGTTCTATTGTTTGAATACTCAATCGGGATTTGTCTAGTCTGTGTGACAATTTGTACTGGTGCCCTTGGTAGGTGTATTTGCACTGTAAGCTTTGTATTTATCAACTAAATTGAACAAATAAATAAATAAAAAAATGATTTTCTCGTTTTTTCCTATAAAGCAAAATGGCCAAGATGCTCATACTTCATGCATTGATATTTATCGTTGTCTCATATCTACCGAGAGCAGCCTTCACCCAAGACACGTGCCCAGTGGTCAGATACAATGGCAGATTCAATGAGAGTGACCACGTGAAACACCACGCCCTGAAAGGACGATCCTACAAAAACCTAACCACCAATAACGTACAGGAGTGCTTCAGTGTCTGTATCAATGACTGTCGATGTGTGTCCTATCAACTATCTGGTAGACGATGTGAGCTGATTGACGAGGACAGACACACAGCTCCTGATCTTTTCATCCCATTGGTAGGATACAAGTACTACGAGCTAAAGCAAAAATTTAAAAAGGTAAAATAAACAAAATATGAATTAAATAAAACTGCACTAACTACTTTTAAAACTCTTTCAATACACTTCTAGAATTTTCAGTTTTGTAAATAGAGTTTTTAATCTATCGCAGTCCAACAGTGTTGGTTGCTCAAGTCATTGTAATAATGGCTGTTGTCGTTATTCTAAACCTTGCCTTAACGGTGGAACCTGCATCGAGACATGTCAAAACGTCACACACAAGTTTCAGTGCAAATGTCCACAGGGTTTTGGTGGAAGAGTTTGTCAGATTCCTCCTTCATGTGCAGCGTACAGCCACATGCCTGGGCCAAACATCTATCCAATCCAAACAACCAATGGTAAAGTTTTGAAGGTGTACTGTGATATGACGTCAGAGCAGGGGATGGTGTGGACTTTGATCGAGTCATTTGCTCTTTTGGCAAAAGAAAAATACAAACCGGCACCCATGACAATGGATTTTCCTTCAAACGAAGAAAACCCTTCAAACTGGTTTGACTATCGCTTGTCACACAATACAATGCAACACGTCAAACGTGACGCTACTCACTGGAGAGCCACTTGTAACTATGACACTGATGGACTGGTCAAGACAGACTACATTCGAGGACGTCTGAGTGAAATAGATATTCTGACGTACTTGGGGGGTTTCACATGTGCTAGAGTCGAGTACATCAACGTGCGTGGAATAAGCTGTCGGAACTGTACCACTCATTTCAATCAAGACTCTGCTCTGCATGCATTTGTTGATAGTGGGTATGGATGGAACATCGATTGCCAATGGAATGGAAGACATGGAGCTGTTCGTTACTGGTGCGACAACTTTGGAAGATACGATATTATAAACCCAGCTCATCGATGTTCATCTTCGTTATCATCAACTACGCAGTGGTGGCTTGGTAAAGAGGTCTAAGCATGTGACTTTCTTTTGAGGTTTAGCATAAACTCGGTTGCCAATGGGATGGAAGACCTGGAGGCACTCTTACTAAAAGAAACTGGTGCAAGGACTTTCGAAAGTACGAGATTATAAATCCTGCTCAGCGATGTTTATCTTTGTCTTCATTTACCACCCAGTGGTGGTTTGGAAAAACTTTCTAAGGATGTGCGTTTTAGCATAAAGACTTTCCCAAATGGTCTGACTATCGCATGTCACGCAATACTTTGTATTTAATTATTGACTGAGTTGGAGGGCCGGACTGGAAAATCTTTAGCTCAAGGTTATGCCGCATGGACCGAGCGCCGCGATTACAAATGGGCAAGAGGTAAATATTTTTCCGTCTTCCCCGACCTAACTTAGTCAATTATTTTGTTATAAGACCCAATTTTTATCGTAAAAAAGACTAATGAAATCCTGCTAAAACGAGGAGTGCAGTACGGGTTTCTCGGCCCGCTCACGTCAACCGATATGGCCCCATCACGTGACTTTGACCGTACGGTCATAGAATTTAACACGTCAAACACTTTGGCCAAAAAAGGTCATATCATCCCTTTATTGACAGTTCTAGGGGGTTAGATGTTGGGTGTAAATGGAATGTAGGTCCTGGAGAATGTTCATCGGTTGTGAATTGGTGCGGCGACTAAAGACTAGAGGGATATTATCGAGCTACCAACCCTGCTCATCGTTGTACTGCATCGCCGTGTTCTACCATGATAACCAATGTTCTCGTTAAATGCGCATATTTAAAATAATAGGATATTTTTAAAAAGATCCTTTTGAAACCAACACCTGCTGATACTGTTGTTGTACTGGTTGATGTAGTTAGTCTTATCTAGAGTCTTACCTCATAACGTCTCAAATATTCGGGCCTTTTTTTCACACTTTTTCATAGTTCTTTTCTTGTTTTTGTAACTGAATTGTACAAATAAAGACTGTTTGCTGTTGTTGTTGTTGTTCTGGTCAGATCTTGAATCAGGTATTTCCTACAATGGCCGTTAAAGGTAATGACTCAGTCGTACTTGTGGTCCTCTGTGTCAATGGTAATGACATACTGATCACGAGGCAGCCTCAAATTAGGTCTTAAGGCTTGGCATTTAAAATCTATGGAAATAGCCTAATCTGTAGGCTACCCCATATATTCTCGGTTGGGATTCTTGTGTTAAATTATACGGCAGACGACTAGGGACGAGAGAGGAGGAGGAGACTTCGTCGTTCTTGCCCTCGACACAGGAAACCCGAGGAGCAAAAAGAGCCAAGGAGATGCCTGTGGAGGAGGCTACTATGGAAAAATAAATATAATACAGTATGATAAACTTTAATAAACTTTATTTGACACAGGAATCCTTCAGTAATGACTGATTTACGAGGATGTTTATAATATTTCTCATTAGCTCTATTATCGCGATAAAAATAACTCTAATTTTTCGATGATTCAAACGAGAGGCAGCGTCATTAAAAAAAAAACAAATGATAGCAGACATTGGAGTTATACTCTACTGCTTCAGAACAATAATTGTTGCCTTGGGTCAGTTTCTATAAAATTCGTTGCATATTTGACTCAAATGCCTCGACTCAAAATGATCGTTTGAAGGCAATAGAGCGCAATTCTAATAAAACGTTCAGAGACAGGTGTCGATAAAGTTAACTGATTAGTTGGCAAAATTAGCCTTGTTTGTAAATTGAAGGCATTAATAATTAATAAACCTTTTGTCGTCAGTTTTTCGCAAAAATAAGAGAGAATGTATGTTGGCGAACAGCGTCCCCCAAAGCCATACATTCTATCTAAGCTTTGTGGCTACTACCACAGAGAGGCAAAGGCTCTATGCTATCGCGATGTAGGGGGTCCGTCAATAAGTAACAAATTAAAGAAACGTCGTAGCCAATCAGCAGTAAGCAAGCAAGCCGTGCTCAAAGTATAATTTTGGAATAATTTTCGGGTTCCACTAATAAAATGTCGCCATAGGTTCGTATATTACCGCAGTGTAACCGCTTCTACAGCGATGACACATTTCATGTCTATTTACGGTCAAATGAAAGGTTTTGCAAGTATAGTCTCTTTGCAGGACTTGGTCACGTGCCTGGATACCACATAGCAACGCATTGCTGGTGAGCAAGCAAACCAGCTTCACGCTTTGACAACAGTAGATCGAGTGAATGAGTCTTGATGAGTCTTAATTTACCCGTAATTTTAAACAAAAAGTGACCTTTAATTAAAAAATTATTGGCTTTGTCTGACAAGAAACAAACCTCTCTTGTTGGATTTCGCTTCAATTCTGTCCGATTTTCTGCCGTATGTGGAGTTCCGAACGGAAGACAAGTTGGGTACGTCGGGAACGAGCGAAGGAAATATGTCCTTAACAACTAGGTATGTATTTAAATGATGAAATATGTCCTTAACAAAGCAATGACGATCTTCAGTTCTCAATACTTAGAGGTATGTGATAAAAACAAAATGGATTCCTTAGTTTTGTTCAGCATATTGTATGGGATTTATAAGAAAACTAGAATTTCAATCTAAAGTTACCATAAATTATGACATTTAACCAAAAAGTAGACTTCACGATTTAGACTGTTTTTTATTTCAATTTTTTATAATTACTCCTTATTGAATTTTCCTTTTACAGTTAGCGTTAATCTGACTTTTTTTATCTTGTAAATTTGTTCCAAATGCTTGCAATAACTTCGAGTCTTTTCAGATGCCATAATGAATGCACAGTCTAACGACTTTCTTAAATTTGTTTCGTTTGTAATATTGAAGCAATTTTCCAAAACTTTCTCAGAAGCAGGGGCGGCGGAAGCCAAAAATCTTGGGGGGGGGGGGGCACTGAAGATTATATTTAACGCTATGTGATAATGACAATGTTTTGTTTGATTGCAGACGCATGCGGCGTAATAGAATGACTAAGAACTAATAATTTTTGGGGCGGCCAGGCCCCCCTGACCCAAGGCAAAAATTATTGTTCTGAAGCAGTAGAGTATAACTCCAATGTCTGCTATCATTTGTTTTTTTTTATTGACGCTGCCTCTCTTTTGAATCATCGAAAAATTAGAGTTCTTTTTATCGAGATAATAGAGCTAATGAGAAATATTAGAAACATCTACCCCCCCGGTTCCGCCGCCCCTGAGAAGAATCATTGATTATCATCCTTTTATGTGCCAGAGAGCGTAGGATTAATTCCTGTTAGATTTTGAGGAGAATGTGAGTCTGATTGGAGTCCTGGCGTCGTGTATATTTCCTAAACGAGGGAGTGTATTCATCACCCAAATAAACAGCGAAAAACGAAAAAATACATTTTAGATGATTGTAAGTATTTTAAGGAAAGGAATAAAAACCCAACCTTAAATTTGTAATTCAAGCCACCTACAACTTGAAATTTCAATTACTTTGGTCACTTAGTGCGGATTTAACCAATATATAGCTCATTCTTCCTTGAAATAAAGGTTGTTTTACAATATTTTGGCTCGATATATGGTTGCCGGCCTCCTGCTGTCATCCATTATAATAATAAAGACCACGGCCAACATTATTTACACTGCAAGGGTGTGGGAGTTGTATTTTACTTTAAAAGCTGAACTTTCATTATGGATAATTTCCTCCTTGCTTCATGAATCCAGCTATTACTAGAAAAGTGGATCCCTAGTCATCTTCATCTTTAATATATTTTTGCCGATCTATTTTCGACACTCTCCTTAATTATAAGTACTAGACAGTATGAGAAAAAAATCCCGATCAGAGAAAGAGTTACAACTGAACAATTACATAGTTAATTACATAGCTACTCATTAATCCTATATAGGGAACTGTCCAATTATTTTCTTAATTGGACAAGTCTTGTTGATATGGGATTAATTAGGCAGCTATATAATTAATAGGTAATGGGATTCCATGCTCCCCAATCAAGAAATAATTAGACTCGAAAAATTCCTCTGACTACCAAATTGGATTGGGCATACGGCCTCATCCAATTTTGGAAGTCCTCGGAATTTTCCTCGTCCAATTATTTCTTAATTGGACAGCATGGAGTCCTATTACATATACTAAGCCGCAAATGCATATTCTCCTAATCTTGTAGTATTTTAAGTCTAGCAGAAAATAAAATCCTACTACAGGCTTATTTACATGGACGTTTTTATTGAAATGTTTGAAAATACAGTCAATTTTGTTTGTCATTGTGTCTTATGCATCTAAAAAGACTTTTGTCCAACTGGATAAAAGGCTTATTAATTATTCAGGGTTTTAAAAATGCACTTATTGTTACGGTTGCTAGCGTAACGTAGAGGCTTTCTTTCTTATATTTTACACCAATTTTTGTGAAGAAAAAAAATTCAAAAAGAGCTTTAGCCCTATTTTTAAAGTTCTTGCAAGGTAAAAAATAGGTGATAGCACCTTTGGTTACAACAAAGATTGTATGGGTTCTGTTGTTTGGATACTCAATCGGGATTGGCCTAATCTGTATGAAAATTTGTCCTGGTGCCCTTGGTAGGTGTATTTGCACTGTAAGCTTTGTATTTATCAACTAAATTGAACTAATAAATTAAAAAAAAATGATTTTCTCGTTTTTTCCTATAAAGCAAAATGGCCAAGATGCTCATACCTCATGTATTGTTATTTATCGTTGTCTCATATCTACCGAGGGCAGCCTTAACCCAAAATACGTGCCCAGTGGTCAGATACAATGGCGGATTCAATGAGAGTGACCACGTGAAACACCACGCCCTGAAAGGACGATCCTACAAAAACCTGACCACCAATACCGTACAGGAGTGCTTCAGTGTCTGTATCAATGACTGTCGATGTGTTTCCTATCAACTATCTGGTAGACGATGTGAGCTGATTGACGAGGACAGACACACAGCTCCTGATCTTTTCATCCCATTGGTAGGATACAAGTACTACGAGCTAAAGCAAAAATTTAAAAAGGTAACTTAAGCAAAATATATAAATTAAATAAAACGTAATCGTGTACGAACTACTTTTAAAACTCTTTCAATACACTTCTAGAATTTTCAATTTTGTAAATAGAGTTTTTAATCTATCGCAGTCCAACAGTGCTGGTTGTTCAAGTCAGTGTAATAACGGCTGTTGTCGTTATTCTAAACCTTGCCTTAACGGTGGAACCTGCATCGAGACGTGCCAAAACGTCACACACAAGTTTCAGTGCAAATGTCCACAGAATTTTGGTGGAAGAGTTTGTCAGATTCCTCTTTCATGTGCAGCGTACAGGCACATTTCTGTGCCAAATATCTATCCAATCCAAACAACCAATGGTAAAGTTTTGAAGGTGTACTGTGATATGACGTCAGAGCAGGGGATGGTGTGGACTTTGATCGAGTCATTTGCTCTTTCGGCAAAAAAGATATACAAAGCAGCACCAATGACAATGGATTTTCCTTCAAACGAAGAAAACCCTCCCAACTGGTCTGACTATCGCTTGTCACACAATACAATGCAACACGTCAAACGTGACGCTACTCACTGGAGAGCCTCTTGTAACTATGACACTGATGGACTGGTCAAGACAGACTACATTCGAGGACGTCCGAGTGAAATGGATATTCTGACGTACTTGGGGGGTTTCACATGTGCTAGAGTCGAGTACATCAACGTGCGTGGAATCAGCTGTCACAACTGTACCACTCATTTCAGGCAAGGCTCTGCTCTGCATCCATTTGTTGATAGTGGGTTTGGATTGAACATCGGTTGCCAATGGGATGGAAGACATGGAGCTCTTAGTAACTGGTGCGACAACTTTGGAAGATACGATATTATAAACCCAGCTCATCGATGTTCATCTTCGTTATCATCAACTACGCAGTGGTGGCTTGGTAAAGAGGTCTAAGCATGTGACTTTCTCTTGAGGTTTAGCATAAACTCGGTTGCCAATGGGATGGAAGACCTGGAGGCACTCCTACTAAAAGAAACTGGTGCGAGAACTTTGGAAGTACGAGATTATAAAGCCTGCTCAGCGATGTTCATTTTGTCTTCACCTACCACCCAGTGGTGGCTTGGTAAAGCATTCTATGCATGTGAGGTTTAGCATAAAGACTTTCCCAAATGGTATCGCTTACTATCGCACGTCACGCAATGTTTTGTATTTATTGACTGAGTTGGAGGGTTGGACTGGAAAATCTTTATCTCGAAGTCATGACGCATGGACTGAGCGCAGCGATTACAAATGGGCAAGAGCCAAATATTTTCCCGTCAGGCCCGACCTAACTTAGTTAATTAACATTTTGTTATAAGACCTAATTTTTGTCGTGAAAAGAGTGAAACATCCTGTTAAAATTAATTAACCATTTCCCAATGGTTTCAGTGTGAGAGCGAGCGAGCAGGACCGTACGGACATAAAATACAACACGTCAAACACTTTCGCCAAAGGTCATATCATCCCTTTATTGACAGTTCTAGAGGGTTAGATGTTGGGTGTAAATGGAATGTAGGTCCTGGGGGAGAATGTTCACCGGTTGTGAATTGGTGCGACGACTAGAGGGATATTATCGAGCTACCAACCCTGCTCATCGTTGTACTGCATCGCCGTGTTCTACTTTAATAGTCAACCTTCGTTCACTGTCCAAAAATTCTTGCACGTTACAAATAAGTCTGAATCCTCTTGCGAGAATGAAATAAAAACACAAGTAAACGATAATTAGCTAAAAACTGCTATATATATATCCCATATATATCTTTTTATCTATATCATTACACAATGGTAATTGGCGCTTGTTGTTCCAAAAACAAGAATGAAATGTGGCAGAAAGTAAAGGAAGGAAAGACGAAAGGGAGATAAAGTAGGAAACAGAGAAGAAAGAAAGGAAACAGAGAAGAAAGAAAGGAAACAGAGAAGAAAGAAAGGAAACAGAGAAGAAAGAAAGGAAACAGAGAAGGAACGAAAGGGAAGCGAGAAAGGAAAGAAAGAGGAAGAAAGCAAGAGTGAAATTAAGAATGGTTCATCAATCATCAATCATTTGAAATCGACGTGTGTAGTGTAATGGAGTCAGTGTAACTGTCTTGCATTCCGAATTAACCTCTTAAGCCTGAATAAATTTTTACTTTCGACAAAATCGTAGTCTTACCCGGAGTCGGAGTTTGGTTCCGTGTTGGACACCGACTACGTTGAAAATGAAAACCAGGCCTTGTTATTTATTTGTACACTGCTACACTGCTACACTGCTACACTGCTACACTGCTACACTGCTACACTGCTACACTGCTACACTGCTACACTGCTACACTGCTACACTGCTACACTGCTACACTGCTACACTGCTACACTGCTACACTGCTACACTGCTTAACGACATCATAGTTCCTATAATCACAAAACGCCAAAAATACATATTTCGTGACGGTTATCATAGCGTACTACCCTTCTCAAACTCTTGTATCCGGCCTTTACTATTTGGACCATCATCGTCAGTTTTTTCGCAAAAATAAGAGAGAATGTATGTTGGCGAACAGCGTCCTCCAAAGCCATACATTCTATCTAAGCTTTGTAGCTACTGTCACAGAGAGGCAAAGCCGTAAGCCGTGCATAAAGTATAATTTTGGAATGATTTTCGGGCTCCACTAATAAAATGTCGCCATAGGTTCGTATTAGAAAATTATTGGCTTTGTCTGACAAGAAACAAACCTCTTTTGTTGGATTTCGCTTCAATTCTGTCCGATTTTCTGCCGTATGTGGAGTTCCGAAGGGAAGACATGTTGGGTACATCGGGAATGAGCGAAGGTTAGTTTACGTTCTTAGTAAATACATTTTATTGTATTTCAACTTATTTTAAGTCTAAATCCATGAACATCCCGAGTAAATTTAAAGTGCTACTCTGACGAAAACCGCTCAAACTTGGATTCAGCTGAAACTTCCTAAGAATACTCTTTAAAGGTCCAATAATCACTGTATGAAGTGTTTTCTCGATATTCAGGACGAAAGTATGATATTTTTACGATTATTTTTTGGAGTCTGTGACGTCATACACTCAACATCAAACACTGCTATATACATTTCTTCGTATATAAATCCTTAATTTATTTTATTCCTATGTAGCCCAAAGGGTGGCTAATGTGCTTATTTCACATTACTTGTGACTATAATTTATATTTTGGGGTGTTTGGGTATTTCTTTCTCCCTTTATTACTGATATTTTGATCATAAACTACAAATAAATGTATGGAGCGATGTTGGATGTTGAGTGTATGACGTCACAGACTCCAAAAAATAATCGTAAAAATATCATACTTTCGTCCTGAATATCGAGAAAACACTTCATACTTTGTTAGTTCCATGCTTCTAGTTGCATTCGCAGTGCAAAACAAGGGTATTACTCTACTAAAACTCCTGCAATAGAAGATGGTCACCGTATCGGTAAATATAGATTTATTAATGAAAAGGGCGGCGTACGGGGTTATATTCATGAGTTGTTTGTGTAAAAACATGAACGAGCGAGGTACGAGCGACGAGACGCTAATTGGTCGTATTGCTTTTTTCACATGTGAAATATAAACATAGATATTTTTATAACACGGATTTACTGTATGGAATTCTAGTTTTATATATGATAAACAGGTCTATTTGGCCCCCGCGACTGAAATCGATCTATTCTCAACCAGTTTCAAATGAAATCTTGAAAAATATATAAATAGTTGGAATAATAAAGCTTTCACACTATTTTCGAATTCCTTGCAAGCCAAAACAATTCAGGCAGCTAAGTGAGTGCATAAATTTATATATTGAAAGATTTGTTAGAGCGAATGTTCTAAAGTTTGGTGGGACTTATGTCATCTTGCAGTACGTAGGCTGTTTTTGATGCCTTTTGACCAATCAGAACGCGCATTGCAATTCTGTTTACATTTCATGCTGGAATCAAGGTAAAGTTATTTCTCTCGGAGCTGCCATGTTTAAGGTATGTATTTGAATAATGAAATATGTCCTTAACAAAGCAAAGACAATCTTCAGCTCTCAATACTTAGAGGTATGTGATAAAAACAAAATGGATTCCTTGGTTTTGTTCAGCATATTGTATGGGATTAATAAGAAAACTAGAATTTCAATCTAATGTTACCATAAATTATGACATTTAACCAAAACGTAGACTTCACCATTTAGATTGATTTTAATTTTTTATAATTATTCCTTATTGAATTTTCCTTTTACAGTTAGCGTTAATCTGACTTTTTTTATCTTGTAAATTTGTGCCAAATGCTTGTAATAACTTCGAGTATTTTCAGATGCCATAATGAACGCACAGGCTGACTTTCTTAAATTTGTTTCGTTTGTAATATTGAAGCGATTTTCCAAAAACATTTCCCAGAAGAATCATTGATTATCATCCTTTTATGTGCCAGAGAGCGTAGGATTAATTCCTGTTAGATTTTGAGAAGAATGTGAGTTTGATTGGAGTCCTGGCCTTGTGTATTCTTCCTACACGAGGGAGTGTATTCACCACCCAAATAAACACCGAAAAAGGCATCGAACGACATAATATATTTTCGATGATTGCAAGTATTTTAAGACTTTATTTTAAACAGTATTTTACGAAGTTCAAGGGGGAAAACCCCAGCCTTAAATTCGTTTCAAAACCACCTACACACTGAACTTTCAATTAATTTAGTGGGGATTTTAGCCAACATAGCTATTCTTCCTTGAAATAAAAGTTGTTGTAGCCCTCTTGCTGTCAACCATTATAATAATAAAGATCATCATGGCCATATTTACATTTGGCCAAGGTAATGGACTCCATTGTATTTTACTTCAAAAGTCGAACTTTCATTCTGGATAAGTTCCTCCTTGCTTTAAGAATCCAGTTATTACTAACAAGGGATTCCTAATCATCTTCATCTTTAATATATTTTTGCCGATCTACTCTCAACACTCTCCTTAATTATTAGTATTAGACAGTAGGTAAGAAGAAAAATTCCCGATCAGAGAAAAAGTTATCAAACAATTACATAGTTAGAGCATATGAATATTCTATTGATGTTGTAATAGTCTAGCAGGAAATAAAATAATCCTACTACAGGCTTATTTACATGGACGTCTTTTATGGAAATTTTTGAAAATACTTTCGACACTCTCCTTAATTATTATTATTAGACAGTGCCGTAAGAAAAAAAATCCCCGATCAGCGAAAGAGGTATCACTGAACAATTACATAGTTATCCGCATATGCATATTCTCCTAATCTTGTAGTATTTTAAGTTTAGCAGGAAATGAAATCCTACTACAGGCTTATTTATATGGACGTTTTTATTGAAATGTTTGAAAATATAGTCAATTTTGTTTGTCATTGTGTCTTATGCGTCTAAAGAGACATTTGTCCAACTGGATAAAAGGATTATGAATTATTCAGGGTTTTAAAAATGCACTTATTGTTACGGTTGCTAGCGTAACGTAGAGGCTTTCTTTCTTATATTTTACACCAATTTTTGTCAAAAAAAAAGTTTCGAAAAGAGCTTTGGCACTATTTTTAAAGTTCTTGCAAGATAAAAAAATAGGTGGTAGCACCTTTGGTGATAACAAAGATTGTATGGGTTCTATTGTTTGAATACTCAATCGGGATTTGTCTAGTCTGTGTGACAATTTGTACTGGTGCCCTTGGTAGGTGTATTTGCACTGTAAGCTTTGTATTTATCAACTAAATTGAACAAATAAATAAATAAAAAAATGATTTTCTCGTTTTTTCCTATAAAGCAAAATGGCCAAGATGCTCATACTTCATGCATTGATATTTATCGTTGTCTCATATCTACCGAGAGCAGCCTTCACCCAAGACACGTGCCCAGTGGTCAGATACAATGGCGGATTCAATGAGAGTGACCACGTGAAACACCACGCCCTGAAAGGACGATCCTACAAAAACCTAACCACCAATAACGTACAGGAGTGCTTCAGTGTCTGTATCAATGACTGTCGATGTGTGTCCTATCAACTATCTGGTAGACGATGTGAGCTGATTGACGAGGACAGACACACAGCTCCTGATCTTTTCATCCCATTGGTAGGATACAAGTACTACGAGCTAAAGCAAAAATTTAAAAAGGTAAAATAAACAAAATATGAATTAAATAAAACTGCACTAACTACTTTTAAAACTCTTTCAATACACTTCTAGAATTTTCAATTTTGTAAATAGAGTTTTTAATCTATCGCAGTCCAACAGTGTTGGTTGTTCAAGTCAGTGTAATAATGGCTGTTGTCGTTATTCTAAACCTTGCCTTAACGGTGGAACCTGCATCGAGACGTGCCAAAACGTCACACACAAGTTTCAGTGCAAATGTCCACAGGGCTTTGGTGGAAGAGTTTGTCAGATTCTTCCTCCTTCATGTGCAGCGTACAGCCACATGTCTGTGCCACACATCTATCCAATCCAAACAACCAATGGTAAAGTTTTGAAGGTGTACTGTGATATGACGTCAGAGCAGGGGATGGTGTGGACTTTGATCGAGTCATTTGCTCTTTCGGCAAAAGAAAAATACAAACCGGCACCCATGACAAAGGATTTTCCTTCCAACGAAGAAAACCCTCTCAACTGGTCTGACTATTGATGAAAAAGGGTGGGGGCTCCCCCAAAGAAATGAAGATATAAAAGGGGGGTACTGGGGAAAAAAAGAAAGCTCTGATTATTACCCAATTTTTGATTGCCTCACAGATGAAGAAATTAAAAATCTTTCAATAGAAGCGCACACTAGAACCGAAGAGATTAGAATGCAAAAGAATGCATGGAGTGGCAGATGAAATTGCTGAAAGAATTGGTGGTGCACCTGTTTTGGGTGAGTTTATTCATTCACAAATGGCCCCATCATTTGAACTGATTCTCATTTTTTCAACCTGACTTACATAAAGGAGTACCAGCATGCAACAGCTAACAACAAGCCTTCTGTTCCTGGATACCACTATATGCAGAAATTTGAGGTCTTTATGCAGAGGCACGTTCAATTAGGCGAATTGTATTTGCAGTATATTCGAGATTCATGTGATCCAGCTACAAAATGTGAATATAGCCAATTTACACAATGGCAAGTCCTTTCCCGGATAAGGCAAGAGAAGGTCATTACTTAGATGTGTTTTCAGTACGCATGCAACTACAACTGAAGATGGATCACCTCAAGAAATTGATGACTTCTTACCAAGAAGAGCAAGAGTCAAGAAATGTTTTGCTGCTGTGTCTTACAGAGTTCTGACAAACAAACATTGACAGACCTCAGTAAAGAATTGTGTGTCCCTGTACATTTATTCCAAGATTCCGTGAAACACTACGAGGAGCTCAAAATTTTGAGCGTGATGAGGGCTCGTAAGAGAAAGCAAAACAAGGAAGATCGGAAAGCTAAATTGTACGATGACTATGACTGGCCCTACCTCATTAAATCAGGGGGATTTGGAAGCTAACAGCCAAAGAACTCGAAAAATACATAGAGTATTATAAACTTTCTTGCAAATACCTCTCCAAAGATGGAAAATTAGAATTTATAAGGCATCACTACTATGCAAGAAGACAAGAAGAAGAAAGTGTAAATCTCCTTAGCAGTATAGTGCTAGTGAAGAATAGTGGACTACAGATGGCAGTGAAAATGAAAGTAATGTTGGTGAAGATATGGAAATGAAAAGGAAGAGGATGATAAAGTCACAGAAGAAGATAGTGTAACAGCTACAAGATCGGGAAGAAGGATTGTGAGAAGATTCGAGACTAACTGGCTGTACTACTGAATGTGTAGCGCCTGTAAGCAGGCTAACTGATTGTGGTTAGGTAAGAAATTAGAAATAAAATGTCTTCATTAGGGTGTTTTTTGTATGAGTGTTCAATTGACATTTTTCTATAGAGCAGTTTTCGTATGACCTTGAATAGCTCACGGCACGAACACGGTCATGACGCGGCAAGGCATACTCCAGACCAATCACATTGCACGAGAATTTACTCTTTATCCAATCAAATGTCAGAAACACGGCTCGGAACACGGCGCGGACACGGTCACACCAATGTCACGGCACTGTCCCACCTATCACATTGCGCGAGAAAAAAATCCCCCAATCAAAATTCTAGAAAACATCACGGTCGCAGCAAGGCACGCATACGGCACCGACGTTTTCACAGTCATACGAAAAGTGCTCTAGATATATATATACGCACTGACAGCTACGTTACGGGCTATACCGTTTTCGAATCATATGAGAGGCACTCTACTATAATATACTAAATATTTTAATTGATGAAGAGTGAATTCGAGGTCTAAAAATGTCAGGTTTGGGGGACAGGGGGTTGTCCCTGACATTTTTATAATGGAACAAGGGGGGTCCTGCAAATTTTTTTACAAAGAATAATTTCTCATCAGTCCCCCCCCCCCCAACAAGGTTTTGTGGATGCTCCCTAAACATGAAAAACAGGAAATAAGTGCAGAGTGCAATGCCATTCTCCGTTTTCTGTTTTGTTGTACTGCATTCCATAGAAATGCCCGTTTTAATTGTGGTCCAGCGCTATATTTCGCCATTGCAAGGATATACATTAATCAGGAAAAGACAAACAAATGTCCGTGCGTTCCCTCGTGCATTTCATGTCCAATTAAAATTATGATAACAATGGGTGAGTGAATTAAAGATCGACATTGATTTTACGTTTGCCGCAACGTAGGCCCTTAGTCGACGTTACTCCGACGTTTGCCATGGGCCTAACAAAAGTGTTGTTTCGTTTTGTTTGGCATACTCCAGGCCAATGGTTTGGTCCACCACAGTTATAACATAATTTGGTTCCAAAAGCTAGACATCTGTTTCTTGAAGAATATGTGTATGAATATTCTGCATTTCCTTGAAGGTCCCTTGCTCTTCATTTCCTCGACATTATTTTGTCCCTGTTTGTGCCAGACGTTCGATATACCACTGCCACTGCCACTGCCACTGCCACTGCCACTGCCACTGCCACTGCCACTGCCACTGCCACTGCCACTGCCACTGCCACTGCCACTGCCACTGCCACTGCCACTGCCACTATATCAGTATTTTTTGGAAGCTCAACCACCTTTATGTCCCCTTTCCAGGTATCCCACTAATATTACAAGCTGAAATAAGTGCTCATTATAGTCTTATGTCTTGTCTCATTATCAAGCGAGGATTCTGAAGGGCGTCCTAATCTCATCCCAGTGCAAAAGAACAAATCTAAATCCCATTTTTCTCTTGTTTGTGAATCCCAGTTCCAATTTATAAAATCCCATTTCCCAGCTCTAAGGGAGTGTTCATTATTAATTGCTTATAAATATCCCAGCTCTTATTAACCCTTCCGCACCCTTTTAATCGAGTCATTTGATCGCAGTTAAGTATAATTAAGCAACCACTATACATGTACAGGGCACGAGTTAACCCTGAAGTCACGGTTTAGTTTCTTAGTTTATGTTCTGCCAGAAGTACACATCATATTGGCTGGCAATTCTGACTGAATTCAATAAAGCTATTAGATTTTTGTAAAATTGGCTTTGTTTAGTTATTTGGGAGATGCCCCAGAGAATGTTTGTGTGTGTGTGTGGAGAGGGGGGAGGGGGGGGGGGGGGATGGAGGGGGAGAGAGCACTTGGATTAGCCAAAAATTGCCACAGAGCAATGCATGATAGGTTTTTGAAAACGACTCTATTGTTTCAGTTTTTTAAATGTTAATACTTTAAGCGTACTTTAACCGAAAAACTTTGAAGCGTCGTGACTACATTTTGCATTTTATCTGATTTAGATTATTCTTTAAAAAATATGTCGCAAATGGAGTCCCAGCTCGAGTCCTGGCTCGGATCCTGACTTTGGGCTTGGTTTGTCTCCAGAATACCAACTCGAACTATAGGGCGCCTGAACAGCAAAAGTGAAAGCTGAGACAGTTTGTTTACCGCAGTATACACTACATGATTTTATTAAAACAGCGGAAAGCCAAAAAATTTTAGTTTTCAAAGTTAAAGAGACACATACGAATAGTCCAATATCAGGTTGAAGTAGTGTTGTGTGAATGATCGAAACTCGTGATTGACAGGATCACCTGACAACCAACGGTCCAATCAGGGTAAATTAGTATTTAAGTAAGTGTCCGTGATTGATAGTTAGATGATCACCACGAGGTTTTTCTCTTCGTCAGGCGTCAGTTTTTGGGGCTCGTTATCGCTGAAGCATAAGTCTATCCGTTTTTTACTTGCATTTATTTGGAGTTTTATGCTACGAACGCTCGAAATACTTACAAATGCATTCACCCAGCTTTTGAGTCGCGAACAATCCACACAAAAAGATGTTATTGAGCGATCATTTCGGAACGGATTGGTTCGCGAAGTTTTGAAAGTCAAGTTTTGAAAGCCTTGTATGCCCTGAAAGCCTTGCCTCCTTGAAAGCCTCGTATGCCTTGAAAGCCTTGTATGCCAATGTGAAAGCCTTGTATGCCTATGCCTTTGTTCAAAAAAATGCATTGTTCAACAAAGTGATCCATCTTTAAATATGCATTTTACTAAACAACCAACCTCTAATGGATGCGACGAAATGCTTGTGACGAGATACGCCATGTTGGATTCACTTCATGCTAAGGAATGTGATTGCAGTACACGAAACAGCTGTAAAGATGTTTTGATCAGAAAGGTGATCATCTTTGTTGCATTGATATTTTTGTTTGATAAACATATCCAAAATCTTAAATTTCTCTTGGTTCATGTTATGATATTATGGTGTGTTCACGCGACTCTCCCGTGGGCTTATTCCTATGTTATTTTTACCATGAATAGCTTCGGTGAGTGTGATTTATTTAAGGAAGCCGCCCAATAAGCCTGAAGCGAGATGACGTTTTACCCCCGTCTCTAGACCATAATCCTTTTCACATTGCTTTTGTTGTTTAATTATGACTATTGTTCCTGTATTCTCTAAGGAATCAAAAATTTTAATATGAAAGAATTTTAAGAACTATTATGGTGTAGAGTCGGGGGTAAAACGTCATCTCGCATCAGGCTTATTATCTATTCTTTTCTAAGTGATAATAACGAGTCATTATCAATAAAGAACTGTAGATCTCGATACGAGACGTTTGTTTATTTTAGTCTTTGCATTAGTACACGTGCTGTTTGTGGGGCTTTTGCAAAATTTTACTGTTTGTTTTATGGTCGTCGTGCTAAAAGACATTGATTTTTTTACGTGTATTCTTAATACACCGAACTAGCTAAAGGTTTTCCTCATAAGAATTAAATTTATCCTTGCCCACATTTATTCTTACTAGTAGCAATCGAATTCTCGTGAAAGTTTGAAATCAAATTACATAATAACAGGGGAAACTTATGGATATGAAAACTTGTTATCGGGCATATGTCAAACTTTGAAACAATCCATGACAACTATAGACTAGACGCACGAAACAATGTCTAAAGTGGCGTGACAACCAGACGTCTCAAAGTAAACTGGTAACACCCCGCGCATATTTTTCCCTTCAAATTATGCATCTATCAATGTAAATCCCGTTGGGGGAGGGGGTACCCGGGCAGGGGAGGGAGATTTGATCGGAAAGTTTACCATTTGGTAACAATTTCTTCTTTCGTTCAAACCTTTCTCAAATTCACCACATGTGCGGCCGACATAAAAAGGCAAATACCCCAAAGTCGGGGCCTGGGAAATGTTATTCAAATACCCCTCTCCAGTGCAAGCAAAATTGATAAAAATCATACTATTTTAAGAATTTAAAAGTCAACATACTCGTTAACTCGCAGAAAAGAACATTTTCACAAGTGAGCCCTGGGCACTCAAGATCCATTCCCAAGGTATCCCAGTGTACCCTGCAACAGGGTCTAGTTTATTGATAATAAACATGGAATTCGTTCATCGAATGATCTTGTGTTTATAATGAATTTTGGAAATCAGTTGTATTCAAGCTAAGTACCAAAGCGTTGGTTGGCGCACCGTGTATTGTTTATGAACAGCACTAAAGTCAAGAGGCGAGAATGTGTTCACTTTTTAGCACTTCTACACTATTAGAACAAAATGTCATATTGTAAACGGTTTTATTGATGTAAAGTGAAACACTGGAAGTTTTGCAATTGGTTCGGTTTAAAATCAGCCTTCTGGAATTGCTCTTCTTGGAAGTTTCGGTTGAGCTGAACTCAATTCTGAACTCGTTCTTCGGTTATTTATATGTGCCCTTCTAAAACAATCAATCACTCCGAGGACAGCAAAACCAAAACAGTCGGTATACTTATTCTCTCTCTCTCTCTCTCTCTCTCTCTCTCTCTCTCTCTCTCTCTCTCTTTTGCGGATACGAAAATGTTCGTGTCCACACGCAGAGTATTCGAATCAATTTCGAATTGTTTTCACTGTCCACACATATCCGGAAATTTCTTGATCCGCCCTGATGCACACTAGTGTCTAGTCCCTTTGACGGACAGTTTTACTTATTGAGCATGCGCAAAATCGTGTTTACGTCAGCGTATACGAAAATTTGCGGATACGACTGTCCACGCGTATTCGTATTCGGAGCGCATTAGAAAATTTCATCTCTAGAGACCGTTTTCGAAAATTTCCGGATACGGATACAAAAATTTCCGGACACGTGTGGACGCAACCCGTATCTGCAAAAAAAAATTTGTTGGAACAAGCGGAGTTTGTTTTGAAGATTATCAAAGAAGCTTATCTTAAACAAAATGCCAGCCAACGCTTTGGTACTTTGAATCCCGCTTTGAATCCCGCAAGTCCATTATCCATAATGCATCCGATATAGTTATGTACTATATACTTGGTTGGATCAGAATTTCTGCATATCGCTGTATATACATATAATTATACATAGTTCCCGCCTCTTGACTTTAGCGCTGTTTATAACAGCACTCGGTAGGCCAGCCAACGCTTTGGTACTTAGCTTCGAATCCCGCGGGTCTATTACCCATAATGCACCCGATATAGTATATATACTATATACTTGGTTGGATCAGAATTTCTGCATATCGCTGCATACATATATATATATATATATACATATATATATATATATATATATATTTGTATATTATTATAGCAGTTTTTTAGCTAATTATCGTTTGCTTGGCATTCTCGCAAGAGCATTCAAACATTGTAATGTGCAAGAATTGTTAGACAGTGAACGAAAATTGACTATTAAAGTAGAACACGGCGATACAGTACAACGATGAGCAGGGTTGGTAGCTCGATAATATCCCTCTAGTCATCGCACCAATTCACAACCGGTGAGCATTCTCCAGGACCTACTTTCCATTTACACCCAAGATCTAACCCCCTAGAACTGTCAATAAAGGGATGATATGACCTTTTTTGGCCAAAGTGTTTGACGTGTTGTATTTTATGACCGTACCGTCCTGCTCGCGCGCTCTCATAATGAAACCTTTGGGAAAAGTCACGTGATGGGGCAAGACCAGTTGACTTGAGCGGGCCGAGAAAAATCCTAATGTCCACCTCGTTTACGCGCGCGTTCTTATCAATTTTAGGAGGATTTTTCAATCATTTTTACGACAAAAATTGGGTCATGTAACAAAATGCTAATTGACTAAGTTAGGTCGGGCCAGATGGAAAAATATTTGGCTCTTGCCCATTTATAAACGCTGCGCTCGGTCCATGCGGCATGACCTCGAGCTAAAGATTTTCCAGTCCAGCCCTCCAATTACTTAATTACAAAGTATTGCGTGACATGCGATAGTCAGACCATTTGGGAAAGTCTTTTTGGTAAAACTCACATCCTTAACAAGCTTTTCCAAGCCACCACTGGGTGGTAGATGAAGACGAAGATGAACATCGATGACCAGGGTTTATTGTCTTATATTTTCCAAAGTTGTCGCACCAGTTGTTATTAGTACGAGTGCCTCCAGATCTTCCATTCCATTGGCAACCGAGTTTAAATCCCTGCCCACTATCAACAAATGGATGCAGAGCAGAGCCTTGCTTGAAATGAGTGGTACAGTTCGGACAGCTGATTCCACGCACGTTGATGTACTCGACTCTAGCACACGTGGGACCCCCCAAGTACGTCAGAATATCCATTTCACTCAGATGTCCCCGGATATAGTCTGTTTTGACCAGTCTCTCAGTGTCATAGTTACAAGTGGCTCTCCAGTGAGTAGCGTCACGTTTGACGTGTTGCATTGTATTGCGTGACAAGCGATAGTCAGACCAGTTGAGAGGGTTTTCTTCGTTGGAAGGAAAATTCATTGTCATGGGTGCCGGTTTGTATTTTTCTTTTGCCGAAAGAGCAAATGACTCGATCAAAGTCCACACCATCCTCTGCTCTGACGTCATATCACAGTACACCTTCAAAACTTTACCAATGGTCGTTTGGATTGGATAGATATTTGGCACAGACATGTGGCTGTACGCTGCACATGAAGGAGGAATCTGACAAACTCTTCCACCAAAACCCTGTGGACATTTGCACTGAAACTTGTGTGTGACGTTTTGGCACGTCTCGATGCAGGTTCCACCGTTAAGGCAAGGTTTAGAATAACGACAACAGCCGTTATTACACTGACTTGAACAACCAGCACTGTTGGACTGCGATAGATTAAAAACTCTATTTACAAAATTGAAAATTCTAGAAGTGTATTGAAAGAGTTTTAAAAGTAGTTAGTGCACGATTACGTTTTATTTAATTTATATTTTGTTTATGTTACCTTTTTAAATTTTTGCTTTAGGTCGTAGTACTTGTATCCTACCAATGGGTTGAAAAGATCAGGAGCTGTGTATCTGTTCTCGTCAATCAGCTCACATCGTCTACCAGATAGTTGATAGGACACACATCGACAGTCATTAACACAGACACTGAAGCACTCCTGTACGGTATTGGATGTTAGGTTTGTGTAGGATCGTCCAATCAGGGCGTGGTCCTTCACGTTGTCACTCTCTCTAAATTTGCCAGTGTATCTGACCACTGGGCACGTGTCTTGGTCCGAAAGAGCCTGCATGTTTCGAGTGGATGTGGTCAATAATACAAAGAATATCATGACTGTCATGTTCAACTTTGAATCTGCAATCAAGTTACTGATCAGTGCTATCACTGAGTGGTTTGTATACTGTGTTTCTGAAAGGAAATAATGGATTATTCATTTGCCCGGATAGAATATGGAAGTGTTTATTGGTTAAAAAAGTGTGTTCTCCTTGATTAAATTTAAATATATCAGTCCCGCGAGTAGCAGTAGCAGTAGCAGTAGCAGTAGCAGTAGCAGTAGCAGTAGCAGTAGCAGTAGCAGTAGCAGTAGCAGTAGCAGTAGCAGTAGCAGTAGCAGTAGCAGTAGCAGTAGCAGTAGCAGTAGCAGTAGCAGTAGCAGTAGCAGTAGCAGTAGCAGTAGCAGTAGCAGTAGCAGTAGCAGTAGCAGTAGCAGTAGCAGTAGCCGAAAAATCCAACTTTTTTAATGAAAATAATTTTGCTGGATTACTAATGTCATCTCCAAAACCTTTCCCAAAATGCTTGCTTTCCCTTAAAAGATACTTTCAATTTCAAGTTACAAAGCAATTTAACGTGTCTAATTTAACAATTTAAGCAGAGATCATGTTAAGATCACACTTGTGCCGAGAAAACAGCAAATATCAAAGGTTGTTTACAGTCCTTCGGTTGTCCTTAAGAAGTCACGTAGCCCGGCAAAAATCTTTTTCTTATGAGAAAAACTTCTTTTAATGACTGTATTTTTCATGTGTTTTATGTTTTAAAGATTGAAAAGGAAACCACTTCTTTCCACAATCACTCGCCAAGAAGTCACATTCAAAAGATGTCGATTGCATTTTCCCCACTGCTTTTCGCTGTAATATCTTCAACTTACTTTACATAGATGCTTTTGACAATCAGTTTAAGTGCTCAGTTGGTCTTTTTAAGTCCTTTTTACTGCTTTTTAAAGTCTTTTTTACGACTTTTTACGGTAAAATCGTTCTTCAGAAATTTTTTTTGAGCCGTGGTCGCAAGAAGCGGCGAGCTCAACACTCAAATGGATGCCTTAATATAATTGGCTAGAAAATGACGTCTCTCTTGTGATTGGTTCATATCAGATGATGTGCAAAATCGTGCATTTAGAGTTGAAAATCGTGAAATTAGGCTGAAATCACTGCTTCAGGGAACCAATCAGATTGCAGGATTTGCTTGTGATTTCAAAATGGATGTAATAAACAATATAATAAAATTTCCTAACTATTAAAATGAAATAAAAAATAATCATTAAGTAAAATTAATAAAAGTAAATAAATAGGTATAAAATTAATAAAATATAAACTATGATAAGTTCTAATCATGAAACGCTTTAAAAAGATTTAGTCAGCTTTATTTCCAGAGGCAGCAGTCTATTCAATATTCTTGGGGTTACTTTTACAAAAGCCCTGTCACCTAAAGTCTTCTTTGCTTTTCTTTTCACAGAGAGTGTCAAGGAGGCATAGCTTCATTATTATTTTATTCAGAAAACCTCCCCGATGTAAAAATAAACCGTTTATCGGCCTTTGATATATTCACATAACCACGAGCTGGAAGGCCGATAACCCTCACTTGTTAAACCGGGTTTGCTAAAATGCTTAGGTTATTACGTGGCGAGGAGAGCTGTAAACAACGCGTGATAAATGAAGCTCAGTGGAAGTTCACAAAAAGTAGAATATTAGGCCATTCCAACGCCATCCCGAAGTTCAGGGAAAACCTCAGGTAATAAAACTGAACTATTTCCCTCCGGGACCACACATTTCGTTTATCTGAACTGAATGTTCTAGAACATGTTTCGATTTTGTATTTTAACTGGATATTTATATTTCTGTAAGTACGTGTGCTACCGTTTTTTGTTGTTTACATAGTTTGCGGACTTGATATATTTTGCTTATATTTAAGCAATAAGAAAGGTAACCAAACAATTTATTCCACACAATTCTTTAATCAGCTAGTTTTTCTCTGTTGATTTATTTATTCAATCTAACCTCGATACGAAAACCCACACTATATTAACTTGTTCCAGCTGAGAACGTCTTATATTTTACAAGGCCACTAGTTATATTTGTTTATTCATCTGGAGTGTTAATATTTACTAACGCATCTAATCCTTATCTTCTAGCTATCTGCTTGTAACACGAAATATAAAGTACTTCGTAATTTTGTTTGCATGGCAATAAATTTTTCTTTCTTTAGTTGTCCACAGCAGGAGGGACGCTGAATACTATTCTCAGCGGCCTCGCTAGCCTGTGTAGCGGCGCTTTGGGGAGGGAGAGGGGAGGAGGAAAGGAAAAGACTGGTATGAGTTGGCATGGCAGTGCATTGTGAGGCTGGTTAGGAGTAAAAAAAGACGCCATCTTGGAAACATGTACTCTCTTAAAAAAGCCCACAAGGTACTGCAATTGCAACTCGAACCAGTTTTTTCCTCACAATGGAGAGATGGCCATTGCTGATTGTCATAATCACTGCAGCATTCAAAAGTTTAGTCTTGATGGAAACGTTTTGAGAAAGTTTGGCAGGGTAGGAATATTTTGAATATTTTGTTTATTCATTCTGAGTGTTAATATTTACCGTATATATTTAACGTATTGTCATCTTAATACATTTGTTATTACTTTGCTGGCGTAGGTATTGTGAGCTTTCTTACTCCTTGAAAGACATCATGCTACGAAATTCCCGCCAGAACAAAGAAAATAATCATGTGTCACTAGAAAAACTTTCGTCACGTAAGCAGGTGGTTTTACTTTCTTCATATCGAGTGAAATCATAAGAACTTGGGATCATTCTTGACATAACAGGGTCGTGACATGGTATACTTTTTTACATAACGTACATTACTCGTGGTTAAAATCATTGTTTGTGTCTTTTCTTCAATGCTGAGTATGAAATTAGCGAATATTTTGGTTACAAAATACAAAGAAATGTGTGAAGCGATGTTTAGTGTTGGTATGAGTAGGTGACGTAACAGACCCTGTTAAAAATGCTCAAAAAATATAATACTTTCCATCCGAATATCTGGTGAAAACTTTAACCAATAATTATTATACCTTTAAGGATTATTCCAGTAAAGTTTCAGCTTAATAAAAATTCGGACGATTTTCGTACTAGTCCTTCTTTAAAAAATATACTCGACGAGAAACTTAAGCGGGGAAACTTGAATGCTGAGAAAATGTCCGTATTAATATAAAACGCAGTAAGATCTTTTTTACTTCCTATTCCAACCCTTCCCCAAAAGCTACATACTTCATTCTGTAGAAAAAACTCTGTACCTTAAGGCCTAGGATGCCGTACTTAGATACTAAACCAGTCCTGTTAGTACCTCTAAAGATGCATGAGACACAGCAGTTAATATCGTATACAACTATTTCTAAAAACGTTGTCGGTCTGAGATCTGAAATGGCAAAAGCAAACTACATTGTTCGACTGTCAATATATTACATTTTGCTGCTTCAGGTGTTACTCGGTCTCTGATTTCAGATTTCAGATCTCCGACAGACAAAGTCTTTAAAAATAGGTGTATATAAAAACTAGGTTGATAGGAATATATGTATCTGCTCCATCTTTCGGGAATACTAACAAACCAATGAGTAACGATTGAACGGACAATTTTGTAATAGAAAAATAAGCGATAACCAATTAATGAGTGATCATTTCAACATCTCATGATAAAGAGACGGATGCCGGTCGAACGCTATCATCTCTTGTTCTTGTAACACAATATATTCTAACCAAGGTAATTATATTATCTAGAACGCGTAGTTTTCTTTACCAACTTTCAAATGTTTTAGTGAATAAGAATTCTTCTTTCCATAATATACCTCACAAAGACTCACAGTTCTGGAGTCGAAAATTTGTGATATATTTTTCAAACAACGTTTTAGATCGGCTATATATATTTATTTTTTTAAAAGTATGATCACACATCGCAACCAAGAACTCTTCTGCTTTGTTTTCGATTCTAGACTAAAAATATCTAATAAAACGTGGTCAAGATTTACTTAAGCCTTACCTGCTAAATCATAGACGTTGCCTGAACGTGTTTGAAACGCCCTCTTTCATCTAATCCTTATCTTCTAGCTAGCTGCTTGTAACACGAAATATGAAGTACTTCGCAATTTTGTTTGCATGGCAATTAATTTTTCTTTTTTTAATTGTCCACAGCAGGAAGGACGCTGAATATTATTCTCAGCGACCTCGCTAGCCTGTGTAGCGGCGCTTTGGGGAGGGAGAGGGGAGGAGGAAAGGAAAAGACTGGTATGAGTTGGCATGGCAGTGCATTGTGAGGCTGGTTAGGAGTAAAAAAAGACGCCATCTTGGAAACATGTACTCCCTTAAAAAAGCCCACAAGGTACTGCAATTGCAACTCGAACCAGTTTTTTCCTCACAATGGAGAGATGGCCATTGCTGATTGTCATAATCACAGCAGCATTCAAAAGTTTAGTCTTGATGGAAACGTTTTGAGAAAGTTTGGCAGGGTAGGAATATTTTGAATATTTTGTTTATTCATTCTGAGTGTTAATATTTACCGTATATATTTAACGCATTGTCATCTTAATACACTTGTTATTACGTGGCTGGCGTAGGTATTGTGAGCTTTCTTTCACTTTGAAAGACATCATGCTACGAAATTCCCGCCAGAACAAAGAAAATAATCATGTGTCACTAGAAAAACTTTAGTCATGTAAGCAGGTGGTTTTACTTTCTTCATATCGAGTGAAATTATAAGAACTTGGGATCATTCTCGACATAACGTACATTACTCGTGGTTAAAATCATTTTTGGTCTCTTTTCGTCAATGCTTAGTTTGAAATTATTGAATATTTCGATTACAAAATTCAAACAAATGTGTGATATGTATGTGTTTGCATGAGGTGACGTCACAGACTGCGTTAGTAATACTTCCAATCCGAAAATCAGGGAATAACTCTAACTTTAGTCCTTCTTAAAAATATATGCTCGAAGTTAAAAAGAAAAACCTGAAAATATCCGCATTAAAACGCAGTAAAATAGTTCTTCCTTCTTATTATAACCCTACATACTTCATTCCGTAGAAAACAATCTGTACCTTAAGGCCTAGGATGTAGCCTGCGTGCCTCCGAACGTTTACTCGTAAAGTCTTTACGACAGAAAATTCCGGATGCAGTAAAGGCTACCTAGGATGCTGTACTTAAGTTTTTCGATGCATACGGCTCGATCTACGAGTCTTCTGAAAAATCGAAATGTTGGCGTTGTCCATAAGCGATTTACTTTAATACACCAGAAAAAAAGGTTTGACTCATTGAAATTTTATTTCAGGTGTTAATAGTATAATTTTATATTAACTTGCATCTCTCCTTGATTCTTTTAATATGAATAATCCTAAGATAAAACTAAGTGCGAGTGTGCGCATGCACAGTGGGTCCTCACGGAACTTCACAAGGAACTTCAGCATTTCATTTCCTCATATGAATAAAAAATCTATATTGCATGTAATGAATAACCAGAGAAACGCTTCTCAATTTTATGTTTAATTTCAACAATTTCGGTTAAACTTGTTGCAGGAATAGACAGGTTCGGATAGATGGTTTGATATGTTGAAGACTTATTTGAGATGAAGGTTTCTAAGAAAATTAACAGTGTAATTATGAAAAAGGTATGCTCACATCTTAACTAAAATTACTAGGTTGATATTACCTGATGGTTATGATCCTAAGGTGAAGACAGTACGAGGAAAAGAACTGAAGAGATTAACTGACCATAAACGTGTGATCGTCCGACAGTTGTTTGCTTATGCCGCGAGAACTCTGGCGACGCGCAGGCCCATGGGTAACTGCGAGCCGCGGGAAGATTCGTTGTAACATTGTGTAAGAGCTTTGTGCTTGTTAGTGTCGTGTAACGTTCTTAATCAGGAGTCCTAAGACGATCGATAAACGTTTAACTAACGGTCTGCTAACATCTTAGTGAGTAAGCGAGTGACACATTTGCATATTCAGGCCCCTCACAATAACTCGTTTCTACGCTTCGCTTATCCACGAGTTAAAAAGGAGGGGGGAAATGAGGGTCACCGATTTAGTTCTCATTTCATAATACATCGTGTTAGGGGGCAATTGTAGTAATTCGTATTGATTTTTCGCTAGTATATGGTACTTAAAGTTTGCGTGGAAATTGAAGGTTTTCATCGATCAAAAAGTCTAGACTACACTAACTAATGACGGCAATGCGACATCGAGGAAACCGAGGAAACCGTGGAAAGGAAAGCGAGGAAACCAAAAATACATAATATACTTACTTAAATATAATATAAACATGAAACTGTACCTAGTTGGTAATTGCCAAGACATTGATTACACAGACTTTTACATCCCATGCAGTAAGCTTATTCTTTACGAGTATTAAACAGTTAGGCAAAGCCGTGACTTAAATATAAATATAGTTCAATAGAGCCCCGTAGGCTTGCAATAAGGAATTGCATGGAAAATTCTTTTGTAGCTGTTGATCACCTTCACGGGAAGCCAACTAACATACTCTAATCATACTACGCCATCTTTACGCCATCTCGTGATGGCAGTCATGACAGGAGGCAGGAACACTTGAATCATATTTACATCAGAATTAAGGAATGCAGTTTCCCATGAGAAAAAGCTCTGTTGTTGTGCATCTTATCATGGCTGCCATCACGTGATTGTGTGAAGACTCTATAGAGTTGTTTTCGTTTGCGTGGCAAGCGATACGGCAAATTCGTAGTCGTGCGCATGCTGTAGCCGTATCGCGTTATCTTACCGTACAGACGTAACTACGTGATGGTGTGATTGGATGAGTTACTGAACAATATTACGGCACGTCGTACCGCGTAACGCGCTGTAAATCAATAGCGTACGTTTCTCAACCATACGAGATCCACTCTTACGGAAAGCCATTCCAATGTTACGGCATGTCGTACCGTGTATATGCATTCTGTAATTCAATAACGTATGTTTCCCACCCATACGCCAAGAGCCATTATAAAATGTCGCGTTCTGATTGGTTTGGAGCGCGTGCTTTATGAGAGCACATTGCACGCGTGCGCACTTTCCGTTGCGTCTTTCTTATCTGTTATTGTAATTTGTATTTTATAAAAGAAATAAAAACTTGCTTGCTGTGCTGTGTGCAGTCGTAAAGCACTTGGGTATTGGCAGAGCACTCGAGAAGTGTCCAGAAGCACTCCGCTAAGCGTCGTGCTTCTCCTAACACTTTTCTCATGTTCTGCCAACACACGCGTGCTTTATGACAGCACACAGCACGCGCGCGCGTTTTCAATTCTATTTCTTCACATTAAAACTATTGTATCAGAGCTTAGGCGCACTTTAGTTCTGTCATAAACGTTTTAATGACAGTGATTCTAGCTAAAAATACGCTATCTAACTATAATAAACACATTGAACTTGGAGAAATGTCCTACGCGGCAAATCGATAATAATAATTAAAGGAACTGCTCCTATGAGATAAAGATATGTTGGCGAAAAATTAAATTTTCACGCGTTTGCGAAATAAAAGGATGCGAGTATGATGTACTGATTTTCACTTTAATTCTTTGAAAGTACCTTGTCGCCTCGCTTGAGCTCTTCGTGTTTGACCAGTGAACCGATGTATGGAAAATGATGAGTATTATCAATTATGACACAAATTTTTGGATAAATCCATCAGTAATTACTCCACTGACGCACAAAGGTAAATATAGCACACACCATGTGGAATAATTTCAGTGCTTGTTATTTTGTTGACTTGTTTTTATACCCTGAGCAGTAGAATGAAATAAGGGGAAAGGTTTGGGTCCAAGTTGTTCAATAATTGTTTTCTATCATAAATGCTATTTCGCATGACCGTGTACTTGCTGTAAGTCAGTACCGTGTTTTCCCAAGATACAAAAACCGGTCTAGGGGTCAAGGTAAATATAGGATACACCCATGTTGAATAATTTCTTGTTATTTTGTTGAGCGACGTGTTTTTATACCCTGAGCAGTAGAATTATCATTTCAAGAGGGAGGAGTGGAGTCCATGTTGTAGACGTTCTAAGCTCATTAAAGTCTTGACATGGACTCGATTCAGGATATAGATCATGTTTGAACATTATTAGTCAAAGAATCTCAGTTCAACAAAAGGAATTTATAACATTTTTGATTAATACTTGATTAATACTACATAAATACATGACAAAACACTACTTTCCCTCACCCCCAACGCACAAGGCTAATTTATCAACACCACAGACTCTGGATGGTGATCAATCAGGTACAAATATAAGATCAAAGACATGAGTTTGATTCACTTCTCATCACAACGCGTGGCAAGAGTACTAAACCAAAATTCCAAGATACAAGGTATTTTATCATTTTACTGTGGAATACTTTGAAAGATATCTTGTCTGTGAACCTCACAAGAAAATTCAGAATTAAAGAACTTCATTTATTCTCAAAGAAAAATACACTTTGATTTCTTTTGTCATATTCTTATTTTTTCAGGAACTAAACTTCTTCTTTTCTGGATCAATAATATAATTTCTAACTAACAACTTAAAAGTAGAGCTTATATATTTGGATTTTTCTTCAACAGATTAACAGTTTTAAAACTAGTTAAAAAACTCATTAGTAGTTTATGAAGGAAACACAATAGACATCATGACCATGAAGGAGGTTTTATATCTGATATAGATTCGTCTTCATTTGCATAAACTTTAACTTGGATTTTCTCTATCAAACTTGGTTCATTTCGTAAAGAATTCGGTACAGTATGAGAACATACATCAGGAGTTTTTTAAGCCGTTTAATAAACTCGCAGATCGTGTTTTATCGGGTCTAAAACCACTCGGCTACGCCCCGTGTTTTATACCCGATAAAACACTCCTGCTCGTTTATTACTGAAACAGTACTTAAAACTCGGTGTAGCAAAGAAAATGGAGAAAACTGTCTTCCTGGCTGTGTTGGTACTTTGTGTTACTCTTGTCTTAGCGGACAAAGAAGGTATGGAATAAAATACTTATTAACTTTTTTGTAAAAGCCACATTAGTGACGTTTTAAGCTTTTTATTTCGAAATATTTCTTAGTAAAACAGCATACTAGTTTGCTTTTATCACAAACGCTTTCAGCTTCTTCGAAAGCCAGGGTCAAAACTGCCTCAGGAGACATATAAGAGTAACCAAGATAGTGAAAATTTTACTTCACGAGGAGTATGACAGTATTTTTTGAACGTATGCCAAATTTACCCGAACTCAAGATCAACAGAAGACAATAATTTTTAATGTAAATGTTTAAATGATTGGCCAAGATAATAGTAAATAGAAATGTACTTCCCATTATCTGGCCCCTTTTTGTTGATTATTTGCTACTTTTTATGTTTTATAGAAATACCTTTGAAACCCCGAGCCATTGATTGTAAATGTAACTTTAGCGGAGAGAATGGCGACCTTTGGCCGTTTAAATGGAAGTGCCCGGGTGGAGGCTATGACTATACACGTTCTTGTAGGACTCATCTTGGCCTTTGTTGCTATCCGGGAGGACAATGAACCACACAGAAGTTCTAAAGGGGTGCCTGAATTCAAAAATAGTATAATTCAAACAAGACGCAATGTCTAGAAGCACCCGTTATCTATAGATGGTAATACAGATTTTGGTCACAAAGATTTATTGCTTTATTACATGCTTGTCTGCTTGTAATTGCTTGCAAAACTTGACAGAGAAAATTCTAAATAAAAAATAAAAAATAATAAAAGTATAACCAAATACTATCATTCACGTTTTATTTGTTTTAACTTTTATCCGCTCTGATTCATTCTAAATGTCTTGAACGAGTGATAGAAAAGCGAATAATAATAGAAGTTTGTGTTAACAGCACCAATAAAACAATTAAAAACAAAAAAGTAGAGGTGTTTACCGTGCTATTTATAGTTTTTGTGCTATCTCACGGATATATGGTTTGCACTCTCTATGGTTTGTATTCTATCGCCTTTGCATAAAATAAAGAAATGAAACCACTCATATCAAACAATTGTTGTCGATCGCGAGCTTCTGAAGGCCAGTAACTGCTAACACATTAAAACATGAAAGTGCTAGTTATGATTTCGAAGGTTTGTGTTTGATTGCCGCTATATGGGGTCTCCAGTGCTGAAGGAGTACCAGGATACAATCTCTAGGTAGCGATTATGCAGATTATAGTCGTATGACTTTTAAAAGTGTGTATAGACTTTTGATCGAGTGACCGAATTCAGACGTTTTGTAAATGTAATGTAGTAGCATTCAAAAAGTACTCTATAACTTCCTGGTAAAATTATATCAAAAGATGATTTACATCAAAGGCATGAAATACGGAAAAGCAATCACACAAAGACTTGTATTTTTAATATAAGATCGCCATTTTCAAATTACGTGCAAATGCTTACGTTTATACAATAATTCAGTCATAACAATATATATATTTAAATATTGGTATTGAATATTTTTAAATATTGGTATTGGCATTAAAATGTCTTTATTCCCGCTACTCTTGTATGTAGTTTTCTTAAATTCCTTCAAAAATAAAAATGTAAAACCTTGGGGGGGGGGGGGGGGGGGGGGGAACTAAGCTCCTTTATTTTTACTGCTTGTTAGCCATTTTTATTACATCCATTTTGAAATCACAAGCAAATCCTGCAATCTGATTGGTTCCCTGCAGCAGTGATTTCAGCATAAATTGCACGATTTTGAGCTCTAAATTGCACGATTTTGCACATCAACTGATATGAACCAATCACAAGAGAGACATGTCATTTTCTAGCCAATTATAACAGGGAATCCATCTGAGTGTTGAGCTGCTCAAAAAAAATTTTTCTGAAGAACGATTTCACCGTCAAAAGTCTTTAAAAAAAGACTTAAAAAGCCGTAAAAAGGACTTAAAAAGACCAACTGATCACTTAAAATCGTCAAAAGCATCTTTGTGCTTAAGTAAGTTGAAGATATTACAGCGAAAAGCAGTGGGAGAAAATGCAATCGGCATCTTTTGAATGTGACTTCTTGGCGATTGATCGTGGAAAGTGGTTTCCTTTTCAATCTTTAAAGCATAACAACACATCGAAAATACAGTCACTAAAAGAAGTTTTTCTTAAGAAGAAGATTTTTGCTGAGCTACGTGACTTCTTAAGGACAACCGAAGGACTAAACAACCTTTGATTTTTGCTGTTTTGTCGGCACAAGTGTGATCTAAACATGTTTAACAGAAATCGTAAAAATACAAGCAGTGGAGCACAGCCAGTTCATTACAACCCTTTTGGGCAGGATTGTCTTGCTATTTAACGTAAGTAAATGATTCTTAATACATGTAATGCCTTTTGGTCCAATATAAATTCATTTTAGTTTTGGATTGAAAGTGTTCGTTTTCAAAATGAGAATCATTGCTCGATCAGTATAAACAAGTTCTCTTGGCAGCATGTTTGAATCAACTGCTTTTAGATTGTAAGTCATGTCGGTTTAACTGGAAAAAACGTCTTTTTCAAAATAGATTTCAAAATGGATGTAATAAAGTGGTAATTGAACTTCGTGTCGTGCAATTTTGGTCTGAAATCAAACTTGCAATTACAAATCGCACTCCCGCTACGCGGTCGTGCGATTTTGTAATCGCGCGTTTGATTTCAGACCAAATTGCACGACACGAAGTTCAATTACCATTATGAATCAGTCAAAGCTTTGCGGACTTAGACTCGTTTTGATGATGTTTGTTAAATATTTGCATATTATTAAAAAGAGTGAATTTTCTACTTTCGCATGCCCCATAATGCTTTACGTATTGGGGAAAAAACAATCAAGAGACTGGCCCAAAATGAAACGCGCTTCAATTCTCGACTTTCACATCTCCATAATGCCTTGCGTCTTTGGGGGTAACCAATCAAAAAACTGTCCCAAATTGAAAGGTTTCTTAATTGAATTTATACTATACCTGCTTTTATCTGTACAATACTGATTATCAGTTTATTCCAAGTTATTTTTGCGTGTACATATCATCAAGAGTTTTGGTCTTACAGAAAATGTATTGATCTACGAAAACTGAATGTTTAAAATTTACCTTAAACGTCTTCAAGCTTCTATCTTTTTCTGTTTTTTACTTCTTCATTTTATCTTTGGATACAGAACAAGGTATTTTTAACATTATTTGATCAGCCTTCAGCAAAATAAGTGGGTTTTTACCCTCTGGTTACCCCGCAAAGACGCAAAGGATTATGGGGATGTGAAAGTCAAGAATTGACTGTACTGAACTTGCTTTTATCTCTACAATATTGATTAACAGTTGGGGCCCCTGTGGTATTCAAAATGGCGTCTAACAGTTCAAGGAAATAACTTAATCAGAGTCAGTTTATTGCTCTTGTTCCAGAGATTTAGCAGAAAGAATCGCAAAATTAAAGGAAGCCAAAAACAAAAAATAGCACTTTTTAATTTTCGGTCGTAATAGGCTAAACACTTAAAAAATCTTAAAATATAATACACTGTTATGAGCTAGGATAATCAAAGCACATTATACGAAAAATCCAGTTAAATTGAAGCACTAGCAAAAGTAAGGATGAATCGATTTCACAATCCAATAAATAAATTCGTAAGCGTTTGATCAATTGGATAAATGTCACTTTAGAAGCATATGATAAAATTGACTGTATTTTCAAAAATAACCAGAAAACATATATATATAGCTAGGCCTTTAGCAAGTTTTCCCCCGTCTATATTAAATTTATAACTTAAGAGAATGTAATTCAATAATTGTTTAAGAAGATATAACTAGCTAAAAACTAGTGTGAGCTGCGTCGGTGTTTCTAATGAAACAGTAATGATGAAAAGGTAAATTATACACCGTGAAAAGATGAAAAAACATCTATCATATAAACACTCCTTTCTACCACCTCTTTCTCTTTTACCCCGACGAAAAACTAGCGTCCGAAACGTCAATAAGTTGTTTCATGCCAATTATGAGTCATAATTACATAATTATTAAGAAAAGCTTTACATCGCAATTTCAAATGATCGATTTTTTTTAGAAAAATATTCAACTCTAGTCTTATCATTTAACGGTTCCCTAACAAGCTAAACAAAGGCGCACTCTTCGTGTTTTTTCAATGGTTTAATCTGGAGGTAAAGTTAATTGAAAACTTTGTTTTTTATTGAATGACGAAAAAACAGAGGGGAAAGAGTCGTATGGTGAATAGTATATATCAAACACGATACAGTCTAAGGTAGCATGCTATTATATTTTAGCTTATATCTTTGGGGGAAAAAAATGTTAACCATCGATCTTATGCCGGTCAGTAAATTAAAACATTTCGCATTTATCGTTTCCCGTTCTCATGTATCTATATTTGTATCAGATCCCCCCTCCGTATTTAAAACTGGAGGCAAAGTTAGGTTAATAAAAAAAGAATAACAATAGCTTTTCACTCGTTCATAACGCTTTCTCACCGATAGACTACGGCAAACATTCGGCATAAATATGGGTTTGCGCATGTATCTGTTCTTTTTCTGATGAATTTTCATAGTGTTTCTGCTCCCACATGGACCAACGTTACGATACGACCTTATAATAATAATAATAATAATAATAATAATAATAATAATATTTATTTATAAAGCGCAAATACAAATCTGTTCTAAGCGCTAGTAAACAAACGACAAAGACAACGACAAAATAAAATAATTTACAAAGAATATGCTAATTTGAAGAGATAAGTTTTAAGTTCAGTTTTGAATGAGGCAAGACTTGATGCATTTCGGAGAGATATTGGAAGTGAGTTCCAGAGTTCAGGAGCAGCCACAGAGAAGGAGCGATGACCATAAGATTTAAGATTATAAGAATGTGCTGATAGAAGAACTTGTGATGCAGAACGAAGATTACGGTTCGGTTTATACACTGAAATGAGTTCCCGGATATAGATAGGAGATTGGCCATGAAGAGCTTTAAAAGTAAGTAATAGGATTTTATATTTGATTCTAGATTCAATTGGTAGCCAATGCAGATTAACGAGGATAGGTGTAATGTGGTCATGTTTATGGGAAAGAGTGATTATTCTGGCAGCAGCATTCTGTACAGATTGTAGTTTATCTAAGAGTTTGTTTGGTAAGCCAAAGAGCAGAGAGTTACAGTTGTCGAGTTTGGAGGATATGAACGCGTGGACGAGAGTTTCAGTTGTTTTCAAAGAGATGTATTTTCTTATTTTAGCAATGTTTCTGAGATGATAAAAAGAAGACTTGCAAATATTATTCACATGACGAACCAAAGTAAGATGCGTATCAAATATGACACCAATGTTCCGAGCATGCATTGAGGGCATTATCACATCAGAACCAAATTGAAGAGAAGGAAGAGTTAACTGTGGGCTGTGCTTTGAAGAAAATAACAGGAATTCAGTTTTGCCTTTATTTAGTTTCAATTTATTTGTAGTCATCCAAGCATCAATATCAGATAGACAGTTTTCAATCAGATTCATGGAATCATTAAGGGACAAATCATCATTACAGGAGAAAGGAATATATAATTGAGTGTCATCAGCATAAAGGTGGAAAGACATTCTGTGTATTCGGAGGATATCAGCTACTGGAGAAGTATAAAGGAGATACAACAAAGGACCAAGTACAGAACCTTGAGGTACGCCACAATCAAGTTGAAGGGCTTCAGAAGAAAAATCATCAATGGAAACAAATTGAAAGCGATCAGTGAGGTAGGACTTAAACCATTGAAGAGCTATGCCAGAAATGCCAAATGACCTTAATGACCAAAGAATCATATTCCTAAATAGCTGGTCATAGCAAGGGTTAATCATGTACGGTCTAGGGGCCAACTAACCCCTCCCTTAGGCTGCGGCCGAGCTTCCTGATCAGTCAATGGATAGCGGTGTCGGGGCCGAAATCTCCGGCATAGCTGTAAATGCTTCGCGCTCATGCCATACTGCGCTTCAGCACAGGGTCTGGAGGTATGGTCCTAATCAGTTTAAAAATGAATATCATCACCGAAAAGCACTTTTAGGCTTACGGCTATAAGCTAAAAGCAATGTCTTATTGGAATATGTGATTCGGTGGTTTACTTGTCTTTTTCAAATCATGATTCTATGCAGACTGCACTGAGAGAATCGTTGTAGGCTGAATTGTGACAGTTAGGTAAACGCTCAGAGATGTACAAAAAGCAGCGAACTAAGTACTGTAAATTTGACGAATGGATTAGACAGTTAAAAGAGATCGAATTGTACAACACTGTACTGCTAGCACTGCCTTTTTTATCAGCTGACTCGTTGGATTCGTGACGACTCTTAAGCTTGCACAATTGTTGCGGCGATGTTGATAAACGGTCACATAACACATCCTAATTATTTGACTGTTTTTGTCAACGACAATCGCAATTAAGAAAGTGGATGGAAAAGGTACCGGCTCTCAACTGAGATGGACTAGTTAGTGCGAAAGATAGGATTTTAAATAAATCTTCAATTCTAATTAAGATGAAAAGCAGTCCAATACAATAGACATACTACTAGGTTCAATAAAATATTAATTGCGTTAATATTAAATCAACAACCAGATGTTTAACATTTACAATCACTATTAGAATATACTCAGAGCCTTAAAAATGATAGACTCAAGCACGATACCCGAATAGCCACTTACCACAACATTTCGTCGTCCAGTGCACCTTTCAAGTTGAAATTCGTTGGCATATGCTGTCGTCTACAACTCTAGGGAGTCTTAGTAATAGCAGAGTAAGAGGCAACAAAAGATAAGAAAACACTTATTCGACGAGGATGGGATTCGAACCCACGCGGGCAGAGCCCATTGGATTAGCAGTCCAACGCCTTAACCACTCGGCCACCTCGTCAACTTTTAAAAAACAAACCTGGGAACACTGCGTTCTTGAAGAAGAAGAACTTTATTTGTACCCATTATTACATTTTTTGTTCTAATTTGATACATCATTTTATGTTGAACAGATTGAGGGGTACCAACTTCCAAAAATAACTAAAAAGCTAAAAATGCTTGGAAGTCGGTTTACATATTCTTAATTAAAAGTCATTACATTTAGGGTCGGGATTTCTGCTATTTACAATTATAATAATGAGCATAATAACACACCGTATAAACACATAGGAAAAAAAGTCAATATGATTGAAATAGGGACAAAAAAGACATAAAAACTATGCAAATACACACGCAGCACACAAGAGCATCATCAGTCTTTACAGTATATTTAAGTTAATTTGTAAAAGCATTAAAACTTGATCTTAATATTTAGAAATTAAATCAATTTTCAGCTTTTTCTTAAATTGATAAAGAGACAATTTCTTAAATGATTCATCAATAGAATTCCAGATTTTAGGTCCTTGAAATCGTATGTTAAATATTCCATAATTAGTTCTAGCCTTGGGTAAATAAAAAGACTTTTTTGTTGCTGCTCTTGTGTTATATCCATGCACCTTATCAATAGTAGTAAAAAATGATTCAAAGGTACAGGTTAATAACTTGTTATTAAATTTGTACATGAAAGTTGATATTTTGAAAATTACAAGATCAAAGATTTTAATGAAAGTTAATTGTTTAAATATAGGGCTTGAATGCTCATCAAATGAAGAAAATGTAATAATACGCACAACTTTCTTTTGTAATAGATATAAAGGTTTTAATGTAGTTTGATAGGTATTTCCCCATGCTATTATACCATACATTAAGAAAGGGTAAATTAAAGCACAATACAAATTATTCAAAATCCTTGAATTCACATAGTATTGTTATTAATGGTTAGATGGAAATGGTGTGTGATTTTTCTTTGGGGTGCATGGAAAAGAACAAAGTTGGATTTTTCTATGTTGAGTGATAATTTATTGGCACAGAGCCAAATGTGAACATTACTAATTTCTGAGTTAATATGAGATTCTAATGTTTTGATGTCTCTATGTCTATAAAAAAGGTTAGCATCATCAGTAAACAGATGGAATTCAAAGAGATTGGAGCAAAGGTGAAAATCATTTATATAGAGTAGGAAAAGCAAAGGACCAAGGACAGATCCTTGAGGCACTCCACATGTTATATCCAGTGGGTTTGAAGTAACATTATTAACAACAGTAGTTTGATTACGATTACTAAGATAAGATGTGAACCAGCTTTTAGCCACTCCTCTTACACCATAGCGTTCTAAATTGCTAATTAAAATTCTGTGGTCAACCGTATCAAAGGCTTTACTAAAATCCAGAAAGATTCCACAGGAAAAGTCATGCTCATCAACTGCTTTTTGAATTTTATCAACAATGCTAAGAATAGCATGATCAGTTGAATGCTTTGCACGGAATCCAAACTGTTTGCTGGAAAGAAATTCATTTTTGTCTAAGAATTTTAATAACCTGTTGTACATAAGTTTTTCCAGGAGTCGATTGAATACAGAAAGTAATGATATTGGTCGATAATTGTTGAGGGAAAGGTGTGAGCCTTTCTCATGAACTGGTATAACACTAGCTGACTTAAGAAAGTCTGGTACTATACCAGCTGAAAACGATGCATTAAACAAGATCTCAAGAGGCTTTGCCAAAACATTTTTAAGTAACTTGGACGGAATTTAATCCATCACGCCTTTAAGATTAACACGCTTGTTCGATTTTAATGTACCAATCAAACATGGTACATAAAAAGATATTGACAACCGAACTAACTACTGTTAGATAATGTGTTTAGCACTCGGTGAAATCTGCTCTATCCAGTTTATTACGGTCTGTATTAACTAAGAATTGGAAAAATGATTTCTAGACAGCTAGATTCTGCATTATAACATTTTCGACTGGTTAATCAACAAGCTTTTAGACCGGCCAAAACTGGTTTTCGAATCTAACTGCAAGAGGGCAAAAGCTTTATGTCAGATAGAGCGCTGTATTTATAATAGTGTACACTCAATTGAAAAATCGTTGTCGGGTTCAGAAACATAGAACATAGAAGCTGAGACCGAAATGGCACATGGGAAGTACGTTAATTAGATGCATGCTGTGACTGGCGACCCGTGGCATCATCCACTGTTTTTAATACGCGTTAGGCATTCTAAACCGACTGCATGGATGGCACAAATGAATAAATTATAATATAATTATGTCATTTCCCATGTGCCATTTCGGTCTCAGCTTTTATGTTCTATGTTTCTGAACCCGACAACTATTCTTCAATTGAGTGTATGTCATATTCCTGATTCATACATGAATGAAGTGCCTCATGAGCTTATGTTGACCACGATGGCCCATTGATATCAGTGTTGCAAAAAAAACTGCAAAAACTTTATTCGCTTGAATTGGAGGATTTTCTCATACAAAAGTAACAATTAATGACATCTCTCCACACTTGTTTTTCGCTCCAAAGCAAGACAGCTGTCCCGAAAATTTTTTAGTCAATCAGAATCAAGAAAATTAATTTTGTAAAACCAGAGGCGTCACTTTTCCGTTTTGAAATGATGGGAGAACTATCACTAAGAAACCTTTACTGAAAAACCAAAATAAAATACAACGAACGTGGCTAATATAAGCGCTTGATGACAATGCCACAATATGATTAATTAATGAGTTCTTAATTGCTGGTGTTTGAATCGTGCTAATTTTTTTATATCTCGTACGTGGCCTATTATTTCCGAGTTGAAGCTGTTCAATAAACTCACAGGTGGATCGACTTTTGTCTGATCTAGAAATCGGGATAAAACATTGATGATCCCAGTTGTGAATGCTGGTTTTCAACTCCTCCATCTAGGTGGTAAAATGAGAGGTAAAAAATAGAGTTCTCGACGAGGATGGGATTCGAACCCACGCGGGCAGAGCCCATTGGATTAGCAGTCCAACGCCTTAACCACTCGGCCACCTCGTCAACTTCATATGTAAATAACATGTTCTTAAAACTTTGAACCATCTGGGCCCGGTTGTACGAAGACTGGATCCAACGGTTAAATCTTATCCAGTGCATAAATTTATTGGATAACAGCATCGACTTATCAAATAGATAAGGATTTATCTGCCGGATAGCGCTATCCAGGCTTCGTACAACCGGGTCCAGGGCTTTGAAATTTGCTCGCTTATTCCAACAAACAAAAAGTAGTGACTGTTAAATGCTTAGCAATAGACCTCTTCGGCTTGTTTAGATGTTTAATGTACCCAATATTTACAGATAATGATAATAAATAAATATACATATATTTGAATAGAGAAATAATGACAGGGCACTGTCTTCAGGCAATAACTATTACAAGCTAAAAAAAACCAGAAGTCAGACTACTATAGGTATATTACACTATTAGGTCGGACTTGGGGTAATGTTTTCCCATTTCAGACCACGTGTCATTCCCTTGAGAATAAGATTCTTTGTTTGAGCTGTATCCATATTCATGTGTCTTCTCATGTGCTACCGAGCGCAAACCTTAAACAAAGAAATGATACTCTAGGGAATGACATGTGGTTTGAAATGGGAAAACATTACGTCAAAGCAGAAGAGGTCTATCGGTGAAATCTGCTCTCATATATTTCAGTACATTCCGCACTGAATGATAAATCGAAGAATAACCAATTGTGGTTTACCGACTTTAGGTTTTAAGTCTCTTTTTAGTTCATTTTCCCCTCACACTAATAATTGCGCATTGGCTAACCCATGTCAGTATAGAAACAGTATTCTCATTAATAATTAATGAGTAAACCAGCCAAATGGGTCACATGATGTTACATGAAACCTGGTAAAGTTCTGTGAAAGGACTGAATTCAGTCTGTAGTAACTGGAACAAAATTTATTCAGTCGAATAACTAATGAGCATGAGAAGTCATTTCAAAGCCTACAATATCGGACTGGACAGGATTTCAAATCCGCGCAATTAGTAATTAGCAACTAATTGCTTGCACTTGAAATCCCATCCAGTGCTCATTGTCGGCTTTGAAATACTACGTAGTATCAAAGGATGGACTGCAATATTCGCTGGACTTCTCAAAACAATATTAATCAAGTACTCCGTCTGCCTTTCATAGCCACTGCATGTGGGTTGAATTATAGAAACCTCGAAAAGGCAAAAAATTTGAATCAACTGGATTAATGAATAAAGATAAATCAATAAAGCCATCCGTGTAAAGTATACCTGCATTTGGGAATCCAGGGTGACGTAGCGTTAGTGCACTCGCACCTCTCATTTAATGTTCGCATTTCCAGACTCAGCACCTCGTGTGAGTAGAGTTTGTTAGTTCCTTTCCTTTAGATTCGAGGGATTTTCTTATTACGGCCTCCGATTTTTCCTTCTTCCGCAAAACATATAAAACGCTAAATTTCAATTTAAGCTTGGGTTTATGTGACAGAATGCAGAATGTTGTAAAGAAAATAATATGGACTGATCGCACAAATCCAGATAAGCTTCCAGATGCTGTTTTTATTTAATATGGCTTAAAAGCTTATCTTTTGCCAATTATGAGTCATAAATTATTAAGGAAAGCTTTTGATATCGCAATCAGTTCAAGTGATCGATTTTTTAGAAGCTTCAACTCTAGTCTCATCATTTAACGGTTCCCTAACAAGCTAAACAAAGGCGCACTCTTCGTGTTTTTTCAATGGTTTAATCTGGAGGTAAAGTTAATTGAAAACTTTGTTTTTTATTGAATGACGAAAAAACAGAGGGGAAAGAGTCGTATGGTGAATAGTATATATCAAACACGATACAGTCTAAGGTTGTATGCTATTATATCTTAGCTTATATCTTTGGAAACAAAATACAATTTTAACGATCGATCTTATGCCGGTCATGAAATTTAACCCAACAATATATATTCCGTTGAAAAATTCAATTCGACTATCTGGTTTTAAAAGCCAATATTAACGAGCATCCTCATATAAAAAAGAGAATACTTAAAAGTTATACTCCTTTTATCATTAGCAGGCTGAATTCATCTGCTTATTGCTAATACATCTAGCTACATTTACAAAACATAGTGGTAACCCCATGGTAACAGTATAGTAACAGTATTATGTATGTAATATATATAACTTTTTTAACTAAAAATTCACATAATACAATACAGTAAATGAAAATGAAAAAAAAAACCCCAGATAACCTGGTAAAAGCTGCTCAGAGAAGTGAAAACTTATCGAGCTGAATTGCTATATCAGATGTTGGACTGCAATATTCTGGACTTCTCAAACGCGAAAGAAACGGGTTCCTTATACAGTTTTTTAACTAAACATTTGTATGCAAAAACCCTATAAACATTTCTTATTAACAAAACAATTTCTCTCTGTTACTATATTATGAATGCATATGTTATAGTCATTTTATTCTCTAGCATGCAGCATGGACATAATAGATCAATTTAATCTTTTAAAATAATTTTAAATTTAATCCATTTTCACTTCACCCACAACCATTATGATTAATGGAGATTTGTCTAAATGGAAAGTGCGCGCGCGTATGTTTTTTATTCCCAAATCGTGGTATGGCACTGATAAAAACTACGAAAGAACGAGTCTTCGAACGAGTGAGTTTTATGATACGAAACGAGTGAATAACAACAGTACAAAGCCCCTTTCATGGTATTTTTTTGTTTATCCATTACGTATTTAAGTTCGATATCAGTGTGTTAGAGCCGTGAATAAAAACCATATCAGTGAAGTGATACGATACTGATACATGCAGGATAGGATAAAGTTTGGAACATTTTACCACATGAATTACGTCATCTAACGCTATCACTATCTTCCTTTAAAAGACACATTTTCCAGTACTACATCTCAGCTCTTCTGTGCTCACACGACCAAGATGATCCTCGCTCAATGAAATCAATTTGCTTAAAATGTAATCCTGCTCGTTGCCTCCTTAGTCCTTTAATGTGCTGCTCCTAAATGTATTGACAAGACACTGACTTTATTATTTTGATTAGGGTCCGCAGTAATTGGCATTAGCTGTTGAGGTTTCCCTGCCTCAGAACATGTATCTATATTTGCATCACATTCCCCCCCCTCCCCCCTTTCCCTTTCCCTTTCGTATTTAAAACTGGAGGCAAAGTTAGGTTAATAAAAAAAGAATAACAATAAATAACTTCACGGTGAACTCCGATATACCATATCGTTCGCTCGCTTGTTTGCGATAACTTTTAACATGTTATTATCTCTTTGCACACCAATATACACTACTTCCATAATTCCTTTACAATTGAACGTAACATGCTTGAAAATGGAAGAAAAAAATAGAGCTTTCGAAGAGGATGGGATTCGAACCCACGCGGGCAGAGCCCATTGGATTAGCAGTCCAACGCCTTAACCACTCGGCCACCTCTTCAACTTCATATGGAAAAAAGATGTTCTTAAAACTTTAAAATAACCTGGAAACTTTGTGGTAACGGAATCAACCTTCAATCTTTATTCACTCGTCTTCCATATCACTTCTCGCTCGAGGACTCGCTTGTTTACTATATGACATGGAAACTCGTGAATAAAAACTATATACAATCTCTATGTATTCGAGACCATGCGCATATCTATATGCTCAGTAAAGCTTGCACATACGTTGCAACTGAAAATGAGCACTGAAATCTTAATAAATAACGTCTTTATTTTGTCATAATGAACAGCGAAAGGTGCTTATTAGCTAAAGAGATGTTCAAGCTTTATTTACTATACTCAACGTACCAATTGCTGGCCACAGTCTCTGTATCTGAGGAAACCTGTCCAGTGGTCAGATACACTGGCAGATTCAAAGAGAACGAGCACGTGAAAGACCACGCCCTTATTGGACGATCCTACAAAAACCTGACCACCAATACCGTACAGGAGTGCTTCAGTGTCTGTGTCAATGACTGTCGATGTGTGTCCTATCAACTATCTGGTAGACGATGTGAGCTGATTGACGAGGACAGACACACAGCTCCTAATCGTTTCATCCCATTGGTAGGATACAAGTACTACGAGCTAAAGCAACAATTTAGAAAGGTAACATAAACAAAATAACATTCAATAAGATGTAAGTGTGCACTAACCACTTTTAAAACTTCAATACACTTTTTTAAAGTTTTCTAAAAAGAGTCTTTAATCTATCGCAGTCCAACAGTGCTGGTTGTTCAAGTCAGTGTAATAATGGCTGTTGTCGTTATTCTAAACCTTGCCTTAACGGTGGAACCTGCATCGAAACGTGCCAAAACGTCACACACAAGTTTCAGTGCAAATGTCCACAGGGGTTTGGTGGAAGAGTTTGTAAGATTCGTCCTCGTTCATGTGAAGCGTACAGCCACATGTCTGTGCCAAATATCTATCCAATCTATACAACCAATGGAAAAGTTTTGAAGGTGTACTGTGATATGACGTCAGAGCAGGGGATGGTATGGACTTTGATCGAGTCTTTTTCTCTTTCGGCAAAAGAAAAATTCCAACCGGCACCCATGACAATGGATTTTCCTTCCAACGAAGAAAACCCTTCAAACTGGTCTACCTATCGCTTGTCACGCAATGCCATGCAACACGTTAAACGTGATGCTACTCACTGGAGAGCCACTTGTAACTAACTATGACACTGATGGACTGGTCAAAACAGACTACATCCGGGGACGTCTGAGTGAAATGGATATTCTGACGTACTTGGGGGATGCCACGTGTGCTAGAGTCGAGTACATCAACGTTCGTGGAATCAGCTGTCAGAACTGTACCACTCATTTCAGACAAACCTCTGCTCTGCATTCATTTGTTGATAGTGGGTATGGATTTAATATCGGTTGCCAATGGAATGGAAGACCTGGAGGAGTACGCAATATTCATGGTGACTGGTGCGACAATTTTGGAAGATACGATGTTATAAACTCTGCTCATCGATGCTCATCTTCGTCTTCATCTACCACCCAGTGGTGGCTTGGTAAAGTCTTATAATCATACCACATCCACAGACATGACAAACAATAACACAAGGAAATAAAATAAATCCGGCGCGCTCATTGGTCTAATTTATCTCTTATTACAAAGATTTTTTCTTCTACTTCAAGACGGAATTTTACAATGTTTTCAAGGATAGAAAAATATCCCTTTTGTTCTCGTTTCATATCGGGAAACGCACCCATGAGCAGAAACACTCGGCAGAATATTTAAAATATTCTATTCACGTCTTTCGAGCACATGTATTGAGTATATATGACAATTGCTGGTTTTCACATGACGTCATCAAAACATCAAAATCTAAACTATAGATCGTATAAAGGCATTTCTCAAATATGTTTTAGAAATCAGTGTTATAAGTCACAAGAAAAAATCTCGAGTCATTTCGATGTTTGGTTCCCGAGTTATGAAGGTTGACTTTGTGTCACGCAATACCGTCACGTCTATCTAAATAGCGATGAAAATATTAAAATAATTTACTCTAGTTGAAAGATTTTCCCTTAGACACGTTGTAAAGATCTATATAAAGTATATTTAATTGAAATATAGCCAAACATATGAAATATTCCATCATTTTAAGCCTTTGGAATTTCGTCCGCCATGATGGTGTACCAACTTGGAACACCAAGATGGCCGCTCCATACATTTTAACCAAAAATTGCGTCATGTTTACTTGCCTATAGTTCCGCCACGAAATGCTTTACAGCCTTAAAATTTGGCCAGTATATGTAGTTTGGACCGCTTTGCAAGAATATAAAACTTTTATTTCATTATAATGCGAATTTAAGCTTTTGAAATTCATGATGACGTAGGTGAAAACCAAGAATAGACCTATCCCGAATTCGCTTGACTGACCTCGAATCAATGGTTTGAAGTCGAGACTAAACTTGATTCTTTTATTCATCAAGTTCAACCTCGACTTGAAACCATTGTTTCGTGACCAGTCAAGCGAATTCGGGATAGCTTTATTTTTGCTTTATTTTTTGAGGATGATTAATGCAAATGCAAGAAATTTTTTTAAAATCAAGAATATTTAGGACAAATTACAAAAAAAGTCAAATTCAATTAGTTTTCAAGGAACGGTCAAATTCAAGAGTTTTAAAGGTCCTGTGGGCACCCTGTGTCTTATGCTGTTATATTTACCCACGGGTGAATATAACACGCATGCGCACGTTCGTTTGTCGATTTGTGCCGCTAGCACAATCTCGTACCAAGAGCCTGCGTTTCTTTTGGCCTGCAGCGAAGAACGAGGGCTCTGGCATAATCCATTTTTTGAGACCAGGATTTCTTGGACTTCCTGTTCAAAAGCGCATGCGTTCAAAGATTTGCCAAAAATTAAAAATATTTTCCCGATTTCTAATTTTGCCTATGATCTTTACTTTGATTTCTACTTCGATTTTTGCTTTGATTTAATTTTTGATTTGATTATTGATCGGTTATATATCTCTTATTCGAAAATTGCGCATGCGCCAAAAAATGGATTATGCCAGAGCTTTCGTTCTTCGCTGCAGGCCAAAAGAAACGCAAACTCTTGGTACGAGATTGCCGCTAGCAGAGATAAATAAGTTCTGGGAAAAAAAAAAAAAAAAAAAAAAAAAAAAAAAAAAATCAAAACTCTTTCTTCGCTATTTATTATACTCACTTGTGTTTAAAAAAAACTAAAACAATTATTCGACGAAGGCGAAGTGAATTGCTGGGAATGTTTACCGAGACGTTAAATTATTATTGTTTTTAATATAATAATTATTAGTATTTGTTTATTTAAACTTTTGATTTGTACTAGTTCAACAGAATATTGCGGGTTAGCAATAGTCATAATAATAATAAACAATAATGATAATTGATAATAATAATACTTTTCCGCTACGCTGTTATTATGATTATTACGATTAATGAGGGTAATTGATTAATGTTATTATTATGATTACTATTATTAATGAGGGTAATTAAACTGAGTGGAGTGCAATTTGGACCAAAATCATACGAGTATTACAAAATTGCACGAGCGAGTAGCGGGAGTGCAATTCGTTAATCACAAGTATGATTTTGGTCTAATATTGCACGACACGAAGTTCAATTACCATACTTAATCATTTCCTTTTTGTAATCATACACAAAAAAAGACACAATAAAGAGTGCAGAATAATCAATTTAATGTACAAGAAGAAGTGAATCAATCTGGTTTTTCCTGGTATAAAATAAACGATTTATCAGCAAATCATTAAATATTCATAAATGCTAATCATTCTCTTCTCTGATTGGCTGAATATAAGAATTCTGTTCTGTGATTGGTTCCACTCAGGGTCTTAAAATAACTAAGAAGAAAGTGCTGCCTATGTAATTACGTCTGCAAATGGTTAGACTATCAAGTGGCTCGGATGACCACTTTAAACGGCGGTCCTGTCTCTCCACACTCAACATTACTAACCAACATCGAAGGGACGTAAAAGAGCCACTGAGGACGTAAAAAAACCCTGGCAGTGACCACCCTCAGTGCCTACACCTCATACTAACCATCTCTCATGCTTGTAAATTGCATAAAAGCAATCTGCCATTCAATCTGTCATTTAGTCAATGTAAAGCGCCTTTGATTATATCAATATAGAAAGGGCGATATATAAATCATAAATCATTATCATAAATCATCATCAATTATCATTACCGTCTAGGGAAAGCTTTGTATAATCCATGAAACACGGCCAGACCATACAGTAGAATCAACTAAGGTAAAACGTGAGAAAATATTAGTCTGATAGTTTATGGTCCGCTTGCTAGTTCATGGCTCATGTAATACTCTCCTCAAACCCTAACATATACTGACTAGTAAAGTCCATTTAAAATATTTTCCCTTACAATTGTCTCAGAGCTACAAACAACTATTCTTTGCACCTCTATCAAAGTCCAATTTACTCGCTTTTTCTCAAGCATCCTGGAGATGTTAGATCTCACATTGTTAACATTGCCAAGCCATCCAATGATAATCTGCGGAATCAAGTGTATCGTCCATCCTAGCTACAGAACTCGGAGCCATCGCCAACTATTCCGGCCATGCGCCGCTCGCTAAGTCAGCGGATATGTATAAAATAAAAACCACAGGAAGCCCAAGCTCTCTCAGGCCCGGACTTAGAGAAACAAAACCTTTTGCTACGGTATTGCTGTGCTTTAATAGGTATCCTATTACAAACGATGGCAAACGAGAGCTGAGGATTCAAGCTTTATTTTGTTACCAAACATGCTGTATTTTGCGAATAATTTTCAAGGTTTTTGCTTCACAAAGTGCCTATTCTTGAAGAAGGATCTCACAAATATTCGTCTCAAATCGGAGCTCTTGAAAGTAAAAAACGAAAAGTATAAATTCGTTCAATCGCCCACAGATTCGACATCAGTAATTTAAAATGTGTGTATTTTAAGGAACGACCCCGGCAAATGAGGTAACTAGTTCTGATTTTGAGAAATCCTGTTTATAATATTTGACCTTTTGTGTTTTTCTTCAACAATTTAACAAAGCACTTATGGCAAGAAGGCTGTTAAAATCTAACTATAGAGACGAAAAGTTTTTTCCAAACAAATTTAAGTATGTTTGGTAAAAATCAAATGCTTTTATGATATATATTGTTCTTCTACCCCGGCAAGCGGAAAACTGTTTACACAGAAATTTATAAATCGAAAACTATCTTGACTCTCTACACATTTCATTCTAAAATCTGACTTAACTCGCTTAACATTTTCAAGCGACACCGCTGCATTTGTACGCGGGCGCATGACCGGAATAGTTGGCGATGTCGTAGCATAGCTGTTGGTATTTGAACCTTTTTAAATTTCCAACTCCGTTGCTCTTACATTTTCTTCCCAAGGACATCCCATGTCTAGGATAATCTTCTTCTCGTCGACGTACTCCGGCTCCAGTACGAAGTCTGGGCGTCGGTGTGTTATTGCTGTTCTTGTCTGCCAATCATAGTCCCCTCTTAAGTCGTCTTTGTTGGGTTTCATTGACTGTTCCTCTCTCCCATACCTCTTCGTACCAAACAGACTTCTCACTTATTAAGCCCTCCTGCTTTAACCCACTCTGTAGCAAAAACCTTTTAAAAGTGCGCATGCATTGTCATGACGCTGAAGATATTCTCCGCTTGCTAAGATCTTGCAGCCAGCCAGCCAATGCTGCACTGTTTCATTCTGGCATCCACATAAGCGGCACTTTACTGATTCAACTTGATCCTTGCCCTTGTTTCTATCATCTGTTCTTGTATTTCTATCATTGCTGAAACTTTTTCCGGCATCATGCTTCTGTTTAACCACTTGAACGCAGCTTCATCCTGATTACCCCATACACCATGCTTTGAAACGGCATTTCCTTGTATGTCTCTACTCTCTTTTGTTCTTTAGCTCTTGAATTATTTTTTTAACTTCTGCCAGGTATCCTGCCACGATCCTTGCAACACTTCTCCTGTCAAGTAGATGCCATTCTCTTCGAACTCTAGGTTTAATCCGACCAATTCCATCCCATTTTTTCGAGCTGAGCCCCATCCATCTTTACACCATGTCCATCCAAGAATGCGGTACATTGTCATACGCTTTCTTGTAGTCTCATTGACCACTGCCAATTTTTGTTTGTGATCTTTTACTTCATCAAGCATCTGTCTACAAGAAGTTGGTCTCTCCTAGTACACCCCATTTGGCTCCCATTTGCCTCTTGCCCCACATTTCGTTCGCTTCAGCATGTTAATTTGCATTATTTTCTGGTCTGCATTTGGCCTTATTTGATCTGCAGTCATCAGAATGACGTTTATTATTATTCCCTGACTTCAGTGTTGCACTCCGCTTTTAACGCTATAACTTTGAAGTTGAAAAAAAGATTGGACTAAAAAAAGAATTAAAAAATAAGAGCCTAAAAAAGCCTCAGAATCCAGGGTTGGTATAGAAATTCGAACTAATGGAATTGTGAAAAAGAAGACAAAATTTTTTTTGATCACTGTCAAAAGTTTGATTAAGCCAGAGACTTTTTTTTTTGGCTTTCTTTCTTTCTTTTTGCCAATCAAGGCCGCTCGAAATGACACGGTATTTCAAAGGAAATTTTCTTTGCTCCCAACCCGTAAACGTGTCCAACAGTTCAAAACGGATGCATACGGAAGAAAACACCCTTGCTGGTTCCGTGGCAACGGATGTTTACCTCGCACGATCAGGATCACGGTAAGTAATTAGGGTTGTATATCCCGAGAAACAATCATACACTTGAATTCAATCTGCAAACAAATTTTACTGCAGAAATATTTGAGAAATGTCAAATGTAATTTTAAAAATACTGGCTGTTTACACCAGTTTATGGGCCAATCCAAAAAGGGCCGAGGAGTACATTATAAAAAGTTCTGAAAGACAATGCAATACTTCTAGAATATTAGAGAGGAGAGGAGAGAAAGGGAAGATAATTGAAAACAACAAGTAACTTACGGTTGGTTGCATGCCCACAACGAAACAAAAGTAACAAAAAATAAATAAAAGGCCAATACAATAGACAAGAGAAAAGCAAAGGGGATGAAAAAGATGAGAAAACTGTAAATTGAAAATAATTAAGAGAAGAAAAACTGAAGAAAGGTAAGATGGGAGCACAACGCATGCTGGATCAGCATTTAGCCAATCAGGTGACGGAATTGTCGTGATCCAAAATGACGAGAGATTTTATAAGCTATTATAAATAAACGAGTACACCGAATAAAAAAGAAGGCGGGGGAAAAAGGGAAAAGAAACAACAAAAAGACCCGGACACATTGACTTTTATTATCTAGTCACAATTGATATATCATGCGAAGAGAACTGTTTACAGAATAGATACGTTACTGAGCACTATCTAAAACAATTACCTTTTATTGTGATCACGTCTCACTAGACTCCCATTACATTGCAATCATGTTGAATCATTTCCTTTGCATAGTTTCCAATTATCATTCTACCCCCGCCAAAAGGTCACACAAGGCTTTTGTTATCATACATTTGCGTATTGTGTTATGAAGCATTTTGATTGGTTGGATTGCTGATTGAAAGTTATTACGCTAGGGTCGTAATCTATATACCATAACGTGCGGTGTAGTGATCTTTATTTCAATTTGATTTGGCTGAATGTAAAGCGACGTCTGGAAAGTTATTCTCATCAAGCGTCCCTTGGAGGTCTTAGAGAATACATCTGAATTATGGCTGTGATCCTTGAAAGTCTGAGCGTTAAGCAGTTGATAGCTCTTGGTCTCGGTATCGTTGTCATTCTCTGCGCGTTTTTCATCGCTGGCGGCAAGATAGGTAAGCTACTGTACTATACTTGTTGTATTTCACACCTTAGTCTAACTCCTCTAAATGGCTCCTTCGATCTGAGAAACTAGATGCGGCGAAATACTTATGTAAATCTCTGATCTTCTGGAAATCTATTTAGCTTGAATCCCTATTCACTGTTTATCCTTGCTACTAGACTACCGGCATTTGTACTAAGATTTTTGTCATTGATATCGATACGATATATTCACGGGGTCAATCATTTTCAAACAATCAAAACACTTCAAGTAATCAATCGAAGTTTATACGGCGAATATCCTTGCATTGAATTCAAAACTTCTCATAATATTTAAGGCGACATGGACGAATGCGATTTCTTGATACAAATATTCATCATTATCCCCTTATTTGACCGCTACTGGAGTTTTGTATTGTAAGTAAAAGCGATCGCGTGTATAAGTACCAGTCTTGGCTGTTACTTTTCCAGACGATTGTGATGCCTTCTATAGGCTGACCCTTGAATCTTCATCTGAATAATTACGATTAGCAAAAATGTTCATCGATAAATCAAGAGCTTGCCAGTTGAACAGAATGCATTACGGCTGTTCTTTCTCGGAGGTGACTTGACATGTTCAAGAAAGCAATCCTCGATTGTCTGAATCCGAGAGATTCATATCCGGTGCCTGCTCGGAGCTTTTGAAGTCATCCCTTACATTAATTGTTTTGAGTCTATTTGAATGATTAAACCATGGGTGGCTAAACACACTAACGAGGAAATGATGAAGGTGTAGAGATAAAAACAAATGCCCTTTTTCATTATTTTCCTGTTTTTCAACCATTCCTAAACATTTATGTCACTCAGCTTAAGTTCTTCGTGACCGGCGTTTCTCGACAAAATGCCTAAAGCGCTCCTTTAAGCTATAACTGATTTTTGTGATTTTATTATCTACCAATCTATGATAAAATGTATTTAATTATATCTTGTTTTGTCTGCAGTGACGCCTTCTTTTTAATATATTACTTTTTCATTCATTAGTATTTTTTAAATGGAGTGACTGAAAGAATAATTTACAATAAATAAATAAATTCATCTCTGACTTTTTAAAGGGATCTCAAACCGTTAATTTTCCACAAAGCCATTTTTAAAAGTCACCATACTGTAAGTCAGCAGGAAATTCAAAGAATTTTGTCAATTGCCATGAGTGACTAATATTTTACATTTGTAAAATAATAATTATCCATGAAAATGTACAAGGATCAAGTACATTGTATAAATGAATAACTGTTGCAACTAATTTTTTGATATTTTTTTGATAGTGAAATGAAAAAGTGTTTTAGACTAACAATATTCTTAACAAACATTTTGCTTTTATCACCAACCTATGGGGACACCTCCCACATGAGTTCAAAACACACAATCATCACTCAACAGCAACTATCTTGGGCAATTGAGTCAGTTTTCAACAGAAATGAACTGATGGGACTACAAAAGCTGAGTAAATCCTGACCTTGACCCTGAGACAATAAATAGTACTGAATATAAAAGAAATAACTTTACTATATTAATATATAATACTCTAATAATAATATGATAATCTATTAATAAATATACCTAATAAAAGTTGTATTCTAGGACATACCATTAATCAGTTGTGTTGTCCCTCTTATATAATTTACCTAATAATTTATTCACATGTATAAATTATACAAAATAATGGCTGCTTGTAGGTGTTTCTACTGGAAAATAAACACACCGTAGAACATAAGAGAAACAAGCTCGTATTATTAAAATACAAAGTAACAATTTAATCGCATTTTCAGGTTTTTTGCATCTTCAATGGGTCGGAGTGCAGGTTTATATCACAGAGATGCATTATCATATTAAAAGTGTCATAGTAGATCATTTGACTTCGACGAAGGAGCAACATCTGAAACATCAGTCTACTATCTTTTGTACCTACGGAGATAAAATTATCTACTATGACACATTTGGTTCAACTAAAAAACACCAATGCAGTCCAAGCTAGTTCCAAAACTAGTTGTCATCTACATTATTAGATTAGATCAGTTTAATATGCCTTAAATTATATAAATACATACTTACTGACTGACTGACTGACTGACTGACTTGCTGGCTGAATGACTGACTTGCTGGCTGACTGAGTGACTGAGTGACTGACTGGCTGGCTGACTGACTGACTGACTGACTGACTGACTGACTTGCTGGCTGAATGACTGACTTGCTGGCTGAATGACTGACTGACTGACTGACTGACTGACTGACTGACTGACTGACTGACTGACTGACTGACCAACAATTTATTTTATATTCCAGAACGTGTATGTTTCTCTCTGATAATAATATTATAGGTGTTTGTACAATATAGTTTCAATTTCATTAACCGATATATAGTTTTAATTTTATTAACCTATTAATTTTGAAAAACAATTTCTTATCTTTTTAATGAATTTTTAATTGAAGTGTTACATTACTTAAATTTTTGGAAAAAAATAGTTCTTTGGATATACATGTGTATATTCTTGTTTTTCTTTTATTTAAAACTTGACCTCATTGAGCTGTGCCACTGCCGTACTTTGTGAAGGTGATTAGCGAATACAATTTTTATACCTCTTAAAATATTAATAATTCTAATAATATTATTTATAATTAAGCATCAAGTGCCTCTGATAAGTTTAATATCGATAATTATAATTTCATTTTTTTCGCTTTTGTTTTTTAGATGAACTTTTAATGACTTTCATAATTTTCAAAATGTATTTCAGCACCTTCTCCAACAAATGCAATGCTTCACACAGCACATATATGTCACACTAAAAACCAAGACGCTGCTCAAGAACCATGGACATGTGCACACCTTGACAATCTTGATCAAGCCAGGGAAAAAGGGATCACACCCCATGAAATTGTGTTTGCCATCCAATTTCCCCATCCTGGATTAGAGATGTCTCGCTGGCATCAATTTATTGCAGCATCTGTTAGACTTGATTTAAGATTTGACTCTAGTTTTCCTTACAGAGCAAAAGGTAAGAAATTATAGAAACCAATAATTAGGCCTGAAGTTCCAATTTTGTATTTCTCCTGCTTTGCCAAAACATCTTTATACTTATACATGAATATCAGTTGTTGAATTTAAGATATTTCACAATCAACTTTCACTTAGATAATTAAACAGCAAATAACATATAGGCCTTGCTCATTGACATAAGTTCAGTAGCTCAGTTGGTTAGAGCCTTAGACTAGAAAGCAGAAGGTCATGAGTTTGAATCCTGCCTGGACATCGGAATGTTTTCTGAGAAACATTTGCTTGATGAAACACAATTCAAATATTTAAATATTACTTATTAGCAATGTCATATAACCTAGATATCAACTAGATAATTATTTAAAATTGTGGTATAATTTCCAATTTTATCTGTAAAGATGATAAACATGGCTATCCAGTGTGGACATTTGAAGCAAGCCTGTTTTATAAGGATAAAAATGATACATCTGGTGGATGGAAACTCATGGCACGTTCCTTAGAAGATCGGGAACTTGTATGTCATTTCAAAGAGTCAAAGGTAATTCACTACTTTAATGTTTCTTAATAAACTGGACAATAGCCAGCAAGAAGAATTTTGAGACTGCCATTGACCAGCCTCTGTTGGTACAAGTGAAGTGATTAATGTCATACGACCAGGGTAAAAATCCAATCCCCAAACAAAACTGGGGGAGTCGCAGGGAGATAACTAGCTCAGTGCATTCTAGTCTGCATGTCTAATGGCATGATATCTGCATGTCTAATGGCAAGTATCCCCCTGAATAGGATTTATAAATACATCTTTCTACTGTATGTATATACCCCTATATAGTAATAATTGTCAGTTGGCATGAAAGAAAGCACTAAGAGTATGGATCAGGTCGGTCAGGAGTAGCTCAGTTGGTTAGTACGCGGCTTTCAGAGCTAGAGGTACACGGTTCGATCTTCAGGATCTCCACGTCTATTTCAACTTCTCTCTAATTCAGCTCTGAATACTCTTAAAACAGAACACTGATGGAGAGAGGGTGTAAGTGCACACCGTCAGATTCCATTGATAACAGTTGCATTTCAACTGAAGGAACTACTGACATTAAATATAGGTGCATGTTCTTTACCCTTTACCATATGCCAGTCATGGTGCAAATAATTCTCAATAATCCTTCAAGTAGGCTAGCTACCACTTTTTCTGTATTGATACAGCATGATGTTATGTTACAACTTGCTGTTTCCCCTGTTACTAATTAGATGAAAACACTCAGTCAATCTTCGATAGTGTGTAAACTTGAAATGATATTGTATCATCAGTAGGTAAAATTGTTCTGCAGATAAAACAATTTATTACATCAAATTCACCCAAGGTCACAATGGAGATTAAAATTTTTATTATTCACCTTTTTCCTGAAGCAGACTAAACTTTTACTATCAGACTGTACAAAATGTACAATATTAAAAACAATTATGGAATTTAGTTATATAACATATGCATGCATCATAAATGTTCAAGACTATTTGGCTATGTGTTCTGCCATAGGCTGATGCAGATAAAATGGCAGAGTTCTTGATCATTTATCCAGGTGATATCATGTAAAAACTGAACATAGATTAATATACATTTTGTAAACTACAGTTGTAAGCATAAAGATCTAAATCTGCTTTTGAAAAATTGCCAAACAAATTGTGACCATCGGGGAATTTGACATGACTATTATTCGCAAAAATACCTAGAGATAATAGATTTATCATGACAAGATTGCACCATATCAGGAATTGGCTGAGGGCTTTTGACCATTCAGAATCAAGTAAAATGTATAATAAGGTAAATTATCAAGACTCAGCTGTTTTATCCAATCAACACAACCTTGCATGCAGATCTTGGTAATTTAATTTACGATGTAATGCTCACCCTCATCCAATAATTGTGTCAAAATTGGGCAGATTTCAATTGTTTAAATACTCACTCCTGATTGGCAAATTTTATATGAGAATTTGTCTGGGTAGCACTGTAATGCAATCAGATGTAGACCTTGGGAATATAATACACCTATCAATATCAAGCCCTGGGTTGTGATCTTGAAGTGACCATTTCCAGGTTCAGGAGACATCGTACAAATGCTCTAATTGAACAATCATAACCCCAGTTTTCTTTCCTGGGGGGCACATATCCTTTAGTTTTTTATCTTGAGTGAAAGATTAATAGGAAAATACTGATAAATGCTGCAAATCTAATGAGTCAAAAATACCAACGATGTTAGCCTCACTTTGAAAATACCAAGAGTCACAATAGACATAACAAAAGAGCAGCATTAATTATATTACACCGGAGGTATATGACCTCTCATTCTCATATTCTCCTCATCTTTCCTGAGCCATGTCTGTATAATATAAAGCTAGTCTCTTACCTGCTTTTCTTTTCCTATCTTCACTTTTTTGAATTTATGAGATACTCAACTCACTCAACCCAAATAACCCTGCAAGATACACTCTAAACAAAGAAGATTTCCGAAAAAAAGATTCCATTCAAACAATTTTACCTTGAATTGAAAACTCAAAATGGTCGCCTTGTCGTCGTCTTGACGTTTCTTGCGAAAGGCGGGAAATCCCCACCGTAGCGGCTAGTGCCATTCTCTTTTTCTCTCGTTAAATAAAATGTAGTCACAGTTTTCTAATGACAATTTCTTAAATTGATCACATCAAAATGATTCTCGTTTTCAGAATAATCGCGATGGAGGTTATTATGATTGCGAAGATATCCCATTTTTTGAAATCGGTAGTGTTTATCATGAATACTACTTGGTCAACCTGAGGCTACCCGTACATCGATCCAAGAACAGACACATAGGACCAGTGTCTGAACTACATTTTGTGGTAAGTCCACCTTTTCAAATACGTTTGTTTAATTTGTCTGTCTGTCTGTCGGTCGGTCTGTCGGTCTGTCTGTCGGTCTGTCTGTCTGTCTGTCTGTCTGTCTGTCTGTCTGTCTTGTTTCGTTTGCTTTGTTTGTTTTAATTTGGTTTTTGGGATACCCTGGGTACCAGAGGCCTCGTGGGGCTCACTCACTGCCTCTGGTATCCAGGGTATTCTTGGGACTTAAGCTCGACCCGTATCTTTTTACATATATTATTATCAGGAGATTCATCAAAATGGTGGCTTCACTCGGGTTTGGTTTACCATGAAGACAATCGTATCACCCATTAGCATCATCTTGCTCTTGTGGTTTGCTAAGCGAGTTAAGAACCTTAGTCGTGGACCTGTGCTGCTTGAGAAGTAAGTTGCTCTCTACTTCAATTTCTTAGTTGATCATTCATTCTTGGGGTGCTTGTTAATTATAGCCACCATATTAATTGACTATAACAAAGTAATTCCTAAATAGCTTTTCTTGTACGAGGACGAACCAGCATGGCGGCTGTTTCATGCATTGTTATTTATATCTCGAGTTATTTCAAGTCATTTGAGCCACTAGTGTAGGGAGGGGGAAACGGGTTCACATAATCAAGAACTCTCTACGTCCCCGCCTACAACTGGAACTATGTTGATGTGCAACTACGTGCAAAACGCTGAATAAAATATGTGTCTGTCTGTCTGCCTACATGTAGCTGCATACCAATAATATAGTCCGTCTAACCAATATCAATTTTAGATAGCTCTATTCCTTCGGTAGGAATAAGGCGCTATGGCGGGAAAAATGAACAGAAGACGAGCAGACGCGCGAATCTAAATCATTCAATATCCCAAAACTGTAATCTTGTAAAGGAAGGTTAATCTAGATTTCTTCTTGTTTTCAGGACTCTTTTTTTACTTGGAGTTGTAACAGCGTTTCTCAACCGTAAGTCTTAGTAAAAGAGACAATGCAAGTTAGACGCATGCGCAAAATGGCTAAGACGAAGAGTTTTTTTCCGGAGACTCCGGTTTTCCTTTCCCTGCGCAGAACTTAACCAGCTAAATTCCAATTGGATCTGTGAGGTTAGCCGTGCTCTGACTTTAATGCGCCCAGAGCTCGAACTAGTTTCAGGCTTCAATAAGATAAAATGTGAAAGTTTGATTATTTTTCTTTCAGTACCAATCGAGTGGTTTACTTTGTGGGTGGATATGCCATTTATGCTGCTATTGACTGACATACGTCAAGGTCTGTTTTATGCCATGCTCATGTGCTTCTGGATCATATTCACCGGAGAGCACTTGCTGGTATGTAAAAACTTGATACAATAACTTTTTCTTGAAAGCAAAATAAATGTTAATGCCCGTTAATTAAGCAACTAGAAATCTTGAAAGGAAAAGTAAGGGTCATCCAGAACAACGAAAGAAGATGCTTGGTGGCGTTTCACGGTACGTTTTTAAGGTTCCAAATCTGGGGTCTCGTACCATTTAGGTTGACACAAGACTAAACGGACCATGACAGACTGAGCCGGCACCTCTTAGGGGTGTGTAAGATTAATAAGATACCCGAGATTATATTAACTTAACAGCCAGAATGGCAGTTGTAATGCAGGATATTTATTTTCGATTCATCATATGAATCCTGTCACATAGCACTCATAGATGATTGGTTCACTAGTAGAAATCATTAATTGCTACGCCCACCTGGATAACACTCGTGTACCTCAGTTTTAGGAATCATTTCAAAATTTTCCAACAAGCATCCCTGCCCTTTTATGAATGGGAGTACTAAGTAGACTCACCCCACCTCCCGGGGGGATATTCAGCAATTTTGATCGAGTTAATTGTTCGAAGCCTAGAGAACGGGAAGTAACGGTTCTCATTTTAAAAGCACGACTTCCTTATTTGTATGCAATTCTGAGAACTTTCTTAGTTTTAGATTCTGTACAAGATTAACAAATAAGGGCGGCTGTAAACCGTGAGATTTTTAATAGAAGACATCGGTTGGTCCATTTACTTTGCTTTAGTCGGATAAGAAGCGAGGAAGGGGTTTAGAATCTGAAGCTATTCGAAATAGGTGGTGAAAATGGAAGGGTGATGGACCCCCTTGTTTCGTCCGCGGTGCCTTTGCAAACCGCATAACTTTATGTTAGACAGGAAAGTTAATGTTCTAACACTTCAGTTTTTAGTCTTCGTGTATAATTTCTAATGCAAGTTAAATGGAATGGATGTGTTGGGTGCTAAAAGTGTTCTTCTTTTTTTAAAGGACCAATCAGAAAGGAACAGACTAAAAGTATACTGGCGACAGGTTGGAGCGATTGCATTTGGAGGTGCTTGTCTACTCGTTTTTGATCTCTGTGAAAGGTATTCCACTTCTGCTTGTCTCTGCTTAATGGCCTCTGGATGTTTTGCTACAATAGACTTTAGTAGCGAATATATACAAAACTGTTATCGTCTTAAAAATATAATATGACTAGCATTAATTAATTCAAATCGTTTTGTTGACATTAATTTTCAGAGGATACCAGCTCAAAAATCCTTTTTTCAGTATTTGGGCTACAAAACTTGGAAACGACCTGGCAGTATCCTTTATTTTAGCTTTGTTCCTTTATTCTCTCTATTATATTGTTGTCGTTTTTCTTTTTGATTGCTGTTTTCGCAGTCTTTTTGTTTGCTGTTGTTGTTGTTGTGGTTGTATCGTTGTTGTCGTTGTTGTTGTTATCGTTGTCGTTGTCGTTGTCGTTGTCGTTGTTAATTGTCGTTGACATTGTTGTCGTTGTTGTTATTGTTGTTATCGTTGTTGTCGTTGTTGTTGTCGCTGTTGTGGTCTTTCCCATTTTGAAGATAATATACCATGCTGTTCTTTTTTCTCGTACATGTCCATTTTAATGTCAAAGCAGATAAATGGAAAATGCAGGCAGACAATACAGAACTTTCTGAAAAACCTGTTTCTTAAACTACTAAACAATTAAGAAGTTACACAACATACAGCATCGCGTATTATACATTTAATTGCTTTTCAATGGCGTGGGTTTTCTATGTTTGGGTTTCGTCTGCACCGAGCTGTAAGGTTGCCGGAAAACATTGACTACGCAGTTGAAAACACCATGAATGAAACACCTCACGGGGAAGGGGCTAGTCTCCTACACAGTCGCTATTAGTCGCTATTAGTCGCTATTAGTCGCTATTAGTCGCTATTATAATAGCGGCTGTGTAGGAAACTAGGGGGCGGATAATGAGGTATTTATTCGTAGTCTCTTCTTAGCTTCACACATGATAGTCTTAAATGGATTCATCATTCTTTTTCCTTCCTTTCTTTTTTTAATTGCAGCAAAATATCGAAAGGTATTTGTTTTATTTTACTCTTCGACTTGAGAGTATTATATTATATTGTATATAAGTGAGATTTCATATTGAGCCTTTATATTGTCAATGTCAACACTCGCCTACCATCCTCGCATTGATTTTGGGTCATATTGTTGAAGCAAATCTAAAAAAAAGTAATGAAAACACGAAAGAAATCACGCTTTTCTCCATGGAACTTTTTTCTTTTGTGTTTCCATGTTAGCCTTGCATTCAAGATAATTCTAAGAAGGGTCCATTCCTTGGATACGAAAATTTGAACATTTATTATCACCTTTAGATGTACTATCCTTAACTACCATCAAGTACGCCTTCATCATCTGTGCTGCTGTTTGCGCATGCGTATACTTCTTGTTCTTGTGTGTTTTGGTTATCAAAGTTTTTTGGAACATTCGAGGCAAGAGAGCGACATTTAAGAACATGTCCCGAGCAAGACGCCTAAATTACGAGGTGAGTGGATGATGACACTCAAGTGTCGAACAAATCAAACTATCTTCAAGTTCAAAATGAAAGCTATCAAATCGGCCAAGGCGAAACGAGCAAGGGACTGGGGCGCATTTTAAAGTTAAGTGTAATAGTCCCCTTCACAGTTCCCTGCGCCATTTTGAAAGGTAGCCGTGTCTTTGTATCGAAGCGAGACGAACGGTGAGCTTGCAGTGATAGAGACATGTGAATAATTGTCCAAGGTGTTGAAAAGAGGTCTCTATCATCTCTCATGCTTGTAAATTGCATAAAAGCAATCCGTCATTCACAACTCAATGTAAAGCGCATTTGATTATATCAATATAGAAAGGGCGCTATATAAAGCATAAATCCTTATTATCATTATCATTATTACTTTCAATTGGGCCAACAATCGTCGACTTCTCACACGTTGGTTACCAAGCTTTAAAATCCATTATATTCAAATGTAAGTAATAGTACATAAAAAATATAGTGCGGACAAATTCTGGGGAAATTTAACATCGTTGTGACCTTTTGCTTATGCCGGTATTCACTTTGCATATAATGCATTTCGGGCTTGGTATGCAACATGCGAGAAAAAAAAAGTCATAATCGCTGATCACCAACGCAACTAGTACAGCAGTGGCGCAGCCCAAACTTGCCACAAAACCTTCAAAGCCTTTTTTGAAACAGCCGCATTTGAGAACAATGTCCCTGTTTTACCATATTTAACTATGGTCTTACAAACGATCCTATCACCAATGCATCTGACAGGTTGATATCTATCCATAGGGTCTTATTTACCGTTTCGAGTTCCTGATGGTGGTAACTCTGTTATGTGCTGGTCTAACCGTGGTATTCTTCGTCATAAGCAACGTCAATGAAGCCCACTGGAAATTTGGCTCGGAAGAATCAACAGTTGAAATATCAAGTAAGAATACATTTATTAGGAATAACTTATTACATGAAACTTTCGCGACATGTTGGTTTCGCGATTTCAGAAGTCGGAACAACACTTTCGCAATTACATTAAATAAATCAAAAATATTTTTTTCCAAATGCACATATTCTTTGAATTAATATAATTATTTTATTGTCTTTAAAATGATTTTAAAAATTGTGTTAGATCCTGGGTTTTGACTCGAAGATAATGAGTACTGGAGCTACTCCTTACTCTCAATAGGACGTTTGCACGATGGCTTTCTTTTGTTCAGTTAATTAGCACCAATTGTCTTACTATTCTCATGAGGGAATACAAATTTAAATAAGAAAGAAAATTCGCAAAGCATCTTGGTAGTGGGAGTCAAATGACGCCATCATGCAAACGGCTTATATCAAAGGACTTTTATCCATACATTAAATATGTAATAGGTTGCTATCAATAGACGTCACTTCCGGTAATAGCTCTTTTTTGATGGCTTGTAGAATTCTGGAGGTTGTTTTGATCTCTTGTTTTCTGGTTTGATGTCGTGAAAATAGTCAAATACAATAGTTTGAGGACTTATTTTGATATGTTTTGACTTAGCATCCGCTAGTTGCCCCCAGTCAACCGCTTGTTTGCCCCCCAGTCAACTCCAAAAAGTCACGTGATTGATAGTAAGCAATAAGGTATCTAGTTATTGATTTAACACTGTATTTAAACGATTTGTTTTCTATTGTTTTTCTAGGTGCTTTATTCACTGGTGTATATGGCATGTGGAATGTGTATGTCATGTCAATCATGTTCCTCTACGCCCCAACTACCTCGGATCGCTATCAAGGTAAGTCAGTAACTCTTTTTTACCACAGGTAGCCCAAACCAAAATATTTCCAACTTGACCTGTTTAACCATTCATGGTTCCGACTCAGACACTGTTGCAGCAGTTTTAAAGAGCACTACAAGGATTACACTGCTAGTTTATTTTATAATCGATTTTCCGCGATCAGGGATATAAATTCTGAGATATTCTAGCTTGTGGAACATAGTAACGGTAACTAAGTAGGGAGAGTTTGGAACATGTAGCTTTAATTTGTTTAAAAAGATCTTTGGATCAGTAAATGATAGAGACTTGATAAGCGAAGTGACACGAAATGCAAACCAATCCATTCCCGCCGTAGATCTGCTGTATCGCACGCATGATATATTTATTTACGTTTGTATACCACGAGATTTTCATTATTTGAATGTTGGTGTTGGTTCGATTAGACTTCTGACTAATTACATCTTTGTTTCCATTGCCTCTCCAGCTTCATTCGATGGTAATCGAGAGACTGTAGAGCTAACGGGAGCTGCTGATCCAGTTTCTGGAGCAAAGGAATCTATTGTATACTCGATGGCTGGAAAAACGGCGCAAGAATAACTCGAACTCAATTCAACTAACGCCAATGGTGCTGACAATGATCTCTCAGCGACCCTTGTTCCTATCGCTTGTTTTCACTTTCATGGCGATAAGAAGCCATTTTGAGGCAGTTATTAGTTTCAATGAGCATATGTGAACGTAATATTTTCCTCGCCTTAGTTAGTCTCCCCCACAGCCGCTTTCAGTGTCGTCACGCAACGCTTTCTCCCCTGACTAGCGGCTGCTTACCCGAGCACAACATTCCTTTCCTATTGTTTGTGTTCAACCAATTAGATAAGTCTCATTGTGTTTCAAGAACCAATCAAAACGTTTCGAATTTGACATCTCGTAAACATTCGCGAGACTAGAGAAATAATTCTAAGACGCATTTGAGTGGAGGTTGGAGAAAATCTTTGGGAAATTAAAATTGAATTTGTTCTTGTTAAATGTTTAATACTAGAAAAAATATTATTGGAGACGGAACTAAGTGTTTTCTTTGTTCATAAAGAAAGAAAATATTTATATTTTTATAAGTTTAGCTATCGACATTGTTTAATCGGCCGACAGTGAATTCGAGTTTGTACTTGCTATCGAGCTCGTACCAAAATATTAGAAGCAAAAAGAAACTGGAAAACTTTTTTAAAAAGCGTAATTTAGACTCTTGGAAGTTAAATGAGACGACTCAAGATTTAAGAGATTGAATTCGAATATAAAGTCTGACAGTATTTCTAATAAACGAAGAAGATGAGCCGCGCAGATCACATTTTAAACAACGAATGCAAGGTGTTAAGCTCAAGAAAATCACAAAAAGGCTAGATAACTTTTAAATCTGACACTGTCACACCGTTGACTTCCACAGTTATTCATTGTAAACTTCTGAATGCTCACAGTTCTGGTATTTACTTCTCGTATACTGCGAGGATTAGCTCAATTTGATACTGTTAGAAAAGTCGTGAAAAGTGAACACGAATCGTTAGCTAAAGCGTTATCTTATGGCCAACCTTCTAACGTCGCGTTTTATAGCAGTCTGAACTTCGAACTCCTGTTATTCAAAAAGTCCTCGAGCTTGTCTCGAAAGAAATTAGAACATGCGTAATAAGTAAATTACGAGCCTTAGATGAAACGACTGAAGAAGAGTGCCATACAAGCCTTTCACAACTTCAAGTCGCGTAAAAAATGAGCCAGCTCAACTACAAACTGTGGACAGCTGTTTCGGCCTGTATTGGGCCTCGTCAGCACAGTGTATCTAGTGAGCTGGCAATCCCACGAAAAAGTAGTACTAGATAGATGTGGCAGTGCGCCGTGTGGGATGGGCTCGGATATCAAATAAGAACATGCGTAATAAGTAAATTACGAAAGAAATTACTGGGCTATACTCTAGAGCGCCAATATTTTATTCCTTTGAGCGATTTCCCATATCCAGTAGGCAGATTTTCAAAGAAATCTTGTTTTTCTTGTAAAATCTTTCGTATAGCGTCTTTCTGCTGTTTGATGCGAAATTTCTTAGCTGCTATTTCGAAGCCTTCGACGCATCGTGCTTTCCATATGGCGCGAATGGTTCCTGGTTTTCGAGAACTGAGCCGTGATTGGTTAATTCATAGGAAAGGAATGTTGTGCTCGGGTAAGCAGCCGCTAGTCAGGGGAGAAAGCGTTGCGTGACGACACTGAAAGCGGCTGTGGGGGAGACTACGCCTTAGTAGACTGATCCCATAAGTCGTACCCTGTTCGCTCTCTGTTCTTTTTTTTTTTTTTTTTTTTTTTTGTCGCTCACGGGTCGTAATTAACCGACCACCAGGAACAAAGAAGCAAAAACTAAACTACGACTTATGGAATCAGTCTAATCTCATAGTACCCCCTTACAAATTTTGATCTTTTGCCATGTTGCCTAGCAACTGGTTCGATTTAATTACCTAATTTCAAGCCGAGAGGGGCTGAGACCTAGTTTGTGTCTTCCTAGATGGAAGTCATATTGCGCCAATCACACGCAGGCAGGTATTTGCTCAAGAACATTATTAAATACTAGTTTTTAAAGAACATGAGTGCCATTCACAAGGTTATATAGATTAAGCATTGAGGAGAAAAAAAGACGATTCTTGAGGAAATCCAGAAAAATCGAGCTCAGAATTTAATCTAAGTTCGAAATCAACAGGAAGATTGAAATAAAAAAGTTAGTTGTTATCAGAAACAGCACTCGCGCAGTACCACTGCCAAATAATAATTACTCAGGTTTTGTAAGCATCCGCCAGTTTGGATTTTTCTACCGTCTGGTGCCTAGTTCTTCTCGGCTTGAAAACTGGCAGTGGACTGAGTCCTTGGGTGCATGTTCGCTTCATCATAGACCAAATTCAAAACTCGCACCGATGTGAGGCTTAAGTTGCGAACAAAGGAATCTGGCGTGATTCGTGACATTTGAATCACGCCAGATTACTTTGAGTCACGCCAGATCCCTTTGTTTACAACTTAAGCCTCACATCGGTGCGAGTTTTGAATTTGGTCTATAGCATGACATAAATGTGGCCCGAGAAAACAGACGTCTTTTTCTCAGGCTGACACTAAGGTAGACATCCAACATTTCTAACAGAACTGTACGTAGTTCATAGCTTGACATCACGTGATATTTTTCAGGGATAGAGACAGTCACGTGGTCCCTCAGTCTCTAGATAATCTTTCGTTTCTTTGTGTACAAGATATCACATGATAGTACTTTATTGGAACGTTTTTGTTTTTTTTCATTTTTGAGTGCGAAAGAACTATATGAAATCATGAATTATAAAAAGATATAACTAGCTAAAAACTAGTGTGAGCTGCGTCGGTGTTTCTAATGAAACAGTAATGATGAAAAGATAAATTATACACCGTGAAAAGATGAAAAAACTTACTGACGTTTCGGACGCTAGTCCTTCGTCGGAGTAAAAGAGAAAGAAGTGGTAGAAAGGAGTGTATATATGATGGAATAAGACAAAAGAAACCAATGAGAGCAAGGTAGGCAAGGGAAAAAAAACAAACAATCAAAAGACAAAAGAAAAGGTTAGTTGAAAATAAAGCGTTCATTAATCCCGTTGGGACTAAGAGTGCCCAATAGGTGAATAAGCCGCATTTCTTTGGTCTTGCGACAATCATTGTTGCCGTTAAGCAAAGAAAGACCGAAAACAATGAAGTCAGAAAGAGAATGGTTAGCTAGATTAAAATGGCGGGAAACTGGTTTGGTGGGATCGTTATTGCGAATATCATAAAGATGATTGCAAATGCGATCACCAAGACGGCGGCCAGTCTCGCCCACATACAAAAGATTACAGCGGGTACATTTAATACAATATACAACATTAGAAGTGGTACAAACAAAATGGTCAGTGATTTTAACAGTTGATTTAGGACCGACAACAGAAGTGTGAGAGACTATGTGAGGACAAGTATAACAACGTTTACGAGAACAGCGAAAAGTACCAGGTTCTTTGTTAGAGGGAGAACTCCCTTGACCAAGAAAGAACGGAGATTACGATCACGTTTATAGGAAAAGAGAGGGCGGTTGTTGAAAATAGCAGAAGTGCGAGTATCAGAGTCAAGCAGAGAAAAGTTGCGGTTAACAATGGGTTTAATGGAAATGTTAATAGGATGATACGTAAGAGTGAAAGGAATGCGGTCATTAGAGGGACGAGTGTGAGGAGTGAGAACGGTGGTACGATCAATAGTAGAAACTTTACGAATGGCGCGATCAATAACATGAGCAGGATAATTACGCTTAAGGAAGAAGGAACGCATCTCAGAACATTTAACAGAAAAATCAAGATCATCACTACACAAACGACGAAGACGAAGAAATTGCGAGAACGGAATAGCGTTAAGAGTGTGCTTAGGATGAGAAGACGAGTAGAGTAAATAAGAATGAGAGTCAGTAGGTTTGTAATGGACACTAGTGCTAAGACGGTCGTCATTAACACTAAGCAAGATGTCAAGGAAAGTGACTGATGTTTCACTAACCTCCCACGTAAAGTCTAAGGCAGGGTGAAAAGAGTTAACAAAAGAGATGAAAGAATCTAAGTCATTACGCGAACAAGGAGTAGCACCAATACAATCATCAATATACCGTCCAAAAAACTCAGGTTTAGGTCCAGTATATTGTTGAAAAACAAGGTTTTCGATATAACCAACAAACAAATTGGCATAACTAGGGCCCATCTTAGTACCCATAGCAACACCGTTTATCTGCCGATAATACCGATCACCGAAAGAAAAACAATTAAGAGTAAGAACAAGTTCAGCTAAGCGTAACAAAGTGGGAGTGCTGGGCTCGAGGACAGGACGAAGATCGAAAAAATGCTGAAGAGCACGAAGGCCCTCATCATTAGGAATAACAGTATACAAAGATTTGACATCCATAGTAAACAAAAGCTTAGAAGAGTTATCAGGAAAGCGAAAATCATTAAAAATACTAAGAGCGTGATTAGTATCCTTAATATAAGTAGGTAAAGACTGAACAATAGGCAGCATGAGAGAATCTAGATAGCTAGAGATGAGTTCGGTAGGACAACTACAAGCAGAAACAATAGGACGGCCAGGGTTGTTAGCTTTGTGAATCTTAGGAAGAAAATAGACGTGAGAAGTACGAGGAGTAATAACAAAAAGGTTTTTAGCAGTGGAGGGTAAAGAGCCATCAGAAATGAAAGAGTTAACAGTGTCTTTAACTAATTTTTGATTGTCAGGGGTAAGATCCTTATCCACTTCACAATAAAAATTAGTATCAGAGAGTTGACGTAAAGCCTCCTGTTTATACAGGTCAGAACGCCAGACAACTACTGCACCGCCTTTGTCAGCGGGCTTAATAACAATGTCAGAACGATATATGAAATCATGAATTATATGTCTTCTAAAGCATGTTCGTAGAGTCTTCTTCATTAAAGTTCATGTACGTTGTAAAGACTTGCATGTTTTTCATCAACCTGTGTTTTGGTCGCATTTTTAACTGGAAAAAGGTGATCGCTTTTCTCTCTCTCTCTCCTTCTCTCTCTCTCTCTCTCTCTCTCTCTCTCTCTCTCTCTCTCTCTCTTTTTCTTTTTTTTTCCCTTTTTTTCTTGCCGTGGATATACAAAAGTATACAGCTACGAAAGTATTGAGTAAATATAGTTTCCTTTTCCTTTAGTCGGGTGCAGGTCATCACGTACCTACTGTCCGAACAAGGCACCAAGACCCAGTTATGATAAATCTTTAACACGCGAATACTCTCCAAACACACTTTTGAAGCCATGTAACAAATCGAATATATAGCACTGCAAGCACTTGGATGGAAAATGGTGCAGTGTTCTCAATAAACTCGTTTAATTAATTGTAGCTATTTCCGGCATTATTATTCCTATAATAGAGCACTATAGATGATAAATTAAATTCTGAAAATTTCAGAAAAATCGTACCTGAGGATGAGGAGAAAAAAGCCAAAAACTAAAAATGACACTGTTTGATTTACGGCCCAGATAATAGGCTATAACACTTTAAAAATCTTAAAATAAAATACACTGTTAGATTCTAGGATAATCCCAGCACATTATATAAAAAATCCAGTTAAATTGACGCTCTAGTTTTGCAAAGCGAGCGAGAATAAGATTGTTCAAAATTCGCTTTGAATTTATAGTTTCAGTTCCACCTTAATATTGACTGTGTCGTTCAAGCGAAAGACGAGATACTGGTTTGAAATGCGTGATAATAAACTTGCTGTACTCAATCGAACATGTCACACATCTATAAAATACGAAGCAAATTTAATTTGCCACTGGCGTTTATAAACGAGAATCGTGCTGATTTACTTACTGATAGGGAAATATAATTTTAATAACAATAATGTAATAATAATAATAAGTTTGTAAATCATTAAAAAAAAAAATAATAATAATAAAAGAATATTTACATTATGTACTTTGTGAAAATTTAAAGAGAAAAAGTTACTATTTACAAAAAACTAGAATAAAACAAAATGAAAAACAAGCATTATAAAAAAGTCTAAAATTATCTAATATCGGCAAGGTTAGTATTAATGCTAAAGTCCAATAGAAAGTCACTTTCGTTGTTCTTATAAAAAGGAGTGCGGGAGCCTCTAATGCATGTAATTACAGCTTTCAAAATCTCAAACGACAACTTTGTTCTAATATATGTTATTGTGTCAGAATAGCTTTGTCCAGTTTTGTTCGCCAGTTTATCCGCTAGAGTTTTTAGGAAAATTTGGCTTTCCTTGCCCATACCACCATTGGTCCCAAAGATAAGCGGTGTAAATGAACCCATTTCCACTTCCAGAACTCTCTGTTGATATTTTCTTTTCTTTTCTTGCTCTTGTTCGTTGAATATTGATGAGGTGGTTTTCTTCTGGTTGCACTTGGAGTTGACATGCGACACTCGTACGTCAAAAAATGCTGTCACTCCTCGTTGCCAGAATGCCCCCGCTTTGATATCCAGGCGTGCATCTTCGCTTGTAGTCGTGGATTTTAGGTTAAACCGTTCTCCATTCAGTGGAATCAGCCGAGGCTCGGCTTGGACGTTATGGCAGACTTTGCTCAAGAGAGTGGTTACTTACTGATTGCACGAAAATAATAATAATAATAATAAAAATCCATATGCTGCACTCCATTAAAGTTGTACGTATTTCGTTTTAGTCGAATGGACCAAGCCCAATTTCTCTGCCTTTTTGCCGCATTTTTTGAAGTATACGATCCCGCTTCGCCTTGGACGCGGCCGACTTTGAACAGAAAATAGATAGTGAATATTCAAATTAATTTTGTCACCTTGATGATTTTACACTTGAATGTCAGAAATTTGAACAATCTGTAGATGGAGAATAGAATATGACTTACGGCCTTCCCCTTGGGAATCGAAGCCGCGGTTCGCTGAAGCACGTGAGTCGATGGTATGACGTCAAGTAAAGTTCGATCATTTTGAATTACAGGCAGAACAAGACGCCGGCGTTCCTTGGATGATGTATATTGTCGATATGAACGAAGAATCGCTGAGCGAGTCTTCTCTTGAGAAGAGCCAAAATGGTAGTTCATCACGGGCCCCCAAATGCAGGCGATGCCGTAATCACAACGTTCTTTCTGACGTACGAGGCCACAAGCATCAGTGTAAGTTCAAAGATTGCATGTGTAGCAAATGTGTTATCGTGACAGACGGACAACGTCAAACCGCAGTTCGAATCGCTCTTTATCGCCAACAAAGAAATTGCGAAAACGAAATGAAACACAACTCACAAAGCTTCGAGAACGGAGTCGAAGGGAATGGCGTGTGGAATGGAAACATGGACGAAAAGTCTTTGGAGAATGGTAAGTTTTCTTTAATCTCCTTCTAAATTTCATGTACAAAAACAACTTCAAGATTACTCGGCTTTGCCTCTTTATCATTTTGTATTTTTCGCTCGGTATAAACGTTTTGGCAAAACTTATAGTTACTTCATGGTATGTTTTGAGAAGTTTCTTGCGCTTAGCCGGAAAGGGTCGTTCAGCGACTATCATCCATGACCAGTGAGAAACTCATTCGGCTTAAAGTATCTGAGTGTTACTTGCGTGTAGTTTTGACGTCAAAAGATATCTATTCTTTGTGAGAATTGTGAAAATTGTGAGTTCCTTGGCAATAAGTACGTTTCCTTTGCTTTACTTATTCTGGATTTTGGTAGTTACTTATGATGCTTGGTTAGTCTGTGTACCGTCCGAAGTAAAATATTTTGTTGAAGAAGATAGGGAATCATGCGGTTAATAGAGGGAACCAATTGATTTTCAGGCCATACATAAACATTATTATTAGAAGAAATAAATTCTCTCACACATACGAACGCGGATCCGAATCTGTTCTGATCAATAATGTGAAAGGTATGTCTTCGTATCAAGGATTTTAAGTATGAAATCAATGAACTTGAGGCTGCAGCCAGAACTTCGCTGGTTCCGAACTTGGAAGACGTTTTCAGTCTTTTTTTAGCTTTAAAGTCATCATTTCGTGCACCATAGAATACAGCATTATTCGCTTTGTGCTTTAAAACATGCTTAACAAGGAATTCACAAAATGTTACAACCAATCAAATGAATCTGTACACTAGAGATTTTTTACAAATTCCTTCAAAAATTGAAAAGGGTTTCGAAAAGTTACTCAATATAACACTAATTTTAAGTTGCATTGATCTATCATCATAATTATTTAGTATGCTAACATAACTGTTATAAGTCAAGTGGTAGTAGATTGGGATTTTTTTTTTTTTTTTTTGGATTTGCGCGTAATTTTCGTGCCCGAATTGGAAAAAGTTCTTTTCCTTTCAAGCTTTTTTAAAAATATTTTTTGATTTTTTGATTTCTCATAACATGTAAAAACCAATTTCAACAATACAAGACAATAGTGTTCTAATTACAAACACACTTTGACGCTACTCTATTGTCAAAGGCGGAAAAACACAATCGAACAAAGAACAAATGGTCAGATAATACATTGAAATGTTGGCTCAGTGTTAGGTGTAATCACTGATAGAAATATTAGACACATCACTTGGGTTACCAAAAATTCTTCGCTATTTTTTCTTTTTTTTATATAGCGTGAAAGGCGTGCTGGCTGAATACGCGCCAAAAATGTGACACCTACTTTGAACTTGAACTTTGATAGTTTCTAACTGTGCTGAAGTTTCAGACGTTAGTTCTTCGTCGGATTATGATGGAACATTTACAAACTTTTTTTACACAGTTTTTTATTTTCCCTCTTATTCACTTGCTGTATGTAACACGCCACCGCAGTCCTAACTAGTCACCGCTAGATATCCGAGACTCGGCTTCATAGCTATGGTTTAGAAATATAAATTTTCTATGGAATTTTTTAAAGAAAAAAAAAATGTCTAGTTTTTACGTAAATTAACTTTTCTTCTTGATGATTAAAGTTTATTGTACTAATTAGACAAAATAAAACGTGCATAGTGATATATCTTGAATAAAACAAAATGAATGTTAAAATAACCATTCTTGTACTGGTAACAATGAGGTTAATGTCCCTGCACGTAGAGTTAATTGCAATGAGACATCCTTATTGTAATTGACGAAGAATTAGAAAAGTTTGTTCGTCTCAAAGTATTTGTGTTTCCTCATGCGATGATATTCACATCTAAAAGGAGGTGTCTAGGCAATAGGCGTTTTTCTGCCAATCTTTCTTTTATCTCTTGGTTCTGTGCTTCGAGTGTTTTTGCTGGGGGTCCCCGGATTTCCTTAACTCCGTAAAAAATGAACGTCTAAATCCAGCAATAAGCTAAATTCCAATTCTTTTTATTATTTTTTAAAAACGTGTTAGCTCGAGTTTAGCTGCATTTGATGATCTTTAAAAGAACTATTTTGGTTCAACAACTTAATTGGAAAATGCTTCGAATAAATATTCGTTACCACAAAAATATTTGGGCTGACCCTAGCTTCCGTTTTAATTCTATTTAACGGATCGGAAGAGATTTCTAAATCTTGCTACGAAAACTATAATCCCGTGTGCGTAGGCTGTGCGAAGACTTATCTATTTCTTGTTGGAAATCTCGATAAAGAATCCCATGTGCATCTTTTCTTTGCGAAAAATAGTTTTTCTGTACAACGTAAGACATACAATATAGAGTACAGATCTCACAGTGAATAAAGGAAGAATCAAAGCTTTAATTACAAGTCGTAGCAGCTGTATCTAAAGTCATTTCCGCGCCACATGAACACGAACAATTCACTTTCCGCTCTATTGAAAAGAGATTTCCTTAGGAATGCATGTTGCACGTCGTTGCGCGGCAAATTTGAAAACCGCGTGCAACGCCTCCTAGTCTAAGATGTTCCAAAGTAGTGGTTAGTTGGGTAATGTTTTTCCTACAGTAACTATTGCTGATGATATAGATATAAGATATAGAGTAAGTATATTTTGTTTCGAAGCTTTTCACTTCGTCATGAGTACTATTTGAGGTAACGGTGTTGTAGCTGAATCTGCTCTCATTGTTGTTGTTATTTGGTGGTAATTAGCGGTACAATGTTTTCTTTCTTCTTTGCGAAAGATCCAAGCACCACCGCATCATCAACGACAGCTCTTATTTTAGAATAAAGCTTTTCTTTGGCTTTAATTTTTTTCCATTCCGTTTTGGAGCTTGTTCTTTTAAGAACTATTGGCAATGGTACATTTTATCTACCTGCCACAAACATAGGCCTGTTTCGGAAAAAAATACATTTTTCAATAAACGTTGTTATCGCAAAAGGCAATGGGCGAAAAGAGATAAAAAACAGGTCATTCTAAGATCCAAGACTGTGTTTCTGCTTTTTATTTTCGTCAAGAACATGGACCTTAGTGTTGAGATTGATTCAATGTTCTTCGTATTCAACGAAACCATTTCCATGTCAGAATGAGCTATCGTATTTCGCGATGACGTTTTTTGAAATAGGTTTATTAGCAGTGGTACCACAACAGATAAACTTTTTATGATATCTCGACTGTCCCAAACAGTAATAAGTTTCCCACGATATAGCCTTTGAAGTTGACGCATTAAAATAAATAGTTATGAAGTTCAATGATACCAAATAATAGTAAAAGTCAAGACTATTGTCCATAATTCAAATTAGGGTCAATATATTTCCGAGTGTCTAATTAGCTTCGTATTTATTTGGCTTGGGTGTTTACACACTCTCGTTGCGCAAGTTTCTAGCCCCTTGTGAACTATGATTAACAAGGAAACACCTGAAATACTGTTTCTATCAGTGTTTTTTGGCCTTGTTCTGAAGTTCACTCTGAAATGTTTTTCATAATTTGAAATAAACTCTTTTGTACATCACGAGAAATCAAGACTAACAGCAAACTTTTCAATAATTTTGTTTGTGATAGTAATTTACTACTATATTAATACTGTACGTATACTTATATGAGAATGTGTATAGAATATATAATAGTACTGCGGTTATGATCTATCTAATTGAGCTGATCTGCGCAGTGTATCAAGCAACTTATGCTGCTGATTATAAGACTCAGAAAAAATTCTGAGTCTTGAACGGGATTTGTACGTATACTGTCAGTTATAAAACTGGGCAAAGGGTATGGGTTATGCATAACGTTTGAAACAGCAATGAAACAGGAAATTTTCCGAGAAGAATTTAAAATTTCGTGCTGTTGGGCTTTTCTTTTGAATAATTCGGTTATTAAATGCTGCTTAGAAATGTTGAAACTCACGGAAATAAAAACATTAGACCCCGTCATTTTGAACTTGAAATTTTTTGACTCTTTGTTCTCTACACATCGATGTAATTTCTTCTAAGACAAGTTTTAAAAATCAATGCAATGCTCATTTCCTGCAACACGGTTTACTTAATGTCGTCATTTCCTGGCGAATAATTACATGTTTGCCGTTGCAACACTGTATTTGAACAAGTGTAATAAAGCGATTTTTGACGACTTTTATAATGTAATCACAAAATCATTATTTATGTATTAGTCTTTTACTCCGACGAAGGACTACAGTCCGAAACGTCAGTACGTTTTTTCATCTTTTCACGGTGTATAATTTACATTTTTATCATTACTGTTTCATTAGAAACACCGACACAGCTAACACTAGTTTTTAGCTAGTTATTACTATTTATGTATTATAATGATTTAGAAAGTTCAAAGAGAAGTATATAATATTGTTTTTTGTTTCATTTCCATAGGATATAGCAAGCGAAAATACCACCAGTCCAGTGATTCAGGATCAAACAGCCCCGGAAGTGACATGAGTTGCTCAGCACAAGGAGCAAAACGCTTCGCTCTCGACTCTCCACCCACGATCCAAGACGGCGCATGCGCACCAAACCTTCCGATGCCACAAGAGGTTTTAACTCGAGCTTTCCCTCATCACTCTGCAATGGTTTTGAACCTTGTCCTGAAGGGATGCAACGGGAATGTTTTACATGCTATTGAGATAATTTCGCAATATGATAAACTTCCGAGAACTACATCCATGACACTTTTCATTCCTCCCATTCCAGTCGGCACCGAAGCAAGTAATATCCCTCCATTGAACAATATACTACCGCCGTTGTATAAATTCAACGGTATGAATGGTAACTTCCGATACCTTGTACCCCCTGGAATGCTTCCTTTGAGCTCCTATATGTTTCCAGGGGGAGCATCGCCATTCGGCTGCGTACCCCCTCCTGGTTCATTCCCTGCCATGACTATCGAGGATTCGCAACATGTTATTCACAACGGACAGCCAGAAAGAGAACGCGACGAAAGTACAAATGGTCTCAGCCCTAAAACTGAGAAAGAAGATGACAACAACAAAGAAAGAGAAAAGGAAAGAGGGAAAGCTAGCAATGGAGTAGAAAATGGCGTTTCCCAATGTCATTTATGTGGACATGTTATTCACATTGGGGATCGTTTTTGTACAAACTGTACAAAACGACGCTATTCTAACTAACAAGACAATTATTTCTACTGATTAAAAAACTTCATAAAAGAAGAACGAATCTTCTGGAAGCAGAATTTGCGGTTAACTAAAGACCGATAAACCCGAGGCTAAGAAAACGAGTCCAACTTGTTATAGATATACCTACGGTATTTTTGCATTTTTAGATTATTTATTTTTCGAATTTCCAAAAAACGTTTTAAAAACTTGTTTTAGCTTGCCTTTCGCATCGAATTTAAATTGATATTTTATATTAAATGTTATTAAGTTATAGATTTATGCTATTAATAACGTACCCAAGTATAAAAAATACCCTGTTTTATTCTGCTGACCAAATGGCGTTACTTCAACATACATTTTAAAAATTGATATGAATTTGTTCAGCCCTAGATAGCATCAGTGCTTGAGCAGTTGACGTTAGCCATGTTGGATGAGCATACCAATACCTTGCACACTTTATTTGTTCACATTAAGGCATGGCTCTTTTGAGGAAGTGATGGAAAATCAGTTATTTATTCATATCTTTGACAGTTTACTATGAATCTTTCCCAAATTTGGCTCGTAGTAGTAATTCTTCAAGGCAAGCAATTACCGCATATCTGTTACCATGGAAACCAGGTCACGTGACCACAGGCCGCCATCTTAGATTTTAAAAAAAATCGTTTGTAGTCGTATTGAAACTACTTCAAAAGTCCTGAAAATCCATATTCCTTTTGATATTTGCAATACCTATATGGATCTAATTGGATATCTTGGAAATTATGTTAAGTTTAATTCTTAGAACATTTTTAATTTTTTGGAAAAAATAGAAAATATTCTAAAAATTAAACTTAAAATAATTTCCAAGATATCCAATTAGATCCATATAGGCATTGTAAATATGAATAGTAATCTGCATTTTCATGACTTTTAAAGATGTTTCGGTACGTTTACAAACGGCTTGTTTAAAAATCCAAGATGGCGGCCTTGTGGTCACGTGACTTAGTTTCCATGGTAACCAAGGCTCTAAGGTTCCTTCTTTTCACAAAAGACATTAACTTGCCAAGTTTGGGGAAGATTCGTAGAAAACTGGCTTTGATATAGCTAATCAGTTTTTCATCTGAGAGCCATGCCTTAATGATGCTGAGCCTTATTATATCATCAAAGCATTCAACATGGCGACCATGCACCATAACCACACAAAATCCATCTCATTTATTTTTTGTAAGTTTTGATATCATTCCTAATTACTGAATAGAATTTACTGGTGAAAAACTACAAGCTCAAAGATCTCGGCCCCGCGACACATATATATATATTTACTAATTTAACTTTATATGACAGAATGTTGAAGGTCAGCAACTTTGTACCATAAAATAAGTCTTTGGAACTAAGCATAAAATAATGCATTTTTTCTTTAAAAAAAACACGCTGCTTTATTGTTTTATCCAAACGTTGAAGGCCAAAATCAGTTTAATTATTTCATAAAATTACGGAAGTTTTTACATTATTCTATTTTTAGATAAACATGCTTGTGTTTTGAAGGAAACATTTTTATAGCTTAGCATTAATACTTTAAACAACAACCATTGTTACAGTTGTGATACAGTTTAAAATAAAAGCAAGTTTTGTATTATTGAATTGTAAAGATTTAAGAAAAGTAAATTTTGAATTTGATAAAGTGAATATAGTCTATTTGTTTATTATCAAATCCAATGTTGAGGGGGAAATGGGTCGAATCTGGGGCTTTTCTAGGGGACAAAATAGCGAATCAGTTTTCCCGGTTTTGTAGTACACCCAACAAAATTGCTCGACTCTAATTGGTCGAGAGGAGTACAATTATATCGTTAATTGTACTCCGTAGGAGTACCGAATTAAGTCGCTATGGCTACACGGCCAAAACAATGTCAAAACAATTATTTTCTATCATTTTGTACTTAAAATACATATAAATAGAATTTTTAAAGCCGTAAGAACTAATCTTTTTTATGTACTTCAGTTGCGCGATGGACTGAAAATCGGTCGCCAAATAGACAAAGATGAACGGCGTCGCTTCGCATTTTCAGTTACTGAAATTTTGTTGAGTGAACTATAAACAAAAAATCGCACGATCTTCTCGTACAATTTGGAATTAATTAGACACTCGTAAGGCTCGTGCAATTACAAGAACTTTCAAAACATTACTCGTGTCTATTAATTTCCAAATTGTACTCGAGATCGTGCGATTTCCTATACAAATTAAAATCTCGTCCCACAAATTCATAGTATCTGTTTTAAAGAATACTAGAAGGATAACGTAGCCTGCGTCACATCCGGAATTTTCTTCGTAAAGACCGTATTTACGAAGAAAATTCCGGATGTGACGCAGGCTAGGATAACGAGGCAATTTTGAGATATTCTATTCTCTTTGTTAAGTTTGTGGGACATAGCAACAGTAACTAAGGTTACCTACGGTTTCGTGATTTCTATAACGTTTTTCGTGTTCTACAGCTGCAGTCGTGTTTTATCAGAGAACAGAACATAGCTAAGCCTGATCTATTTGTTAAATATTTAAAAAAAATATGAAACTATTTATTATCAATTTTTTGCAATCAAAGCTTTTAATTTTGAGATATTCTATTCTCTTTGTTGAGCTTTAGGGACATAGCAACGGTGACTAAGTGGAGTCGGAACCATGAATTAAGACCGACAGACAAACAGACAGACAACTCTATTTAAACACGGTAAAAAACATCAGGGTGACACTTATGATTAAACAACACAAAGGAAAACAATTATGGCGTAATGTTCTTAGTAGCTTAATTAGACGTAATGTTTGCGCTCTTGGGACCTCATATGGGTGAGATGTCATTAATTAGGGTGTGTCTCCTTTGATTTATGAAATGAAGAAACGTAATATATTAATGAATATAATAGTTACATAATAATAATATATAAGGCTTCAGAAATTGAAAAAAATTGTCCTGTTAATATGCCAACCATGTACCATTTTCACAAAAGCTCGTTACGTGCTCAGCAAGTTTCTTTATGTCACCAGCCAATCGACCTCTGGCTGGTATATTAATAACAAAAGCTTTTGTTGCATGAAGTATCGCTGTAACGGTCAAGACATGTATTGACGTTAGGAAAGAAATCATTCTGATTTGTATTGTATTTTCAACGGCATTTTTGTGAATCCAATATGGCTGCTGAAGGAAGCGCATTTAACACACATTTCAAATATCAATCCCTCGAATCCCCAAAAAGCACACACATACACACACGCAGCAGATAAGAAACCACAAAAACACACACAAAGAATTACAAAGAACTACAAACATTTTAAAAAAGACAGTGAGACTTGAGAAAGTCATTTGTAACTGGCCAGCACTAATCAAAAGATCTAAAAACCATAAATGCATGTGAAATCAATATAATATATATTTCTATATAAAATATTTCTGCGTTTTTTTTTATTTTAATTTTTTTTAAAACTTTTTAAACTTTTAAACCTTTTAAATTCACTTGTGTTAAGAATTCTAAAAGTATGTTGTTTAGTACGTATACAGACAGTACATTCATATTTGTGACCTTAGTTTCAGTTTTGGAGCTGAGATGGTTGATCATGAGGACCAAAAAGTGAAGGATTTCAGTTCTATAGATGGTGGCGCCCGGTAACCCCACCCCTCCTATCTAAATCAGGTCTCGTAAGATGGCAATCATGTTCTCCTTATCCCCTTGTATAATTAATCAGCATAAGTGTCTTTTTTTAAAATGGTCGTGTTAAGAACCAATTGATCTTAACCAAAGCCAAGCACATTGAGCTCTTTTCTGCGGACTTGCATGACGTCCGTCGGTAAAGCGCGCGCTAGTAATTGTGAACGCAAGATTAGACGTGTTTAGGTGTGGCGCTCTTAATTAATTATGCATCTTTGACTTGAATATGAAATTCCGATAATTAGTTTTTGTCATTCAGTTAAGAATTCCACGCAGATTCGCTCTAAAATTAAAACTCTTTCATTCGAGCTGGAACGTTGCTGAAATAATCTTGAATACATTAAGAACCACTCACTGAAATATCTTTCTGATATTCGAAAGAAAAATGTCAAATATGTTACGATTTATTTTCGCCCACCATAATTTGTAGTTACAAGAATTCGGCTCAAGAAGACTGGCACGAGTAACGTATGACGTCATACATTAATAATAATAATAATAATAATAATAATAATAATAATATCTTTATTTACCCTGATTTAAAAAAAGAAAACGATCAGCTGGACACAATAGAACAGCTGGTATGAACCGGTGATCAGCAATATAAGAACTATAAAAATCAACATTCAACATTCAACCCAAACCAAAACATTGGTGGCTAAATGTATGCATGTACCATGTTAGTAAAACTCGGTTTATTTGGTTTATTCAAAAAATATATAATGTCTCATTCGATTCCTTAACTATTATAATATGACCAAACAATGTCTAGGCGCTGAAATTTTTCAGTTGTAACAATATATTGACGATTATAATTCGGGAATTTCAATACAATTCGGCACGCCAAGAGGTTCTTGCGGCCCCATCCCACCATGAATGGGAGATACGGGATTTATTCGAATCATTTTAAGGATAACAACTTTTCAAGGTATATTTACATACGAGAGCAAAGAGCAACCTCCCAATTTGGGTCCGCGAAACATCCGACAAAAGAAAAATCTACGAGCTGAGTGACAGACGCCGCTGTCGCGCGAGTAATAAATAAGAAACCTTTGCCATGTTCTGTTAGAAAGAAAATATTAGATAATCGTATGTTTGTACGTACCAAATGCATAATGAACATTTTGGAGCAAATAATAACCGTTCTGTAGCAAATCAGGAGAATTACGAGCTCACATTCTAAATTATCTTAAGTAATTATCACAAATCTTTATATCACAACGCAGAATTCGAAAGGCAATCGGATTTTTGCAGAACATCAATAGCTGTTAGTTATATCGAAACTTTAAATTTAAGATGTTCATACCATGGACAGTATGTCGCAAATACAAATCATGGAATGAAAGTAAGGAATTCTTATGAAAACGTCTTCGCAAGCATTGCTTCTTCTTCTAGTTCGGCTTCATCTTCTCTCTTATAAGCGATAACTTCTTCGTAGGTAGCCACTTGTTCTAACTCTTCAGAATAGAAAAAGTGAGCGCCCAAAGGACTTTCCATCATTTGAAAAGGTATCAAAGACTTAAGAAAAGTCTATTTAGATCATTCTTTTCACGATAACGCGTTTAAAACATCAAATAAACTTCAGGTTATTTAACAAGAAATGTATAGTCAAAACGACGCTAAACATGAATGTGTTGCATGTATGACGTCACAGCATAAGTCAAGTTAATGGCGGAACAAATAAATCGTAAAATTTTGGCACTTTTGTTTCAAATATCAGAAAAATATTTCGGTGAGTGATTATAAATGTGTTCAAGATTATTTCAGCAAACTTCCAGATTTAATGAAAGAGTTTTAATTTTGGAGCGATTTTCGTCCACGTGCCCCTTTAAACTAATATTATTTCCCCAATTTTGACGGTTCTTCCTTCCTTCCTTCCTTCCTTCCTTCCTTCCTTCCTTCCTTCCTTCCTTTCTTTTTGTAACTGCATATATTGGGATTCTATTTTGCTGCCTACCCATGGCGTGACTCCGCACCCTTGTTCGATAAAAGTGGAATCAAAAGCTCTCTTAGCCGTCTTATCGTCCCCTTGATTAGTATCGTGGTCAGTTTGATTAGATTTGGTCAAGCAATTTCGAAAGTCTTAGCTCTCCTCCTCGATATCTCATTAATACTCGAATTCTGATTAGAAGATTGACACCGAAACGTCATTCACTAATATCACAAGTTTTTTAAAATAATTTTCGTAATTAAAAGAATGGCATGGACGTAAAAAGCATTTAAAGACTTTAAAAGGTCCTTAGGCTATAATTGGGTAAAGACTCAATTCTGAGAACATTTGTTAATTTTTATCTAAACTTTGATCAAAATTGTCGCCGACTGGTCATACCTTCTATGCTATTACTGCCTTTCCTGTTTTGTGTGTGTGTGTTTGTGTGTCTGGTGTGTTTGTGTGTGTGTGTGTGCTTTTTTTTAAATCAACGACTTTTACAGAGGGGAAAAATATCGATCTTTTCCTGCAATAGTTGTGTATTTATAATAATTACATCAGTAATTGTTTTTTTAATTACGAGACGTCAATAAGAGAACCCATTCGTTTCTCATTCTATAAAAAATCACGTAGTTGATGGAATAGCAAATAACTCTGTCTCTTCTAAAGACTCCTACCGTATATTAATTACCGAGCCCAGGCGCTTATGATATTGAATAATCCAGACTCTCGTTCTATATTGCTGAAAACTGCACTCGAATTAACCACCTGAACAAGAATTTCAGGATTAGGAAATATTTGTGCTCTTTGAACTGTCGTTTCGTAACGATGGGTTGTGGAACATCACAAAGTACGCCAAATCATTCTAGCAGTGGGGCTGAATCGTATCCCTCAGAAAGGGATTCAAGGAATGACGACAGGAGAAAAGATAGAGAAAGAACGGATCGTTCAGTGGCAGATAGTGAGCGTACAAGAACAATGCAAGCGGGACCTTCAGGGGAGTCGAGTAGAAGTGAAAAGAAAATGAAACAAAAAACAAAAAACGATGGAGTTAAAAAAGGAATTCCTTCCTGGTTATGGAAAACAAAAACTGAATCGAATGAACTTCACAAGAAAACAAGAGAACAAAAATAAAAAGACACTTGATTCAAAAGGAAGAGTTGTTAAAAAACCTGATGGACTAATGGTATATGAAATATCACAATCAGCTGAAAACAAATCGTCTCGCTCTGTCATAACTTTTACCTACGATAATTTTCTTCTTCTGGCAATTGTTTTAGTGTTTTTTTTTTGTTTTTGTTTTTGTTTTTGTTTTTTTTTTTTTTGTTTTTGTTTTTACCAGTTTAGTAGCTTACTTTTAACAATATAATCGTAGGCCTGGAACAACGATTTAGCATCAATAAAAATTGTAATTTCACTTGCACAATATACTTAAATTTTGTAATACTTTGTATGATACAAGTTACGTATTGTAAATTTTTCACTGTATATATTATATATTGTAAATATGAAAATAAGTTGATGTAAACGGATAGTAGAAATTTAGTGTAGATATACTAGCGAATTGTAATATAGACCGCATTGTAATTGTAATGTAATTTTTAGGTGTATGTTGTATATTTGTTAATATGTGTCAGCGAGCTAGAGATTCAATAAATAGTATTTATAAATCTTGGATTACAATTGCTTACTGTAAATCAAGTATATCATTGCTATTCTTCAGAATATTTGGGATTCGTAGATCTACCGATCTATAATAGACAGCTATCTGACTACTGGCCGCTTGGTCAGTAGATCAGTAGTTGCATACCCGGGCTATAGTCTCGCGGTGGAATGGCGATAGTACTCTTGCCCTTAACTCTCTAGCTGGAGTCTCTCGATCGACTTCTGCATGGACTCGGCATCACATGCGAGCAGAGTTTGTTGGTTCTCTCCTTTGATTCGATGTTAAGGTCCAATTTCTTCAATGAGCCATCAATGACTAGACCTTAGTCCAGCTAAGGGATTGTTTAAACTGCTGACTGTATAACTGTCTAGCAGGCATTGTTATTACAACTTTGAATATATGTGTTCAATATTTGGTTAATCGTTGTTCACAGTTAAACATTAAATTATGCTTTCAATTCCATTTCCTTCACTTGTCTCCGGTTTTGTCGTCATTTACGAGTAAAAATATCGCGTAAAAGAATTCCCCTCTATTTGATGTTAATATTTTTTGATGTTTCGATTCTAAGGTAGTTTGAATTTAGTGCGATACGTAAACCTGCACTGACTCCATATTTCAGTCCGGCCCTTCCACGTATCTGCCACATGAATATTTTCGAAAACTGAATTTTACCTTTGGGGATTGTTTTGAAATCCAAACTTTTCAAAAATGTATATGCGTGGACGGGCAAAACGATTCGAAAACGCTACGTCTGGACACGTTTTTTTTAAAATTTTTATTTTATTTTTAAACGGAATAAAAAAAAAACCTTTCTAACCATGTTTTACGCCGCACACAACATCTGGACAAATTTTTTTTTTTTGAAAACGGAATTTAAAAAAATCGTTTCTAAACAATGTTTTACGCCGCACACAACCTATATCTGATATTTGGTGATTATTATTTACGACGGGGAAGACCAGAGTATCCGGGGAAATATCAAATCACATTTGGCATGGATTTTTTCCCCTAATGTTACTCCTTATTTTATCGATTTCATTTTTCATTTTGAATATTCATATTTCATTATTGATATAAAATAAGTAATTAATGGGGCTTGAATAAAATGATGAAATCTGAAAATAAAAAATAAAAGACAATCACATATGGCGCCCACACTGCAAGGCTCGAACCAATTTAAAGGTCTGCTGATGATACAATCCTGTACGTGCCCATGATACCCGTGACTGACCGCGGGACTCGAAAGATCGATACATTATAATGTATTGTGACGCAATTAATTTTCTTTGAAAAAAATTTTAAAAAATAATTAAAAAAAAAAAAAAAAAAAAAAAAAAAAATTAATCGATGTCATATTCTTGTAAAATATTTCAATCAGATAAGTGTTGCTTATTCTCATTTCTGTTCTGGCAACTTCGAGATTTTCGAATTGTTGAACGCTACAGTACGCAAGAATAAAAAAATGTCAATTTACATGCGGCAGTAAGACGTTTAATCATATCGATAACGTTTAATTATATAGGTAATGATGGTCTTACCGAAAACGTCGATATCATCATATTAATTTGCCATGTAGTCATAGTTTGATCTCAAACATCTTATACCCAAATTAGACAACTCGATAAAGAAATTGTTAGAATCTCGTTGAATTTTTGATGTAATTGCATTTAAACCGTGAAACCAATTGTAAAATACAGTGGAAAAAGAAAGCAATTTAATTGCAAAATTAAAGGAATTACAATTATGTTTACTATGCATATCATAATGTCTATTTAACGGATTAAAGTCTCTCTATCTCTTTCTTTATAATTGATACGTCAAGAGTTATACATGTAGACCCTTACTTGAACCTTGGGCGTAATTGAGTTTTTTATTCCAAATCTCATAATACAAACAATATGATAATTTATGTTTGTTTGTTTGGGCTCTGGCTATACCCGTATTAATGTTTTTCTGGAGCGTTGTATGACTTAGGGATTATTACTTCGTACAGATTCATTCAAATGAGTATAAGACAAGCAAAAGAATATAAACAATGGACAAAAGATATTTCTAGCTAAACACTGTAAATTCGGCTATATCTTTTTTCTAGTCGCATTAAGACAGTCTAATTTCTTATGTTTATTTGATATTTCCCCCCGTTAGATATAAGTACGAGCTATACTTTTCAGTTTGCATGTTATATTCATGTGTCGAAATTTCATCCATCACCATGATTGAACTGCCCTAAAATCGAAAATCAGAGGTAAATACGACGTAACGTTAACGTTGTAAACGAATGTTAAAAATTTTCTATCTAGGCTCGGTTGATTAAAAATCTCTTTATTTCTTCACAGATTCTTGCAAAACCAAATTATTCCTCAGCTGGCTGTCTTTATCCGCTAGCTATGGAAAGTATTCATTTAACATTGTACCGCTCAGTCAATATATCCGTCAGTTGATCACGGCTGTTTCAATTCAAATAAAAAGCGACATTAGGTTCCAGGAGCACGATTGACCGAAATTACGCGGTCAGCTGCACCGTAACGAGGCTTTTAAAATGGCGCCGAGAAGGATCGTTACTTATGAAAGAAAGTGGTTGTTTGCGGCGTTTTTATTTATTTCATGGTTAAGAAATAATAATTTTGCTTTAAGTAGCTTCAGAAAAAGAACATTATCTCTTAGCTGAGAGTCGTTCAAGTTACGAGGATACGCCGAAGACTTTGTTTTTTGATGTTTACCTTCCATCTGGGGAATGATCGAGAAATCGTGCACGTGCAGTTTATCGCAGAGTTGTGGTATTTTCGAGGAGTGTTTCTCAATACAGGAGCAATTGATGACTCAGGTAAGCAAATAATTTGATGTATAAGCAATGTATTTATTGTCATATCGTGTTTTCTTTTTATGAATTATTTTTTGTGGATGCAAAGTGGACCATGTTTTCGCGTTGGTTTCGATGTTGGAATACTTGATCAATCGATTGCTTTCATCGTTTACTCGACTTCCGGTGTAATTTCCCGCTTTTTTTTACACGCGTCTAAAAGTGTTACCCCCAAAATCAAGTGTGGCTTCTTGTCCAGGTTGTTTACTTTCTTGGAGCCAATGATGGGGACATTTTAATTTTAGTTTCATGTAAATTCATTTCTATTTTTATATACAATCTATTTACGTGTAAATCTGATATTGTGTAAACCTTATTATTATGTTTATCCTCAGATTGATATATTATAATTATAGTATCTCTCGATCAATTTACAGTAGCTTTTGAAACTTGGTAAAGCAAAAATATAAATTTTTCTTTATTCTTCGCAGACTTTTCGCTTCTTTACTTTTGGTGTTTTTGTCATGTTTGCTGGATAGCAACGTCTGTGATGCTCCAACATGACTTTTTCAAGCTTGTCGCAGCCTCGTCTTATGCAGGAGTGGGAGCGTAAGAGGTCATTAATCTCATGATGAATTGATTCGACCCCTTGCTCACCAAGCAGCCCCATACCAGTTCCATACCTACAAAGTTATTACATGTAGTTAAATTGGTCAATAAGGATCACAAGTTTATTATTTCATGACACTCTTTACAATCAACTTCATCATCATTGTTATTACCATTATTGTTATATTACTACTGTATATTATTATTATGACAGTTATAGTTATTATTTTATAATAGTTACTACATAACTGATACCTCTTAACCCATGTGATCATGTGATCCTCTAAGAAATGCATTTTTGGCAAAACAGTTGCACGAGGAAAGTTTTGCCTGTACACTTTCATGAAACTTTCAATTTCTTTCTCTGAAAGGGAAGACAACCTTATCAAGGGGATCTGGCATGACTCAAAGCGATCTGGCGTAACAAATCACGCCATATCTCTTTGTTCACAACTCAAGCCTCACATCAGTGCAAGTTTTGAATTTGGTCTATAATATATATTTTGAATGTACTGTAGATCTGTTTATTTATGTGTCTGTCCTCTTTTGCCACGAATCGTCATTAATTAACACTGGTACTTTAAAAAATGTCAAAATAACTTAAATTTTTTGCCATTAAGAGGACAGACAATATAGACCTGATATAAATGTGCTTTTTTATCTTTTTGGAGTGACAATACTTATGAAAAATTCTTATTTTTATTTATCAAAGCAACCAATGGGAATAGCACATACTCTTTGAAAACATTCCTTTGCCCTCACTGTTTCTGAAAATTAGTTAACCAGTGTGTATAAAATGTTATTATTGTTAAATATACATATCTTACCAAGGATTATGATTTGGCTATTGCATAGCTTTTCTTTCGTAGTATATATCCTGTGGTATTTCCCAAATGATTCCAGTGTTTCTTTAAATTTCTGCTTCACATCATTGGCCTCTTGTATTAAATTGGGCATTACTTTACTAGAGACAACAACTGGTACCTCAACTAACAGCTTGATATTTGTTTCCTACAGGTAATGAATAAGGGATAAGAGAAGGAACAAAACCATCTATTTATTAAAAAAACCTATATTTAATTTTTTTTTCTTTTCCCACTTAGATTATATGTAGCTTACAATTATTTATAGTATTATATAGAGGAAATGAAAGCCTCCAAAAACATAATTTAATACCTTAAGGCATTTGTGTGTGTGGTTGCCATTGAATGTCCCACCATGATAAGCCTGGCGTTCAGCACCAATCTGCTTTAATTGCTTGTCAAGTTCTTCCTTACATGGCCCTTTTCCACACCACGACTTTGACCGAATGTCTTGAACTTTCTTTTCCTGACACAAATGAAGATGTGGTTATTCCACTGCCTATAGGATAGATACTTGTAAGGGCTGCAAAGAATAAAGTTGCGCCCTCTACGAAAATGGTTTTAACTCATACCATTAAGCAAACGCTATCAAACTGATATGCCAACGCTGCAAGTGATTGTTTTCTTTAACCTTTCAAATGATGTTTAAGACTCATGGCCGTTGCAAAGGGAGAGGCTGGGCTGGCAGTGTGGGGAAGGAGGGAGGCTTGGGTGCGTACAGTTTTCGGCCACAAAAAAGTACAATCTATGGAAAGTATTTAATTCATGTAGTGACGCCCCCCCCCCCCCATCATTTTTCGTGGCTTGCTTCATCCACTCACGTCATTGCGTGCAGCAAAACTCGGTGTTTAGCTTTCAAAATCTATTCGCTACTGAGATTCTAATCATATACTTTACTATACTTACAGTTCCGCCAGTTCGTAAAACAACGGTAGGGGAATCGGAAGCGGTCAACTTTCGTTTCATTAAATGAGTTGTCAGGGACTCTTCTACCTGCGACAATGGAGCCGATAACGGGGTTTTCAGAACTTCGCTAACAAGCGTGGTGCATCGACCAGTCGTGTAAGAGGTGCAGCTAGACTCGTGTTGTGCAAGCTGTTCGAGTTTTACAAGGGACTTACAGATAGCACATTCTAGACAGGATGCTGACAGGAGGTTTAATAGTAGTCTGGGCGGCTTTCGAAGCTCTTGAATCTTAATTATCCTCTTGCATACGGGACACCCAGCACCGTCTCCGACGTAATGAATCCAATTCTCGATGCAAGAGTAACAAAAAAAAATGGTCGCAACTTGCTTGTAATGGCCTGTCCAGTACTTCACGACAAATAGGGCAGATCAGCTCCTTACTAATATTGGAAAATCTCTCGATGCTTGGCATGGGATTCATAAGCGCCGCCGGAACTATTTCTGAAGGAATATATATTGCCTTTTGAGAAGGGTTAATGCCATCGCTTCTTAAACCTTGTTTGGGGCGTCCTCTTCCCTTTCTCGCCTTTGGTTTTTTGCCTCCCCGGTTTCTTCTTGCAAAACTCTCGCATGTTTCACAGTCTTCTTTTTCATGCGGGTGCCAAACAACTGGTTGAGTGCTGCACTTGTAATTCAAATTTTTGCATGCGTTAAAGCTTTTCACGTAACAGTTGACACACACATTTTGTGGATGAACATTTTCGTCGTCGTCTTGGACAGATAAACCATATGCGACTTGTAATTTGTCTGCAACATGGTTTGTAGACGTTTTGTAAACATATCCTTGCGAGTTTCCCGCCTTAAATCCACAAACACGACAAGATACCTTCAGTTCACGCAAGTGAAACTCCATTACTAAATGAGAATCGAAAATATGTTTTAGTTGTCGATGTTATTTAGTTGTAGTTCACGTAAGTGAAACTCCATTACTATAAACTTGCTACGCTTTCAGGGAAGCCATTCATCTGTCAATAAAAAAGCTTTTAGACTAAACCAAAAAAAACTTCATTAACCTGTATTCTAAATTTTAAGATGCGTATCAAATGAGAATCGAAAATTTGTTTTAGTTGTCGATGTTGTTTGCTCGTGGAAGCCGTAAACACGTATTGAATATCTTTATTTTTCAGGATTACGTGCTCAGCCACGAAACTTAACTCGGTAGAAAAACCCTGATTTTTGCGAAGAAAAACGTTTTTACTTCCATAAATAAAATGAATTTCGATAAAAGATTAGATTAACTTACCTGTATTTCGTGTTTGGAATCTTAACTTGAAAGAAAAGGTTTTTTAAACCGGTTTTAATTTTGCTGAATGAGGAAAACAAAGTTTCAAAATTGCCGCCATTTTCGTTGTCAAGGAAGAGAAGCAGCTTAGCAACGCGATTTGGCCGCGCGCGCGCCTGGAACCTAATGTCGTAATTCAAACAGCCGTGTGATCATGGGAGCGTTTTTTATTCCGTAGCCGGTCTGCCACGACCCCCTTCTCGTTTCAGTGACATATCTATATATGAGGAAGTATTCTCGAGTACCTTGAATGAGTTCTAATTATATTAGAACTCCACTATTCTTGGGTTGCATGCCGGACTTGATAACCACCATTTTGGTTGACTTTGGCAAATTATTTGATCTTGATGTCTTTTGTCATGTCAACCAACATGGCGGCCACGTCTTTTTTTCTTTTATTCTCATGGGAAGGGAGGCACGAGACCGACTGCACCGATACAGACTTTCGAAGAGCAAAGCTTTTCCTTTTTACAATACACTCAACAAAATTACTCGATTCTGACTGGACCAGAGGAGTACAATTAAATCCCAAATTGTACTCTGTAGAGTCCCAATTAAGTTGCTCAGTTTTTTTGAGTGTATTATAAACACAAAATCGCACAATCTTCTCGTACAATTCTGAATTTATAGATACTCGTGATGTTTTGAAAGTTCTCAAAATGAACTCATTTAATGGCTTGTCCAATTTGAAAACTTTCAAAACATCACTCGTGCCTATAAATTCCCTAATGGTACTCGAGATCGTGCGATTTCCTAATCGAATTTATATCTTGGCAATGAGCACTTATACCCCAGTTTGTAGAGTATTCATGTCGTGTGCCAGTGAAGGTCCCGGCCGTGGAAAGACAAGCGTTTGTATGTTTACTCTTGTTTAGTCCATTAGACCATTAATAGACCATTTTCGAGTTCCAAATTACTGCTGTGTTTTTTGATAAAGACTCATTTACTCAGGGCTAGCCTCGAACCAGTGTTTAAATATCCATAAATAGCAACGATAAAGTAAAGAACGCACAACTTCAACAATTACGAACACTTTTTAAATTCCACGGACCCTCACTGAAACACGTCAATATTCTACACTTCAAACAAAGTCGAGGCTAACCCTGAGCAACAAAGAACTCGAAACTGGAGCTCAAGTATTCGCTTAGAAGACCAAGAAACAATGGTTTCACGTCGAGACTGAACTTCTTTTATTTATCAAGTTTAGCCTTGAAACTATTGTTTCGTGATCAATCAAGCTAAATCGGGAAAGGTCTATTGTTCTTATATTTTCATTCATTTTTTCTTTCTTTCGTTCTTTCATTCCTTCCTTTCTATATTCTTTTTATACTTTCAGTATTTATCTTTAAATTAATGTAATAAAAAACACACCAGGAGATTTTACTAAGTGTACTACTGCTTTCCTAATTTCTTTATTTTTTCTTACTTTTGAATTAAATTACCCTATAATGTATTTACAATAACGGCATACGCCCTAACAAATAGCTGTAATTATAAACAAGGAAGATGAATAATGTTCTTTCTTGGTGCTCGCCTCGAGTTAGAAAAAGCTTCCATTCCAAAGAAACTGTAACATTAGAGGTTAAGCTTCTCGTTTACGGCAAACGTGAAACGTCAGATGACCATTAAAAAATTCTTTACAATTAGTGAAAAGGAATCGCAATGATCTCCAAGTAGTAGATAAACAAAAGAATACTTGTCTTTGTCGAGAAGGTTTGCAAAAGGTAAAGTGAAATGTAGGGAAACGATGAAAACGTGGTCAAGTTTGCCGTTTGCGGTAAGGAAAAACGTGAATCTTAATCTGCCTATTATAAACCCTTAGATTTGCAGCCCGAATGAACTGATAGTATAACTGTTCTAGTACAGACAAACTTGTTGGAAAGTCACGATTAGAATATATAAATAAAATTCAAAGTTCTTTCTCTAAATCTTCACAAAGTGGGCTCTAAGCAGCTATCTTTTTATTTCTACTTTACTAGAAATATATCACTAACAGACAAACACACCTTTAAAAATGAATGTGATGTTTTGTGATAGTCCGCCACTAGTTCTAGTTGTTTGTATATTATCGCGTTTTCAGAGATTCAAAGTCCGCTAAAATCTTAACCATTACAGCGTCAATAAAAATTTGAAGTCATTTATTTATTTATTAAGCAATCTAGCAAGGAATCTGGTTTTGTGCGAGCTGAATCAAGTCGTACACTCGGGTCCTGCGAAAAGCAAACAAGTGGGATTGTTTTTAGTGGCGCTGAGAATGTTAATCAGTGATGATGATCAATGATCAGTGATGGTAATGATGATGATACTTAATGTTCTAATACTACATTTGGTGGTAGTCAGTAGTGATTGATGATGATGATGATAATGATAATGATGATTAATGATCAATAGGTACTTATTGTAGCAAATATGATAAAAAGAGCAAACACAAATAGTCACAAGACACATAATATATTACCTGTAGTTCAAGAAAGAATCCCTGATCACTTTTAACATGTAGTTGGCAGCTTCTCTTTCACTCTGAGCTGGACTGAATCGAGCCCTGACAGACACAAATATTCACAATACAATCATTACTTGATATACAGGCCGGTTTTCAATAGTTTTGAAATAATAGGAGAAGATCACGATGGTTTAACCCGGAGAATTATACTCAGTAACCGTAACATTCTACGATCTCCGAGCCCTCATGAAAACCCAGATTATATATTACTAGTAATTATTTTTATCTTGTCTATAAGTCAAAATATCGATATCCGACAATCTTTACTAGAGTGCTCGCACTAAACCCGTGAAACATTAAACAAATACTAATTTTTAGTACTAAATAGTGATAATCAAACAATAGGAAACAAAGGATTCTGTATGAATTACTACTTTAGAACTAAATATTATTCACGGGTTTAGTGAATGCACTCTATCATTTCCATCACAACCAAACCACGGTAATTCCACACCTTTGTACGTTTGGCATGCGTTACTCAAAAAAATTATCAACAGACTGCCGAAAATTTGATTAGTGAAAACCGAAACTTATAGAAGACTGGAATTTGTCTTGTTGTCTTGGTTTTCAGATATTACCTTAATCTTTTAAGTGTCTCTCCTCTAAAACAGGGCAGGCCTGTGTCGAGCATGAGTGCTACTAGCGATACGATTGCTTCTTGGTATGGCCTGTTCAAAGATAATGAACATATTTTTGTTTTTCAATAAAAAATTCAGTGTCCGCATAAAAATGAGGTAATGAATAACTTCACTAGGTAGTTCGACAAAAAAAAGTGTTAAATTAGAACCTTGTTGTGCGCGGAGTCATAGGTTCAAGACCCGGCCAAACCAGCCCACGAAATCTTCCACTGAAACAATATCGTAAATAGTCTCTATCATAGTTTTCTGAGCCATATAAGGTAACCGTGCCTGTACAGCAATGATAGTGAATAAGTGAATCATTGTCCAAGGTATGAAAAAGATCTTTAACAATGCAAGGTCACCGTCGTCCTTGCTTTGCTTTCAAGATGGCGCAGGGAATTGTGAAGGGGAATATTGGTTCAAGATTATCGTAATATATTTTTACCTGACAGCAAGGTACGACTTCACACATAAATCCATGAACCACCTATTGACGAGAAACAAACGCTCATAAGTAATTTGTGTTTGTCTTATCAAGCACAAGTTTCATTAAATATCCAAGAGCACGTAGCGTAAAGCTAATTCCAAATCAAATATACCAAAATGCAGCAATTTTTACAGCCCACGGTTCCACTTTTTGACCCCTTGAGCATGCGCTTTGAGCAGAAATGCGGAACTCTTGATGCATAGTGTATGTTGTTTCCGATTTGGATTCCAAGGCAAGTGTGAAGCATGTTGCAGAGCTAATCTAGTTAGATAACCGAAGACCTGATCATACAGTAGCTGCATATTTCAAACATGTATACTTCATTACCTGAAAGGAGGAGACTCCATTGTGCCTCCCATAATCATCACCATCTCATGAGAAATCTTCATGTCAGGTTCAAAACCAAGGTTTCCACCAGGGGAAGATTCGAACATGAATCCAAAATCTAATACCATAAAAAAGTATTAGCGTTGCCCCGAGTGAAACGTATAGACCCCTAGCAGCACGTCGGAATGCAGCTTAATTTGGATGACATAACAATAGGTTTCCGATTCTCAGCAGATTAAAAATGATGTCCTTCAAATTGAGCTGCTTTGCCGTCACATGCGAGAGGTCTATAGAGGCATAACAATAAATGATAGCAGACATGACAGGAGGCAAAACAATAGTCTTTTCCCGAGTGAAACGACCCCTAGCAGCACGTCGTAATGCAGCTTAATTTGGATGACATAACAATAGGGTTTCCAATTCTCAGCAGATTGAAAATGATGTCCTTCAAATTGAGCTGCTTTGACGTCACATGCGAGAGGTCTATAGAGGCATAACAATAAATGATAGCTGCCATGACAGGAAGCAAAACAATAGTCTTTTCCCACTGGGAAACATAATTCTTTTTCATATAAATGAGATGAAACCAGATTCAATTGCTCCTGCCTCCTATCATGGCTGCCATCATGTGATGGTGCAAAGCCTTATATTCTATGAATTCTTAGATCATAGCGCGAAGGTTTTTTTCTATCACTCTGTTGTTTACTGTTAATGATTCACGGGGATCATATTTTGGATTGTAATTATATAATGCAAGCATCCCTAGGTGAAAGAAATGGCTATTCAAAGTAAGAATATCTGTAAAGAAGTATTTGTAGAATGCTGGTTTTAAACTTTCGAAATGGGCAAGTGCAACAATGAAGTACCCAATCCCGTTCTCTTTTATCTGATTGGCGTTGCCAGACGCTGACGTCGTGAAAATATGCTCAGGTACTGAGGTTCTTCTAGCTCATAAATAAACTATTTACATTAGGACAAACTAGACGCGTACCTATGTGAATGATGTGTCCAGCTCGATTCAACATCAAGTTACCATTGTGTCTGTCCTTTATTTGGAGTAAAAAGCTGACGATGGAATAGGCTGCCATACTCTTGATAAAGTTTGAACGTGCCTAAGTAAAAAAAAAAAAAATAAATAAATAAATAAAATAAATAAATAAAAAAAAAATAAAGAAACTAGTACAAACATTAACAACTCTGTCAATTCTCAAGAAAACAGTTTGCAGCAACGTTTCCAAGGTGCAGGTGAACGTAGCCTCCTCCGCAGGCTACTCGCTAGAGTTTTGTTGCTGCTGTTCGAGAGGGACTAGTCCCGCTCGGTCAACTCTCAGCCAACACAGGAAGCCCAGTATAGGAAAAGAGAAGGAAGAGAAGGAAGAGAGAAAAGAGCAAAGAGACGCTTGCAGAGGAGGCTAGGTTGAAGGAAGGGTGGATAGCTCTGGCTTGTTACACCAATAATTCATGATTCCCCCTCAGACCATAGCGAACCAATCACCGTTGCAGTAGTTTTCTTAGTGGACTTTAAGTCTCCTCCAAAAAAACAACTATACAGTATCTGTTTTAATGAGTGCTACGAGTGCTACGAGGACTATGAGGCACTTTTCCTTTATTTTCGCAGGGCAAAAACAATAGAAACAACGTCGAATAAATTTTTCGGCGATCAAATTCTGATAGTCTAGCTAATTTGGTGAGCTTGTGGGGCATAGCAACTGTAACTAAGGGAAGCAGGACTATAAGTAACCACATCTCTTCCGTGGTTCATGCCATACTGGATCTTTCAACAATAAAATATACCATTTTTTCAACACAATAGCCATTAATGGCGACTCCTTTTATGGTTAAAACTGGAGGCTTAAACAAATGCCTCTTGTTTGGCCTGAAGTAGCACCGATTTCTTGAAGATAACTGATTGCTTATAATGGTAGTAGGTGCAAGTGATTTCGTACCTGTTGGAAGTGAGTCGTACTTTCATCACCATAGGTCTTCAAGTAGTACTGGTACAAATCGATGTCCGTCTGACGACCCAGCTGGTCACGTGACTCAGAGTCTGGTACGCACTCAATGACACCACACTATGGAAAAAAAAGACATTCTTCTTGATCATCTTTCTTTCCGTCATTTGTGTTTTCCCACTTCCTCTCACATTCTAGCCATGGTACGGGTCATTTGCTTTTGCTCAAATCGCATATCCCACAGATACTATTTAGCAATTAGCCCCAAACCCGAATGGGCTATTGACTCACAGGTCATGAGGTGCCATGAGGGTGAGGGGACTTATTGTTTAGTCAAACTCCACTATAGTCGGTCAAATATGTAGGTGCAAATAAGTTTTGAATTAAAGTTAATGGTTTGGTTTTCAAAGCCGGCACCTTTAGCTACTACTAGGCTGTAACCATAGTTAATGGAGCGGAATGGTTTGGAAATTCCATAGAACAAAGCTATTATTTTGCGTTTGAGGTTGAACCGTACCATCACGTGATACTGACCGTGCACAATGAATCAAAGCAAGTATATTTCCTTATTGTTTTCGTGTATGGAACATTTTGAAAGTGAAAACTTTCATTCGATGACCATAAACCATGTGGATAAATATTTCCGCGCAGATACAGCTAAGTTACTAGATGATAAATAAGAAAGCATGAAAAAGAGCAATTTCCTTTTCAATAAAAAATAGATATTAATAATATAGGATTAATTAACAAATAATAACTATCTTGGAACGATTTTTTTAGGAAAAAAACTTCTATATTCCCTAGTACTTTGAACAAATGGAGCAACGTTTCCTTCTCTGTGCAGGGTCAACGTCATATGATAATGGATAAAGTCGAACAAAAACCTAGAACAATAGGTTTCCCAACCATTCCGCTCCATTAACTATGCTGTAACTTATAGCCTTGTAGTAGCTCATCCAATCAGAATTTAGCATAGATAGACCGCTAGTTAGATTTGACTAATACATGATATTGGACTTTTCTTTCAAGCGAGGTTTAAGTATTACCTCGGTATTTAACAAATGGAGAAAAAAGAATATCAGTATTCCTCTCAAGATGACTTATCTTATTTTTAGTATGACAAAGACAACTCACCCCAGGAGAAGTAGCCACGACCCTATATGGCTTTAGGTAAACGTTCAATCCAATTTCCTCAAATATATTTTTGAACAAAGAAATCACTTGCAGGGCCAGCATATCCTGTCTGACGTCATCACCCACTTTGAAGATGGCCGCTTGCCAGTAAATACTGCTGTCCTGGTTGTTGCGCTTGTTTTCTTCTGATTCTTCTGGAAATTCTGTAAAAACATTTGAGCATCGGAAGTGAACGACTTTTTCTGTTTTGCACGCGGTTTTGCACGATTACGTGACGGCAGCCATGTTGGATGATAGAAACAATGCAATCGCTTTACATGACGAAGAATTGAATTCCCGAGAGTAAAGGGTTCTACGGTTCTGCCATCTAACATTGCCACCCGTTCGATAATGCAAACCCTCTATAAGGGAGATGTCAGCCTTTGTTGACTGCCAATATTTAAACCGGTGAATCAAGTGTCAATCAAGTGGTAATGTTGGAATCTTTCGGGGCTTCCATCATTCTATCATCAGGGCACGGGTTCAAATCCCGTTCAAGACTCAGAATTTTTTCTGAGTCTTTCAATTTGCAGCTGCAGAAGTTGCTTCGAGTACTGCGAGGATCTGCTCAATTTGATACATTACAACCGCAGTACAAATATATATTTCATATATATTCTCATACACATATTCTGTCATTAAGTAGGTCCATAAAAAGAAATGGAACTTACCCTTTTTCACGTTAATATTTTCCAGTTCTGTAATGCCACATTTCTTGACACGAAACTTCGCCAAGAATGGAGCTTTAGCTGCACTCTGCATAGGCCTACCGGACTTCTGATCCACTTCTAATACCATTGCTTCGGGATTGCTCGGTAAATAAACACCTTTTTCAGCTGTGATTTGACTTAAGGCGTTCAAGCAAGCTTGTTTGCGTTCAGGACCTTTTGGGTATGGTCTGAAAGAAAAAAAGATGTGAGAAAAAGACGAATTGTAAACGATTTTTGTCTTGGCGATAAAGCAAAGGGCGATCTCCTCTGGAGTCATCCATTTTATGTTTCATTGGGAGAAATCCAATATTAGTCTACAAATAAATATAGTCCATAAATCATATGAGAATGTCTTGTTTTAAACGTATGTTTCAACACTTGACTGTGACCGACTAAAACTAGCTTTTAGAATGAGAAACTGTATGTATACCGAGACTGCGGGAATGCCGTTTGCTCTGACAACCATACTCTTGTTGGGGGTACGTATAATGTTATTGCATGTGGAATAGATAGGCAATACTTACTTAATGATAGCTGATATGTTAGTGACTTTATCAAAGAAGTCGAATTCTCTCTCATAGAATTCTCTGGCAGGTCCTGATATAGATTCAATGATCCTGTTGATCAGCGATTCCAGGTGATCACCAATCTGAGAGTCTTTGTGGGTAGCTTCCTCGTCCGTGAATATGTTTGTTTTCATGTTCCAAATAATCTGGGAAAGCAAGATTGAGCAATAGAGATTCAAGGCACTGAGTTACACGAGGCAGTTTTTCTTGTGATATGCAATGGAACGCTGTTGTGTTGCAAGAGGGATTGCGCGTGTAGCATCCCCATTGAAAGTTGCGAAAAAAGTCGAGTGAGCTTCCATTTTTCGCAACGTTGCAAGGCAAGTCGCAGCGTGTAACATACATCCCGCAATCTGCAATGCAACCAATGTCGCAAATCACCAATCAGAGCGTAGCTTTTCCTATTTCCTCCTAACATAGCGTTGCGCGCGTCTGACATCTGATTTGCAGCTTGCACTGCTCTGCCTTCGTGCAGCATTGCATTGAAAGTTGCAAGAAAAAATGCCTAGTGTAACCGGACCTTAAGGAAGTCCCTATCAATGCGAGTATCTTGAACAATGAAAGGTGAATCCGACTGCTATTGTGGTATACTCAAATTTACCTGGTGAGCTAATAACTGCGAGTGTTGTGAGGCCCACAGAATGTACTCGGAAACAAACCCCAGAGCATCGTATCGAGTTGCTTGAACCAGTTGAGGAATGTAGAAAAGTATAGAATTTGGCGGGAAGGACTGCAGAACCCGGATAGCGTACTGGGCTGTCAATGGATGTGGAGGATACTGCTGTGAAAAAAAAGCCATTGCTTGTACAGGAGGGACTGGGGCCCAACACAGGACGTACGTTAGCTCTGGGATGTCTGTCTTGACGGTTGTCGTGGTAACGAGAAACTATGGGGTACAAATAATTAAAGATTTTAACTTGGAGTTTCAAAAAATAAAAGATATATAAATGCATATATTTATTAAATATTTGAGATATAACGCGCGCGCTGATGGGTTGGCTACCGTGTTTATGTCAAAGGACAGAGACACTCGAGCAAAATTGACAAGCAATATAAACCGGCTGCTTGTGTCTCTGTACTGTGATATAAACACTCTGGGAGCTGTAGAGCACGAGGGGAGAAGGAGATGTGTTCCCAAGCCTGCTTCTCTCGTGTTCTACAGCTACCAGACTGATTATATCATAGTAAAGAAACATGCGCGCGCGTTTTATATTCCTTTTGAAAGATAATTTATATATACGCATATCTCTATTCTAACCTGTAACGCCTCAGGTAAATCAGACACGGCAGTTGGGTATAGTCTCACCAGACGAGATACTTCCTTATGTAAGGATGGTATTTCTTTGAACCTGTTTTAAAACATACGTCATCATTTCAAAATCATCTAAACCTCTAACCAAGATCACCTCATTTATTCTTACTGTTTGATTTATGAGACGATTGTCTTTCGTCAGCAGTCTTTCCAATCCGAAAATGGAAGGATAGTGATTACTTGGAACTGCCGGATGGCACTGTTTTTTCCCTTATGAATTAAAATATGCTTTACTTGATTGGACGATCGTTGGTATATGAAGTAAATCAGTATCCAATCAAAATGCCAACATTTATTGTTACCTGGCTGGTAGATAGACTGCAATGTCAGGTGACATCTGCCATGCCAGCCGTACTAGATCTCTCCATATTCGTTCCGTGAAGATGGTTTGGTTGGCCCAGTTGAGAAGTGAATCCTCGCCCTAGTATCCAAACACAATTGAAGGGTTAGATTACTAATAGACCATTTTAACTTGGGCAATTGTTTTGCCCATTTCAGACCACGTGTCATTTCTTTCAGAATAATATTGTTTGTTTCATTTACGTCCAAACAAAGAAATAATACTCGAGGGAATGACACGCGGTCTGAAATGGGCAAAACATTACATCCAAGCTAAAGGAGTATATTATTTTCCCGAATAACACTATTTTGGGCATTATAATTCAGCTCGTGCCAGCTGTAAGAGGACTGACTTTCGTCCAAGTCCGCGCGCAACTTCGACTCTCTCTTCTCGCTGCATTTGGAACATCGTGGTTTAAGGTGGCTGGACCCCCTCATTTACTACCGAAGTATGGTTATTTATCTAAACTCAAAAGTCTTGCTCGCTTCTTTCTTGAAGTTTTAATTTGAGGCATGTTCGCCGATTCTATTCACTCACACTGACAAAGTACATCATGACAAACGTCCCACGTTTGAATAAAAAAAACAACTGTTTGTTACCAAACTTCGGGGGTAAATCGGAAAGCAGCCAAGCGAGATGAGACCGTGCATGGTGCGAAAGAATTTGATGTTATGATCATTAGCAAACAATAGAATTCCCAGAGCATCAAATCGTTGGGAAACGATCAATGTTTTCTGTATTTCTCGTTCGCTTTAGATCGCTTTAAATGAGTTCATTAGTCTTGCAATTTTGTGTAATATCAGTTTAAGTTCAAATTTGTATCCTGACGTAATTTTGAGAGAAATGGTCAGCGAATTTTAGAATAATGGAAGATCTAGTAAGATTGACTAGAAAACTGCGATGAAAAGTGCGCATCAAATGTTTACCCCGTCTTCTGCACTATACGTTTTCACAAAATCGCATAAGTCGATTACCTTCGAGATGTTCCTTTTAAAACTAGATACATAGTAAAACTAAATGAGCAATGACTTTTGTGAATATATAGCTCTGAAATATTAATTTCGGCCGTATGAAATCCATTGTTTAGTTTTGAAGTAGATTATGCACTATATTTAAATAATCTCAAATATCTCATTATTAGCTAGATAGATTTTTTCAAAAATCCCCACAAATGGAGGCATCCAGTATATAATTATGTGGTACGAAGCATTTTAGTGTTGAACGCTCTGCAAGGCTAAAATTATTTTCTAAACGAAAACAAATATTTCATCATAATCACGTGTTATGACGTCCGATCTCACTAAAAATTGCATCAAATATTAATTCAATCTTTATGTGACTTATGTGCAAAAAAGATTTGCAATCGGATAAAAGACGTTTATGCACTAGCGTTCCAAAAGTGGAAGGTAGCGGTCAAGCGTGAGGGGGTCCAGCCACCTTAAGCAAAGCAAGAACAGAAGTTTGCGGAAAACTCTATAGGCAAACAAGATATTTAGTTAGATTCAAACCCTGCACAAAATCTTCGTGGAAAGCACTTCTCCTTCTCGGGCGGAGCCATTGCTTTAAGAAATACTAGTTTAGAAATTTTCGTACCTCAAAAGCCAGATCAGTTCTTGCAGTAGAATTGTGCCAAGTGGAAAGTCGATCTACTTCTTTACGAATCAGCGCTAAAATCAAGTTGCGCCGCTTTAGGTAGTCCTTGAAAGCATTTTGGTTGTTGGCGAAGTCCTTGGTATCAGAGACGCTGGTCGAACGTCTTGACGAAAGGTTACTTGCTAGTGGCATCGTGTTCATCCAGAGATTGCCCTAACAAAACAACACAAAAACATGGCAAAATAATGGTAATTTAGCTACGAAAGTTAAGCAATAAAAGAAATAAATAACTGATTGCGATACTTTGTCAAGCATCTAATATTTTGCAACACGCTACTAGGGTCTAATGCCGAATGAGGGCGCTATATTTGTCAGTCGTGCATGCGTGAGGTTACTTAGCAACACTGTCAAAATCCTCTACATGAATTTGACAGCCGCCGCGACAAATTAAATTTGCTCATGCTCAAGGGCATTGCAAACGCATTTCCAGCCGTTCTTAGCGGTCCGAAAATCCCCACCTAATACCGTCTGCTCAATGGAGCGCTCAATCCTGAAGATCAGAATATAAGTTCAATCAACGAGTCAAAAGTGTCACTGATCACCTGTCATGAAACTGCTTCGTTTTCACAGTGTATGTAGTACTATATACTTCTTCAACTATTCTTGGTTTGCAATCAATCCCAAGAAAGCACAATAACAAAAGGGATGTCCGCCATGTTGGAAGATATAACAAAAGAATTCATTGAAAAATCTTGTCAAATTCTTCCAACATGGCGGCTATGACGTCTATTGCAAACGAAGAATATATTTGTTCTTTAGTGGATCAAGCAAATATTACAGGAACATTTGGAGTAGAAGTTTTAAGGTGCCTTCAAGCTACATTTATTCTTGAAAGCGCTCACTCACGGTCTTCTAAAGAAAATTGCATTCGAGTGCCTTGATTTCAAGAACTCTTGTAATTGAGAAGATTCTTCGCTTTGTTCGTAGTAAAGCTTCCAACGTGCTCAAGGAAATAAAGGCTCATTATTAAGGAAAGAGAATCAGGCAATGTTAGATTTCAGTTTCCGATCAATTTTCGACGGAAATGCAAGACTAAGGCGCCGATTTCTTATGTGTTTTCAGTAATGTTAGGAATACAACATGGCTACTATTTTAGCCAATCAGGATTCAGCTCCCAGATTATAGTAGGTTAACTGTGTTTGGCCAGAGAATGAGAAAGGAATGTAGAGCTCGATTTAGTGGAGAGGAAAGCGTTCGGACCGACACTAAGAGCGGCTGCAAAGTAGACTACACTGTATTAGCAAATATCCTTAAAGAAAAAAAGCCCGGTTTTAAAACTGGTTTCGTTCGGACGCCGGTACATATTTAAAAGAAACATCCTACAATGGCAGAGTCTATCTCCTCCCCGCCTAAAGAAGGGAGAGAAAGAGGAGAAAATGATTCTCCGCATCCCGGCAATCGACCAAAATATTGAATGTTGGTAGTTATATAACCTGCGTCACACCCGGAATTCAAAAAATTCCGAAATTCCGGATGTGACGCAGGTTAGTAGTTACATAAAATCCAAAATGGCACGAATGAACGTAATGGAGGCTATTTTTACTCACCTGTAAGTACGGGCCCAAACCAGTCTGTGAACTAGAGTACTGAAACCCAGGCCCAGCTGAACTTTGTTGGCCGAGCTGGAATGGGTCGAGTGCGTTCATAAAGTTTTTCATGTATTTCTTGTCAGATAATATTGATTGCCAGAACTTGATGAGGATTTTGATATCTTCGCGTAGTTCGGTACCTTCCATGACGGGCCACATGGGCTCAACGCTTAAGAGAGAAATAAAAAACAAAAAAACAAAAAAAACCCATAAAATACTAATTTTAGGATTACTAGCAAATAGACCATTTTCGAGTTCCAAATTACCGCTGGGTTTCTTGATTGCAGACTCATTTACACAGGGTTAGAATATTCACGTGTTCTAGTAAAGGTCCGTGGAATTTCAGTGTTAGCATTGTTGAAGTTGTGCATTCTTTACTTTACCGTTGGTATTTGTGAATATTGTTTAGACGCTAGTGATAAAAGGGTAAATTTTACACCGTGAAAAGATAAAAAAAAACTTACGGACATTTCGGACGTTTCCTCTTTTACTCCGACGAAGGACTAGCGTCCGAAACGTCAGTAAGTTTTTTTTCTTCTTTTCACGGCGTAAAATTTATTCTTTTATCACTACTGTTTCATTAGAAACACCGACGCAGCTCACACTAGTTTTTAGCTAGTTATCTCTTCTTAGACGCTGATACGAGGTTAATGTAATGAGTAAATGAGTCTGTAATCAAGGAACTTAGAGATAATTTGGAACTCGCACCTGGTCTATTGTATGCAAACATCACTCCCCGTACGTTCCTCTTTCGTGAGGTTCGCTCTACTCGCACTAACACTAGATTCTATATTTACAACATACAGCACTTAACTCGCATGTTCACCGGAGGGAGCAGCACCCGAGAACCCGGAGAAAAACCGGCGTAGCAAGGGAGAGAACAACACATCAAACAAACTCAACTCAAATATGTTCTAGCCTGAGCCAGGTCACAAACGCGGACCACAGGCTAATGGGGTTTTCGAAGGCTACGAAAAGAATTTATTTCGATGCCAAGAAAATGTTTTCTTCTAGAAACTAAGAAAAATTAATCAAGTCATAGTTTCTCAGGCCGAATAATCGCGCCTTAGTCATAGTCTTCAATGTGTACGGCTCATTTGAAGTTCGACGTTTGACCTGAACCTAATTTGAACTAGAGAAATTCGATCATACACGAGCACTGAAGCAACCATCATGTTGTTTTGCTGGACTGCTGTTGTGACCTGTACGGAGGATTGAGCAAAACTGACATCCTATACCTTGACTTCGCTAAAGCCTTTGATTCCGTGGACCATGTAGTTCTCCTAGACAAGCTCAAATCGTTTGGAATATCTGGGCACCTCTTCAACTGGTTTGGAGATTATTCTACTGGACGCAAACAGAGAGTAGTTGTTGATGGTGTAGCCTCTGACTGGGCTCCTGTCACTTCTGGAGTTCCTCAAGGGAGCTTACTTGGTCCAGTTCTTTTCATCCTTTTTATAAATGACCTTCCAGAAGCTGTCTCGGCATGGTATAATCGCTGCTTTATGTACTGATGATACTAAGTTATACAAGAACATTACATCTGTTGAGGACTCTGAAAATCTTCAACAAAACACTATCCAACTTGCCAATCTGGAGCCCGCGATAACAATATCAGGTTCAACGCTACCAAGTGCAAGGTGTTTTCAATTACACGCAAGAAAAATCCAGTCAATTATAATTATGATCTCAACTTATCCAAGCTCCTCCATGTCAAAGAAGGAAAAGACCTTGGCATTATGGTCAAAGATAATCTTTCCTGGGACTCACATATTCACTTCATCATCGCCAAAGCCAACAAGATGTTAGGATTGCCCTTGTTAACGAACATCAAAGTTCGCAGAACCCTGTATTTGTCCTTGGTCAAGTCCAAGCTTTGCTACGCTACGGTGGTTTGGTCGCCGCACCAGGTCGCGATGTAGGCTAAAATCGAACGCGTCCAAAGGCGGGTAACTAGATGGATTCTGAGAACAAGATTAGGTGACACCAACTATAAAGAACGCCTGCAAGCTCTCCATCTGCTTCCCCTGTGCTACGACAGGGAAGTCAAAGACTTAATATTCTTCTATAAAGCTCTTTATGGACATATTGACTTTAACATTAGTGACTTTGTCGTCTTTAGTAAGCATAGTAATATACGTAACTGTCTTAATCCTAGATTGATGCTCAAGGTTCCTTTCTGTAACTCTAATACTTTTCAGGCCTCATATCGTTAAACTTTGGAATTCCATTTGTAAATCTTCTCCTTATACATGCTTTTCTAGTATAGCTACTTTCAAAAACCACATTTCAGTACGTTACTTTTCTTTACTTGATTCTGCTTTTGATATTGACAGGTCTTGTACATGGTCTGTCTTTCGACAATGTCCCTGTCATAGAGGTTAACCTCATAAAGTACACTAGTTTTATCTTAATGAAGTTATTTTTCCATTCTTATTTTTATTTTTACGCACAATGTTATATTTTTTGCATATATTTTTACGTTTAATTATTTCAACATTTCATGAGGTGGTCACCTCGCATGGGTCTCGTGTCCCGTTCGTGACTTTTCTTTCTTGGTAACTATTATTATTTTTCTATTCAACACATTGTAATATTAGTTTCCCAATAAAACTGTTTAAAAAAATTATAGCCGATCGCATCAAGCTTGTTTATTCGCTTCGTTTATAATGTTGCTTTTATTTAATTACCATGAAACTTTCATCAATTAGGCAATAATTGAAGTGAAGAAATAGAAAACGCGCGCGCGCGCTGTGTGCTGTAAAAATATATGCAAAAAATCTAACATTGTACGTAAAAATAAAAAATAAGAATGGAAAAATAAATTCATTAAAATAAAACTAGTGTACTTTATGAGGTTAACCTCTATGACAGGCACATTCTCGAAAAGCAGACCAGGAACAATGGTACAACCTTAATGGTATTGTGTATGAAAAGTGAGCAAAATCGAGGTTATAAAATGTTCGCATTATTTTCTCAAAATCTGCGCCACAGAGTCTTTTTAAGCTTTGATATTTTGTAAGTCATATATCATAGTTTGTGTAAATGAAGTAATTTGAAAATAAAACGAGGGAAACACACAGAATTTGTTTTTTTCTTACTTTTAATATTTCCCTATAACTTTGATTTATTTAACGCTATTTCAAAACAAAATTAACTATTATAAACTTCAATTATTGTCTAATATTTGATTTATAATTATAATTATCTATAACTTTGATTTATTTAACGCTATTTCAAAACAAAATTAACTATTATAAACTTCAATTATTGTCTAATATTTGATTTATAATTATAATTATCTATAACTTTGATTTATTTAACGCTATTTCAAAACAAAATTAACTATTATAAACTTCAATTATTGTCTAATATTTGATGAAAGTTTCATGGTAATTAAATAAAAGCAACATTATAAACGAAGCGAATAAACAAGCTTGATGCGGTCGACTATAAATTGTACCCAACCACCTTAAAACCTTCTATTCTGTGATATAGTCAGTATAGTACGAGAAAAAACTCAACTGTTTGAATGATATAAAAAGTAAAGTACCTATATTTAACGTCGGTAGTTCCTTCAGTTGAAATTCAACTGCTATCAATGGAAGCCGACGGTGCGCACTTTACCCCCTCTCTCCATCAGTGCTCTGTTTTAAGAGTATTCAAAGCTGAAGCTACACGGATTACAGAGAAGTCGAAAAAAAAGGTGGAGATCCTAAGGATCGAACGTGGACCTCAAGCTCTGAAGGTCATATACACTTCATAAGAATCAAATAAAGGAAATGCCAAAGACACTGAAAAAAATCGTATTCTTAAATGAAGGAAAGTTTTATTTTTCTGCATTATTTATATAGTTTGAATATGAGAAGCGAAACGATAAGAGAAGGGAACAGGTGATGATAAAGGAGTTTCATGAATAGAGACAGAGAAAGGCGGTTTGGTTTAAAAGACAGAACGCAGGTGGAAAAAGCTTAATTGAAAACATCTTTTTATGTCAGTTCCGGCCTTTATCTGTCTTATTGAGCTAGTTGCTTTAATTATATGTCTTCTATTCATGGGGATTTTTCGCATTTATTTAAAATTCAGCGGAAAATTGGACGCACAAAAACGACAAAACAAAAAAGAAGAAGAAAAAGAAGAATAAGCAAGAAGAAAGAGAAGAAAAGAAGAAGAAAAAGCATCCTCAATAATGACAGAAAAAGAAGACAGAAAGAACCGAAAAGAAAAGCAAAATAAAACCGTCAAATACCGCCTCCACCGCCACCCCAACCGACACCAAACCCTCCCCCCCCACCCCCAACAAAAGAAAAGAAAAAGAAAGATAGAAGAAAGAAAAGGAGGAGAAAAAGACAGGGGAGGTAACGATTGATTTCATGATTGGTGATTCCATCTAGCCTCCTTACACAAAGAACGTCTGCAAAGGAGACTCAAATCTTTAATATTAATTTCCGTGAGCCGCGATCGTACTTTTTAAATCGTCGTGAACTGTGCCGAGACCCCCCTTGGGCCTCTGAATAGCAATAACAAAAAGAGGAAGGTTAGGTGGACTGACGGGTGGCCTTTATCACCGTAAATACATTGCTTTCATAAATATATGATCGTGAATAAAAGTTGGGCATTAAAATAACGACGATAAAGAAAAACATATACATGAATGAATGAAAGAAGGAAGGAGGGAAGGAAGAGAGGAAGGAAGAAAGGAAGGAAGAAAGGAAGAAAGGAAGGAAGAAAGGAAGGGAAAATAGGAAGAATGGAATCGTTTTCATTTAAACAGGCTGGTTCCATATGTTAAATAAAAACACTTCTTTACAAAGCAGTGTGAAAAACTACGGTATACATTATTGAACTTCATAACACAGAAATCAGATAAAAAACCTCAGAAATATTCAGAAATTTGATAGTAAAAATACCAACATGCGTAATAAGTAAATTACGAGCCTTAGATGAAACGACTGAAGAAGAGTGCCATACAAGCCTTTCACAACTTCAAGTCGCGTAAAAAATGAGCCAGCTCAACTAGAAACTGATTAAATTTAATTGACATTTTGTTGGCCAACAAACAAACAAAAAAAGGTGACAGAGAGAGAGAGAGAGAGAGAGAGAGAGAGAGAGAGAGAGAAGAATACCCGCATTAACCAATATGTTTCACTTTCCTTAGTATAACCAGACATGCATCTCTGACCTCTCTCATTCGTACCACATACATGATGGGGTTCACTAACGACTTCATGTTCACTGCCAATGTAGCATAATTGATTGCTACTGTTGCTATTCGATGTACACCAACAACACTAATATATCCAAAAACACAAACAGTCGGTATGTAGCACAATATTATCATAATGAAGACAAGTACCATGGTAATTAAAGCTCTTTCGTACTGACTAACATCGAAGCAAGGCCGTTTAACATGAGTTCTGGAGGTGCCATCGGCATACGAATCAGCGTCCGAAACTTCTTCTGGTTTGATCTGTGCGCAGTATTTTCGCAGTGCACTGAATGACTTGACATAGAGAACTATAAGAAGAACAAGAGAGGCGACTAGAATGACGGCTGCTGCGGGAATGAGCGCTTTAACCACTTGAAACATCGAGAGAAATCCTACACATACAGAAAAAACCCAAAGTCCAATGACAATGATCCGTACACGCGTCAAGGTTACCGCAGATTTATAGCGCATTTTTAGTCTTATTGCAAGGTATCGGTCAATGCTGATGGCAACAAGAGAGGAATAGGAAGCCGTAGCTAGTGAAATGGTTACTTGTCTTGCGGGTAAAGCCAGGCGACAAAACAGTTGTTCGTTATGCATAACATCAGACATGGTAAGCGCCACCAGCAAAGGTTCCGCCAACAAACCAAGCAAAAAATCAGTAAACGCAAAACTTGTCAACAATATGTAAGACGGCCCTCGTAAGGTTGAGGTTGTGAAGCAGGCTATTATCACAATACCGTTCAACATCACCGTAGGGACAGCCAGCAAGATGTTCATGATAAAAAATGCAATCAAATGTTCACTTGTGGATGGAATTCCTATTTCTGTACGAACGTTGTAACTAAGTAACTCCTTTAAACACGTAGTGTTGTTCATAATGAAGTCTTGTGATCGTCCTAGAACATCCTTTTAAAGTTCCCGAAGGCTTGTTTCAATGATTATTTCTTTTCAAATCATTTCGATTTCAGGTGGCCTTTTTAATCTTAGAAAGCTCGTTAACATTTTCACATGCACCTGCGTAGTATTGTCAATGCAATGTTCAAGGGGACTGAACTATGTGGTTCAAAAGACTTGGCTCTTTAGACAGTCAAAAATGTTGTATTGTAATTTTAATTTCTTAATACGCGTCTTTCTTATAACGTATGCAGAAGATATTACATGGCCGGATACGGACTGGATATGGATTTTATCTTCGAGTTGTGTTGAGGTAATAAGTGAGTATATTGAACGAGAAAGACATTTTCAACTCGAGAAGGTAAAATTCGTATCTCCAAGCGGCCATGTAATATTCTGTTCATTCTATAATTATCGATGAAATACAACTTTTACAATTTTTTCATTCTTGATTATTTTCACATGTGAAGATAAATAATAGAGAAAAATAGATATTTCATCGATGGCTATTTTTTTAAAATATATAAACAAATGGTATGATCATGACAACAAAGAACAAAATATAACATACTAAAAAAGACCTTGAATTCTGATGTATAATACGAGTCGAATCGGATCGAGATATACACCTGCCTTTACACAACGAAAGTAATAAAAAATGTTTTACACAATATTGATTGTTCCAATCTCGTGGACGCTAAAACACATCACGAAGAAACTAATGTTACAGTGTGTAAAACAGTAATCGATGCCTCATTACGACAGCAGGACAGTAGTCGATTATTCCTGTTAAACAGGAAAGTTATTATTATTACAGCAATAAAGTCGTCATGTTTTATGTCATCGGGGAGATTGTTCTAGAGCACAGGCGCAGCTATTGCACAAGTTCTATCAACAAAAGTAGTTGTTCTAGATTTTGGTGTATGGAGGAGACTAGTACCCCATTCACACCAAGGCTTAAACATGTTTTAAAGTGGTTTAACTAAACAGGTTTGGAAAACTATCTACGAACACTGCACAATATTTGGAGAAATAATGCATGTAAACTATCCTTTGTCTTGCTGTGACAATATTAATTAGAAAGTTTCATTATATTGTAGGTTTCTAGTTTCTCAATTTTTTTCCTAATGAAAACATAGTTTAACTAAACACGTTTAGGTGTGAATGGGGTATAGGAGGGGAAGAAACATCTGTTCTGGTTTGTCTTTCATTTATAAGATCGGTTCAGTCAGTCAAGGATTTCCTTTATGTATTTGATGGCAACACACTTGTTAAACCAAATGCGGTATACATGCCAAAAGTGGTAGTACATCATAAACGTGAAGCAAGAAGAAATTTATTGCATTTATAATCAGCATGTGTTCTCTTAAGGCTGGTTCACACTAGCGTTGTAAGCTCCAGAGTCGGAAACGGAAGCGCAAGAAGCTTACGATATGGTGGTCAGTGTGATCTAAAACAACGCAAGCAGAATCGTAAGCCTCGATTCGACGCTCGCGTCTTAGTTGTTCCCATAGTTATAAGGCTTGCAAAGTTTTCTGCTCAGTGTCAATGGCCAAAATTGGTCAAAACTTCCGATTCCGATTCTTTGTTCACACTTGATCATCATGATTCGAATCGGAAGAAAAACTTCTGATCCTTGCAATTCTGTCGCCCTTCTGCTTCCGATTCCCACTCCGATTATTGGTTCACACTGCTACGCCCTTGGGCATTCAAATCACTTAGTCATCTTGGAATAAGTAATTAACTCTCTTTTTATCTGATCTTTTTTCCAATTCGTTGAATAGCGCTGTATCCCTTGATTACAGACTCGTTTACTCAGGGTTAGCTTCGCTTCAGCGTTAAAATATGAATGCACAACTTCAACAATACAAACACTTGACAATTCCACGGACCTTCGCGAGAACACTGAAATAAATATTCTACACAAAACTGATAATAACCCTGAACAACAGACAACTTGAAACTGGAGCAATAAAGGATAGTAGCACGTAACCGGACGCAAGTGTTTACCGATTACTTGAATATGCGACACACCAGCAACACTTAAAGAAAGTTAACCAATCATGAGTGAAAACTTGAACTAATCGGGAGAAAGCAACGCAGCCTAGATATCTTAGAAAACCTTTGATTCTATCAGCAATCATGGAAATGATAGATGATGATTGTCGGAGGAAAATATAATACTGATTCTTCCTCCTAATTTGTTAAGGTTATTTATTTTAGATTATATTCAAGCTGTCTTTCGGTTAGTGTCCCCCAACTGTAACGACCGATAGACGGTCGACTAAGGCAGTTGGGTACCAGAAGTTCTACTGTGGTACTAACTGCATACCAGAGGCGGTTGGCGATGAGAAAGGTTCAACTACAGTGTGCTTGCTATCACACATTTGTCTCATCTTTCTCAGCACCTGAAGACATGCTTGTCGAATCTCACTCATCCTTACGATGTAAATTATAGGATTGATACAGGAATTGACATATACCGCAGTAACAACGAGACAAAAGATCGCCGCAACGTCTGCATTAACTTCAGCAAATGCGACAGCAATAAACATGCACGACAATGGCAGGTAACAACCAATGATGAATGCAAATAACCAAGCCATAGTCATAAGAACTTTACGGTACTTTGTTACGTTAACGCAATGCCTTTTTGCAGTATCACAGTACTCTTGTGGGTTTATCTGTGCGCAGTGTTCTTTCAAGGCGTGGAAGGACTTGACGTAGCAAACAATCAAGACAACCAAACAAACTGCAAAAAGCGCAACAGCTGGGAAAACGAGAATGGAAATTTCTTTTCTGGTGGAAAGAAAACCAACAGCGATAGCAAATAACCATAACCCAATCACCAACATACGCACTCGAAACATCGTTACACGGAATTTATATTGTAGTTTGAGATAAATGGCGAGGTATCTATCGATGCTGATGGCGACAAGAGACAAGAAGGAAGCCGATCCGAGCGTCACAGCAATCTGTCGACTAGGTAAAATCAAACTACAGACCATCTCAGAATAGTTTGAAAGATCTGCCACAGCCATTACCACTTGGATGGGATTGACTATCAAGCCAACGATCATATCAGTTAAAGCCAGACTTGAGATTAGGATATAAGAAGGGCTTTGAAGAGTAGGCGTTATAAAGATCGCTAGGATAACGATACCATTACCGAGGATAGTAGGAAGCGTCAGTACAGAGTTGAAGACAGCAACAGTGATAAACAATCCTTTGTAACCTGGATTTCCAATCTCAGTTCGAGCAAGCATACCTTCAAAGTCTCTTAGACAACTGATTCTGCTTTCGTTAATAAGTGCCATGAGATTTTCACGATTTCAAGATTTTGAAGTCAAGACCAAGCAAAGCAATATCCACCTAGCTTTTCAAATTGAATCTTTGAAACAGTGATATACATAGCTGTCAAGACCATGTTTGTTTAAAAAAAACCAAGATGGCATCAATTACAGCGGTAATTAAAAAACGAAGACCGAACCTGCTTAATCGTTTCATTATAAGTCATAATACTTATAGTTCTTGAGAACAATAGTCAAGATCAGTCAAGAGATACCTGAGCGGCAATTGGGTAATCATTTTGATATGAGAAAAGAATGTTTTTATGAGACTAACGATGAAGGGAAAAGGTTGCACAAATCGGCATCTGTTAGCACAGTCATGTAAGAGAGAAAAAATGAAACAGTGTTTACCAATTAACGGCAATGAAATTACGAAATCGTTTAAGTGTTACAAACAGCTGGGCAAGAAACACTATTTTCCAGCTGCACTGTCTTTAAAAGTTAAATAATTTTAAAAACAAAAATAGAAAGAAAGAAAAAAGAAATTTCTTAAGATCTTTCCATTGAAATATTTTTGTTTGAAATAACAAATTAAATTCGCCTTTCTGAACTTCAAAAGAATACTTTTAACTCAGTACCTCGTGGCACAAAGGATTATGGGCCTGAGTTCAGTGACGACATTAAAAAGCTTCGTCATCTAGCATTCATATTCATTTGCCCCTAATCCTGTGCACCACGGGGTAGTTACCAGTTCCCCTCATAACAAATGAATTCTATTAATTGTATTCGTACCTGAAATAGTCCAATGCGTTAGTGTAGATTCTTTCCCTCAACACATTTTTAGCAACAGAGTTCGTCAAGAATTCCCCTTGTAGGATTGATAGACCAAGTTGTAACAGTCTGAACCTAGGTCTTAAAGCTGCGATGTGCCGGGAAAGTAGTCCAGAACGACTCAAAGTAAGAGTTAGCGATCGTTGTAAGAGTGTCGCTATTATTTCCACCTGGAACACAAACAAACAACCTTGCTTAACGGATGAAATGCTTGGAGATAAAGAACGGGATTTTGGTTAACATTAACTTGCACAACGCCGCACAAGCGTAATGTAGCATAGCAAAGTATAGTGTAGTGCAGTGCAGTCTAGTCTAGTCTAGTCTAGTCTAGTCTAGTCTAGTCTAGTCTAGTCTAGTCTAGTCTAGTCTAGTCTAGTGTAGTGTAGTGTAGTGTAGTGTAGTGTAGTGTAGTGTAGTGTAGTGTAGTGTAGTGTATCGCAGCGTAGCGTAGTTTAGCGTAGCGTAGCGTAGTGTAGTGTAGTGTAGTGTAGTGTAGTGTAGTGAAGTGTAGTGTAGTGTATTGCAAGTGCATTGTAATGTAATGTTGTAGGTGTGGTGTAGTGTAGTGTGGTGTAGTGTAGTGTGGTGTGGTGTGGTGTGGTGTGGTGTGGTGTGGTGTGGTGTGGTGTAGTGTAGTGTAAGTCTTACTTGATCTGAACTATAGTACTTGGCAATCTCAAATCTCTGAGCAAGGAACTTGATCCAGACATCATGTGCACCAACTGCAGGAGGTGAAGGTATGATTTTGTTCTCCTCAAATGACGCCAGGGGGCTTTCTAATGTTTGATCGCGTGAGAAAAGACCCACCCGACGACATACAGTCCACTGCCACGCCCAACTTATCTTGCTCAGAATCTAATAAAACAAAGTACCAATATGTTGTTCATTGTGTTTTACTTTAACAAACTCAACTAAAGCATGGACGCCTTTTATTGGTTATTCTAGTTCCCGTTCTCTCCATTAATGAAAACTTGGAGAAAATCCTGGTCGTCAAAAATCGAATTTCAGCCGTAAGTATTGATCGAATTTGGAAGTGAAAACGAAACATTTGCTGGTCTTTTTTTGATGGATTTTTAACACCTTAAAAGGTGTTACAACTGAAACGGTTTGTAGAGCAATACTGTTGCGTTAATGAAAAGTTGGCCTCGTGTCGTGAACACGGTAAGCGCGGCAACACAAACCGACGGCAACAATGTTGTGAGTTTTACAGGTCGTTCAAAAGCCTGCAACATGTTGCCGCAACAAGTTATCGTTAAAACTTATAACATTCACGCCATTGGGACTTTTCTGAGATTTATAAACAGAATGCATTGTGGTCTAGAATCGGTATAAACAACACCATATAAGGTATGATGAACACAAGATGTTTGTACCCAAGCTAGACCACAATTCACCATGTTCGCTATCACAGAAAAGATCGAAGTCACACGACAACAACTTTCATGTTGCGCAAAAAATTGTCGTTGCGTGTCACAGCATGTTGGCCGTGATTTTAAAAAAGGAAAAACTAAGATACTCCGATGCACCATACCATCCCCACGTACACTGGTCTACACATCATACTGGGACTTTACTGCGTGGAATATATATTCATTAAAACAATAATAATATAAAAAAAGATATACTTGAAGTTCGAGGTCCTTTCTTGCTCCAAGAATCCATTCCCAGCACGACACTGCAGTAGACATGGCTTCTTCAGTGAAGATCTGCGCAGGACACCAACACACATTGTGTATCAACTGCCTATTTACTTCTGCAAAGTTGAAGATCACAATAAAGTAAGAAAACAGTTACTAGGTAAACGCAGATGAGTACTAATGAATGTTCATGCGTAAAAGTGCCACCCCCAAATAGTGACTTGGAACAACAAAGATACTATACAAGTGAATAAAGTGAATAATTTAAATCTAGAATGATAACTTATTAATATAATAACGCTTATACATCTAACTACAAAAGAAATTGTATTCATTAATTAATTTATTTTTGTATACTAAATAACTAATTAGACATTTTAGGGTTGAATACGGGTGGACATTTTTTCTCCTTGTATTTCGTGTCGCCCCGTCGAGCTCGACAAAATACAGCAGACTCGATATTATATCCACACAATAGTTTACAAATATTTACAAATTTTAAATATTATCATTACTATCATTAGCGTTCATATGAAGGCATCGCAGTTTCAGCATAGGGTCAGTCAGAGGCAAATGACGCGTCACTGCTTACCTTTAGTAGTAACAATCACTGCTGTTGCTTTAAAAATGGCAGCTGTAAACGGTTCTCCACCACCAGCAACAACACTATCTGTCAACTGTTTGTTGAGAATTTGGCATAAATTTTGGGTTACTTCCCCTTTCCCTGTCTGGCATGCTAGAGCTTCCTTCATACCGATAACCTAGAAACGTTGAACTGTTAGTCAAGTAAGCTGAACGATAAATATTGTTGGTATGTGACGAAACAAGCAAACCAGCAAGTCATCCAGTCCATACCGAACGACCGACCGACCGACCGATACACAGACCGGCAGACAGACAAACAGAAAAACAGACAGACGAATCGAATTATTTCAATCATTTACCTCACCAACATATTTACTTCTGAGAGTCAATCCCGAGGACACTTCAGCACAATTATTCTTAAAACAGCCTGGTCTTTTCACTAGAGTTGTTGCGCTCAGTGACGCAGAAAACTGGTTTAGTCCTGCGTTCTGGATGATATTCTCCATAGCTAAGGCAAGTCCCGTGTGATGTGATAAGGACATAGAATCGTGCTCTCTCGCCATTATGTAATCCTGTATAACATGGAAATATGAAAGATCTACTGAGTACACGCTTCACATTATTCTCGGCTCCACTACAATAACTAAAAACTAGCATAATCTTGGGGGAGGGGGTGGCCTTATAATGAAATAGTCGAGTTTTCATTGCAGCAGATAGCGAACCCTCTTTTTACAAACTTCAGCTTTCCGGTTTCCTTTTCAGATTTTTTTGCATACAAGCCTCAGTCCCAAACATATTAGACACGACGGCTAACTCTATTATTTCTAAGAGTTTACCTTTCAATAAGCCTTTGATCAAGAAGCATTGCTTCTACTACACAACTATTCCATCGTGCTGAGCGAATGGAAAAGTAGTCCTGGGGTTTCTGGACGTGCATTATCCATGGTACCTAAACCTTGCATCACTGTCCCTTGCTCATTTTAACACGAGTCTTGTCAACTAACCTGCAATAGCGAGCGTGTGGCCTCAGGTGCCCACTTGATAGCCTCTTGTAAAATACCACTGCAGCGCGCAGCAAAGTCCATCACTGTCCCTTCACGTCCATCAATCTCTTCATGTACCATCAGCTTATAGCATGTCCCTGGTACGACTACTTCCATGACTTGGTGATTTTCGTTCTAAGATCAAAAACGATCAAAACATATTTAAAAACGTTAAATCCTACCAAAATTTTGCAGATCCCCCTCAATTTCACCTGTCCCCCCCTCCCCCCTCCCCCTCTGCCATACATTATGAACGCAGCCTTATAATTTGAAAACAAGCCAAGCTAGGGGGACAAGACTAACATGTATACTCACAGGTTGATGTAATGTTTGTGACAATGTATGCAGCAAATCCAGACTGAAATGTAGTACGGTGCTATTCCATAACAGATGCGGGAATCTTTAATACAACAATATATAAATATTTAGTACGTATTCAAGGATAAGACTCGGAGAATGCATATTTGTAACAGCAGACCATGCCCAAACATTAGTTCAGAGAGGAATTACCATATCAATGTTTAGGGAAAACCTAATGCGCTCGGTATTTTAAAGTCTTAGGAAAAAAGCCAGTTTAGGGTAGTTTTCAAACAGACGCGCCAAATCGTACAACTTGCAGTCGTAGAGAAAAGACGGTGACGTCTATCTAGGCGTTTTCATGACATTCCATAGGCAAGCGTCCTTCAAACCTTATTGTATTTCGACAATGCCATGGAAACTCTTCGATTGACGTCCTTTAAAACTCCATTTAGTCGCGATAAAAATTGTACGATTTAACACGTGCATGGTTGGAAAGCACTGTAATTTGCGGATGGCTTAAATTACTTGGTGAAACAAAGGTTTTTATTTTGATGAGAATAAACGTGGCCGCCGCGTGAGTAAGCCATTTCTACTTACTTATCAACAAGAGACGACAAGTATTTATCAGCAACTCGGCGAATTCTTTTAAACAGATGGTTAAATTTGACTAGCAAGAACTGCGCATGCTCTTCCAGTTCTTTTTCACGTTCCGCTGTCCTTGGTTTACTGGCCATGGCATTGAGGAAGAACGAAAAGGCTTTATCTCCAATGGCGGCAACACATTGCCACATTCCTGTCATCAAATAGTGCAAAGATTCAAAATATTATTCACTTTTGTGTGCAGTCATACTTGAAAATTAAATAGTCTTTTTTGAGCGCATGTGTGAAGGGAAGTAGTTAGACTAGACTAGTAAACAACCTTTCGTTCGTGTGCCCCAAACCTCCTCCAGCACAAAACATTTGTCAGAAAACCAATAAGTAAAGGTTTCGCGCCAAAAGCTAGACCAAGCCAATCAAAATGACCTGGAAGGACCATGATGCATTCTAATGTTTGTTTCTTAATTAAAAAACGTGAAAATAAGATAGTAGCTCAAAAAACACTGCATTTAAAACGTGTGAATGTGATTACGCAAATGCAAATGTCAACGTAAGATCCGTTTTTCAGAATATCTAGTTTTTAGGATCTATTGTTTTTAGGATCTATTGTTTTTAGGATCTATTGTTTTTAGGATCTATTGTTTTTAGGATCTATTGTTTTTAGGATCTATTGTTTTTAGGATCTATTGTTTTTAGGATCTATTGTTTTTAGGATCTATTGTAATAGCTCGATTTAAGAAGAAAAAATATTCTGAACTTCTCATTGATTATTCATTTTAAGAGTACTCCACGTCAAATCAAATCAAATCAAATAAGACCAAGAAGAAATCTGTTCAGGTGATCCATCGAAAACAAGGCGACCAAAGTAAGAAAAAATTACAACAATCCTTTGCGCGCGTTCCCCGAGATCACCTGGTTAAAGGTATAGAAAACCGTACGAAAACAATGTCTATCCAATCATACCTGCTTTGTCTTTCTGAACAGCTCGGTCTTCAAGATACTCAAAAATGGAATGGAAAGAACCAGAATCCGAGGATACTCGAAGCGTCTCTAATCTGTATACAGACAGTAAGTAGGTACACTGGCCAAAGTTAAGCTTGCTGACCAACGCGGCGATTTCTGGTGAATTCCCGATGGTCTCCAGGACTTTAGTGCGGACTTCGTTCAATTCAGCCTTAAAAATAAAGCGATACCCTTAGATTCAGGAAGAAAAGATCACAGCCTGACACCTGCAGGTATGGTTAGCACGCTGATATGTAAGATTCTAACTCCCCTGTGATCTCTTTAGCTTTTTTCGATAAGCAGGTAATTTGTCAGATCAGAGGTATGTTGACCTGTTAAAACCCAAGGGTGGTCAAACAAAAAAAAAAAAATTCAGATGTTATTATCTTGTGTTGTTATCAAATTTGCTCGGTCAAATGTCCGGCAAACGAAAATCATTTACCAGTCAAGTTGTCATTTTTACCGGACATTTCTCCGATGACCTGTAGACACTTAATTGTTTGAAGCCTTGGTAAAATCTATCAGTATGTGATATCATAGCTGCCATGTTGGATGACATAGTAAAAGAACATCCAACATAGCTTGCGTATCGGCGCTTTGGGGACGAGGAAGCTGGTTGAGGAGGAAGGAGAGTGGGACTGGCTCACCTTCCCCTCCCCTCCCCCTCCCGAACGCTGTTATGGATCTACTTGTCTCTTACCGGTGCAACAGCATCGTTCCTCAAAGCAGAGTTGTACATTAATCGTGACCTCAAGTGCTCAGCTCCAAGAAGAAGAGGTGACTTGGCAGCAATGGTACACACCCCTACATACCATTCATTAGGCCACAAGGTTGAACCCTCAACACCAAACCCCATCACCACACAATACAACCAGAAGTCCCAGAACAATTTCTGCAGACGTGGTTTAGGGTCTGTGATTGGTTGAAGTCGAGCAACTACAGTTGCGATGACAGGAATCAAGACGCCTAGGTTACCAGCACTTGACGAGGCCTTGATAGCAAATGGGCTCTTTTCGCTTGCTCTCTTGCTTTCCAAACCAAGCTGTACAAACAACTCGAGTACTCTTACTAAGAAGTCCTGTAACATGACCTCACCCTTGAGGTTCGATGCCAGGTTAGTATAGGCATTGAGTACAGCAAGAGCACAGTGTCGATATCCCTGTGTTGTTTCTCTTACAGCTGTTGGTTCTCTAGAATATGCCATTGAACCAGCATCAATAGTGATCTTCATAAACATACCCATAATCTGCTGGTACATTTGATCCGATCCCGTCAGAACTAGATTACCCAGTTGTTCAACAATCAGGGGATCTAACGATGAAGGGGGATGGCAAAACCTGTGCTGAAGAATTGTCAAAACTGACTCCGTGGACTCAGGAACAGTGTGCAACTTAAAAGCCACATGACCGAGAGTAATGATCGCATTGGTTGAAATGAGGTTAGCTGTATCATAGTCTACATTCTCTAAAGTGTATAACTTATTTGATAATGAAGTTAAGAAAGCTTGAACACAGTTTTCATCCACTGCTTGACCTGCCTTTAGAGCCCTGCAGATGCTTTCAAGTGCAGTTTTCTTAAGCAAATGAGCAAGCGAGTCTTTGTCCATACTCTTATCATCACTCACACCCACAGTCATTGCAGGGGTGTTGTCTTCAGCATCTGTCACTGACATGACGATTGTTGTTGTAACTTTCTTTGTTGACTGGTCCTTCCTGGCCAGCACAGGGGCTGGTGTCAGAAGGAAATCACGAAAACAAGCCAGAACAGTGTTTGCCATGTGGGGGAACTTTTCAGCAAGGGTAGCCAGCCCTTCTAAGCAACATGTAAACAAACATATGTCAGTTTGCACCAGCGATGCAGCTAAGTTGGAGCACAGAAATTCTGAAATATTCTGACAGAAAGTATCTGCATCTTGGTCTTCCTGTGCTGTCCAAACAGTCAGGTCAACACTTGCAGAAACAGTCTGTAGCTTCCATTTGAGATTGGTAATGCTGTGGTCACTTCTTTTGAGAACTTCTGACTTCTCTGCTAGAAAGATCTTTCTTCCTATTTCTTGTGCTTTGCTGGAAAGCTTTGGTGGCATGCCTATTATGGATAAAATTAAGTTATATTATTATTATTAATAATAATCAATGAAAATAACAATTTGTTGGAGAATGATGTTTTTCAATTCAGACATGGAAACAGTAACCAGCCTTATTGAAGAATGCTGACAGCAGTACAATAGCTGCATGTATAAAGCCATTTGTTATTAGAATATATCCAACTAGCTTATGATATTGGCACTGACAGCAGTACAGTATCTAAATCTCTGAAATGTATGCATGTATAAAGCCATTTGTTATCAGAATATATCCAACTAGCTTATGATATTGGCACTGACAGCAGTACAGTATCTAAATCTCTGAAATGTATAAAGCCATTTTTTATTAAAATATCCAACTAGCTTATGATATTGGCACTGACAGCAGTACAGTATCTATTGTAAATCTCTGAAATGTATGCATGCATAAAGCCATTTGTTATTAGAATATATCCAACTAGCTTACGATATTGGACCCTTCTTAAAAGCATTGTGGATGCAAGGACAACATGGAAATGCAAAAGAAATCACACTTTTTCTTCCTAGAATTTGTGGCATTTCTTTTGTATTTCCATGTTATCCTTATATCCAGGATACTTTTGAGATTCAGGGTGCATTAGTTGAGCCATGTTAACTATGAAATACCTGGAGTTGTCCGGTAGACATCTCTCAGTAGTCCCATCATGGACATTGTGATTACTTCTTTAAAAGACTTGTAGGCAAAACTTTCCTGAAGGGCACCAGTCTGTGCAGCAAAATGTATACATAATTAGAATAACATTAGCATACTTAAGTCTATAATAGGCCTTGAGTTCGATAAACAGTATGCATTGTGGTCTAGATTCAGTACAAACAACACCATATAAGGCATGATGTTTGTACTGAAGCTACACCACAATGCACCATGTTTGCTATCTAAGAAAAGGTTGATGGCTGAGGTCAAATGTTGAACTTCACTTGAGCTGAACCTAATAATGATTGAAACAATGGATAACAAGGTGGTTTTAATTAATTGATGTCATTAGGTTCAGCTCATGTGAAGTTCAACGTTTGACCTTAGTCTAACCAGTACTTTTTTAGTTCTTTTTTTCCTTTTCTACTTACCTCAAGGCATTCTGACAAAATACCATCTATTGCAGCAAGTATTTGAGAATCCAGCATCTTCTCTGCCTGAGAACAAGTTCAGAACATAATTATTATTACTATTTATTTATGAGACAGTACAACAGAAAAAAAATACAAGCTTACAAGATTTTAATTACAGGAGTTTAGAAATGCTACAAGCAAAAAAAAAATTTTTTTTTGAAATATGTTGATAAATAATAATGATGGTAACAATATTACCTGGCTCACAAGACTTGAGAGTTCTACATTTGAGAAGCATAGGCCTTGCCCTTTGTTTGGTTCAGAGGATGTCTGCAGGTAAAGATGACTATTCTGTCTTGAGAAGCTGTTCAGACACCCTTTAGTTGTGCTAAATCCACTTGTGGAGATTAGCTCAAAAATTAATGGCTCTGATCCTACATAAACTTTTGAAACTCCTAATGCTTGGGCTACTCCAAGCAGTAATGGAATGGTGTACTGGCAGAGATTGGCTGTTAAAGAAATCATTGACAAATGAAATGGGAAATTAGAGGAAATAGGTAAAAACATTAATTTGTAACTAATTACATTAATTTGTAACTAATTACATTAATGTGTAACTAATTACATTAATGTGTAATTAATTGCATTAATTTGTAATTAATTGCATTAATTTGTAATTAATTGCATTAATTTGTAATTAATTAATTTATAGTACACTCAACAAAATTACTTGACTCTGATTGGTCAAGAGGAGTACAATTATAGCGTTAATTGTACTCCGTAGGAGTACTTAATTAAGTCGCTATGGCAACACGGCCAAAACAATGTCAAAACAATTATTTTCCATCATTTTGTACTTAAAAAACATATAAATAAAATTTTAAAGCCGTAAGAACTAATCTTTTTTATGCATTTCAGTTGCGCGATGGACTAAAAATCGGCTGCCAAATGGACAAAGATGAATGGCGTAGCTTCGCATTTTTTACTGAAATTTTGTTGAGTGAACTATATACAAAAAATCGCACAATCTTCTCGTACAATTTGGAATTAATAGACACTCGTAATGTTTTGAAAGTTCTTTAATTGCACTCGCCTAAAGGCTCGGCAATTACAAGAACTTTCAAAACATTACTCGTGTCTATTAATTTCCAAATTGTACTCGAGATCGTGCGATTTCCTATACTAATTAATTAATTAGTAGATCAATCAATCAATTAATTAATTATATATTAATTAAAAATATTAATTAAAAAAATTGTCTAAAAGAGTCAGATAGCAAAAGAAGATTGATAGATAACGATGGTGGAGCAAAAAGGATTTATGGGGCCACATAAATCTACATGAAATATGAGTAATACTGAGACCTGTAAGCCTGTAGACCTGTACGATGAATCTATTGACTACAAGCAATGCTGCATGGACATCTCAACACTAACCACTGCATTTTTGAGAAAAATATTAATTTTCAAGAATCTATTTTGTACTCATTCCAGCTATTCCTGTATCTCAGTAGAATGACCTATTTAATATTGCTTACGCCTTTCACTTGTTGTTATTGCTTGGTATTTAAAATCATTCAAAAATACATGTAAGCTATGGAACTCCACACAGATCACTCAGATGTCCTCAAATACACTACTTTTGATATAAATCTAGTCTGATACATGGCTATATACACCAAAACCAAACTAAATCAAGACTCAGGGGAAAATGCAGTAATCATTAGGGCTTTCACAACAATCTGGTGGCAGCCAGAGCTCCAGCAGTTGCTTCAAAGTTAACCACCGGCTACTTTTTCTTTTCTATAAGATACTTTCTGTATGTATTGGATCACAGTCAGCTACTTCAGACTTATGACCATCTAGGCTACTTAAAAACATTCTGAAATATAGCCCTGAATCAAGTAATTATTCTTTTGCTTCCCAACCTCACTCCTGTATGCTTTATTTGTTAGTGATTATTCAACAAAAATATCAAGAGTGGGCTAGTGACTATTATAATTTTTACCTAGATTAAACTACAGTGCAACTATGTACTATAACCGGGGTCACTTAGACAGCTAGAACCAATCAAAATGTAGAATAGAAATGATACATTCTGACTTTGGGTAGTGGAGCCAATCAGAAATCAGCAGAAAACAATATAGGCTTTCAATATTATATCTTTTTATTCTCACGAGAAAATAATGATGGCTGGCTAGTTGTTTACAGGAACACCAGGGTCAAATTACAATTCTCATGCAGTCTAGGTTTCTAATTGGCTCTACTATCCCAAGTTGGAATATATTGTTTTCATTAGACATTTTACATGACAATTGTTTCTCTTGTCTAACTGTCTTTAGAAGTGGTCCAGGTTACAGTAGTTGCACTGTAAGAGAAGGTGGATGAATAAATGATCTACTAAAAGTAAGACTAAGGTATTAAGAGCGTATGTCTGTAAGCGTCGAGAATCTTAAATCAGTTTCAAAAAATCGAATTTCTTTTTATTGTACCAAAACAACCCTTTGGGTAAGTTGTTTTAGGAAATAATATCAAAATGTCCCAGCGCGCTTTTATTTTTGAGAAAATTGCAAAAGTTTGAAAAATCGATTAAAATGGGTAATTTTCCTAATTAATATGCAAAAATGGATGGCCATCTTTAAAGAGCTCTCAATAGATCAAAAAGAATCCAAATGAATTCATGTTTCCCAGGTAGTTAGATCAACTCTATATCTTTAAGAATGGTTCAAGAATTTGTAATAAATTGCTTTTTAAATACGAGAAATCGGCCTTCTAAAACATGTTGTGTTTTTATGATCGAGCGGCAGTCAAATTATAGGTGAAATTCAGCCTCCAATATCGCTGCTGTTACCTAATAAATCGAAAGAACACTTGCACAGCACGAAAGTACACATATTCTAGTTTACTTGTGCCATGTTTTAGCTCCGACTATTAAAATGCAACAGAGTGCACTTGATCTGGATAATCTGTACTGGTCCCGCAAGGACTATATCCAATAAGAGCCGAAAATCCACAGAGCGCCATCGTACCTAAACAACCCAAAAGCGGGCTTACCAAGCTAATATTAGCGCGTTGTATTAAACGCTTATAGATAACGATTAACTTTTTTGGGAAAATTAATTCAACTTGTAGTGACAAAGCATGCTCCGATTGTCACTCCACAATCTTGCCATCCGTTAAAACAGGGAAAATGCTTAATGATATATGGAGTTAAAGAAACTTGCAATATCTGTTCAGACCAAGTAATCAAAGTTTGGTGGTTTGGTAACTGGTAAGTTACGATGATGATCCGGGTATGGTTTTTCGATCTTCTTGTCATAAATAGGGTATGCAATTTCATTTAAGTTCCAAGTTCTCCCTGAGCTTCCTGTCATATTCAGGGTTTCTACTTTCGTATTGACCGAAACTGGTTATTATGGCCGTAAAAAAACGATACGCGAGATGACATGATAATTGAAACAGGAACTCAGTGCAATAAATTATATCTTTTGTCATAAACAGGGTCTACAAATTTGAGTTTTTTTGTCATAAACAGGGTACCCCTTTCAGAATCCCAGCGGAACACCCCTACCCAAATTCTGGCAAAGTACCCCCCCCCCCCCCCGGGGGATTTGGTAGAATTCATGTGTTTATTTAGAGTGCCATTGACAGCTCGCTAGGACGTTAAATGTTTACATGCAAGTCTCAAGACAGTCATGGTAATAATTCATCAAAAACCGTTTCAATAGTTTAAAAACCGGCTAAATTCATAGAGCATTTGGTATCTCAGAGTAGGAGATAAATCTTTTGCATTGGAGAAGAAATCTAGCTAAAGCCACCGACGACGGGGTGCATTTGTCCTGACCCCAGATTGTGTGACATGGTTTTAAGCTCAAGCTGCGCTCGATTATCGTGGATTAACACAGAGGACCACTTGATTGAAGAGTATTTACTCTCTAGTTATGCTTTTTATACTCTTGGCAAACCATCTTAATACAAAAATTTTAAAAAAGAGAAATATTGAGTCGATTTAGTGTTATATTGATAAACAACCCGTGTAATTGATTAGCCGTATAGCGTGTTTGAACGCTACAAGTTGAAATTCCTTCACGCGGTGGCATTTTAATAGTCGGAGCTAAAACGTGGCACAAGTAAACTAGAATGTGTGTACTTTCGTGCTGTGCAAGTGTTCTTTCGATTTATTAGGTACCAGCAGCGATATTGGAGGCTGAATTTCACCTATAATTTGACTGCCGCTCGATCATAAAAACACAACATGTTTTAGAAGGCCGATTTCTCGTATTTAAAAAGCAATTTATTACAAATTCTTGAACCATTCTTAAAGATATAGAGTTGATCTAACTACCTGGGAAATATGAATTCATTTGGATTCTTTTTGATCTATTGAGAGCTCTTTAAAGATGGCCATCCATTTTTGCATATTAATTAGGAAAATTACCCATTTTAATCGATTTTTCAAACTTTTGCAATTTTCTCAAAAATAAAAGCGCGCTGAGGACATTTTGATATTATTTCCTAAAACAACTTACCCAAAGGGTTGTTTTGGTACAATAAAAAGAAATTCGATTTTTTGAAACTGATTTAAGATTCTCGACGCTTACAGACATACGCTCTTAAATCATCAGGGATGTTACCTTTTGATTCCAGGGTTTTCAAGTCTTTGTGTGAACAACACCTTGTAACCAATGCTCCAAATACATCAATCACATATGTATTTATCTTAGAGGCCAACTGGTTGTCTTTCTCAGCCAAGCTACTCATCAGGCTTATAAAACACAAAGCAAACTCCCCTGCCATTGATGACTTGGTACACAGAACATTCATTCTGGGTTCTATCCATTTAGTATGAGGAAGTCCTCTAAGCACATCTAACAGGTATGGCATTATTTTGGCCTTGTACTGTAGATTTGACAGAAGCTCATATGAACCAAGGGCCAGAATGGCTTCTTGGCTGCGCTTGTCTAGTATGAAGGAGTTGGAGGGAGGTTTTGGTCGTGCTGGACAAAGGCGGGACATTTTCTTGACCTATTAAAAGAATACCAAGTCATAAGATATAATCAAGATATAAAACACTCAGCAACAGACTAATGCTACTACGTTTATATCAGTTTATGTAAAAATAAAGTGGCCACTTGTGTTTCATATACTGCGATATAAAAATATAGAGAACTACTGTACAAATTGGTGAATAAGATAATGGACCCTTATGCAAAAATTAAAACCCCCCTCCCCTACCTATTTAATATTGTCTCACCTAATAAATGGTAGCTTCTGACTGATTGACCATGCAACATTGCAAGGGGAAGGGGTTGGGAAAAAAAGCTGTCTCTATGATTTCATTTAGTGGTAGTTCAGGCAGTAAATATATGACTACTAGCAAACTAAGCCTTACTTTTTCCATTGCACTAATTATTTAATAATAATAATAATGGAAACTTTATTCTTTTTCTTAAATACAGTTGTAAATCTCTCTAAGTATAGGCAATTAACAACTGGCTACTCGAAATTGATTTATATATAAATGATATATATATATATATATGTATATATATTAAAAAAATATATTAAAATTTCATTAAGTCTGGGCTTTCCCAAATCTTATTTTTACAACAAAATATGTAATACGTGGCTCTAATGGCAAGATTCATTATTTTTTTGATTATATAGTGTTGTTGTTTTTTGTCGACTCCAATGTCATTCATCATGTCTAAAAACGTAGAACATTCGTCGGACAGGACGCCAAGAGAGCTCATCGAGAGGTTTACAAATTTAACGCGAATTTACTGGTCAAATCTTTATCAAATTCTTGTATTTTTCTCTTTTATGGACTGCATTGTTATTAAGGTTAGACTCAAACCCAACTGTTAGTTCTAGAACATGAAGGCACTTGGACTGTATTAGGAGAAGGAGATCTGGATGAAAAGTGTCACCAGTAATAATTGAAGGACTTAAAAAACCATTTACATCAGCATAGAGTTAAGAGGGATGATTAATTACAGGTTTGAGCGAGTTGGCAATGAAGTTAAGAATTGAGTCATATCTCCATGTAAAGCGTTCGAGGTAATGGTGACAACCAGGAACAACATGGAGGAGTGTCTCAGGATTAATGCAAAAGGAGCAATCAGGACTTTGTGATATAATCCCCATCTTGTCAGATTTTTACGTGTAGCAAGGGAGTTATTTATGTAGCGAATGGTGAAGTTGTAAATGTTCTTGGGTAGGTTAGACTGAACAGAAGACCAAATAGAATTAACAGATGACAATGAAAGCTTTATGACATTTGAGAAAAAGAAACCTTGTGATGTTAGGTGGTGTTTCAGTTTATTTTCTTGATAAGAACGAAAATCTTTAAAAACTTCCTTGGTGGAATTATACACATCATATTGAACATTAGTGTGACCGCTTGATGACTTCCAGAAATCTCTTATAGGAACATTTCTTGACTTTTTTAAGGAATTACGGAGAACAGTTTGGCACTGAATGAATTTAATTGATGGAGGACAAATATTGAGACCAAATTTATTGCGTTGTAGAAAAACATTACTCAGTGTACCACATATCGGGATATCAAGCCATTTACGAATATAGCCATTCACTATGGAATCAAGATTTTCTATTATCCAGGTTTTAGATATATATATAATAATAATAACAATAATATTAATAATAATAACAATAACAATAATAATGATAATATATTAATAAATAGGATGATTTATATTGTAAATAATTGTAAGATTTGTTAATATTTTATTGTTGAGCATATCTAATTGTAAATGTAGTTTGAACACCCATAGGTTACGTTTACGCGCCCTATGAGTGTCTTTGTCTTGCATCCAGATGTTTAATAAACTGCATAATAATAATAATGATAATAGTAATAATAATAAAATAATAATAATAATATAATAATAGTAATAATAATAAATAGGTTGATTTATATTGTAAAAAATTGTAAGATTTGTAAATATTTTATTGTTGAGCATATCTGATTGTAAATAGTTTGAACACCCATAGGTTATGTTTACGCGCCCTATGAGTGTCTGTCTTGAATCCAGATGTTTAATAAACTGCATAATATAATAAAAAGAACTAATATTTTCAAAAGTTGTCATTCTTATGTAGCTTTTAAAAAAATTACTTTCCAGAATATTCACGAATGACAGGATATCGAGTGAATGGCATCATTAATCATTAAATCTTAATTAAAGGAAATTCTCGAATAAATCAGTAAAATTCAGGACTTCATTCTTTTGAGAACTCTAAGCAGAAATGGAATACAAAGAAATAAAATGATATAGAAATCTATTTATTTATTCATATGTCACATTTCTCCAAGCATTTATCATTTAAAGGACGGTAAACCAGTACACGAACCAGGTAATGTTTCAGTAGAATATATGTTATAATTTAGCAGAGCAAATCTTAATTATAAATACCAACCCTATAGCCTCCTGAATACAAAAAGTAGGCAAGATGAAGAGGATAATCTAGTCTTTATGTAGGGAAATCAGTACTTATCACAAGAAGAAAGGAAATAGGTGTACTAGTCGAAGGAAGTAAGGTATTCTTTCGCCAAGATGGAAAGTTGGATCCTTCTGCATGACGCCTGTCAACTTTACGTTCGATTGGAAAATAAAATCAATCTTTTCCAACGATTTTAAATGTTAAAAAAGAAGACAAGAATATATATAGTTTACTCTTTACCTTTTCCCATGGTGCAGGGTTGAGAGCAGCAAGGCAGCAAGCTAAATGCCGTAATGTTTGAGCTGAGCTCGGTTCTTCCACCGCCATCTTGTTTTTCTTGAAAGGGTCAGTACTTCGTGTAGGACTACATGAGTTGTCCCGGCTTTATACACCACTATTTTAAAGATTCCCTAAATTCCCCTGTGATCCCCTGCGTTTCCCTGCATTCCCCTGCGTTCCCCTGTGATCCCCTGCTTTCCCCTGTGATCACCTGTGATCACCTGTTATCCCCTGTATTTCCCTGTATTCCACTGTGTTCCCCTGCGTTCCCCTGCATTCCCTTGTGATCCCCTGTATTCCCCTGTTTTCCCCTGCGTTCCCATGTGATCCCCTGCGTTCCCCTGCGATCCCCTGTGATCCCCTGTGATCCCTTGTATTCCCCTGTATTCCCCTGTGTTCCCCTGCGTTCCCCTGCATTCCCCTGTGTTCCCCTGCGTTCCCCTGTGATCCCATGTGATCCCCTGCGTTCCCCTGTGATCCCCTGTGTTCCCCTGTATTCCCATGTATTCCCCTGTGTTCCCCTGCGTTCCCCTGCATTCCCCTGTATTCCCCTGTATTCCCCTGCGTTCCCATGTGATCCCCTGTATTCCCCTGTATTCCCCTGTATTCCTCTGCATTCCCCTGTGTTCCCCTGCTTTCCCCTGCATTCCCCTGTGATCCCCTGTATTCCCATGTGATCCCCTGTTTTTTCATGAGATCCCCTGTGATCCCCTGTATTCCCCTGCATTCCCCTGTGTTCCCCTGCGTTCCCCTGCGTTCCCCTGCATTCCCCTGCATTCCCCTGTGATCCCCTGTATTCCCCTGTATTCCCATGTGATCCCCTGTTTTTTCATGAGATCCCCTGTGATCCCCTGTATTCCCCTGTGTTCCCCTGCGTTCCCCTGCATTCCCCTGTGATCCCCTGTGTTCCCCTGTATTCCCCTGCGTTCCCCTGCATTCCCCTGCGTTCCCCTGTATTCCCCTGTATTCCCCTGCGTTCCCATGTGATCCCCTGTATTCCCCTGTGATCCCCTGCATTCCCCTGTGTTCCCCTGCGTTCCCCTGTGATCCCCTGTGTTCCCCTGTATTCCCCTGTATTCCCCTGTGTTCCCCTGCGTTCCCCTGCATTCCCCTGCGTTCCCATGTGATCCCCTGCGTTCCCCTGTATTCCCCTGTGTTCCCCTGCGTTCCCCTGCATTCCCCTGCGTTCCCCTGTGATCCCCTGTGTTCCCCTGTATTCCCCTGTGTTCCCCTGCGTTCCCCTGCATTCCCCTGTGATCCCCTGTATTCCCCTGTATTCCCCTGCGTTCCCATGTGATCCCCTGTGTTCCCCTGTGATCCCCTGTATTCCCCTGTGTTCCCCTGCATTCCCCTGTGATCCCCTGTATTCCCTTGTATCCCCCATCTCCACTGTGATTCCTGTATATTTTAAAAAAGCAAGAGCAATCGTGAAGTTGGCAAAATACTCTGAAAGTTGCAAAGAACAAGTTGAAAGCTTAAAACAAAAGTACCAAGAAAATTACTGATTAAAAAACGAAAATAATTACTTCAAATTTGATTTTTTACATGTCGGCTTTGGAATGTTAAGCAGTTTTGCCAAAAAGATTGAATCGGAAACCATGATGAAGAGCAAGATGCTCAAAAGCTTGGCTTGATTTATAATTAAAAAGCTGATGAATCATAACTATCATGAATCTTAACTCGGCTTACAAGCACTTATTGGATAATGTTACTTTGATTGAACTATCATATGGGATAGCAGAAAAACACATGTTATATACATGGTATATACATAGATATATATATAGTATATGAGAGAAAAACTGACAAAACGCAAATGAATATCATGAGACAGATCGTGAGATGTAAATGGACACTAAGGATCAGGGGTGGACACGGGAACACAGGTCAAAACCGGGGACCTCAGAAATATACAAGGGATTACAGGGGAACCCCAGTGCGCACTCAAAATCACAGTGATTCACAAGTGGACACAGGGAATTACAGTGGACAAAGAGGGCCACTAGGGAAGCATAGGAGAACAATGAGAATTACAGGGAACACTTGTGAAGTCGGGAATTCATACAGGGCAACACAGGAGAATAAGGGAACACAGGGGAATGCAGGGGAATGCAGGAGAACGCAGGGGATCACAGGGGAATACAGGGGATCACATGGGATCACATGGGAACGCAGGGGAATACAGGGGAATGCAGGGGAACACATGGGAATACAGGGGAATACAAGGGAACACAGGGGATCACAAGGGAATACAGGGGAATACAGGGGAATACAGGGGAATACAGGGGAATACAGGGAAACACATGGGAACACAGGGGATCACATGGGAATACATGGGAATACAGGGGATCACATGGTAATACAGGGGAATGCAGGGGAATGCAGGGGAACACAGGGGATCACATGGGAATACAGGGGAACACATGGGAACACATGGGAATACAGGGGAATACAGGGGATCACATGAAAAAACAGGGGATCACATGGGAATACAAGGGAATACAGGGGAACACAGGGGATCACATGGGAATACAGGGGAATACAGGGGATCACATGGGAATACAGGGGAATACAGGGGAACACAGGGGATCACATGGGAATACAGGGGAACACAGGGGATCACAGGGGAACACAGGGGATCACATGGGAATACAGGGGAACACAGGGGAACACATGGGAATACAGGGGAACACAGGGGAACGCAGAGGATCACATGGGAATACAGGGGAATACAGGGGAACGCAGGGGAATGCAGGGAAACGCAGGGGATCACAGGGGAATTTAGGGAATCTTTAAAATAGTGGTGTATAAAGCCGGGACAACTCATGTAGTCTTACACGAAGTAATAACCCTTGAAAGTTTGTTTTGGAACAGTACTGGTCAGCGGAGTACTCTACGAGAGGACACTATATACAAGATTCCATGAAGTACCTTCCTATACCTTTATCGAGGCACAGGAAGCCCAATTTTATAGATGCAAGTGAAAAGTATTGAACAAAAAGTGGGAAACACAAATTCAATTGCTATCTAAAGAGCTCCTGGCTTTAGTTTTCGACACCAGATCGAACTGGATTTTATAGAAGTTGATTTTTGCGATGACCGAAAAACCGGAGCAAAAATTTGGAGCACACAGGGAACGGGAACTGATCACCGGGCGGTGCAGGGTTATCAGTTAAAGTTTTATCACAGGAAAAATAACAGAGTGGACAGTTAGAGTGCAAACAATTAATCCGTGAAACAGTAATTACTAAATAGTACAAAATAGTGCTAATTAAACAATAGAAAACAATGGAATTTGCATGAAATTGTGCATTTAGTATAACTAAAGTTTCTCAAAACAGGAGATAACTAGCAAGTAATTTTATTTTGAAAACGTTTTGACTGGGTGTATATGCAGGGTTGCCCTAGGGTGATTTACAGACCAAGTGAAATCACTCTAAAAAGTGTATACTCACACCGGTAGGCAAATATTTCATTTTTAATATTAATTGGAATATATATAACACAAAAAATTTTAATAACAATAATGTAATAATAATAATAAGTTTGTAAATCATTAAAAAAAATAATAATAATAATAAAGAATATTTACATTATGTACTTTGTGAAAATTTAAAGAGAAAAAGTTACTATTTACAAAAAACTAGAAAAAAACAAAATGAAAAACAAGCATTATAAAAAAGTCTAAAATTATCTAATATCGGCAAGGTTAGTATTAATGCTAAAGTCCAATAGAAAGTCACTTTCGTTGTTCTTATAAAAAGGAGTGCGGGAGCCTCTAATGCATGTAATTACAGCTTTCAAAATCTCAAACGACAACTTTGTTCTAATATATGTTATTGTGTCAGAATAGCTTTGTCCAGTTTTGTTCGCCAGTTTATCCGCTAGAGTTTTTAGGAAAATTTGGCTTTCCTTGCCCATACCACCATTGGTCCCAAAGATAAGCGGTGTAAATGAACCCATTTCCACTTCCAGAACTCTCTGTTGATATTTTCTTTTCTTTTCTTGCTCTTGTTCGTTGAATATTGATGAGGTGGTTTTCTTCTGGTTGCACTTGGAGTTGATTGGAATATATATTACATGATTTATGCCATTTCTAGTTAACATTTCATTATTTTATTTATAATTTGGTAAAATTCGAAAAATAAACCTACAATAATGCAATAAAAATATTTCATAGTCAGCGGTACGATGATGAAATGTTGTCACGCATTTGAAGCACATGATTTTCTCGATCTTTATTCAAGACAAAACACATTCACTCGATTCTTCTTCTTCTTTCTCCTCATCATTTCCAACTTCATCCTTCTCCTCGATTATTTTATCTTCCTCGCTCGTACTTGTTCGAGGTGTTTGACGAGCTGGTTCCACGGTGGGGTTACTGTCTTTGCGCTCAGGGGTCTTCGCTTTTACAGCTGTGATGGCATCCGCTACGGTCTGGAACTGAGGCTTTTGAAGACTCAGAAACAAACTATAACCAATACTGTGGAAAGACGCATTATCATAGTAACGTTTATAGAGTACAAACCATATATAATAATACAAATAATGATGGCAGGTTTTTAGCACATCTGTTTCTGTTTCTTTTGTTTCCAATCCAGATTAATTCATTGGCGCTATTTTGTACTAATTAGTTTTTGTACTCGTTACTAACGTTTTGGGGCCAACTCAGAACTGCTAAAGTGCACGAATTTTGTTTTCTTAAACACTGCTCAATTGCAAACTAACTTAGTGTTCTAAATACAGCACATAGAAGTTGAGACTGATAGGTATTCTGGGAAATTAATACATACTCTGATGTATGTATTTGAGATACACAGTCGATATAAAACATGTGTTAAAAGCCTCCATGCTTTCCGTCAGTGAAACAATTTATTTACATCCCAAGAACTGTATCACTAGGACTAGATACATCTAATCAACATACTTCCATTGTACCATTTTGGCTTCTATGTTTTTGAACCTCTTGCAATAAGCCTGAAGCGAGATGACGTTTTACCCCCGTCTCTAGACCATAATCCTTTTCACATTGCTTTTGTTCTTTTATTATGACTATTGTTCCTGTATTCTCTAAGGAATCAAAAAATTTAATATGAAAGACTTTTAAAAACTATTATGGTATAGAGTCGGGGGTAAAACGTCATCTCGCTTCAGGCTTATTGAGTGCATACGTCAGATCTTCTCAATATACAACTTTCAAGAAATAATGACGTCGAAGATAAAGACAAAAAAAAAGTCTTACCACTCTCGTTCGCTCCAGGCTTCTAAAGCTTTTATTCCCTCATTTAATCGACTTAGTGCCTCGGTCGTCACATCTTTGAGTGTGATAGCCTTATTGATGCATTCTGCAATGGAATTAGCGTCACGCAATACTAGGGCCAAAAGAAACCACCAATCATAGCATGAGGCCTCGATAAAGATTTTTAGGAGAAATCTGCGGACAAACAAATTTGAATTAAATTAAGAAAAAAAGAGCAAGAACAGCGCAACCCCTCAAAAAATGCCTGTGTCTATGTGTGTGTCTAAGGAAAGGGTGAAATTATATTGCAAAACATGAATACGAAAGGGGCCCGAGACTACACCGCCTAAGCCAGATCCTTCCGATCCTCTCTGCGGTCCCTAAATTGGATGGGCTCGTACTAATTTTTTCCCATTTCTTAGATATTAACGCTGCTTTCCTCGAAGCCAACAATCCATGTGATGAACGCATGCATAGGAGATAATTTTCCAACAAACTCCTTAGCTTACCTCACTTCTTTTAACGACTGTTGACATCCACTAAATGCTAACTGTTCTCTTATTTGAGCAATATCAATGAATCCAATCTCCTGGCCGCCCCACACGTACTCCTCATCAGCAGAACACGCCAACGAGCTCGTTTCTGATTGAGTTGCACTGAGACGGTCGATTTCTTCAACTAAAAGAATATTACATGTTGAATCTTGTAGTATCAAATTTGTCAAAACTATGAGAAAAAGTAAGCAACGAACAGACCCTATACTATAGGCAGGTTAAGGTTAAGGTAAACTTTATTTAGGCAGGGTGGCCCATTCAGCAACTAGGCTGGTATCCAGAGGGGCCCTGCTTCTAATATATTCTAATTACAATAGCAAAAAGTTATTACAAAGCCAATCGGTTTTTTAAGACTAAGGTCATACGTCGAACTTCTCATTAGCCGAACCTAATGACATCAAAGAAGAGCGCCTTGCTATCCGTTGTTGCAATTAGGTTCGGCTCATGTGAAGTTGGACGTTTGACCTGAGTCTTAGGTTAACTGAGAAGTTTAAAGAAAATAGCAGTCACGTCATACCTCTAGGCGGATGCAAGTGCGCCGTCTCTTCGATCTCGTGTCCTTCTTCGATGTCATCAACAAGAGCATCATCGTCGAGACCTTGTCGGCTGCTACGAGTGCTTGACGAAGATGCAGACGCAAGACGACCTGTTAAGTTATTACTGTATCATTAGAGAGTTTAAGATCCTCGTTTACGGCAAACGTGAAACGTCAGTTGACCATTAAAAAATTCTTTAAAATTGGCGAAAAGGAATCGCAAAAATCTCCAACTAGTAGATAAACAAAAGAATACTTGTCTTTGTCGAGAAGGTTTGCAAAAGGTAAAGTGAAATGTAGGGAAATCGTGGTCACGTTTGCCGTTTGCGGGAATAAAAAACGTGAATCTTAATCTGCCTATTATAAAAGTCGTTCCCTCAGAAGCACCAGATATATACATAAGGGGAATAAAAGAAACTGGACTTTAAGTGAAAGCCTAGAAATGCACTAAACATCTGGGCCCGGTCGTACAAAGGGTGGATAGCGCTATCCTTACTGATAAATCCTTATCCAGTGGAAAAGTCAATGCTTTTATCCAATCAATGGAAGGTTTTCCTAACCCTAAACCTGATCTTTGTTTGGGTGATCTTCATAACTTTTCAATCCCTTTTTCTACCTTCATTTGTACTTACTGATTCGTGGTCCAGGTTGGTGTGATTGCGGTGACTGTACAGTTATGGTGGGTTGGGTGATGGATGGCAGTTGTAAATCAAATTGGCGATGAACGAAAAGTAGTGTTTGTACGTAGCCTTCTACTCGTGCAGCTCGATTTCTACAATAAAATTATAAGAATAAAATCAATCAAAAATTTCTTAAAAAGGATTATACTCTTAATAGTGAATGCAAGGGCGTGACCGTCGTAAAAAAATCAAAATAAACAAATGTTGATAACAAATATAAAAGAAATAAAATTCCAAGAGTTGTCTTACCTTTCTTTTACGAGCCATGGAACTATTTGAAAATCAACGTGTGCAGAAAAACGACCAAGATCTCGCAGCCTATTGGATGATAACAATAAACGCGCATGTCTGTTGAGGATGCTGTCAATGAAGTAGTTTTCTGCTGAATCGACGTCGCAACTAGACCTGGAGGAGAAATGGAATTAGTTATTTAAAGATTGGAAAACGTAGATCAATTCAGTTGCCTGGCAAGTAGGCGCGCTCGAAGGATGTTTCTTGAAGTGCTACCACGTGACCAAAAAATCCCCTGAGATATAAATAATAATAAAGCAGGCGTCATCTTGGTTGATCCAACCTTAATGAGAAATGCTTTGTATAGTCAACTAAGATGGCGGCTTTGACGTAACATGCACTCCAAAAATACTCGATTTTCATCTGTGGTGTAAGTCTCGAAGCGCCCGTAATCTTCTCGACTTACATTTGGGTGAGCAGGAGGAGGGGAGGCTGGGACGAATGAAAACTCCACGTGTAAAACCGAGCTTGGCGGGAGGATACAAGACTAGACAAGCGTCAAAATCAATGACTAACCTCGCGTCCGCTGACGAAACTGACCCACTCTTTGAGCGACTGACGCTGTCATGTGAACTAGGCTTTGGTGTCTTCTCCAGAGACTGTGTTCGTGCCGAATGAGTTTTGTCGACTGAACTTCCTCTTGATAGGGTCCCGCGAGTTGTAGGCTTTGACCCGCGGGACTGAGGGCTTACCGAAAACGAGAATGCCATATCTTCATCGTCAACTGTAGTCATGGTAGGATGAGGTGGGGAATGTAGTGGCCTACAAGTGGGTGTTCTTGGTGGCGAGTCTAGTTCTCCTTCGCTGATACACCGTAAAAATCGTACAAGATCCTTCGAGGTCTGTGAAAAAAAAAAAAAAATATATATATATATTCTATTAATATACAACAACGGTAGTTTTCCTTTTTATTCTCATATATTTTCATTCAACTCACCTCCCATTGGCATAATTCCAAAGCTTTGTCCAAAAGAATAGTTGCGTGCTAATGACAAATAAGAAGGTTTAGTGATCATCACCATTGCCACCCATTGATATTGCTCAGAAGGAAATTCATCACTCATCATCATCATCATCTTCACTATCAATATCATCATTATCATCAGTATCATCCTCAACAACATCATGAAGTCAGCATTATCATCATCAACAGTTACTATCAACATCTTCATCGTCATCCTTACTATCAACATCGTCATCCTCAACATAATGAAGTCATCAATATCAATATCATCATCATCATCATCAGCATCATCATTATCATCACCATCATGATCATCATCACCATCACATCATCATTATCACCATCATCATCATGATCATCATCACCATCATGATCATCATCATCATGATCATCATCACCATCATCATCACCATCATCATCATGATCATCATCACCATCATCATCATGATCATCATCACCATCACATCATCACCATCATCATCATGATCATCATCACCATCATCATCATCATTATCACCATCATCATCATGATCATCATCACCATCATCATGATCATTATCACCATCATCATCATGATCATCATCACCATCATGATCATCATCACCATCATCATCATGATCATCATCACCATCATCATGATTATCATGATCATCATCACCATCATGATCATCACCATCATGATCATCATTATCATCATCATTATCACCATCATCATCATTATCATCATCATCACCATCATCATTATCACCATCATCATGATCATCATCACCATCATCATCATGATCATCATCACCATCATGATCATCATCACCATCATCATCATGTATCATCACCATCATCATCATGATCATCATCACCATCATCATCATGATCATCATCACCATCATCATCATGATCATCATCACCATCATCATGATCATGATCATGATCATCATCACCATCATCATGATTACGACCATGATCATCACCATCACATCATCATTATCACCATCATCATCATCATCATCACCATCATCATCATCATTATCACCATTATCATCATCAACATCATCATCACATTGCTTTTCACCTGTTTGCTGACGGTAGGATGTTCGAGGTTTTGCAAGATGATAAGGTATGACGCAGCAGTTTGAAGGCGACCAGAACTGAGGCATTCCTGAGATATCAATCATATTAACTTAACAGCAAAGCCAGCACATTAATGATGGTCAGATTTCTATTAGAGTATTTATTTTCAGTCTTTATCTACAACAACCTTTTTATAACCTCATATCAATACTACAACTACCAGAATCCCTTGCCGCACAAACTATACGTTTTCTTGTTTACATAGCATCATCTGCCTAATATTATTCCCATCAGACGATAACATTTGTGAATAACAATTGCGAAGTATTATGGTAGTTTTGCAGTAGTTAAGAATGACGCCAAACCTTAGCACTCAAATGGCATGCCGTACTTGGTACTTACCTTAAATAAATCTCTTGGGTTTCCAACAGCCGAGAACAAATAACTCCAAAGTGCTACCTCGGTCTTTCGGGCGCAGTGGACAACAGTCTCTAAGTACTGACGAAATTCTTGAATGAATCTCACTACCTGTGGAAGCATTGGGTCTGAAAACAAACGGCGAATAGATGAGTTTCTTGGAAGAAAAACAGCAATCAAAAAAGAGAGAAAACGCGCGCAAAATAGACATCGTTATATATAGCCGGTGCTTATTGTTTATCAAGTTTTACTTATTGGCTCATTTAAGTTAACTGAAAAGAAACCCCTTATAGCTTCAGTATTTACCAATCTCAATACGTCCAACCTTTTTTTAAAAAAAAAAAATTTTTACTGGGGGAGGAAAACCGGAGAACCCGGAGAAAAACTCTCGTGGCAAGGTATAGAACAACACATCAAACAAACTCAATACATATATGAAGTCCGCAGGGCTCGAACCAGCGACCCGACCCGTTGGACTCACCGCCAGCAGTAAAGGACGACACATTAGCAGCGTACGTCATCCATGCCACCCTTTACCGTCATACCTGGTATGGGTTCAGAGGCCGTGGCTTCTTCTTCCAGTACTTCATGAAGCATCAGTTCAAGAACATGTGGGAAGTATGGGAGATCTGTACATGTGTTGGCAATTTCGAGGGCTTGTTGGCCAAGGCTGGTAAGGACAGAAATTCGTGCATTATATATTGGGTTAATTTCATAAAACATTGCATATTCATCTTTAGCTTGGAAATAGCCCACTAATATATGAGAACATCACATTATTTCAACAAAACCCTAGCTTTACTTCTCTTTGCAGGATTAGAAAAAGTCATTTTCCTGATTTTTTCCCGTTATACTTGAGTAATCTGGGAAAGAAGGCTTTGCCGAGGAGCAAGTAAGATCCAGTGAGATACCAATTTTAAACAATCGATAAGAAATGGAATTACAAGAGCATAACAGCACAGTGATGTAATATTATGTAAATTAAATATAAGGTGGAAAACTAGTGAAAACTAGTGTAAATTAAATATAGAAGTGTGCGTAAATACTAACTTTTTTCGTAAGAGCTGCCTCAGCACATGGTGAAGATAGACTTGAGTCTAAGAATTAAATAACAAATTAGAGGCCTCATCAATCATGTCAAGACGTTGAAGAATTCAGTGTAATATGAGATATAGACCCTTTGCCCTGAGCCCCAAGAGGAATCATTGTGGGACAAAACAATGGAATTTTTCATTATTATTATTATTATTATTATTATTATTTTGCCTCAGAAAAGAGGTCCTATTGTTTTGTCCCCAGAACAATTCCTCTAGGAAATCAATGCAAGGGGTCTATATTGGATATTAAAGGGCCTTGTCTTACTGTTCTTTCCAGGGTACAGAATGGAAAAGGTTGAGGTGACAAGGAAGCAGGGTTTGGTGACATGCAGTCTAAAGGCATAGGTTCGTTTGCAGCACCCAATACCACGGCATCTTGAAATAACACAGCTAGTAAAGAAAGGAAAAATATTACATAATTTCCTTTGCGCAAATTACGACTTATTCTGTAACTGACCGTTTTTTTCTCTGTCTGAATAAAGCAACTGTACCACATGTACCATTCCTTCAAGTTGGTTCCTTGGACGAGTTGAAAAAAGCGCAAAAGGAAAGTGCAAATAAGCGCGCACATTTGCAAGCCTTTAATACATGTTGATACTGTTGTGGCATACATTACTTTCTATCCTTACCTAAGGGGTAAATATTCAGTTGAAAAGGTAACATCACTCTTTTGGACAAGAAGTTGGGTGGTTTTTGATCATTACCAGGGAATAATGGCAACCAAACCTACGATAATTGACACAACGGTCATAAAGACATATAATATATTAATGGTTTTCACAGCCGCCGTGTTGAATGAATTTAACAAAAGATTCGTCATTGGTCTCTTTTGTTATATCATCCAACATGGCCGCCGTGTCTTTCGTCATTTCATAATCTTGGGAATAATTAAAACCAACAGTATAAACATAAATATCACGTGACCATTTTCCGCCATGTTGGATGTCCAGCGTGACAATTGGAAACGCAATGCTGAGACTTTATTAGATATAACCAATTAGATTTATATTTGTAAAGGAATATATATAAATATTTGTAAAGAACGCTGATCACCTTCATCCCCTGTGCACCACAGCCCAACCACAACGCCTCCATTAAATGTCTTTTATTTACACTTGATGTCGTGGAGGTCCAAATATTTTCCACGCAAGATGCGAGAATCACCGGCAGACAAAACGGCGCCTGAAAACGTTTCAAAGAGGTGAGGAAACTAAAACTATTCTATTTCATTGAACATTCATTAGTATTCTTAAAGAAACATTAAGTATTATTAAGGAAGAATAAATTATGCAAATATGTCATTTGGCGCGAACCGGCGTGAAGGAAGGATTCGCACTCATCCGCCTACCCTTCCGTTTGCTCATTGGCTTGTCCCCACGAACTTGCTCGTCAGACCTTAATTAATGCTAATGAGTAAGCAGGATGGATAATTAATGCATGGAATACAATGCTGATAGATTTGTTGGTCGAACCTTTTTAGACTTTTTGTCTTTCTCAGGACTTGCTTTGTCCTTCTGAAGCATCAATAACCAGCCACCGACATTTGCTATCAAGGATTCTATTGCCTCAAGACCGTCTAGGTTACCGGACTCTACATTAACAGGAAAAAATAACATAAAATAAAAGTAAAGTAATTTCAACCAAACCGATCCAAACCAAGCACATCACCACCTGAATCAACCACTAGGCTGATCTAAGTATTGGGGATTTACATCCGATTAATAGTAAACAATAGACATTTTCATCCAGATTTCCTTGAGTTACCATGAAACAAATGCTATAAGTTAAGGTTGGACTTCATAAAATACAGTAAATTTATAAACACTGGTCAAGTGCACCCTCGACTTGGAGCCATTGTTTCGTGGTCACTCAAGCAAATTCAACACAGTACTGTCTTTAAAGGGACACTTGGATGAAAACGCCCCGATTTTTGAAAGTCCGAATAATTGAAGTATTCGAGGATAATATGACTCAATTATGATTATGAAAATCAGATGAGTGAAAATTTTAGCCAGGGAGCCACTCGCTGTTGAGATATGGGTTGAGTAAATGACGCCATTTACTCACAATTTAGATGCTGAATAAAATTGATAATTTTTACCCGCCACTTTTGAATGTGAAAAAGATATGTTACCTGGCTACTATCTGGGCCATATAGATAAGTTTAACCAAGTTTAAAGTCATTTCTAATTTTCATTGATTTTCATCCAAGTGCCCCCTTAAATGAAATAGGTTGCTATCAATAGACGTCACTTCCAGTAATAACTGCTTTTTTAATGGCTTGTAAAATCTTGGAGGTTGTTTCAATTTCTTGTTTTCCGGTTTCATGTCGCATACAATAGCTTGAGGACTTATTTTGACCTGTTTTGACTTAACATCCGCTAGTTGTCCCTCAGTCAATCGCTTGTTTGCCCCCCAGTCAACTCCAAAAGAGTCACGTGATTGATAGTAAGCAATTAATTAAAGAAAGCAAAACCAGGTAGTACATACCTGAATACTGTGAAGTGAGTGTCACGTGGATAACAGCTAACGGGTGAGGCACGTGATTGGCTAATGAAAACTCTTGAAGTCGGCTTACTAATATGCTTGCGTCTGTTGGGAAGGAATACAAAGAATATGCATGCTAATAATATGCAGGTTAATACATAGAGCCGATGGAAAGGCAAATAAGCCAAGATATTTGGTCATCAGACTGCTGGCTTTTAATCGCGATGTTTTCTTTTAAGAAATTGGGTTACCTGTGGGATAAAAAGCTAAGGATTCGAAAGAAAGTTTTCAGTAAACGAAATTGTGGTAATTGGTTGTACTCACCAGAACTACTAGTCTTTATTCGTTCCAATGAGTAAAACACGACTCTACAGTCTGAGCAGTAGACGAGAAGTAAATCCCTAAAGACGTTCACTAGAAAGGCTGGCGCAGGAAGCTTTACGCTAACAGCAAATGCATTGTCAAGATTAGAAGTACGGGGATAAAACCGGACCTGAAAAAAGAGGAAAATCATGATGGCATATTTCCCAATAAACAAGAAATAAAGAAGGAAGGAAGGAAGGAAGGAAGGAAGGAAGGAAGGAAGGAAAAAACAAACAAACAAAATATTAAATTGAAGGAAAATACCTGTACAGCATTACTTAAGAATAGTATTTCCGTCATCCCACATTTATTAAACGTCATTTATTGCAATTTTTCCAACTTACTTCATCACTACTTGAATGACTGTTGTAACATGGAACCACGATGAAATCTTTCCACCAAGCTAAACCACCACGACAGATTATAGTTTGTTCCTAGTAAAGACAACAAAAAATGTGATCGCTGTATTTTTTACATGATATACATATTAATATATATAATTTGCTTACTTTTTCTAATGCTGCATACGAATGATACAATAAGGCGAATAATTGTTTTAGTATTTCTAATTCAAGTGAATTCAATAAATAACGGGGAGAGAATGTGTTTTGTTTTTTTTCAAATCTTATTTATCTATGCAAGCGGTAAAAATCGACAAACGAGCAAGCGTGTGCAAGTTATATTCACCTGTAGGTGAATATAACAGCACAATGCGTTAATTGTGACCAATGAGTGCGCCGGATTTACTATATTCACTTGTGTAAAAATACTAAAAGTTAATAATGAGTGAATAAAGCAAGCATAAAAATCGTCAAATAATACTTAGTCTAGTAATAGGTTTTGACTAGGAAGGGAGCAAATAACAATGGTAAACTGGTGGTAAGTAGTAATTAATGAACAAAAAATAATACTGGTGTCGGTGTCTGTGTAATGGATTTACCTGTGAGATGTTACCAAAGAGCTTCCATTTCCTTGTAAGCAGAGCATAGTGAGCAATACCTGCCTTGCCTGCAATAGCAACATGTGAACCAGTTGGATGAACAGCAGCATACTGTAAGAAGAATTGCAAACAACGTCTTGAGCAACAAGTATATGTATGGTATCATTTCTTTTTTTTTTTTTTTTTTGTTTCTTTTCTTCTTTTCTTTCTTCCTTCCTACCTTTCTCTTCCTTTACTTTCTTCTTTTTTCTTTCGTTTCTCTCTCTCTTTCTTCTTACTTTTTTCTTAGGCTTTTTCTTTCTTTCTCTCCTTTTTTCCTTCCTTCCTTCCTTTTCTTTTACTTTCTACTTTTTTCTTTCTTTTCTCTCTCTCTCTCTTTCTTCTTATTTTCTAGTTTCGTTTTTTCTTTCTTTCTCTCCTTTCCCCCATTCTTTCTCTAATAATAGTAATTTAAGATATTTCATGGCAACAGAATTAGAAATGGTTAAAATCCACATACCCTTATAGGCCAGTTATTTTCCAAATAATTCACAGGTATCTGAAAAAAATAATGAAACAGTATTGATTTAGCCATCGCTAGCAAAACACAACGACTACAGAGCAATATGTTTGGAACTTCAGGGTGGCTAATCACAACCTACTAATGGCCCTGATGGCCTAACAAACACTTTTCCCAACCCTAACTCACCTGTATAATGATCCACTGTTTGTTACTGACAAGAGTACTTGGTCCTACAGATGAACCAATCAATGGTGTTGTACCATTTTCATCTGAAGAACCAATCGAAGTGGTTGTACCATTCTTGCTAGTATTTCTAAAATTATTGGTACAGTCACTGACCATTTCACCAGTATTGAGATATAGACTGTCTTCACTTTGAAGAAATAGGTGGCGATGATTGCTCTGGAAAAAATGAGTATGCATGTTGCAATCATTGTGATTCATGAATTTAAAGTCGTTTCCCTGTGCTGTAGTGAGCCAGCCCGTACCGCTCGGAACGAGTTACATGATTGGATTAAAAAACAATAGATTGGTCAACCAAACTATAGCACTAAACCTAACCTTACAAAAGCGGTACTGTACTTAGGGAGCAATGAAAATCTAGCTTTCAAGCGGTACTGGATTACTCACCGTAGTTGATCTCAATAATAAGGAAATGACAACACAATACTATTTGCTGCTAACTATTGTCTTAATAATTTCTCATAGCTAAGCATTCTCACCATACAAGGATTGACAGCTAGTGTACTTTTTACAAACTGTAACTGCATGATATCACCTGGGGAAAAAATTGAAAATATGAAATATTGTGTGAAGAATGAGTCATCATGAAAGTGCTTTGACTGTATTTTAATATAAGCAATAGCCTTCTGAGCACTTCCTGTCATTATTGCACACAAGGTGGCTGAGAAAGTACAGCCAGTATTTTGCAGGAGGTGGGGGGAATTCAGTTTTTTTCCTACCAGTACATCCATTATCTTCTTCTGACGACACCATCACCAGGTTGTATCCCTCTGGTCCCCAGCCCTACCACACAAAATAATTCAGTCTCAAACTCAATGTTTTTACACACAAATATATTTAATATTTAATAGCCTCATTCCTGGAAGAATGTTTCCTTTAACTCACCATAGACTTGACATGAAATGGATTGTGCAAAAATGCTTCCTGAGAATTTCTGAAGTTTAGGGAATCAAAAAGGATAAAAATTGATTGAATTATGAGGAAATTTGTGGTTTTTGGTCAAACTGGTCAAATGAATGGAAACAACCATTTAAAATTAACTTTTCACATTGTGTAGGTTTTGGAACAGGCACTTTTGGCTACTAGTGGTCATTCACCAAAACACCACAAGCTACTCAGCCAATCAGATAGCAGGATTTGTGATAGACCATTACTAGGTTTCTACTAACAAAATAAAGAATGTACAGGGACTGTGGAACAACCTTAAAAGTGTGTGTGTGCATGGGGGAGGGGGGAGCTTAGATTGAGAGTACATAGTATGGGAAAAATTTGGGGGATGGCTAAGATTGGAAAATATTATAATAAGACACTAGGTAGGGGAAAGGGAAAAAGTAGGGGGGGGGGGCTAAAGACTTTTAACTTTCTTCTCGGATATCCAGATTTAATTAAAGGCTGCATGTACAGTGTAGGCTATATAATTATATGCAATATCCTAATATTTGCAAGTTGTTCTAACAATAGTTACTCCCCCCACCCCCCAGGAAAAAATACAAAACAATTATTTACCCATAGTCTCCTCCTAAAGTACACATCAAAAGAGAACCAAAAACACTCCAGACAGCTAACCCTCCATGGGATGTCCATGACCAGGAAACAGCCAAAGCACAGCCATCTGGTGTCCAGGCCAGACACTGAACACCTCCTGTACTTTGAATAGCATCTATACAGCCAGATGTTAAGGATGACAGCTTTGTATACCTCTTGGACATAATGTGCTAACGGACTACTTTGATGATGGCAGCAATATTGTCGAAGTATTCTAAGTACATTTAATTTTGTATTAATTAAAAATACAATTATCCAAGCTAGAGCCAGAAAATGGAAAGACTAATTAATTAGTAATGTAAATTTACTAAACTATGTTGAGCTGCATCCCTTTCAATCTAACATCATGAAACTAAAGCAACCAGAAAAGATGACAAGGCACCTAAAATTAACCTATTTAATAATACATATTAGACATGGTGCAAGTGAATATGACACTCTCATTGGTCACAATTTACTTCTTATGCTGTTACACACCCACGCTTGCATCTCAGTAAATATTCCCCAGGGCCATACCAGAACTTTTACAGGGAGGGTGCACATCGAATAAAATTGGACCATTGATCGTTTCTTTTTAGAAAGCAGAACCAAAAAAAAAAAAGGTAACCAAAAGAAATCAGAACCAAAAAAAGAAGATGGATGAGCAGACCTTAAGCTTTTATGGGGGGTGCATGTGCACCCTGTGCTCCCCCCTTGTTATGGCCCTGTTCCCTGATATTCACTTTGCCTTCAGCAAATAATTGTTAAATGCTGTGAAACTGTACTTGCAAATGGTACACATTTCAGCACACATAATGTACATCAGTGATAAATAAAATTGTTAAGGATACCAGGATAGTCCTTGCTGGATAGTACCAGGGTGTGAGATAGTTCTAAGGCACCTGTTGTGTCATCAAATCCATACACTAGACTTGCTCCACTGAACAACAAAGACAAAAAATATTGATAAATACATGTAGTAGAGTTGATCTTGGTATTAAAGGTGGTCTCACTGGTAGTAAAGCACACAAAAATCACCTCTGGGATCTTAGATTGAATTAGACTGCTGGATGTAAGAGCATGAAATTAAGCCGTGCATTTGTTAGTGAGAGAAAATTGTTGGGCCTGATCTCCATCAATGCAAGAGTCTTTCTTCTATTCTCAGGGTGTTCTAAACTAGTTTTTCTCAGTCTCCATAAAACCCAATGACATACTATTACAATTTCAATATTCATCTGATGAGGTCTACCAAGCATCCTGGCTTAGATCCGCCTTAAATTTGTTTCAGCCAAGCTTTGACAAAATTGGTAATCATGTACATAATTATGACCAGCCACTGAAAGGTATTGGTGGACAAACATCTGACTACTGGCCATGCGTTGGCGGACAACTTGACCAACAGTCAGGCAATCACGGCCAACACACAGCCGATAGTCGGCCAACACATGCTTAAACTTAAACTATATGTAACTTATTTAATAATAATAATAATAATAATAAATATTTATATAGCGCCTATCCAAATCTGCTCTAGGCTCTTTAAACAAAAAGAAAAACCACAAACTGTGGTAGGCTGTGAGCTTTGCTTGGCGCCTGTGGCTGCCGCATTTAATGCTTTTTTGAGTCTTGTGAACTGATGCTTATGATAAAAAATAAATTAGCTAAATCGTTACTGTTCTGGGAACAGTAAGTTGTACTTGATTGGTCATGCATACAGGTTAGTATTTCTGTTATCTAATCTATGGATCTAGATTGCCCATCAAAATGCTTGATAATCAAAACTTCAGACATGTAGTGACTTACTTGGTACAACCAAAAACTATCAATCTGTAACGATGGTTTATTGCCACACAAGTTGCAGAATCAAGATCTCTTGCCCACACACCTATCATTTCCTTCAAAATAATGGTTTCAAAAAGAACTTTTTAAAGATAAATGGTCTGTGTGAAAAATAGGAGAATAAGAAAACAGATAATCAACAAATCAAATTCTTACAGCAGGTTCAAAGTTGGAAGTTTCAGCAGAGACAAATCCTCCTCGTCCATCAGCCAATACCACAGCAAAACCGCCCAGCAAAGGGCTGTATTCCATGGCTCTGAAGCACACACCTTCTAACTCTAGTGGCACAGCTACAACATCAATTAAAATATATTGGTACAAATGTCACATGCCAGATTCACGCCGCATACAATTTATATACACGAAGTCCCCCACCAACAATTGTCAACCTTTTAGTCTGCATCGGATATTCCATTTGATAATATTTGTGAGAAACAAATTTATGAAAGGATGTTGACATGTGAGGAAAGGAATGCAGAATAAGAGTCTGATGACTGTCGGTGAAGTTGTAGACATTTGGAGGTGCATTCAATCGTTAAATCCCTATTTATAATGCTTCAGATATTATAGTTTGATGAACAGTGGTCTATTAGTTTACTAAGTTATCTTGGCATAGAAACATTGAGACTGCAAAGTGCTCTTAATAATACACAGTCATTGATAACTTCAAGTATGATGCCATGAAAAATTCAATTTAGAGAGCATTAATTTTTTTACGGGGAAGGGGGAATATATAAGAGAACCTTGCGGGAGGCTAAGAAAATAACTATGTAGGCTCGAGAGAGGAGCCATGCAAAAGAATTTGTTGTACAAATTTTTTTTTACAATTAAATATGTTGTGATAATGAAAATCAATGATAGGGCCATATGTTAAGTGTATGCTACATCCAGTGTATAAACAGATTTAAAAATATACACTCGATGTAGCATACACTTAACATATAGATCTTTACCAAGTGGCAAAAACACATTTCATAAATGATAGGGCCATTTTTTATGCAACAAAGGAGAGGCGGGCGGATCAAATTTCTCATATGGGTTACTAATTAATGGTCCCTTATGTACAGTGTACCTCTAATATTCTGCAAGTCATTCGTAAAAGGAATGGAATGGACAGGCATGGAGTAACTGGACTCAAGGTATCCATCCCATGTGATCCTGTGAAGGAATCCTTTTCCACTGCATACAAACAACTCATCTTTTCTTGGGGCAAAACTTTAAAAAAAATACAGTAATAATAACACGCATAAGAAATCTCAAGAAAATTATTCTAAAAACATCAGGCTACAGGCAAATGAACAGCTCATTATTGAACTAAGTTAATGCAAAATATTTTGATTTGTTAGTGCCCTGATAGTAATTATTTGCCTTTGCCTTTGGCAACCTCAACCTTGTCCGACCAATAATTGTTTATAATTGGTTACCCATGTATAAGTATGTACAGTATCACCCTGACCTGCTCAAATTATTAGATATAGAAATATAGATGAGTTATAGTGCTTGGGATTGAGGTTATTCCGGGCGAAAGACCCTTGGAAATAAATTTGGAAAAATTAATTTCCGACCTCGCTGGGAATCGAACCCACGACTTTCAGAATTGTACTACCGATGCTCTACCAGCTGAGCTAGAGGTCAGACTGAGAGCAGCCCAGGGTGTAATAGATGTTAGGTCGCGGTAATTATGATGCAAAGATGAGAATATGTGGACCACGTAGCACTTATGAAATACAAGATATAGGTTGTGGGTTCAATTCCCAGCGAGGTCGGAAATTAATTTTTCCGAATTTATTTCCAAGGGTCTTTTGCCTGGAATAACCTCATTCCCAAGCACTATAACTTATCTATATGTCTATATCTTGTATTTCATAAGTGCTACGCGGTCCACATATTCTCATCTTTGTTCAAATTATTGAAAAGTACTACATCTACTAGTGATACATTTATTGTAAGGCCGTTATGCCAGGTATGATTTTTCCTCACGACTGTCACACGCAATATGCTTACCTCAAGTTTTAGCTTTTATTGCAGTCAATACATTATAAGTAACTTGTACAGTTTGATTTACACAAAGCAATTTGTGTTGTCAGCATGTTATGTGTGAAAGTTGTGAGAAAAAATCATACAATGTAAATCGGCGTTCAGAAAAATAATGAAATATTTTACCATGTGACATCTCCAGTTATCGTGATGATGGAAATCTCAACCAGCTTGATTGCCGGTACTCCATTTTGATAAGGACTTTGATAATGATTGGATGAGCTGGAAGGGAAATAGAATTGGACTCTGGGCAAGGGTTCTGTTTTTCTTGTGAAAATTTCAGATTAAATACGATATTTGAACTACCACACTGTAATTTACCATGATTGACACGAAAGTCTCGACAGGGAAATAGTCCCTTTCACAGTTCCTGCGTCATGTTATGAGGCAGCTGTGCCTTTGTATCAAGGCGAGATGAACGGTGAGCTTGCAGTAACAGATACAGTATCTTTTTTACACCTTGGACAATAATTCACCTTTTGAGTGCTGTTCCATGGATTGTTTAGCTCTCTAAATACAAGCAAAATATCATTTCTCTAACTGGATTGAAGCTCTCTTACTGCTAAAGAAGTAACTAAAAAGTAACGAAAGAAATTGGTCTGAATTATCTTTTCAAAATTCAATAAATTTGTATGGGAATCCGGAAACCTTGTCAAAACTTTGTGGTGACCATAACACAGTCCAACGTGTTTTGGGCTAGCGCTCAAAAGGTGGACTTTTTACGTCTCTATCATTGCAAGATAACTGTTTGTCTTGCTTCAGCACAAAGGCATGGCTTCATTTCAATTCCAGAGGGCGCAGGTAACTGTGAAGGGTACTATTATTGGGCAACCAGACTTCCATCAACCAAATTAATCAATATATAGCATATAAAGTTACACGAGTAGCTATGCTACTTAAGGATTTATTTTATTAATGGTACTATAAACAAAATAATAAAAAAGTTACAGTGGTAGACAAAACGAATGTGTTAACGAAAAGCATTTAACTAACCTCAAAATCTGTGACTTGTACAATTGCTGTTCGCTACTTCTTTGTAACTCTAGTAAAACTATCTTTCCTTCTGAAGTCTAGCAATCATATAATAATAATAATAATAGTGGTGATGATGAAGATGATGAAGACGATCATGATGATGATGATGCTGATGATGAGGGAGCTGGGCAGATGAATAAGCTTAACATAAATGTATAACCATAATATTCATAAAACTCACAGAAACAGCAATGACTGAGGAATCTGGCCTCCAGGCGACTGCAACATGTGTTCCAACTTCTTTTAGAGAACTTGGTGACCTTCTTATAGTAACAATTAAGACTCTTGGCTAATATTAAATGAAGAAAGGAAACAAAATCCTTCTTAGCAATGCAACGTGCAGCTAAACATGCAGTAGTAGTACAAGTACATGTAGTAGACAGAACAACGAATGGGCTATTGCACATGTATTCTTCAGGGATAAATCATGAACAGCAGGGAATTCCACAAGGATCTTCATGTCTCCAGGAATTTAGGGGCTTCTCAAAAACTTAGGTCCTCCGAAATATACCCCAAGTTAAATGATGGAACGAAGCTAGGAAATAATAAAGAGTTAAAGAATCAGAAGAGAAACCACGTGATAAAAAATACACTCTTCTAAGTTCAGCAAAGCCGGCTAGAATGAATAAATCTAACAAAACAGATCCAGTGCATATTAAAGTTATTAAAAGCTTATGTGTACGTAGATGATTCTTACTCGATTATTCCACACACAAACACTGTGTGAAGAGATGACAGCGAGCAGTGATCGATCCCGATTATACTTCAACGCAGACAGCTCACCACATTCCACATCTTTAGGACTATAATATTTAGGCCATCCTATAGGAAAATACATATTTTTGAATATCCGTGTCTTCAACTCACGACTCGTCCGCCATCTTGGATGTTTTGACTCGACCCGGTTTTTCTCGATTTTTCTCCCCTCGACCTCGTCTTCGTGACGAGGCTAAAGTCCCTAGTTCCCAGGTTTTTGTTCGTACTCGGTCGTCAAAAATTAAGAGAAAAGTTTGTGGAGTTGAAGATATTTGAAGATCTCATGTTTCATTTCTCGTACTTTGTAGCGGATATTTCGCTTTATGCTAAACGTCTAATGTCAGCAACAGCTAAGCCTATCGTAATCTTTGTTCTTGGTGGCCCTGGGGCTGGGAAAGGCACTCAATGTGAAAAGATAGTTCAAGTAAGTGACTTTATATCGAAGCCGTCACAGATTCGAAGCTATACTTATTTTTTGTGTAGGGATTTATCTAAACATCTAGAAATCTAGATGGTTTCTTTCTTTCTTAGTTGAGCTTGTCTTATATTATTCCAATATAAGTTCGAAGTATGTTGAGGTTTGAATCCAATTTCGTTTGAATTCATTTAAATTCATGAAGTAGCCACGTCTCACGTCTCAATAAACGATGCCTTAGATCTTCTATGACATGGAAATTACTTCAAACTTTTCCCCAATTTGCTTTTAGCTAACAATCACGAGAATAAAGAGTTTAGAAAACTGGCATGGGGAAACGTTCACTTGATGGGACGATCAACTAGTTAAAGACTAGCACTTTAGATCCCTTTCGTAGCATAAACTATTTGCTACCCCGGCCCGCCTTCTATGGCAACCTTGCATGTTGGCCTGGCTATTGCTTTTATATGTCATTATGTTACTTGTACATACACAACCTTTAGGCTTCATGCTAGGAGTGTTTATACTGTTTTAATAGTCTACTAAATTTGTCTAGGAATCAGTCTACAAATCTTGACCTACTACAGTACCTACCCCCACCCCTGCTGCACAAGTAGTTAATTAATTATTAGTGAATAACCTTTGATTTGCTGAGAATTAATTTTTTTCAAAAATGAAATAAGTAAATGATTTAACAGTGGAATTTCCACATAAATATTATGCTGCGGTTCCACTTTGTTTGTCGTTGTTGTTGTTTTTTGTTTTACACTTGTTTTTACTCTGAATTTTAGTGTTGTGAATGGAACTTCTCATTGTAGACATTTCAATATTAGTGTTGTTGCCCTGATAATACTGTTACTTACAAGCACTTTTACCACACAGTGTACCTAAACCACCCTAGATAGGACAGTTTATCAGTGTAACTCTAAGGCTAATTAGTTGATGTCTACTTCTTGACTTTAGCTAGGTTTTACTTGGTGTTTACACTAACAATGACAGTGTTTACTTTAATACTTGAATGAATGTCAATCAAGTAATTATGTTAAGTGTTTGATTGACAATGGTTTGTTTTCATATGATTTGATATTGGCTCAGTTTGATGATTATTTAAGGAATGATCGCTTGGAATGGTCAATGCTTAGCATTCTGAATGCATTGTTTTTCTAACATTACCAAAACCACAAAAGAAATTGTTCAAATATATTTTTAAAAAATCAAATTTTGTTCTGATGAAATCTCTATTACATGGTGCACTCTACATGAGTTCTCAATCATAACTTACCATCCATTTTTGGGATGCATGCTCACACATGCTAATTATTAAATCAGATTGGTGTTATATTGTGGCTATGTTATCATTTTTATATTTACAGACTTATGCATACATGTGATGATGTTAAGGCTATCTTTTTCTGGGACGGTAGACATAATGAGTCTATTTTTAACTTGTCTTTTCATCACTAAGTAAAATCATTTTAATTCCAGGAATATGGCTACAATCATCTATCTGCCGGAGAACTGCTAAGGGAAGAGAGAGCCAGTGGCTCTAAAGATGGAGATCTCATTGAGTCCTGCATGACAGATGGGAAAATTGTTCCTGTTGAAATAACTATTCGGCTGTTACAAAAGGTCAGATAAGAATAGACTACTTATTATAGAACATACAGTATGACTTGAAAATTTGAGCTCTTGAGCTATATGATATAGCCAGGCCAGTTTTCCAGTGAAAAAACCTTAAGGCCTACTTACACGGCACGATTTGCCGCGCGCAACTTGATGTATACATGGTAGACATGATTATTTACTGCACTTCTCAACTGTGTATGGTGGCATTTTACAAGAAACATTTGCTGTAATGACGAGTAAATTGCTTGCGTTTTTTTGTGTCGCGTGCGACAAGTTGTGCTCGTGTAAATGGTACCAAAATTTGCCGTATACGTCAAGTCGCGCTCGGTAAATCGTACCGTGTAAATAGGCCTTAATATGAACTTTATTTTTTTGCTAAGATATAGATCTATATCTTTATGGATATATTTCAGGCCATGGATAAAAGTCCTATAAAAAAATTCCTGATTGATGGGTTTCCTAGAAATGAAGACAATCTACAAGGATGGGAGCGAGAAATGAAGGGAAAAGTAGATCTCAAGGCTGTATTTGTTTTCCAAGTTCCAGAAGATGTTAGTACACTTTATTATACTCATTACATTAGTTTGTTTTAAAAATATATTAAATCATGATTAATGAAAACTAACTTGTGACCCAAAAACCTATATTTTTTCCTGAATTTACATTACTGTAATAATTCACAAAAGCATTGGCATAATGGGGATATATTAGAGATACTGCATCTTACATGTACATACATATATATCAAGGGCAGATCCAGGGGGACAAAGCTAGGGGGGATGAAGCCCCCCTTCAGCAGAAAAACAAATCTGAAGAATTAGATGCTTTTTTTATTGTTTTCCGTTGTGTTGACGGAAGAAACTCAATTAGCCCCCCTAAGCTCAATAATATTAGTCCCGCCCTAAAATTTTGGCTGGATCCGCCCTTGCATATATTACATAATCTTTTATTATTAACATGTTGGTCTAATTCTAGCGTACCACTAGTAGTACACTAATCGGGAACACTAAACATTATAATCTATTTACCCCATGCATGCATATTTATGAATCCACTTCTATTGGTAATGGTTCATTTACTTTAGGTATGCATCAAAAGAATATTGGATAGAGGCAAATCAAGTGGAAGATCAGATGACAATATAGATAGTTTGCGTAAAAGGTATTATGCATGTACCAACCTGAGATCCTACACATAGCTAGACTTTCTAAAAGTACTTTTTATTTATCTATTTTTGCTGGCACGAATGAGGACTTTCAATTTCTGCTTAGCACCAAATTTTTCAACGGGTTTTTCCGTACTCGGTGTATGTGCTTATCAATGTAGCCAATGGGAACATTTTTGGAGCAGAGCAAAAATAAAATCCTTGCTAAAAGAAAACAAGTCTTCTACTTGTGACTTTGTTGCTCATATAGTACTTTGTAGATATGCTCGAAAAATTCAAGTCCCATGTTCTCATTGGTATGTGTTTTGGTAAATATTAAACTGATATTCACTTTGCCTAGCATTGGAAAATAAATGTTTTAAAAATAATACAAAATTTAGCTTGGCATCTTTATTAATAAAATACTGTATGTAATTTACATTCATTTAAAAGATTAGATAACAAAAGGTTTGGGTCAACAAAGCTCATACTCTTTATGTTTGTTTTAGGTTTCAAACACACAGAAATTCAACCATACCAATCATAGAATATTATAAAAAATTAGGACTTGTTAGAACCATTTCTGGTCTTGGATCCCCAGATGAGGTAAGGTTTATATATATACCTCCTATAGATTGTATATGACAAAAACCATCTTAGAATTATTAAACAAGTGCTTTGCAAATTGTGTTTAAATTCATTCGTAATATATTAAAGCCAGCCCTAAAATCTTTCCAATGTTTTTTGTTGAGCTTTTGACCTAAGCATTCAGTATACCTTCTGTAGGGCTGAAGATGATCGCTTAGGTTGAAAGCTTGTCAAAATTATTGTTAAGTCTAGGGTTGAAGTAACTTTTAAAATATTAGAATGCATAGTTCTTATTCCACCTCTGAGGATAAAAACAATAAACTGGAATGCAATGTCTCTACTAAGTGATTCAATGAAGGCCAAACTCTACCAATACCAACACAATACCTCATTGTTTCTTATTATTGATTACAACATATACATATTTAGATTCTTCAATCTCCTCTAATTATAATCATTTAAACTTGACAGTGACATCCAGATGATGTAAAAATATTGTTCTTTTTTATCAATAGTAAGTTAGTTTTTATTGTGAAATATAGTCCAGTATTTTATTCTTTTAGGTGTTTCAGACTGTAAAGGAAGTATTCAAAACATTAGGACAATAACCCAATCAAGACGTTCAACAATCTTCTTATCTTATGTGATGGCACCTTTGGCTTTGGTACTTTTCTTCATCAAAAATGAGGAACACATATCACTCTAGATCTGATGGTAAAGCAGTGCTTAACTGAAACCTTGTTTTCAGCTATAGAATTTCAAATATTCCCTTTGCCTTTGTTTGCTTGTGCTCAAGAAAGAAGTAACTTAGGCTATGGGAATCAATTGTAGGAAAAGAAAGTTTGCCTTCAACAAAATGAAGAGAATAATTAGTTGATGATTTTAATAATGGTTTTTATATCAACTTGAAGCACATGTGGTCACATGTGTTTGTACAGTAGTATTAGCAAGGTTTTTTCATGATTGCCAAGTTGGGTTAAGACGTGAAATTAGTATATGTAATAGGGCTCCATGCTGTCCAATTAAGAAATAATAGGACGAGGAAAATCCGAGGATTGACAAAATTGGATGAAGCCCTAGGCCGAGTCCAATTTGGCAGTCAGAGGAATTTTTCTGAGTCTAATTATTTATTGATGGGAGAGCATGAAATTCCATTACCTATTAATTATATAGCTGCCTAATTAATCCTATACCAACAAGACCTGTCCAATCAAGAAAATAATTGGACAGTTACCTATATGGGATTAATGAGAAGCTGTATGATTATATGACTAAAACAGGTATTACTAAATAGACTTATATTCCATCTCATAATCATTTTCACAAGCTAAATAAATACTTGGGGAGGATGGGGGTTTGAAAATTCTAAAATACCATCACAACATAACAAATATTTAGCAATAAAGTAGTCTCCTCTAAGGCATCTACATTTATGACTTTGGACTTCCTGTGTTGGGAGTCATCCTCAGTTCTGGCCCCTTACGGAAGCCTTCAGTCCCCTCATTGTCTACATGGTTTATGCCAAAGGTTACCTGTAGAAGTGGCTAGCAATTAAGATGTTCTACGTTGTGTTGGTAGTGCAATTAGATAATGTTATTTTGTTTGTACTGTAGGTCTTGTATTTTTTCCTGAGGTAACCATCATATTTTTGAAGTGCCTCTGGACACTTGTATTTGAAAATCTCTGATCAGGCATCACACTGTTTTTCTCAAATTTATAATTAGATAAATTAATAAGTAAATGTTTATTTAGAACAAACCAGGTAAATCACTACAACCATAAAAGTGGTTTGGATACAGTATCTTTTCATACTTACATAGCTAGCATAAAGCTTGGTCAACTTCTGCTTTAATTTTCTCTGTGAAATATTAATCTTTTGAGTAACCATGATGAAACATTGAGCAAATATTTTATTGGGACATTTTGAAGTACAATGTCTTATAACACATCTCTGTGTTTGGATAAACCGGATGAAATAGTCTTTCAATGTTGAATTAAGATAATATTATGATGCAGGGCTGTTAACTCTCCCGGATAAACCAGGAGTCTCCAGATTTTGGACCGTATCTCCCGGTCTCCAGATTAGAGTCTCAAATCTCCCGGATAATCGCAGAAGCTGACCATTTCTTGTGAGACTTGACTTTCACAACCATAAAATTCCAATTATTTTATGTTGTTTGTGTTGTTTTACATCGCTAACAAAATCAAAACGTTCCTCATGAACTGTTCTTGCAAGCAGGCCATTGTAATAGAAGCGATAATCTGATTGGTCAGAAATAAACCAATTTAATGTTACATCAAATGTCACAAAGCGAATGACGTCTTTTCGCGCGCTTTTTTCCTCTGTGACGTCATGTCCCTTCCCTATCAATTCTCCAGATTTGAATATCTCGGGGGTTGACAGCCCTGTCATGTGACATGGAGTTTGTTAAATTGCATTAGTGACCAGGCTTTAAAATCATAACCATTTTCATGTTGAAAAATTGCTATCACTGAACTGGGAATTGAAGTATCATAAACTCACACTTCAATATACATTATTTTAATAATATTTATTTCATGATTAAAATTAATGACTCATTGGTCCTTGATTACTAATAATCCAGGGGGGTGTCCTGCTGTGTACCGGAGACCCCCTAACACCGTAATTAGTATGCTTTTTTTGAAGCGATGCAAAATATCTCTATATACATTTCTTCATTTGGGACACCCCCCTATCAAATTTTTGTATCCACCCCTGACCATGGTTAGTAGTCAAAATTAATAGGATTCACACAATAACATAACTTTATTATTGAGGGATGCGCAATAACCTATAACAATTTTCTAAGTTATCCCTCAAAATAAATTTATTATTTTGATCACTCAATAACATATATTCACTACTTTATTTCTGTGCCATTTTTACTCCAAAAAGCTTCATCAGTCTTGGCTGTGTTGTAACTAGGAGAGGAGGCAAAGCTGAAAATAAAAGGAGATTCAATTATTAAAGTGTTGCTGTTCAATGTTGATAGACAATAGAACTCTTGTCACTGTAAGCTTAACATTGTTTCCCATGATTATAAAACAATAGAGGTCATCTTTACTGCAATTTTCAGAAACATTAGAAGTCTGTGTCTCCAAGTTGCACACTGAAATGTGGTTTTTTGCTGCCACCAGTCAAAAAGAATGAAAGGTATACCAACTGAATATGTTTGATTGACGTCATCAGAAAAAAAAATTCAGCGTGCAACGTGGAGATACAGAGTTCCCATGTTTATAAAATCACCGTGAAAAATGCATCTAGAGAGGCGTGGACCATGCATATATCCGTAAACAAAACCAGCCATATTTTGTCTTTGCATCATTTTGTACGAAATTGTGGATTAATTATCACTGGAGCATACATTGGGAACAAAAGGAAATACCTCTGAGTCTTTGTTTCGTTCATGCCTGAGTGAATTCTTAGGCATTTGACAACCAGAATATAATTATATATTCCGTAATCGCAGTCAGGATTCATCATTCATCATAATTTGAAGTTGTCTCTGACTTGTGAGATTTACAACTTTTAAACAGATGTTTTGGTTTAAATAAAGACACACTCATGAAGGTCTTCGTTTAGACTGAAACATCTGTTTAAAAGTTGTATATCTCACAAACATTTAGACTGAAAGATATATCATGTACGTGTTTCATTATGTAACTTTAAATGTAAAATTCAACTTGTGAATCGAAAATTCAGAATGCCCTGACCATTTAGTGAGGAATTAAGATGGAGAATGGTATTTCAGCATTTGTTTTATGCCAGAACCTTCAAGGAAACACATGATATTTCTTTTAGCCTAAATGTGTAAATGTCTTTTTTTGGTGGACAACGTTAATGACATTGACTGTATATGGCAGGCATGCTCAAGTATTCATTAATATAAGTCATACAACCTCACAGAGTTGCAGTAAGGGTATACGTTTTGCTGGATGTCTTGAGTATATCCAACAACTTGAGTATATCCAATAACTTACATTCTAGGGTTGGACAATTGCATTCTTTTCTTATCTCTAGAGCCTGTAGATAAAAACAATCTAGCTAAGATGTTGCTTGAACAAATGGCAGATAAATGATGCAAGCTGAGGAGGACAGCTGATAATAGATGTGCAAAAGGGGCCACAATTTCTTCTAATATGTTTGATTCCTGCTCAAGTAATTATGCACAAAGTGTTGAGTATAACTAGCTACATGTACTGTAGATGTATTGTTCTCTGTTCCTTGCTATGTGACATTTATCCCATGTGCCTTCTGGAAGAACGAACATGGCAGTATTCTTACATGAAACCTCTGACTTCAATTCCTTTTGTTCTCAAGAATTTTGGCATAAATATATGCCCTCCAAACATTTGGGGGGGGGGGGGGGTTGGGCGACAAATTAGATCAGTGTTGAAACCACAAGTCCTTGCATTATATATATTTATATGTACAGTGTTAGAATTGTCTAATATACTCATTGAAATCAATAGACTTACCTCTGGCAATAGACTTTCAAGGTTGTTAGCTCTAGTGGCATGAGATGGATGTGTGGAAAGCCATTCCACATCAGTGTTTCCTTTTAACTGCTGTTGTGCTGCCAGTCTTTTCCATACTTTGGGGCTTTGACGCACATCAAAACATGCCTAGTCATGATCAATACATCAAAATAATTGTCAAATTTTTTAACACCTCACATCAGTCCTGGGGGGACTAACATTGGGAAAAGGGCAAGGATGCTGGATTTATACTCTGCCACTTTACTGTAGCACTCATAGATATACATTTACAATAATTATTGCTAATGAGCATTTAGTATCTAGTAGGGTAAAAATCATTAGTTGACTTGCATGGGTACCTTTCGGGGACAAACATATTCAAATATTATGAGATTGCCCTCCCCCCTCCCCCTCCAGCCAGGACACCAATAATGCAGTACTGGGCTTTTCTTTGAATTAAAATTTAATCTTTACTATGATATGCATAGTTTGGCATTTCAATACTCCATTTTACAGTTCCGTTCCAAGCCGAGGCTGGAGTTTTCATGCATGATAAAAAGTATAGTTTTGCTATGCGCGGAAACTGCAGCCTTGACTTGCAACTATTATTCATGGTCACTTGAACAGAACTGTAAAATGGAGTATTAATAATACCAATGACCAACCTTTGCTGCAAACAGCATTCCAACTTCATCTGCTTCTTCCTCAAGCTTCCTTGAATATGGCAAATGTAGAAGAATCTGAAAAGCAAGGTTACAATACTTAGTCAAAAACACAATCTTAAACGCATTATAGACCTTTTTAATATTAATTTGTTATCTCAAAACCAGACAACTTCAAATGAAATGCAGTTAGTTTTTTTCATTTTCGGCTGCTATACTTCAAATTTACAATGGGCAGCTGAGTTAACAATTAATAATCGACAGAAGCCCCCCCCCCCCCCCCCCAAAAAAAGACAAAGCTGGAAGTTGTGGAGGTTGCATAACTTCATGTGATAACTGGAGCTCTAAAAACTATATGGGCCAGAATCGGTGGCTAACAATAATTCTAAATTGAAGATCCAAATTTATACTTACAGTCAAAATTTGATCTTGTATCCACTGTGCAGCTATAGCAATATAGTCTGTAGGAAGGACAGCCCAAAGAATAGCCAAGGACACTACTATGAACAAATTGATGATGCCATGCAAGCTTGCCTGCTCTGCCTGGAATTGAGAATAAAACGAAGTACTAAATAAATTAAAATAATATAAATGGTTGAACTGTAAACTTTTTCACTCCTATAGTGCAATAATTTTGGAATTGGGAGTTACACCCCAGATGCAAAATAGTACTTAATATTTAATTTTCTTCAAAGATGCTTTATTTTCAATGTATTAATTCCTTGGAAATGACAGCTAGTATACAAGAATTTGGTTAGTTTCCATGTACTCAGCTCGTCAACCCCTCCCTCCCCCCTGCCAATGTAATGTAAAAATCAAGTCTGTGTATGAAAATTTCAAAACAAAATATATTCAAAAACTTACCCCATGTCCCAAGATAGCATGAGCCATCTCATGTCCCAGTATGGTCGCTAATTCACTATCATTAGATAGCATGTCAAGCATTCCTTTAAACATAAATATCTGGCCATTCTAGAGATATGGAGTATAAAATGCATCAACAAACAGTATGTCTTTAGATACTCTATGAAGCAGACTTAATGTATATGTATTAATAATTGTATCTGGGACTGCAATTGATATAACTGATTGTACATTTTGCTACTACCCCACTACGTTTCCAGGTATCAGCCCCGCCCTTCCCCATTATAATAATCTGCAGTGGTATATTTTCAAATAAGCCTCTTCAATTTCAAGGATCATGCCCCATAGTCCTTAATTGTAATGGCCAGAAGCATAGTACATTGTCTTACACATTTTTGTCTCGATGACTACATGCACAGCTAGTTGGAATTGCGGCCTACTCAAATTAGAATCTACCTTTTTGCTCTGGTGTTTCATGGAGCTTGTGCTATATAGCTAAAACTTATGACTCCCTTGACATTTGGACATATATTTGTTTGACCCTCTAGTAATATAACTAGTTCATTATTTTATTTCTCATGTACTGATGAAACTTGTAGAAAACATTATTTTGGTACCCCAATGACTGTTCCTTACCGGCAAAACAAAAGCATTAATATCAGCTGTATTCACAACATTAACCTGCCATTTAATTCCATCCGTCTCCTTGGACTGATTACCCTTCAATAACCTTTTGGTGACTTGAAACACTCTTATATGGTCTGGATGATTGACAGGCAAAATGTATTCTCCACAAAGTTCCAAAGTTTGCTTGTACTCTGATTCAACCAGATGTTCCATTTGTGCATTTCCAATTGGCATGAATCTAACCCTGTTAGTGACAGGTGTCTCTTCAAGATGAAAGAAGTAATATGCAATAAACAGTCCTCCTATACTTCCAGATATTATAACCAATTTTTCTGTCCTTTTGTCATTCAATAACTGCAACTTATATTTGGGGCTGAGTTTTTGGTACCATTTTCTAAAAGACCTGAAAATAAACAAAAATGTAACAACATGTATGTTCATTAACCCTACATCCCAACACAGATGAGTATCCATAAAAGAAGATAAGTTTCATTTATTAATGCCCAACCAAACAAAATTTATTTGCTATAGGGCAAATAATGTTACAGGACTAAAAAATTTTAAATCACTCTAATGCTGCTTCCACCCTGCACTCCCCCTCTTACAGTATCATGTTTATAAGATAATATTCATGAAATTAAAAGCTAGGGTGGGGGGGGGGGGGGGGGGAGGGGGGCAAATAAGTTGTTCGAGGTAGAAGATAGGACGGATAGAGAGAAATGAATGAGAGACAATGATGTGTTGGGTGGGAAGTGATGATAGATGATGGAAATGGTGGGACAGGGAAAAATGGAAATGCATAAAGATTAGGGAATATAGATTCAAAGAATGTGATGTAACGGTGAGATGGGAAGTATGTTCCAGACCAAGAAAAGAAAGTTGTGTTGATAAAGGTGTTTCCAAAGTCATGTTAGCAAAACCACAGGAAGCCCAACATTTCTTATTCAGAAAGTAGTATCGAAGCATTTACATATCACTTGCTACTGAAAATGATACATGTAGCATACCTTCCACCCACCATCGCGACCAGCTTTAAAACTTTTGAAAGAGGTCCAACAAACTTAACTAACAAAGCAGCAATGGGCCAAGCATCTCTTCGAGCACTTGTATGAAAACTTTGATACTTGTAACGACCCCTCAGACGACAACAAACATCCTTCCAACCTTCACTTCTAAACCAATGCTCTCTGCTCCAACAATGAATCTCGTAAAACCTTGAATGATTACAATTATTACTTAGTAGACATCTTTGAGTTCTGTTAAATGACAAATTCCAATATCTAAATGGGACAAAACGTTGATTTAGGAATCTAAAAGAAGAAGAACGTCCCGGATGATGAAATGTTCTGATTCCTTGCAAAGAAAGTCGCGATCTCAAGAACAAACATATTGGGCGATGCCTGAAATTATTCAAGAATGTTGAAGCCATAATGCTGATTGACATCTATCGGATGAAAAATTCTCTCATTTTGACGACAAAATTGGGGAAAAACATGAAAACGTGAACGACACTAATTGTAACATTGGAGTTGGCGCCTTTTCAACCAGGCGTTCTTCGCTACGTAGATATTCGGCCCAGGAACCCTCGGTTGGATCGTCAATCCAAGATGGCGGCCTTCATGTGCGCAGAGCTACATTTCGCTGTATTGAATTTTCCTTTAAAATTCTAATTTATTTAAAACAAAGCTGAAAATATAACAGGATGAGATAGGATATTGTTTCACTAGGAGGGGAATCAACAAGAGACTTCCCACAAAATGTAGTATAATTAACGAGAAGAAGAAAGAAACCAAGTCATGGCTGATCGAGGTGTCTCTCCCGACTCATCCACGCACATCTCAGAAAAGAGCAGAAAGTCAAAGAAAAGAAAGCACAAACAAAAGTAAGTTTAAGGCGTAAATAATATAAATACATAAGTTTGATGACTCGACTCTGGGAATTTTTGAGTAAAGAAAGTGATATAGTAAAGACAGCAACTCTTTGACACAATTAACAACTTAACTTGTACCATACAACCTACCGACCAAGTTTCGGTTAGACATTTCCCAGAATAGACCTCCTCTGCTCGGGCGTAACGTTTTCCCATTTCAGACCACGTGTTACTTCCTACAGTATCATTTCTTTTTTTTTTTTAACGCTTGCACTTGGTTGCACATGAGAAGCACATAAATATTGTTACAACTCAAACAAAGAATCTTATTCTCAAGGGAGTGACACGTGGTCTGAAATGGAAAAACATTATGGCTGAGCCAAGGAGGTCTATTGAGTTATGTAAAAGTTATCCATAAAACAATGGGCAAGGAATGCCATTCACCATTTTCCACACATCGGTTCACTGGTCAAACACAAAGCATTTAGTTGAGGTTGCAATTAGGTTCAAATTTGAATAATCCTCTGAAAGTACCTTGGCACCCCGCTTGAGCGCTTTGTGTTTGACCAGTGAATCAATGTATGGAAAATGGTGAATTAGGTCTCAAGAGAAATGAGGGTCACAGATTTGTGTCCAGAAAATTATTTTGAAAACAGGTGAGTCTTTTTTTCATTTTTCATACTTATTCATTATAGTGGATATTATAACACAAAGCAAGAGAGTATGAAGTACTCTCTTGGTTAAAGTTACTGCATAATGCACAAAAGTATGACCACATTTAATGTATTCACATACTTCTGTGCACAGGCTTCATGCTGTCAAACAAGCGTTTACACGCCTTATTTGGTAAAACCAGCCAGCTTCACATCAAAATGTGTTGGTTTGACGTACAAAGCTGTGCATCGAAGTATGCAAATAGTCTTACTTTTGCACGCTGCACTGTATACGCGTACAGTAATATAAATCTAGACTGAGCATACACTACCACAGGTAACCCACATGAGGAAATGCCCAGCATCAGGGTAACCCGTGGAAAAATGAATGTTTACTGGTGTTCATGATGTGGAACTTGGGTGATAAAGTACCTTTCTTGTCTAAATAATTCCATTTTTTGTAAATAATGAAAATTGTTAGCAGTAGCTTTCAATATGTGCGTGCCATAGATGCAAATCTATTACTCTTATTCTCTTGGTCTTATGCTTGGTAACTGGTGGTGTTGCTGAAGATTGTCAGTACATTCTGGAACCAAGGAAAATATAGATTTCATAATTATCTATTTAGATCCTTTGTGCGAATTATTTTCTATTTTTTATTATTTGTCTGAAATTAACAGAAGCTTATCCTCAAAAGCTGTGTAACCAGATTACCATTGTTGAAGAAAACATGCGCGCATGCTGTGTGCTGTCATAAAGCACGCAGGGTTGGCAGAACACGAGAGAAGTGTAAGCAGAAGCACGATGCATAGCGGAGTGCTTCTGGACACTTCTCGAGTGTTCTGCCAACCCCCAAGTGCTTTATGACTGCACACAGCACAACAAGCAAGTTTTTTATTTCTGTTATAAATATGAATTACAATAATAGATAGGAATGACGCAACGGAAAGTGCACATGCGTGCAATGTGCTGTCATAAAGCACACGTTCCAAACCAATCAGAACGCAACATTCATAACAGTTATTTTATGATAAAGTATATTTTAAAAAATTACCCTCTTTTCAAGCAATTTTTGGTAATTAAAGTTGGTAATTAAAGCAAAAATTGGTAATTTGACATTAGGTCCAAAACGAAACACAAGAAAGTAAAATCTTCTTCCAGTGAAAGCAACCATACTCACACTCACAAGAAATCCAAGAAGCATAAAAGAAGCTCTCACTCTCCAGCCAACTCAGATGAATCTGATGAGGAAATCATCGATATTAAACCCTTAGCGGGGTACATTGATGACAAAAAGAAGTTACACAAGGAAATATTTTCACTTGTCAGCAAGAAAGAGGTCAAAGATCTTCTACCTTCATCACTCAAGGTACTGTAGTTATCACCTAGCTAGATAGTGCTAGTTTGTATTAAATATATATTGATTTTGGATATAAATAGCAACCTGTAATGCTGTACTGTACATGTATGTGTACTTTTTGCCAGTGCATAAAAATAATGATAACACTTGGTACCAATTTCATCAGTTTTATGGAAGTCTCAGCCAAGTTCCAAGCCTAGGCATCTTGCATTACTTTGCACCATCATTCTTGCTCTATTTACCAGTATAACCTGTCAATGTGTGAGCAATTTATCAACTTGCTGCATTGAAAATTATAGGCTTAACACTTATAACTAACAATTCATTCATGATAACAACTGACATGACTGCTAGCTAAGGGAGCCTTGATATGTAGTCTGTAAAATCCTTCATTGGTTACAAATTAAAAGCACATTGAGATGTTATTGTGAAATGCACTTTAAATATAAAAACAGGGTTCGTGCTACTCCTTAAACTCCTTGAATACTCCTTGAATTTAATTCACGTTTTCAAGGGCACTTGAAAAGCTCTTGAATTTTATGATTTTAACGAAACTCCTTGAAAACTCCTTGAATTTTTGCTTTGATCATTACTTGCATGGTTCTGAAATAGATCTAGTCAGAAAGATCGGAAAATCTGAAAGTCGGCCATGTGCAACCACCTTGTAAAACCTTGGCATATTTAGCTGAACATACTCCTTGTAATTTCATTTTTGGGTCCTTGTATACTCCTTGAATAGTCCTTGAATTTTAAGTGTTTACCTCAGCACGTTCCCTGTAAAAACTTCCTCTTTTACTCCAACGAAGGACTAGCGTCCGAAACGTCAGTAAGGTTTTTCATCTTTTCACGGTGTATAATTTACCCTTTTATCATTACTGTTTCATTAGATGCACCGATGCAGCTCACACTAGTTTTAAGCTAGTTATCTCCTCAATATAATTATTATTGTTATTTTATCATTGTTGTTGTTACAGTTGTCTTTAAACCAATTTCTTTTTTTTTTTAAGAAATTGAAATTCAAGGAATTTAAGAGTCTTTGCCTGGAGCAGCTTGTAGTGATGTCCCAAAAAAGGATACGGCATGTAATAGCTGGCCAGGAAATGGTTTCTTCATCATCAGATGAGAGTGAAGCTCAAGAACATCAGCCACAAGATGCTAACGATGGAGAGAATGAAAGTGTAAAAATGGATACATCTGCAAACAAAACATCAAAACAGGTTTGTACAGCAGGGATACTGGTAGATACCTCTACCAACCTCAAATCGAAACACAAAATATCATAATAACAAACCTGATATGGATGCCAATTTTCAACCTATCACCTAATAACAAAAAACGTCAACTATTAATGACTGTGATGTATGAGGTTAATATTCAATATATTAATGGCACAGATAAATTGTATTTGAAATACAGTACGTCATTGTTTCCCCCCATTGGTCTTGGAAATTATTGCATGTTAGTTTTCGCATAGTAGTGTTTCCAATTACAAAAAAAAAAAACCATTGCTTCCTCATACATCACAGCATAAGCATATGACATGGAAAAAACTTCATAGCTTCAAGAAGCTGCACTCAAACTATGAATTTTTTTGGGGTGATTCAGAGCTTACCACTTGTGAGAACCAGGTGATTTGAAATCTAGGCACACAATGCATTGTTTGTCACAGCGAAAGATCCCAAGTGCTTTCTCTATCTTTCGATAAAATGAAATATTTTCCACCAACAAAGACAAAAATATGCTACTTCTAAGAGGTATTTAGTAAATCTTTCCACAGAAGTGTTTTATTTTCTTTATTTTTGAGTTAAAGACGTTTTTTTTGAGCCGAAAACTTTGAAAATCTTGAACTACGTACGAACAAAATGTTTGCTGATTGGCCAATTTGTTCTGCCTGATAGAACAGAGATCACCTGGAACCAATACTGAGAATATTGTCAGGAGGGTTACTTTTAATATTTATATTCAGTGCATGTCATAGGAAAATGCTCACATGCACATTGCAAGACATTTACCAAAACTATACCATGGTTACCATAGTAACACTAATTAAAATTCTCTGATTGTTCACTGTCATTGAATATTTCAGTTGGATGCAGCAGCAATAGAGAATACAGAAGAACAGCCTCCGAAAGTCAGTATCCTTGAAGAAATGAGCTTGTTACCCAATCAAGATGAGATAGATGAACTAATCGAACCAGAACCTCAAACCTCTCAACAACCAGTACAGCTGGAGCTGGAGGAACAAGGTTATTTCTGTTTTTTTATTGATAGATCCATAAATTTATACCCATATGTATAAAGGCTTTGCACCATCACGATGGTACTGTAGCCATGATAGAAAGTACAAAAATGGAGTATTTTTCTTGTGTACCCGGGTAAATCAGGGGTGCTTACCATTAAACCAATCCATTTGGTTAGAAATTTAATTGCTAGTAGTGAGAAAAGTGCGGGAAAGTTGACTTCTGCCAAATAGCACACGCATCTACCCGAAGAACCTAAAAGAAGACCAAGTTTTCTGGAACCTTCCGATTGGAATAGCACATAACATTCGTTTTTCAATAACCGGAATTTCTGGTTTTCAAGTAAATGTGAAGTACTTCAGATTAGACCAGATTCAATTGTTCATGTGAATTGGCTGTCTGACGTATGTTTTTGCATACATGCAGCCAGTACTGTATCTTAGTCTTTTTTTCTTTCTTTATTTTAAATATCAATCTCATAGTTCCAAAAAGTTGCTTTGAATAAATTGTTGTTATTCCTACCTCCTGGCATAGCTGCCATCACGATGGTGCTAAGCATCTATTATATGCCCTTTTTATACTTCATGAATATTCATGACCCCATGCAATGACATAATTAGCATTATGTATAGTAAACTAAGTTATGCGAGGGCTGTTAGTTAATCATGATTAAGTAGAGCATCAAATGGACAAATTTATCGCTAAGTTGTGCTCTATTTCTGGCGGCTCTACACGAGCTTTAATCCATTCCTTCAAAGCTAATGAGTAAAAGAGAGGGACAAGGTAGTACTTATGAAGAGAAAAGGAAGTGATATTTTGTTGTGCAACAGCACATTGCTTGAAATATCTGCTAGCAGGCAAGTTGCTTTTAAAAATGTACAGTAGTTTATAAGACTTTTAGTAAAATTATGAAAATTATTTTTGTTCCAGTTTGCACACAGAAAACTAATATTGATTTGCCGTCTGGTGATTGTCATTGACTTCAAATTCCTTGTTGCATCATATTTTACTATATTTTTCTTCCCCAGTATTTCTAATATTATCAAATTAAATATGATTGCTCTCTAGATATGGCAGGTGAAGAGAAAGGCAGTCCAACTCAAGAAGATGACCAATCTTTATTGATGGCTGAAGCTGACCTCAGGGAACTAGAATTTAGAGCTAGAGCACTCAAGTCTCTGGTAATTGCCAGAGAACGACAACAAAAACTTGAAAAAGAAAAACAAGACCAGGAAGCAACATAAAATGTTACAAAACCTGAAATATGTAAAATAATAGGTGTTTACCAACAAGATGGTAAACTGAAACTATTCATAAACTATGCTAGTCTGCCATTAATCTAATCAATAAAATTCCCATCCGTTCCTTTTTATTTCAGCTTTTTGCCAAGTCTTTGTTTTCTGGCTTTATTTTGTTGTTCTTGACAAGTAATTCAAAGACTCAGCAAAGAGAGAATTACAAAAGGGACTTCTATCTCCAAGAAGGGTAGTCAAACATCATGAAGGTGTACCATTTTTGAAAAAACTTGGATTTAAATTATACCCTTAAAGAAAAGAATTCCAATAGACCATTTTTTCAAGGTTGCGTGCGCATCCAAATTTAAGGTACTTGACGGGCCACGATACCAGAACAAGAGCTTTATAATGAGAATTACCATACATTTCTATTAATTTTTTTCAGAAAGAATTCATAAAATTGATTATTCTCATCTTTAAATATAAAACTGGCTTCTCAATTATACTGAATTTTCGTTTTTCAATTTTGTGGCCTGTCAAGTTGGATGCGCACACAACCTTGAGGAAACGGTGTATGGAACTATATCAAAATTATATTGGATGCCAGTGAGGATAACATGGAAATACAAAAGAAATCTGACACATTTTTTCAATGGAAACCACATTATTCTTCCATTCAGGATAGTTTTGAGAAGGGTCATGGATTTATTGACAACGCACACTTGTACCTCAAAGGAACTGTATTACACAATAAGAACAAGAAAACTTTTATTAAATATTTTAATGTGTAATTATACATACAAATTCCAGTAGTTTTCAATTTTCAAAATCATTTTCATTGGTATCCTGTATTAAAAAAATATACACAGCACACAACAAATAAATTGGAAAAGAGTCCAAGACCTTGAATATGTCTTGTTTGCAGACAAACCTTTAAAATATTGTGTTTAGTAAGGATATACTCGTTTAGGTATAAGAGAGCTGATTCCATTTTAACCGTCACCAAAGGCCAATGTTGAATATTGAAGCAGAATATCTTTTATTTACCACTGATCACGGCAACAGTCACAACAAAAAGTGAGCAATACAATGCCATTTATCAGAGTATGTAAAGGTACCAAACAATTTTTTCAAATGTTCAGTCTATTGCCCGATTTTCCTCTAGCAACTGCTGACTTGATCAGTGTGTAGCAATGAAAACAGTGGTAATACACTGAGTAGCTGATGATTGAGAAGGAAAATTTTGCTACTGCCCCACCCCCCACAGAAAGTGAAGTTGTCTAAAAGCAGCTCTGTTGGAGAGCAAGGAAGAAGCAGTAATGTTAAATTTTGTAAAAGCCTATTCCACTTCTATTTCAAGATAATTAAATAATCTTAAGAGCTCATTAAAAAGAACTGATGAAAGTATAAACATGCATGAATTTGTTTGATCAATTGCTTCGGAAAAATGTTCAGGAACACTTTCCTGTGAAGTATTAATATAGTGTTAATGTTCTCATAGTTTAGATTTCATCTTTCCCATAAGCTTTTCTAATTTCATTGCAATCATCATGTCTCCTTTTATCTTGAGCTTGCCACTCATAAATGCTTGTGTTGGATTAAGTTGACCTTGGAACATCTTAAGAAAGTCCTCAGAGTCAAGGGACATGGTACACTGTGCTTGACCACCTGGGTATGACCCTGAACCTGCACTACCTAAACACAATACATTGTAATAATTGCATCAGACATGTGTTTGTAACAAGTAACAGTTAATACATGAAATATCCTTCCAATTTCCAAATGACCTGTTTGGCTTGTGAGCAAGTTCTTTCCATTCTGACAATGTGAGTCTTCACATGACATGATACTTAAAAAAATCATGATATCACCCATAAGGATCAATATCTGCATAGACTAGATTCTCTTGGAAATAATGTCTTTGTTTTCCTTTAATGCTTGAGAAGATGCATTTATGTGTATGTGGGCATATGTAATACTCAAGAAGAATCACATAGTTTGAAATCAGATAACATGCCAAAGCCAAAAATGGTCCATAGCCTTCAATCATACCAGAAGTGCCTTCTCGTCAAGTTGTGCTAGATGGCAAGTATTGGTTTTATTTTTACTTTTTTATTTTAGTATTTTTCTTATTTTCTTTTGTTGTTGCTTGTTGTTGTGGTTTGGGTCAAGCAGTTTCTAGGCGCTGGTTTGAAAGAACCTCTTGTAGTTGTCTCCTCATGTCCCACAAACTGGTCAAATCGGATGTCATAGCTCCACCCCTACCAAGGAGATTCTGACCCTTCCCACCATTTATATCTACATGTAGTATTCGAATCCAACCCTACCTAAATAAGAATATTTTCAGGAACCAAAACAGTTTCACAAATTACCTTCATTCTTTCCCGATAGAATAAAGGATATTGCATGTAAATATATTGGGGAGGGATTCCTGTGGTAAGGTCAACGATTATTGTGGGCGGTGTGTAAACGAACGCGTATTCTTTGTTAATACATTCAATCAGTCAAAAGAAAATGTAATCTTAGTCATAATTAATCTTAATATAGTACCTGGTCCATTCTTTAAGTCTAGATACCACAAGCCAGCATCCTTCCCGTGGATATCAAACTCAAACACTCCATTAATAGTCTTGACAAGTTCATCATCACATAGCGATTTTATGGTCTCAAAAACTTTAGCAACGTTACCCGTTGATGAACCAGCACTCGCTTCCAGTTTTTCCATTTTGTGATGATCCTTTAAGAGCTTCTCTGGGTTCGCTTCATCCAGGAAAAAGTCGGGAAGAAGAGTGCTTCCTAGAAGGATAAGAATGAAACGTGGTTGGTGTCTGGTCGCGCAATGAAACGTTGACCTTTAACCTTAGTTAGAGTGTTACTGGCTCACTTATAAAGTGTGGAAAAATGTTTCGAAACTTTATAATCCAAACAAAAGGAGTTCATCACGTGAGTTAGCCGTGCGCTGACGTCGTACCTTCCACACGTATCCAGCGTACCGGGATATATATATATATATATAGAAATTTTTAAAAGGATTTTTTTTTTCATTCCGTTTCTTTCCCTTTTTTTTTTTTTTTTTTTTAGAATTCTCGTCCACACGTAGCGTTTTCGAATCGTGTTTCGTTTTCAAGTGGCGTATTCACCGGGTACATGTGGACGAAAGTCACGGAAGGCCATTCCGCAAAGAAAATATCTGGATAAGTGTGGACGGAGATCAATCCAAAGCTTATTGTTGTCTTAGAAACTCATTTAGCTTCTACTTTTCGCTTCATCAAGCCGTTTCGAAACTCAATCGCCTTTCGCCACGTGAATTAGTGTTACGCGTGACGTTCAATGGAAAACAAGCGCTACTTTGAGAAACATTATGCAAATGTCACGTTTCGTTCACGTCGATTACGCAGTCGGTCGAATAAGTTTAGTCTTCCCAATCTGAAGGCACGCCCAACCGAATGAAAATAGAAAAACAGCTGAAACACTATGGAAACACAGGAACTTCGCAATCACACACATAGGCCTTTTTTTAAACTCTGAATGACGTGCAGGGGGGGGGGGGGGGGGAGGAGCATGAAATCTTTCCCTCCTTTCGTTCTCTGGAACCGTGTAATAGAGTAAGACTATTCATTATATTCTTACAGTTTCTGGAATGGCATTTGTACTACTTCTTGATGGACTTTATAAAAGATTTTTTTAAATAGTCTTCTGTGCGCCGATATTTTATATGCATCATTTACGGCAAGGTAATGGGATTAACGGTTGATGCCACAGAGTGGCTCTTCTCCCAATGGATTCCAATTGGAATTTAGGATCTTTACGAAGGGAGGAAAACCAGAGAACCCGGAAAACCCTCGAAGCACAGGAGAGAACCAACAAACAACTCTACTCACATACGACAACAAGCCCGGGCGGGTTTCGAACCCGGATCGCATTGGCGAGAGGCGAGCTCTCTCCCCGCTACGTCACCCGTGCTTCCCTTCCAATTTATTATAACTGCAAACTTAGCTGCTATTTTAGGCCTACTTGCAATGGATACCTTTTCCCGAAACCCGGCTGGCAAAATTACGAAAATCTATTTACCAATAATTTGAAGTTTCGTTTAAATTGATTGATTTTTAAGCGAACGGGAGAATGACATTGTGAAAAATCGCAAACGCGACTCAAAACTAAAATTTCGAATAAACCGTTAGAAGCCTAAACGTTTGAGCTATTACATGTGATACGCTACTACATGTGCCAAGTTCAAAAACATCTGAGTGTTTTTGATACGATACTTTATGACGAGCGAGTTCGAAAAAATCACAAAATGCATTTGCAATCCATGATGTTGGAATCGAAATCATCCAACATTCTAATGGGACGAATCATAGTTAATGGAACGGAAAGGTTGGGAAACCTATCGACGACTCTTAAAACTCCAGTGTATGGGGGCTTAGCCTCACTTGTGAGGTCGGTAAACAAAAGCAGAAATTAGAATGACAAAGCAAGCAACTCCTGGATTCGAAGCTTGATTTTTAAGATTCGTCAATAGTTCTAGCTTTTTGTTCTACTTTATCCATTGTTATATGGCGTTCACCCTGCACAGAGAAGGAAATTTTTTTTCTTTTTGTTCATAGTATACAGAATTTTTTCCCCCTACAAAATCGTTTTAAAAAAGTTACTATTTGTTATTTAATCCTATATCATTAATATTAATTGTTTATTGGAAAGGAGATTGCCCTTTTTATTACTTTCTTATTTATCATCTAGTAACTTAACTGCATCTGCCCGGAAATATTCATTCGCATGGTTTTTGGCCATCGAATGAAAGTTTTCACTTTAGAATGATTATACATGAAAATAATAAGGAAATGAGTATTTCTAGCCATAAGTTGCTTTGGTTCATCGTGAAGGGTCAGTATCACGTGATGGTACACAAAACAATAGATTTGTCCTATGGAGTTTCCAAACCATTCCACTCCATTATTAACTATGGATAAATTTATGCTTCGCTTTTCATTGATACCTTTCGTTTTTGTTTTTTTTTGTTTTTTTGTTGTTTTTTTTTGTCGTAACGTTTCATCATGCTGTTTCCTTTTGGTCATCCTTTTAATTGCCCTATTTCACTATGACGTCACATCAAAACAATCTATTGTTTAAAAGCAAAGGATCATGGTCGTCGGAGGGGGTCAATTCAACGCAAATTCACCGAAAATTGTTCTAAAACCCGTATCAATCCACGAAGAGAAGTAGAATAGCCAGCAAATTCTCAGAATATTTTTTAGTACATATTAACACATACTATATCCGAAAACCAGGCCATTTTAGATTAAACTGTTTCGCTAGGAGCAAATTTTGTTGAATTTTCTATTGGATTTGGTGATTCTATCCCCCACATAAATAGGCAGTGACGTCATAGCGAAATAGGGCAATTTACTTACTATACTACATAAACTATATTCTTTCTCTAATTTCTTCTTTTACTCCGACGAACGACTAACGTCCGCTATGGCGGATCCAAGGGGGGGGGGGGGGGGGGCAAGGAGAAATGTAGCCCTCCTTCAGCAGAAAAAAAAATGAAGAATTAGATGCTTTTTTTAACTGTTTTCCGTTTTGTTGACGGAAGAATCTCAATTAGCCTCCCCCCCCCCCCCCCCCCATCCCCCCGTAAAATAAAATTTTGGATGGATCCGCCCTTGGTCCGAACGTCAGTATTGTTATAAACTTTTCAATTGTAACGCAATCCCAACTAGTAACCTTTAGTGACTAACAGTTCATTCCATAGTTTACTCGTTTCAGTGTTAACTCATTAGTACGTCATAGCGAAATAGGGCAATTTACTTCCTATACTACATAAACTATATTCTTTCTCTAATTTCTTCTTTTACTCCGACGAACGACTAACGTCCGCTATGGCGGATCCAAGGGGGGGGGGGGGGGGGGGCAAGGAGAAATGTAGCCCTCCTTCAGCAGAAAAAAAAAATGAAGAATTAGATGCTTTTTTTAACTGTTTTCCGTTTTGTTGACGGAAGAATCTCAATTAGCCCATCCCCCCGTAAAATAAAATTTTGGATGGATCCGCCCTTGGTCCGAACGTCAGTATTGTTATAAACTTTTCAATTGTAACGCAATCCCAACTAGTAACCTTTAGTGACTAACAGTTCATTCCATAGTTTACTCGTTTCAGTGTTAACTCATTAGTACTCTCTATTTTACTTATTTTTTCTATTTCTCTCTTCTTCTTAGGTTTGACTTATAAATTAATACCTTAAAATTTGTAAATTTATTTTGTTCAAGTTCATTCATACCCGGTACACAAGCGTAGGGCTCCATATCCGTGACACCCACATCTCGTAGTACATCTTCATCAATCAAGAACTGTCCAGTATATGAGCGGCTGTCACGTGTTAGGATGACGTAAGCGGCATCTGCCATGATATCTACGGTACGGCATTGTTTGATGGCTTCTTCTCCTCCGAGCATCTTCATGGCAGCTGTTGCTATGGCTACAAAAAGAACATGAGAAAAAAAAATCACAGGAGAACCCCGAGAAAATCCATCGAAGAACAGGAGACAACCAACAAACAACTCTATTCGCATACGAACAAACCCGGAACGCATTGTGTACAGGCGGCACATTTGCCTCGTACACAACCCGTGCTTCCCTTGGATGTGTTGCATCCAGCTAACCTGTTTTTGGCCAGAGTGCATTGACAGCTATGCCATCATCTTTGAATTCTTCTGCCATTCCAAGTGCACACATGGACATGCCATACTTGGCCATTGTGTACGCTGAATAAAATACGAAAAAAATTTAAAAACTATTCACAAATTTTCGCTATTATGATGTTCAATTTGGCATGTCTTCTCTTTGGCCTCCATTTGGTTTATGAGCTATTCTTTATTTCAGCAAAGGCGTAGTCAGGGTGGGAGGCAAAATAATATCATTTTTTTCTTTCTTCCTATTTCATTGGGCTACCTGTGGATTTGGCGGGAATTTTCGCGCCAAAACGCATGTGCTCGCCCTATATTTACTTACGCATGTTTACTTAATTGCCATCAGATTACTAAAGAACCAAGTCATCACTATTAACGGTGATTTTTTTGTTGAGAATATATCTGACTTCGTTAATGAATGTCTGTCTTTAAGGCATCCACTCCAGAAGAGAAAAAGCACAGAATACGTTTATCTAGGTTTGCCTTTACAGAGGAGGACCACAATTTAGGTACAGCCTCTAAGATTCCAAACCATTCTACTCTGGTTTCAAATGTCTTGTAGACATTTTAAAAAATCAGTTCATTGTATCATCATGTGGCAACTTTAAATGATGTAAAAGTTTGTTCTCTGTAAATCTAAACTAAATCAGTACCCGTTACAGCTGTATAACTGAGGACTGTCTGTGGGCATTTGTGGCATAATTAAATTTACAAAAGGTATGTTTCTTAATGATTTGTCCTACAGCACTGACTTCATTAGAGTTTGAAAACTGGTGTGTGCTAGGAACAAATTAGAGTTCACACTTTCGTTTTAGTTTATTTTATTAGACACACTATCACGAAAAATTGTTCAAAAATATTTTTATACAAGCAATATAAAATGGCTGCTTATGTCTCTGTATAAATTTGTGATATAAACACTCTGGCAGCTGTAGAGCACTCATGAAACACTCAGCTATGCCTCATGTGAGAGAGCTTACTTCTCTCATTTTCTACACCTTTAAAAGTGTGCCCCAATGTGTACATCACAGCATAGAGACGAGTGTACATTTTATATTCCTTAATATCACATTCCAAGAGCATAACACTCAAGAGAATGACTCAACATCAAACTCACAGGACAAAACAAAATTAATGCCTACATGTGTTCTAGCATCTAATTACCAACATGATTCTTGAACCAGATAGGATTCATATTCAGAGGTGGACTCAATGTCAGTATGTGTGGGTTCTTTCCTTTTTTCAAATAAGGTAAACAGGCCTGAGAGCTGTCAACAGAAAAAATTCAATATTACTACAAATCTTCACTTATTCCAGCTTAGTTGACTGTGTTCCTAGAAAGGAATTATGGTTCAACTATTTTTGGCTAGCACTTTGCAAGCAAGCACCGAGTACAATGTAGATTTTTCTTGTCAATTGAAATGGAATTCTGCCATAAGTCTGAATAGCAGTTATGAACCATTTAAAGAATTAAAAATTCACATTTCAATGGTTCCTAGTGGCAGAACCATGGGAAATGCAAATCAAAATTAATACAACGTTGAATCCTCAATTCTGATTGGTTGACCTTGGGATCTTTCCAAAGGTCAACTCAGCTGGTTACTTAGCCCTAGTTATCTTTGAATATAAAATTCTTGCCATCAGAAACATTTAAGTTAAAAACATCAAGATGGATTGGTTTGATGTATTCTGTATTAATAAGAGAGTGTCTGTTCTCAAGACAGTCACCCGCAAGAGGGTACAGAATTTAATCTAGGCCTGCCTTTACAATGAATGCCCATAGTTTGGATATCCATTAAGATTTCAGACCATTACTCTGGTTTCAAGCTTAAATAAAAGAAAAGCAAAAAATATATAATATTCAGATCCGTGGAGAATCATCATTTGGCAAGAAAATACATGTAAATTCTTTGCAGTTTCATTTCTTTATCCTATGGCCTACAGTCTAAAACCTGCTCTCCTTTCCCTTTTCCCCTCTCCTCCCCTCAACAAATTTGCTTTCATTGGATGGTTATATGATGCCTAACCTTGACCTCTTTCTCCTTCAACAGTGGTTGGAAAAGCACCTTACTTGTAGTCTTATTTGCATGGGATGAAAGCATTATGTCACTATTTCTGAGCTTAGTTCAATTTTCCAAAACTGTCTCTCTCACTCAGAGAGATCTATTTATAATCATTGTATTTCATAAGTGCTACGCGGTCCACATATTCTCATCTTTGCATCATAATTACCGCGACCTAACATCTATTTCACCCCGACCTGCTCTCAGTCTGACCTCTAGCTCAGCTGGTAGAGCATCAGTAGTACAATTCCGAAGGTCGTGGGTTCGATTCCCAGCAAGGTCGGAAATTAATTTTTCCAATTTAATTCCAAGGGTCTTTCGCCCGGAATAACCTCGTTCCCAAGCACTATAACTTATCTATATTTCTATATTTTCATGTATTCATAATCATGAAGCATTAGGATTATATTTATTAACAAGAGTTTTTCTTTCAAAGAATATCTTATCTTCATAAACATATAAAGGATGAAGCTTACCATAAATAAGTTCCCCTTGCATTGATGTTGTTCATCAAGTCATATCTGGAATAACAAGAAAATGTTTAATTGAAATGAAAATATATTTGTGGGAATTGTAATAAATGATACATATTCATCTGAATTACAATACATTCTAATGTATACATACATATGAACATGTGACAAACAGCCTCAGTGTATTAATCGTAGGCGAAACACAATTGGAAATTAAGTTCATTTCTCTTCTGATTGAGGAAAATGAAAATGTTTATATATTTATTTAATGTTTTAGCAAATAACAAGAATTACTTTTTGTCAATGTACCATATGTATTAAACAGTATCATATCATTCTTCTTATACCAGCATAAAAGTATCATCAAAATTAATGTAAGCAAGGAATACATGTACATCTTAAGATTTTTACAAAGTAGCTGCATGTTTCAGGATTTCTTGTTAGAATCTCAGTAGCTTTATGGGGGTGTTTTCAGCAATAACTGGACTATGTCCTTCATATCTATTACCAGCAATTACTCTCAGTCAGACCAAAATGTATTAACTTTTTTACTTTTTTCATTTGAAGTCTGGTCTCAAAATAAAAAATGAAAATTGGCAGGGCAAATAATTCTGGTGTTGCAAAATTTCACAGTTCAAAATCGTGTTGCCCTCTAAGTAGAAAAATTTGACCTGCATTAAAAAAACTATTAAAAAAACAACTTGTCATTGCTAATCACCACCACAAAGTACAGCAGTGGTGCAATTCAACAGGGATGAACTGAAAGCATGTGAAGGCATCTGAGCTGGCAGCTGCTATACAGTCCATGTATGAGCCTGGAGCACAGCTCTAACCAGTTTGAATATTAGGGTTGGTGTGAGTGTAGGGAAGAACAACCGGAAAGTCAGAAAAACCATCGGAGTTAGAAAGAGAACCAACCAACTCAGCTCACATGGGGTGACTGGGATTCAAAACCCCAGACCTCAGAGGTGAAGCTAGCATCTTACCACCTCACCATTCTGACTCCCCAATAAATTTGCATTTTGGGCATTTGCAGGCCACTATTTTGAACCTTGATTTGTATATTACCTTTTCATTGGTGTCTCCAATGTGCCTGTAAGACTGATTGCACTTGCATTATTAACTAAGATGTCAATCCCACCAAACTTTGTCACTCCCTCTTCAACTGCACCAATAACAGCACTTTCATCTCTAATGTCGACTACACAAGGTAGACAGTGACCTCCAGCTTCTTCCACTATTCAAACAAAATGAATAATAGTAATCTTACTATCAGATAAATTCATCTGTACTGGTAAATATTATAAGAAACAATGATAAACTCTTGAGATCAATTACATTCAGTTTCACATTAATTAACCCCTTGGGGGTCCAAACTTAGATATCTAAAGTAGATTTTTGCTAATAGCTTGCCAAGAAGAAGAAAATATGGTGTTTTTTGCGCTTCAATGTGAAGACCTACGAAGTGTTTAGTCTTGTTTTGCCGACTTCATGACCTCAAAACAACAACTTCAAATAACAAGTATTTTCCAACTTCATTCTTAAAAAATGCATTTTTCTTGCAAGAAATATCCTTTTGATGGGTGCCTTAAGTAGATTTTTGCTATTGATTCACCAGGAAGAGGAAAAATGTGGTATATTTTGAGGTCATGCAGCCGAAACAAGACTAAAACACTTCGTAGGTCTTCACATTGTAGCGCAAAAAATACCTACTTTAGATATCTACTAAGAATATATTTTTTACAAGAAAAGGGGATTTTTATTGTTATTTGGTGCGTCAACTTACATTTCATTGTCAAAAAACTACCCGAATTCTCCATCTTTTTTTACATTCTCACACTGCAAAAAGCCTGTAGGATGCCAGCAACAATGGCCGAGTTCATCACGTGACCTCTTAGTGCAAGTCACCTATTCCCGTTCACGACAATATAACCCAATTCTCAGTCCAAGGACTTCCATTATACACTTCATGTCTGGTCGCGAGGGAAATAGGTAGTTTTGTTCTCCCGAGGGTCTCAATGTTTCAAAGCCAAGGGAAACATCAAGACTCGAGGGAAAACAAAACTAACTAATTTCCTGAAGGACCAGATATGTCAAGTGTTTTGTTATATAGCAATTGAGACGCTCATGAAAACTGATTATGATTTTACAAATACAACTCACAAACGGTCTTGTATTTCTCTACCAAAAAGCAAGGAGAGCAGCAACAACATTTTTAAGTGCTTTTTTCACATTTTCTGAATTCTTTTTCTCAATAAAAGTCTGTAATGTCTCTGTAGAAACACTGGAAAATCTCTATCGTTACGCTTTGAGCTCCGTTTGTACTGAAAATTCAAGCAAAATATCTGCTTCCGCTCTGTTGTTTTTGATTGGTGCAAAATATCACGCCCTCAGCGATTTTCACGTTCTGATCACTTGCACTTGTTTATTTTCACGATTATTGTCACGTGCAACTTATATCCCGTTCTTGATACATTGAGATTTAACTAGTGTCACGTGGTCATCTTTCAACCAATGAGAGGGTTCGTTATATCGGAAAATTTCATAGCTACTGTATATAACAATCAGAATTAATCTTTCCCAAAGATTTCCTCACGTCCTAAATCCGAGGTTACATATACGAGAACAAATACGAAAGGCATAGAACAACTACAAAGTGCACAGCTAATTACATTTATAAAATAAATTAAATAGTACGCACGCTGTGATTGGTTGATAGCCATGTTTGCATGAGGGTATGTAAACACAGTTTTGACGTCACAACTTTCTTGTTTTCCCGGTATAAGTTCAAAAATTTACAGTTTCTTTCGAGAAAAAAAACGCCCCCAAAAATGTATTTTGAAGACGAAGTTCCAAATTTTGACTTGTGTCAGGGCCTCAGGCATAACCCTATGGTCTCACACAGGTCTTTCTGATCGTAATATCATGACAATCTCTCGTTGGTCACCGCAAAGAGAATTCCCTCAGGAGCTACAACACACGTCCTTCGTCAGGACAGCTTCGGTTGTTCAGCGACGTGCTTTCTCATGATTTAAATGCACCGCCCGATAAGGAATACAAGTATTTCAAGGAAACAGTCAGCAGCTTCAAACTTTTTCCAGCGATAGCTCTTCAGCTCCACAAAATATCTTCACGAGGCGAGACGAAACAATCAACTTCGCTGCCATGTTTTCTGGCTGTCAAATTGAGCAAATCCACGTTTCTTTCAACCGAGAATTCCAGTCACAGTGACACTCAGTTATCTACTTTTGATCACTTTCGTAAAGATAATCAATTCTGAAATCTTTTATTAAGATTTATATTCAATCTTTGGACATTTCTTTGTATTTGTTTTAAAGTTTTAGAATGATAAATGTTTAAAATAGCTAGCGATTCTTTCTCGCTTCACATTTGCCTCCTTGGCGTTTATTACACGAAATTTGATTGGCTAACGATCAAAGTTCGTGATGTATGGAGAATTTGTATTTTGATATGAGAATCAAATTCAAATAAAGATTTATTTTCTTGCAAGTGGTAATGTTTTCCCTTAGTATTTATTTTATAAAAGCAATAGAAAACTTTTTTCTCTGTGTTTACATAGCCTGATAGCAACACTCGGGGGGTTGGGAGAATTCTCGACAGTTATGCAAACCCTCGACTACGTCTCGGGTTTGCATAACTGTCTCGAATTCTCCCAACCTCCCCTCGTGTTGCTATCAGGCTATGTAAACACGGAAAAAGTTTTCTATTGCTTAAATACAACTGTTTAGGTTGCCTGTGGATGAGCATTATTTGAAGCTGAACGACTCACTTAATAAATATCTGAAATTGCAATTAGTTTTATTTCATAAGCTAAATCTATTAATTTATTACCTTCCTTAGCAGCAGTATAAATAGTCCCTGGTAGTGTTGGATGTGGAGCGGCTGTCTTTGCAGCAATAATCACATTTGCTCCGTCACGAGCTGCTTTCAAAGCGATGGCTTTACCAATACCTCGACTGGCCCCCGTTATGAATAAGGTCTTTCCAGCAAGCTTCCTTTGAAGTTGAACAACACAAAACACTATTAAAATTTCGTTTGACATAAAGAAAATAATTCAGAAAGAAAAAAAGATGATAAGAAAGCTCAAGAAAACTTACCCTGTGTTCAACATTTTGATGGTGTTGAAGACACGTGTGCGCCGACGACCTTTGAACAGCGGTTTTCAAATACTCCTCTCCCCATACCCCGAACGTTATGTCCAAGACGTTTGGGAGTGAGCATTCAATTTTTGGCGCCAAAACATTCAAGATGGCGGAAAGCACAAAAATAATTATCAAAGTCTCATGAAAAAATGCCTAAAAGAAAAAGGAAAGAAAACCCTGATTTAAAAGCGACCTGTCTTAAGGAAATAGAAGAACTAAGTAAGGAGATAAACTGTCTTGAGAATGACTTAGAGATCAAGGAGCGCCATGTAGCTGAGGTTTTTGCTGATGAGTCTTTGGCTGGTATTATTAATAGTCTGCGAGTAGGACATAGGAATCCAAGGAAAAAATCTAACGAAGAACAAGAATTAAATTTATTGTTGTCCAAGTTAGAAAAACTGGAAAGCCTTACAGGAATTATATTTGACGAGAACAAAGCAGAATTAATATCCTCCACGGATGACTATATAAATAACAATATAAAGATTGCAAGAACAGCCAAGAGATGGAGACGGATTTTATCTGGAAAATGTTTTAGTCTGCCGTTTCTTATCCAGTTTGAAACAGAAGAAATACCTGAAGAAGAAGAGCCAGCAAATGTTAAGAAAGGTATCGTAGTATAAAATGCATGACAGTATAACAAAGTTGAAAATAGTTGAAATAATACATAATTTCAGTAGCCCCCCCACCTTCCTGATACTTGCCTAATACAAGCCAGTGTGGTCTTGATTCGTCAGGGAGAATGAACTTTATACTGAGCACCTTGAAGGCAGGTCAAACTAATACAAATATCATGATGTACTTGTCATTGGGTTCCACAGGGGGGGGGGGGGGGGGGGGGACCCAGGGCAAATGTGTGGACTTTGCTTTGAGCCTAGAGGAAAGCTATCTGTATTTCCCCAAATATGGGGCAAGGTTTCTTAGAAAATACCCCTATATTCCACCAGCCCCTGGGACAAAATTGTTATGGAGTTGAAATAACAGATCACAAAAGTAACACAAAACCGTAGAGTGCACACACTAGATCCATAAAACAAACTGAAAGACAAGATATCAGTAACATGTATGGCAAATAGAGCATTTGATAATCAATATCAAGAAATGTTAGGTTTTGTTCTTTCATGTTTCTTTATTTTGCAACAAAAATAGTGGATAGTATGATTTGTTTATAGATTTAAAGGATTAAGATTCAAAATGCTCACCTTTCTGACCTTCAGTGTCTGCCATTTTGTGCATGACTAGTTTCCAGTTTATGGGCGGTGTAGGTCAACACAGCAATCCCAATGCCAGTAAATCAAAGTCAAGATAAAACTCAAACAAAAAACATTGTTATACCTCCGTTTGCTTTCCTTAGAACTTTAGAGTCAAATACTTTATTGAAAACAGGTCTTTACAAAGAACTCTAATGCTTCCAGGGGGTTTCAGAATATTTTATCTATCTACCACTACTCCCCCAGGTACTTGGGCAAGGATTTAAGGCTAAGTGCCAACTTTCCCCCTAATCTCCCCGAGTCTAGCCAGCCTATTTCTGATTCATGGAAAAAACTATAGTTTTTTGACTGCATGATGCTAATCTTTTCCATGCAACCAAAGTATTTGCTACTATTTTAGTAACTGCAAAAAATACCATAACATGGTGTTATTTAAATGTGAAATCATTTTTCACCAAATAAGTTGGCAGGAAAAGCTTTAGCAGGAGTATAGAAACCTAGTCCATCAAAACACCAATGATCTGAGTAGTTTCTAAAACCTTAATAGCATGGAAAAATAGGCATTGTGACATGGTTTATATTGGAAGCATAGATGGCATGCAATGCTGCACAGCTTCTCACCATTGTCGTAATGAGTTTCATTGTCAGACTCACCATCCAATATATTTATATGTTTCTAAATTCCAATTTAATAAAAAAAACAAAGGCCATAGGTTTGTTAGCCACTGCCCATTTTAAGGTTCATTTTCTCACAATATCTTGTAATTAAATCCCTGATGTTATTGTTTATAGCAGTAGAAGATCATGAGGATATTACTGTTAGAGTGACAAAGCTTTCATTTGAAGTAAATTGTCCCTTGGCAGCCAAAGAATTGAACAGATTCATAGCAACTGCAGAACAGGAAAAAGCCATTGGAACCACATTTATAGCATTAGAGCAATATGCTAAGTGGTATGACTGTAGAAAAAAGACTTTTGTTCACTTTAAGTCAAAATACCCTGATCTGGTATGCATCTTCGATGGGCCAAATAGAAGTGACACTATGGAAATAAGAAATAGAGTCCATATCGGCCTTTATTTCATCATTCATTGGACTATAATTATACAAAAAGATGGGAATGTTCTGCCACAAATTGATGCCTTTGTTGCTTGTCCAAGCAAGGTTTGTGGGTCAGAAATAATGCCTGTGTTAAATTCCACTCCAGAGCAATTCAGGAAAATGTTATCTAGGTTTGGAATTGAGCAAGCAATAGAATGTATTATAATGATTGCCCAACAGTAGGTATTAAGTTATAATTAGATAAGAGTAAAACTTTTAGATTTGAAGCATGGAACTTACACAGCTAAGCCATTTTAATTCCAAATACTAAGTGAAATTTCTATTTAAAATTTAAATTTCACTTTTTTCTCTTTTTTGAGCCAAAAAAATTTGATTTTTTGTAAAACTCAACCTGGTCTTTGCTCGTAAAAATGCATTTTTTGACCATTTCGTTGTTTTTTTTAAAATAAATATATTTTCATTTCACGTATCAACTTATCTATACCTTATCTATTAAGAAACTTTAGTCCTGTGCCCTGCAGTTAGATCTACAGTATCTATGAGCAGACTTACAACTTTCAAATTCGTTTCACAGGCCAAGTAAAATCACTCGAGTAGAACATGAAATAATTAACTTGTAGTTTTATTGTAGCAATGAATATTATGCGCCTTGTTTTATCGGCATGTCCTAGAACCTGGACTGGACTCTGTGCTTTCATCTTGGACTACACTTTCAGTTTTACATGAAAATTATACATCTTTTCATCATTCATTCTCTTCAATACCTATACATATTTAAGATTATATCATTTATTTTTGGCAATCAATGTTCTTTGTGTGTGTGTGTGTGGCTGGAAGCGAAAATCTCAAGTGACATGGCTGGGAGTTATAAGTTGTCAGTCCTGACAGTTTGCTGTTTATTCATGACTCCCATGTTATCAGAGCCCAAAAGCACAGAAATTCCAGCTCCTTTCTTGACATAATATATTTTTCAAAAAAAAAGTTTTACTAAATTTAAAGTGGGGATTTGTACATGTTTCTACGAAAAAAACGCTGAAGATTGAATGACAGATAACTGAGGCAAAGACAGCTACAAAACTAGCTAAAATTTCTCGGAAAAAAAAAAAAAACAGATAAAGAAATGTCTATCGATATCTGGATACCTTGTAAGATAACCGCTTTGCGCGGAAGCCGAATTTCGCGCTGTCTTTTCAACTTTATTCTATAAAAGCTAGATAAACGTAGTAGGTTTCGAAAATATATTTTAAGCCGTTGGTTCTTGAGCAGAAAAAAATTTATAATGCTCAAAGTCGAATCCTACCTATCATCGATGGGAATGTTCCAACAGGATCAGAATTTCCGCCATGACCAAAAAAAAACACATCAGCAAATACTGACAAGTTACTCAAGAGATGACAAGCGCTCTGATAACATGGGAGTCACGCAGAGGAGTAGGAGCGTGATCAAATGGCACGTGACCTAATCGACCAATCACAATCATGATCACAGACAACAAAAAATATCACAAGAATTTCATAGTCGTCGTAAAGAATCATTAATTTCCCCTCATATTACTTATCATAACCTCATATTTTTTAATTGTCATGTAAAACTGGAAGTCTAGTCCAAGATGAAAAGCACAGAGTCCAGTCCAGACTCCAGTCCAGCTTCTAGGACATGCCTAAACTAATACTAATTGATACTTATATATGTTTGACAACGTCACGCTGAGATACATCAAGCGCACTTGCTAGTTCACTTATCAGTTGTTTCAGATTAGGATAGTTCGTATCACGAATTCATTCTTGGTCTGGTTGTTGTCGTTTTATAATTATGATTGAACGAACAGTAAGAAGTAAAACTCTAAATGTCGAGCGACGACCCTAAGGTCTGGGTATTTTGCTTGCGGTCTCAATGAATCTTGAAGTATTTTCTGTCTGCGTAGTACTTTCCAATCACGATTAGTAGTGTGATCGCCTATATAAAGCCTTAACATTGGAGCATGCTTAAAAAAACTGAAACCATGCTTCTGAAAATACAAAGGATGCGAAAATAGCTGGCGCACGGTTAGGACTATTCTTGTCTGTATTAGTACGGTTCATATACCATGGATCCTCATTGGCTGAAAAAGCGTCTCTAAAAACATTAAAAACATTACGCGTGCATGTGCATCGTTGGCTTGACAATTTCTTGGAAATCGCCATATAGTATTCAGAAACTTGAAAGGAATACGCCTTAATGCTTTACGTGGAAAATCAGAACATTTGATTCATATTCTACACTTATCTACGATCCAGTTGTTGTTGCTTTATCGCCAGGTTTAACCAGTTCGCAAAGGAAAATAAGTGACATAAAAACACTAGACAATTTCTGAGTTCCTACGTGAATCAAAGTGCGGATCCAAATCACGCAAAACACTCCATCAAAACCAAAAAAAAACACCTCGTCATTTCATGATGGTTCTTGGACGATCATGGCTTTTGCAAGCACTATTCCTCGTCATCAAAGTAAGACTGGTTTTCGCAAGCACTAAGACAATCTTTGTTTCACCTCCTGGAAATGATCTTCCTTCTTGTGGTTCCATTGCAAATCCGTGTAAAACACTAGACATGGCGTTACAAACAGCGAAGAACCGAGGTATGAACTTCACTCGAATACAACTCAAACAAGGGAACTACGACTTGAAGAAAACATTCATCTTCACTTCCGCAGAAAATGTTTCTTTTGTGGGAGAGACTCCTCAAGTGGTAATTCAATGCTCGGTTAATGTAAGCCTGACTTTTCTATTGAGTCAAAACATAGAATTGCACAACTTGAAGTTCATGGGTTGTGGAGGATGGCAGAAAAGTTTAGTGGCTAGTAAAGGCTCTTCTGGTACTTTACAGTACATGGAATATATAACAGGACTGTACTTTAGTTATGTAAAAAACCTCCATATTAGTAATATTGAAGTCTCGGCAAGTCGTGGTGTCGGAATAACGCTTAACGATGTCGCAGGGACTATCAACATAACAAAGAGTGCGTTTGTTGATAATCTGCCTAGAGGTAGACAAATTAATCAGATAAACACGAGCAAGACGGAAGAAAATAATCGGGCACACACTGGAGGAGGTATATTTGTATTACTCAATTCCTATGGTTACAACCTGATCAATATCAGCAAGGAGACACACGACACTTATCAGAACAATAACCAATACTTGTTTACCGACGTCGTCTTTCGTGGAAACGAAGCGGAAAGTCCCGGATTTAAAGTCACAATGAATACTCCACTAGTGCCATTCAGTCGTGGCGGAGGTCTTGGCATATATTTGTTCGGTAACGCCAGTGGTAACGTACTTACCATAACAAGATGTGAGTTCGTTGGTAATAAGGCCCAGTGGGGAGGGGGTTTACAAGTGGAATTCAAGCATTTCACTCAAAATAACCATCTACACGTCCAGCAATCCATTTTCAAAGAGAATTACGCCAGCTTTGCCGGAGGTGGGGCGAGATTCGGGGATTTAACGATGTCTAAACGAGCTCTTCTGCCAAACACGTTCCATTTTGACGACTGTCAATTCCTCAACAACACTTCTATCTGGGGAGGAGGAACCTCAATGTATAGCACAACATTCATGGGACAAATAGAGTCGCCATCAAACAGACAGAAGTTTGTATTAAATAATTGTTACTGGGGAGAGAACAGAGGCAACGTAGGATCTGCCATTGGAGCCTTTCTCTTCAACCTCAACGATGACAATATTGGACCCTATCAAACAGTCCATATAGTTCTTGATAACTGCAAAGTTGTGAACAATGAAGTCATTACTCAAGAAGAGGACATTTTAATTGGTCAAGGAGCGGTGTACACAGTTGAGGTGCCCATCATATTCAAAGAAAACATTAGTATTGGGAATAACACCAATACTGGTATGGTACTGGACTCGGCTATGGCAGTGATTGATGGACAAGTTGTATTTCATGGTAACAAAGGATACCGTGGAGGAGCATTGGCATTGTATGGCAACTCCAGAGTAAGACTCAGCAAGAGGTCCAAACTGATCTTCGTAGGTAATGAATGCATGGAGAAGGGAGGGGCAATGTACATTAATGCACCAGGACCCCCTGAGGTTAGCTTTAATGCAACAGGCTACAGTACGCACCAGTGTTTTTTTGACTACGTTGAGCAATTCGTTGACTACGACCAATGGGAAACAGAAATAGTCTTCCAAAATAACAGAGCACCAAACGAAGAATCAGGACTATCGGTTTACGCCACGACACTGCAAAATTGCCGTCGTGTCGGCGAAAAAAGAAAAAACAACACGGTTCTACAATGGCGTATTGTAACATTTCTCGACGCAAGCGGTAAAAATCGAACAAGTGTGAGTAGAGAAGTGTCGACGGATCCTTTAGATATTGCATTTGATAAAGATGATTGGATTGTTGGGGCAAGTGAGCCTTTCAACGCTTCGTTGGCACTCCTGGATGAGAAAGGCAATCCTGTTGTTGGAATGATAGATGTCAGTACTTCAAAAGAAGACAGCTCTGGTAATGTTCGATTATCCACACCATCTTCACTCTTTCTGGTGAAAAACAATACTATAGAGTACCTATCATTAGCTGGCAAAGGAGGCAACAGGTTTAGTGTTGCACTAAGGTCAATAGGAGAACATCAGCTTCGAAAAGTCATAACGAATCTTACTCTCAAAGAATGTAACCCTGGATTCCATAACGAAGGAGACGAATGTGTTTGCTCTGACATCATCTTAGATGGTATTTCACGATGCGGAGACGATAGAAAAAGTGTGTACCTGAAGCGCGGCTACTGGGCAGGGATGGTCGATGGAAAGTTTCAAACCGCAATTTGTCCTGTCAACTACTGTACATGTCTTGATCCATTTGGAAGTAACCTCGTTGGTGAATGCACTTATATTCCAAGCCAAATATGCGATGGAAATCGAGACAGTGATAGCGTACTGTGTGGAAAGTGTAAGCCTGGATATACGGCTGCTTTTGAAAGTGACGAATGCGTTGAGGAATGCAGTGATTCAAAAAAATGGTATTTCCTTTTAATATTTTTGTGCTTGTTTTTGTTGGTGTTAGGTGCAATGGTGATTGAAGTGGATGTATTCACTGGTTATCTCAACGCCTGGCTCTACTCCTATCAGGTCATTACACTTATTACGCCAGGAACATTTGCCTTTGATGGATTCATGACTTTTGTTATTGGACTAGCCAACTTAGAATTACGAGTTAAAAAATTCTGTTTAATAAATGGGATTGACGACGCGGACGAGATGATGATAACGTTATTAATCCCTGTAGTAACGATGATCCTAGTGGGGGTGGTGTTTTTCTTTGGCGCAAAGAAGAAATGGTGTCCTCGCCGTTATACTAATAGAGTCAAGTCTCCTTACAGTGCCTTATGTATCTTCTTGGTCTTATGCTACACTAACATCACGAGTATTTCGTTGAAAATCCTTAACCCTGTCAAAGTAGGAGATAAATTACAGCTGTTTTTACAAGGAGAGCTGGGATTCTTCCAAGGCAAACACATCGGGTATGGTATCACCGCTATCCTACTCATCTTATTAGTTGTGTTGATGGTTCCATTTCTTCTTATAATCCATTCATGTACTTCATGCGTCAACAAATGTGCTCAAAGCCTAAGACCATTATTGGACAAGCTACAAGGTTGTTTTAAAGGTAGGTATATTGTAATGTACCATGGGTTCAAGGGGCTCTTTCGCTCCAGTGCTTCTCGGTAGTAGAATCGTTCTCTTCCCGCTACTTCGAAAATCAGTAGCCAGCGGCACAGAGTTGTTTTTTTTCTGGGTCAATCGGCTATCAAAATCTGTCACGTGATAGATTTTTTATGTACCTCGAAAACATAATTTTACTGTCTACCTCCAAATATTTTCAAATGTATTCGTCATACGAAAGACCGTGACAATAACAATTTCTGATTGGCTTAAATTCATGATTTGGAATATTGAAATATTGAAATATTCTGTATTTTACCATGACCTACGAATTGACTGATTGCCGGATTTTTTTAGGACTGCAACTTGCTTTCTAGTGCTATACGCGTTCCACTTTCATATATATTTACTATTCATACATATATTTCCTGATTTAGTTGGTGTTACTCAGGCCAAATACAAACGTCGAACTTCACATGGGCCGAACCTAATGATATTATTATTGATCTTTTTCAATGCGTACGGCTCATGTGAAGGTTCGACGTTTGACCTGAGCCTCAATTGATTTCGTATTTTTGTCATTTTAGAGGAATACCGCTGGTGTGGTGCGTTCTATTTCCTGAGTCGGTTGTTCATATTGGCATTGGACACCTACATTACTCGCAGTCCATTGAAGCGAGCTTTCCTCGAAGGAGCATGCGTACTCATACTGACGGTCTTTGTATACCTCCGACCATACAAAGAAGGGAAAGAAGGAGAAACTAGTTACGACTGGATCAATATTTCAGATGCAGTTCTTCTTTCTAACCTGACAGTCATAGCCATATTCAGTTCAGTTATCGAGGAAAGTGCATCCAAATCGGTCAGAAAAGGAGTGGGTGTGTTCATCAATGTTCTGGCATACGTACCATTTGTCTTCTTGCTTTACGTTTCGTATAAAGCCATCAAAGGTTACCGCGAAAGGAGAAGACATATGGGAAAGAAATTTATCCCATCTGCCTTTCAGAATGTTTTTACGTGTAACCGAAGCACTGGTTCGCAGGATGGAGAAGGAACTCATGAAGAACCAAGCGGAGGGACAGAACTTGCTTGATAACGAGCGATTATAACCAGGCTATTGATATCCTTTGGTCAGTGGGAAGATGTCGCATTTGTGTCTCAAGATTTTAATTTTAGTAAAGTAGTTAGCAAATAAGAAAGAAGGGACTTGGCAGATTAAAGATTATCTTACTAGTTTTTTCTTCACTAAAAAATGGAACTATTCCGGTCTTACTCGTTAACCGCTAGTTTAGTTTTATAGTTCAAGGCATTTCAAGGATTTTGTGGGAAGCATGGGTGGCTTAGCGGTGTGAGCGCTCGCCTCTCACCAATGCGACCCGGGTTCGAGTCCCTGCGAGCTCGGTGTTGTATGTGTATGTGTATGTTGTATGTGAGTTGAGTTGTTGGTTCTCTCCAGTGCTTTGAGGGTTTCCTCCCTCCATTCTATTCGATCTTGGGCTTTCACCTAGGATGGATCTGAGGATTCCGTTCGTGATTGTCCCACTCTGTGATTACAGAGAAAACTGATAGTTTTCATTCGATGCAAAACAAAGCGCAAAAAGACATATATACAGTGCACTAGTCAATTAGAACTCCCTACCCCTATCCCTCAAATAGAAAAAGGGGAGTTGTGTACACATATATATTGACCCCCTTAGCTTGAGCAAAATATATTCCCATTTCTGACCACGTTTCATTCCCTAGACTATCATTTCATCGTTTAACGTTGCGCGTATGAGAAGACACGTGACTATGGATACAACTTCACAAAAAAAATCCCAGCTATATTTTCAAGGGAATGACACGTGATGTGAAATGGGAAGACATTTATGCCTGAGCCCATGCATGATTACTCATTCATTATGAAATTTCAACAACAACACGTGCTTTCCGCGCGCAAGACGAGCGTTTTGGACTGCAAATACCTGACAAATATATGGGTCTTGTCAAAAAACATGTTTGATAACTTTAACAATCTAGTACATTAAAAATGCGTAATACGGCTTGGTCATCAGTTAGTAGTCCTGTGCTGATAAATATTTGCCTTAGTACATAACTTTTCATATCATATAACTTCTATATAAAAGCGTTTGAAGGAGTAGTGTTTAACGTTTAGTTATCAGGAAATTATGAATAATATCTGTGCTAGCAACTGAAGAAAGGAAAACTGAGTAACATGGACGATAGAATATCGTAGGTTCCAAAGATGGACGCTAAGCAATCTATTATTATCTTTGTCAATATTGTAGATTTATAGCTCTATAACAAATAAATAAGAGTAATCCGTGTTGAAATGCTTGATTTATGCCTAGACGCAGGTTCAAAGTACTTAAGCTGCGAGTCAGTATATAGTCATTATTTTTGATCTTCGATCAGGATAGGCGTTTACTTGGCCAAAGTTATTATAGCTAGTTTGTGTTGAGTTGTGATTATACGTCTAACGAAAACGGCATAAAGTGGAAGTAGTCCCATCTAGTCCATCCCAACTCCCACACACCCAACCGAACCAACAGTCACTGTACATTTCCCCTTGAATTGGTAATAAGATGTATATACCTCTCGAAAGTTTGTCCCTTTAATTTGTCCCTTTGCCTTGCATTTTTTTCTTTTGTTTCGTTTCGTTTCTTTTTTTTTACAATTCTTTTCTGTATTAATGAAGCTATGTTAATTTTGGTTTTTTTTTCAAATTGCTTCCGTCTCGAATAGTTTTTTTTCATGCTAACTGCGGTTAAGCAATTATAATTGTAACATTATTATTGAAATGAGAGTAAAGTTGTTGTTGTTGTTGTTGTTGTTGTAATAGAAATGTTACCGATATATTACGAAATTAACAAACTCCTTTTATCAGCATTTTATTGTTATACACATCATTTGGTGTCACTAACGGTTTCCGCTATTACCCCTTTACAAATTGAGAACTAGTTATCAAATGTTCATTTTCCATCACAGTACTGAACCCAGGATTTTAAAATAGAAGAGTTCTAGAGAAAGCTATTTCCTGCATATTTCCTACATTTAAAGTTGAGGACAAACAATAATTTTAATCAATTTCGTTCTACTGAACGTAAAGACGACGATCAGCTTTACAAACCCGGTTCCATGGAACAACCCCTTGATCCACAGGTAACCCAAGCTTGATATCTGTGTTGTCATGTTATAAGGAAATGTATGGGATTCATCAAAAATTTCAATAAAATCATTGAAACGTAAAAAAGCATTCTCCCCCCCAAGTAAGAAATTAAAATCCTTAAAACGGGCTAAATTAAAAAAATAACCACACAGAGCGAAAGAAGTGCTATTTCTCAATTTTTTTACGTTTCAATGATTTTATTGAAATTTTTGATGAATCATACATTTCATTATAACATGACACCACAGAAACCAAGCTTGAGCTACCTGTGCTTGATCCGCTAACAGACCATTTTCGAGTTCAAATTGCCACTGTGTTCTTTGATTTCAGTCTCGTTTACTCAGGGTTAGCTTTGAATCAGTGTCTAAATAATATTCACAAATGCCAACGGTATAGACCAAATTCAAGACTCGCACCGATGTGAGGCTTAAGTTGTGAACAAAGCAATCTGGCGTGACTCAAAGTAATCTGGCGTGATTCAAAAGTCACGAATCACGCCAGATTCCTTTGTTCACACCTTAAGCCTCACATCGGTGCGAGTTTTGAATTTGGTCTATTAAAAGTAACAAATGCATAACTTCAACAATACGAACACTTTGAAATTATGCACGGGCCTTGACTGGATCACATAATTATTCTGCACAAAATCGAGGTTAACCCTGATGAACAACAGAGAACTCGAAACTGGAGCATTGTGGGATATCATGAAACAGATCAATCCCGCTACACCTAAATAATTAATATTATCGTAAACGATTATTGCTAAGATAAAAAAAAAAAAAAAAACTACAGTGAATAAGTGATTTTGTATAAGAGTAATTTACTTGAGTTTCAGCTTCACTATACAAAGTTTACACGTATTATTCACTCTAGTTAATTTTTCACGTCAATTTGCATTCGCACGAGAGAGTAAAAGTACAGTAGTTATATAATTTATAAATTGTCTTTCTTTGTGCGTTTCAAACGTTAATTTTAATGTCATATATAGACTATACGTTATTACTCTCGTGAACTTGTCAATAGTTTTATGGCTATAATGTATTCTATATCCGTTGAAACTTCACTGAAACTTCTGCTGGTCAATAAGTATCGTTATGTTAGGGAAGGTACGTTTGCATTGGGGAGGCCGCCGGGGGAGGGAAGGGCTGGGACTTCAGAGAAGAGGGTCATCAGAAATAATTAGAGGTTTTGGAAGGTACAAACCTTTTTATTTTGACGAAAGATGTTTTCTTGCTGGGGCCGTAGGCACTATGAGGAAAGGGAGGCAATTGCCTTTGTAAAATGTTACATAATTAAAACTCTGGAAATCGCATTTCCGAGGGTATCAGTTTCAATTTTTTTCCAGCTTACTCTTTGAGGAGAGTCCGGGATTTCTTACTGAATAAAACCAAAGGCATGGAAGGAGGGAGGGGGGTGCCAACTATTTTCAGTAAGTTTACAGCCAATCCCACAGGCCTCCTTCACCCCCAACCACAATTAGAAAGTACCTTCCCTTACTTTTAAAAATGAAGGGTAATTGCTCAATGCAAGTAAATCTGGGCAGTAACACCGGCCTTACGACCTCTTCTAAAAGGCTTCAACGGTAAAAATCTAAATGTCCCTGTCTACCTTATTTGTAGATATGTTTTAAAAGGTCCTGTTAAAAAATCACAACGCGCAACTCTCTTCGCAACTTGGAACGCTAGGCTTCTTGGTCTACAATGAAATCGGATATGTCAGCGCATATGGTCTTGGAAGAGCTGCGCTCTGATTGGTCATTCGCCACGGTGCTTACACTGAAAGTTGCGTTGCGTTGCGTTGGCCCTTTAACGTTTTCTGCAACCCTTCCCCCTCCACCCCCACCACCTAGCTAGCTGATATAAGTTGCACGACGATAAAGCGGGCTGTCTGGCTCCATCGTATGTCTCTACATTTTAGATTCCAAGCTGGAATTAAAATTGCATCTACTTGCTCTATTTTACTTTGACGTCACATCAAAACAATCTATCGTTTTAACGAAAAAGATCATCGACATTTATAGTTTATTTAGTCTGTAAAATTGTTAGATATCATATGGTCTACAGAGAAGATGAAATAGCTGCAACACAAACGAAAGCCCAGTAAAACTCGGTTTATGCATGAGACAGTGAAAAGCGAGAATTAATATATATATTAATATTCCACTAAATATCTCTAAAAGAAAGAAGATTTAGCCTAAATTTCTATTACGCTTGTCCACGTAAGCAATCCGTGACGTCATAATGAAACAGGGCAATTGGCCACCTTAGAAACGAGTTGAGGACTGGGAACGAGTTTTTAGAATTAATCTAGTTAAAAAATAACCACCATAAAAAGAAAGAGTACATGCATCAAAATGAGTAAATTTTTGGAGTTTCAAGACTTTAGGTTTCATACCTTTTGAGTAGCAACCTTCCAAAATTCTCAAAAATTACAAAGAAAAGTATGGTTACTGGGGACGAGTGTCCACAGCTAGTAAATATACATTTCTTTGTATTTTTTGATGTTTTTGATTGCTTATAATTCAGCTGTTACTTAGCAAATCGCAGCTATACTGCAGAAACCTGTTGATTTTCATGTGCTCTTTCTCGTCATCTTTTAATAAGATTAATTATCAATACCTTCCATGTCGTACTCCTTCTCAGTTCTTCACTCTAAAGTGGCCAATAGTCCCTTTCACAGTTCCCTGCGCCATCTTGTAAGGTAGCCGTGCCTTTGCATTGAAGTGACACGAACGGTGAGCATGCAATGATAGAGACCTTTATTCAACACCTTGGACAATTATTCACAGGTTCCTATCACTGCAAGCTCACAACTGCAGCAGGTTTCGAGGCAAATTGTTGAGTGAAAAATTTTATTGTCATGACTTTATCATAACTCCCATACATTCCCTTATAAACCATAAACAGGAACCTTGTTTGGGCTGCCTGTGGCCCACCGTTCGTCTCGCTGCGATGCAAAGGCCCGGCTACCTTTCAAGATGGCGCAGGGAACCGTGAAGGGGACTATTACCATGTTACCATGCCAAACCTGGGCTCCTCAGTATTTCATCATATTTATAAATTATAGATAACTCAGCATTATCATAAACACTTGCCGGGGAATGGCAAATTAAAGGAAAAACCAGGTAACATTTAAGTTGGCAATATAAAGTTGAAAAGAGAGCCCACAACAGGCTTTAGACAGTAACCGTACCTGCTAATCAATACTCTACAGAGGATCTGTATCCAGAAGCACTTGTACGATGACCAGACAATCGGTTCTCCGAAGTCGATTCACTGACCTCATTATCATTACCTTTCCTGTTGTATAACAGTTGCGAAAACCTGACTTTCAATGGATGTCTTCCCTGTTTGTCGCGGGTTTGGGTATACTGTTGAAAAGCCTTATATAGCACTGCAGTTAAGACGATCAATGGTACGTATGCCAGAGCATTGATCAGCACACCCACTCTTTTTCTGACCGATTTTGATGCACTTTCCTCGATAACTGAACTGAATATGGCTATGACTGTCAGGTTAGAAAGAAGAACTGCATCTGAAATATTGATCCAGTCGTAACTAGTTTCTCCTTCTTTCCCTTCTTTGTATGGTCGGAGGTATACAAAGACCGTCAGTATGAGTACGCATGCTCCTTCGAGGAAAGCTCGCTTCAATGGACTGCGAGTAATGTAGGTGTCCAATACCAATATGAGCAACCGACTCAGGAAATAGAACGCTGCACACCAGCGGTATTGGTCTAAAAAAAATTCAACATTTAAAAATTGCATACATGACAAGACTAATTTTACTAATTATATGAGTAAAATGAAGTAAGCTTGATAGTTCATTTGAAAATATCATTTCTAAAAGCCTATTGTACCCCGCCTACCCGCCTACCCGCCTACCTACCTACATAATTTATTTGGTAACAAAGGTTAAATCTGCCAATTTTAGAAGCAGTGATGTGGACCTGCCTAAAGAAAACTAAACTGACCTAATAAGAGGTTTATGTTGCTGGAATGTTTGCAATTCGTAGAGTATTTTTTTAAACAGGCTAGTTTCTATCAAGAACGTTAACTCTCGTTTGACGATAAAAAAATTGACATTTTGAGTAGATTGAATGTTCTTAGGAAATAAAAAACGGCAAATTTCATTTTTCTATCAAAAACGACAAGTGACAAATTATAAATGGAATTCAACACCATTTATTATTTAGAGACCGCAGTTGACTTACCCTTAAAACAGCCTTGAAGTTTGTCAAAAAAAGGTTTCAGATTCTGAGCGTTAATTTTGATTTGTCGAAGATATTTGGTCACGCATGCTTGAAAGATGAGAAGAAATGGGACCATCAACACAACTAACAAGATGAATAGGATAGCAATGATACCATACGCGATGTGTTTGCCTTGGAAGAAACCCAGCTCTCCTTGTAAGGACAGCTGTATTTTATCTCCTACTTTGACAGGGTTAAGGATTTTCAACGAAATACTCGTGATGTTAGTGTAGCATAAGACGAAAAGAGTACACAGTGTGCTGAATGGAGACTTGACTTTACGGCTATAGCGCCAGTTAGGCCAGCGACGCACTGCCTTGGCTATAAAATACACCAGCACCAAGACATATGTAGGGAAAAAATATAAAATCATCATCTCGTCAGCTTCATCTATTTCCTTCGTAAAGCAGATTCCCGTTCTACCAAGCCTTAACTGAAAGTTGAGCAATCCTATGATAAATGACATGAATCCATCAAAGGCAAATGTTCCTGGCGTAATAAGTGTAATGACCTGATAAGAGTAGAGCCAGGCGTTGAGATAACCAGTGAATACATCCACTTCAATCACCATTATGAACATTACTAATAAAGATAAACCAAATGCTATTGGAATGAAATACAAAATCCTATAAGGCGTGCAGTTTTGGTCGCAGTCCTCGCTTCCAAAACCAGCCGTATATCCAGGCTTACACTTTCCACACAGTACGCTATCACTGTCTCGATTTCCAGTGCATATTTGGCTTGGAATATAAGTGCATTCACCAACGAGGTTACTTCCAAATGGATCAAGACATGTACAGTAGTTGACAGGACAAATTGCGGTTTGAAACTTTCCATCGACCATACCTGCCCAGTAGCCACGCTTCAGGTACACACTTTTTCTATCGTCTCCGCATCGTGAAATACCATCTAAGATGGTGTCAGAGCAAACACATTCGTCTCCTTCGTTATGGAATCCAGGGTTACATTCTTTGAGAGTAAGATTCGTTATGACTTTTCGAAGCTGATGTTCTCCTATTGACCTTAGAACAACACTAAACCTGTTGCCTACTTTGCCAGCCAATGAAAGGTGCTGTATTTTCTTATTATTCACCAGAAAGAGTGAAGATGGTGTAGATAATCGAACATTACCGCCAGAGCTGTCTTCTTTTGAAGTATTGACATCTATCATTCCAACAACAGGATTGCCTTTCTCATCCAGGAGTGCCAACGAAGCGTTGAAAGGCTCACTTGCCCCAACAATCCAATCATCTTTATCAAATGCAATATCTAAAGGATCCGTCGACACTTCTCTACTCACACTTGTTCGATTTTTACCGCTTGCGTCGAGAAATGTTACAATACGCCATTGTAGAACCGTGTTGTTTTTTCTTTTTTCGCCGACACGACGGCAATTTTGCAGTGTCGTGGCGTAAACCGATAGTCCTGATTCTTCGTTTGGTGCTCTGTTATTTTGGAAGACTATTTCTGTTTCCCATTGGTCGTAGTCAACGAATTGCTCAACGTAGTCAAAAAAACACTGGTGCGTACTGTAGCCTGTTGCATTAAAGCTAACCTCAGGGGGTCCTGGTGCATTAATGTACATTGCTCCTCCCTTCTCCATGCATTCATTACCAACGAAGACCAGTTTGGACCTCTTGCCGAGTCTTACTCTGGAGTTGCCATACAATGCCAATGCTCCTCCACGGTATCCTTTGTTACCATGAAATACAACTTGTCCATCAATCACTGCCATAGCCGAGTCCAGTACCATACCAGTATTGGTGTTATTCCCAATACTAATGTTTCCTTTGAATATGATGAGCACCTCAACTGTGTATACCGCTCCATGACCAATTAAAATGTCCTCTTCTTGAGTAATGACTTCATTGTTCACAACTTTGCAGTTATCAAGAACTATATGGACTGGTTGATAGGGTCCAATATTGTTATCGTTGAGGTTAAAGAGAAAGGCTCCAATGGCAGATCCTACGTTGCCTCTGTTCTCTCCCCAGTAACAATTATTTAATACAAACTTCTGTCTGTTTGATGGCGACTCTATTTGTCCCATGAATGTTGTGCCATACATTGAGGTTCCTCCTCCCCAGATAGAAGTGTTGTTGAGGAATTGACAGTCGTCAAAATGGAACGTGTTTGGCAGAAGAGCTCGTTTAGACATCGTTAAATCCCCGAATCTCGCCCCACCTCCGGCAAAGCTGGCGTAATTCTCTTTGAAAATGGATTGCTGGACGTGTAGACGGTTATTTTGAGTGAAATGCTTGAATTCCACTTGTAAACCCCCTCCCCACTGGGCCTTATTACCAACGAACTCACATCTCGTTATGGTAAGTACGTTACCACTGGCGTTACCGAACAAATATATGCCGAGACCTCCGCCACGACTGAATGGCACTAGTGGAGTATTCATTGTGACTTTAAATCCGGGACTTTCCGCTTCGTTTCCACGAAAGACGACGTCGGTAAACAAGTATTGGTTATTGTTCTGATAAGTGTCGTGTGTCTCCTTGCTGATATTGATCAGGTTGTAACCATAGGAATTGAGTAATACAAATATACCTCCTCCAGTGTGTGCCCGATTATTTTCTTCCGTCTTGCTCGTGTTTATCTGATTAATTTGTCTACCTCTAGGCAGATTATCAACAAACGCACTCTTTGTTATGTTGATAGTCCCTGCGACATCGTTAAGCGTTATTCCGACACCATGACTTGCCGAGACTTCAATATTACTAATATGGAGGTTTTTTACATAACTAAAGTACAGTCCTGTTATGTATTCCATGTACTGTAAAGTACCAGAAGTGCCTCTACTAGCCACTAAACTTTTCTGCCATCCTCCACAACCCATGAACTTCAAGTTGTGCAATTCTATGTTTTGACTCAATAGAAAAGTCAGGCTTACATTAACCGAGCATTGAATTACCACTTGAGGAGTCTCTCCCACAAAAGAAACGTTTTCTGTGGAAGTGAAGATGAATGTTTTCTTCAAGTCGTAGTTCCCTTGTTTGAGTTGTATTCGAGTGAAGTTCATACCTCGGTTCTTCGCTGTTTGTAACGCCATGTCTAGTGTTTTACACGGATTTGCAATGGAACCACAAGAAGGAAGATCATTTCCAGAAGGTGATGCAGTTATTGTCGTCCAAGCATTAGCCAAGACTTCGTTTACTTTTATCAAACAAATAAGAATACCTAGACTCAATATCTCACGTTTCTTCATTGTTGTTTCTTTGAACTTAATGATATCGGACCAAATGGATATTTTAGTGCAATATACTTTTGATTCTCGGTTTACACTGAACACTGAAGGCAATGCAAGTATGATTAGAACAAGTTTCCTTGTTTTCCCCGAATTTAAATATCCTATTTCCAAGAAAACTGTTGCACAAAAAAGATCAAGTAGAAGAATGTGACTTCCGCCACGTACTGAGGGGGAATGTCACGCAAGAGGCGTTATCAGACAGAGTCATGTGATGATATGCCCTTTCCGCATATACGTATCCGATCCTGATTTAAACTTTTCTCTTGTCTTCTCTCGTCTTCTCTTGTCTTCTCTTGTCTTCTCTTGTCTTCTCTTCTCTTGTCTGTCTTCTCTTGTCTTCTCTTTTTTATTTTTTTGTCTTATTTGTATTTATTCTATTGTTTGTACTTTCTTTCTATTTTTATATTGTATTCTCTGTCTTCTTTGTTTTCTTGTCTTTATTGTCTTCTGTGTCTTTTTTGTATCTTGTCTTTCCTGTATCTTTTGATCTTGATTTCTTTTTTCGATATTATAGTTTATATTCTTTCTCTTCTCTTTGTCTTCTTCTCTTGTCTTCTTTCTTTCTTTGTTGTCTTCTCTTCTCTCTTCTCTTCTCTTCTCTTCTCTTCTCTTCTCTTCTCTTCTTCTCTTCTCTTCTCTTCTCTTCTCTTCTCTTCTCTTCTCTTCTCTTCTCTTCTCTTGTCTTCTCTTCTCTTCTCTTCTCTTCTCTTTTCTTTTCAATTAGCAAGTGGATCTACAAGTGGTAGATAACTGAAAAGAATACTTTTCTTCGGTAATAAGCTAAGGTTTGCAATTTAAGGTAGATTGAAATACAGGGCAAAAGATAAAAACGTTTCAATCAAGCCTCGGTATCTAATACGTTCTTCCATTGAGCCATGCTAAAAAAAAGTTCAGCCATAGGTGCGCATGCAAGTTCATGGTGTCGGTGCCAGACCAAGGCGTCCTCAAATGACTATTCTTGCAATCTTTCCTGCATATTTATGAATAAAGTCAATAAAACAACGTGCTGTTAATCGTTGGTGAGTATAGGCGCCTTCTTATCGATGCATGATCCAGTAGCCTCTAACCCCTAAAGCGACATGTGTCTTCATATGCTATTAAAACCAGGTTCAGCTCAGACATGTTCTGCCGGTCACCAAAACACTTGGTATATTTTTTTTAATGGAACAGATATCTAGTGCATCTTTATTACCTCAGATAAAAATCATACGGCCGGTAACAGCGTCTAGATATCTAATTAAAGCTCGATTCATTACTGTTAAACTTCGCATTAAAAAAAAGAATAATAATAATGCTAAAATAGAATTGAATAAATTTTAAAACTTTATTTATTTCCTTTGTCGTATAAAGCAGCATTGCATTTACTAGTTTTAATAAAAACATGTTTTACTTGACTGCCTTGTGTGCCACATGAAGCCGGACTAGTCAGAAAGCCGGCCGCCCTGTCAAATGAGAGGACAGCGCACTTGAAAATTCAATTCAGATGTGGGTTTGTTGTTGAATTTGTTCTGCTCATGCATCAGGCAAAGATGTGCGTACAAACGATGACTTAGGCCAACCAGCATAATAAGACTAGCCAATGAAGGAAGGAGGACGGAGGGGGGAGGGGGGGAGGAGGGGGGGGGGGGGTAGAATTTCTGTTCTTCTTGATTTAAAACACTACATGATGGTCTGCAGAATGTTTGCAATACTGATTGCGATTGATTTGTCTTATGGACACTCGGTCGATGTTAAACTTTTCCTAATGTTCGACCTCATCTTCAAAATATTTTCCTAGACATCGAACTCAGTGATATAGTCAGTCACTGAAAATTTTCTAAAACCCTGGAAAGTTTGTCCAGAAGTGTTATATGATATAAATATATGATCAAACATTCTCAGAAGTTTCATTATTATGTCTCTAACCCTTTAAAAGAAAATGCAGTATGAGAATAACCTGAACATTTTTGAGGCCCCCGTTAAACACGAGGTTGAGGGCTGCGTTGAAAGAGCTTCGAACTGGGAAAATCGTACTGCACTCCCGAATGCTTTAGAAGTCATTTAACCGAGAACTTAAAGAAAGATTTGGTCCACATTGTTTACTTAGCTGAATACTTTATTCAAGTTGAACAATACAGTCTATTACTCTCGTTGTCCTGCATGTAATGGATGTTGGGGATTCTGTTTTTTGGTATTGTTCGTAAGTTGGATTTTTTCCAGAATTCCAAACTGTAGACATATAAATAAACCAAGTACACAGTTATAAAGACAAGTTTCATTCAGCGCCACAGCCTGTCTTTTGGAAATCTGAAAAACAGTTTGTTATAGTTCGGAAGAGTGAGTTGCAGACTAATAACTTCAAATGTCCTCACTAGGGGGTTAAGTTTGAACTTAATAAAAATGCTTTTAGTCATAATGTCGGAGCATGAAAACCATTTGTCAAGGCCCTTGGGTATCAGTTGTACTGGTCGTGGGAAACTAAGCCGTTCCCTGAAAAACTATTAGAACTGTGTGAAAATCCACTCAGGTCATCGCCAAGAATGGGTGAAGGTATTATGTTGAGGACGTGTCTTTTTTGGAAAGTTTGGCATTGATCTATTAGGCGCCTTGTCAAGAGGATTGACCCTATGGCAAAACAATTAAATATCTCGTAGTGTGTTCTCGAATGGTTCTTTATTACCCCCTTTTTATCCACATCACAGCTTATCGTTGGGTCGATCTACCGATATCCACAGAAATATTATCCCTTTCACGGATTCAAGTTCAATATCTCATCCGCTATCTTCTCGTCTTACAATTGTCTTCGACACGAAAGATTCGTTTCGAATTGAAGACATTTACCAGAAAAAGAAATAACTCATTACAGAAACGGCTACCCGCCATGATAAAAAGAAGTTCAAAAACTCTCACAAAGTCATTGGTTTTTCTTAGTCTTTATTAAGTAATTTTGGTGCCATCTTTTTCATGAACACTGAATTCTCTGCCATGCAGTAATAATCGATTATTATATTAGTTTACACATTAGTTGATGAGTACCTCGTAAAATAATATAAAATGCTATATCTGATCAAACCTTAGTCCCTATAGATTACATTCTGAGGCGCTCTTGAAATCTAGACTATTAAGATGTAAGGGTTAGAAGACGAAAGAAGTTGATCCAGACTTCACTGGCCCCTGTCACTTTTATCGATCATAAAATAAACATTATATAATAACTAGCCTAGTTTTATTTTTACTTGATAAACAATCTACAATAACATTCCCCGGATTTCAATCGAATAACATATGACTCGTCAAACTTAAAGGAATTACTGTGATAATCGTCCTTTAAAAATATAATATGTACAATTTGAACATCAAGTTATTGGGGTTCGATGCGATAATATCTTACATCTCGACCTTTTCATAAAAGATCGAAGATATTTAATTATTAGAATTAGATCTTCTCATATCTTTCTTCCATGATCGTTCATGATTGTCCAAATATAAGAGCTGAGATTTCGTCTTGTGTTGATGAATGATCATCTTCTATCGTCATGGGACTGTCTTTATTAGAAGTACACGCATTGCCTTGGTTCGAGGAAGTATCGCGGGCCGATGATTGTGTGTCACTATCTTGGTTTTTATCATTTTGAGCATCTCTTGGGTCATCTGAAGTTGTGTTCATGTCGCCAAGAACGCGTTCAAGAAATTTTATATACTTCATCGATAGTCTCAGGATCTCGTTTTTGGAGAGCTTTCTCTCTGGTGGATAAGTTGGAATTAGTTTTCTGAGTTCTGCAAAAGCTAGGTTGACATGCTGTTGTCTCCAGCGTTCACGGCTATTGGTATATAGTCTTTTCATGTAGGCATGCCTTCTGTCATCCAGAGGTAGTGTCACAGCCTTCCTGTTCACGTAGTATCGGCTTTGGTTCCTTGTGGTTGAGCCTGGACTGAGACTGGTTTCTGATCCACTGGAACTACCTGTGCTGAGGGGAGAGAGCAGCGACCGTTGTTCGCAGCTAGATGCCTCAAAGTCTCGCATGGTGATAAGTATCTGTAGCTTGTCGGTGTTGCACAGTGATCCCTCAATGAAGCTAACGCTTGCTTTATCTGTTTTCCGATCTGTGCACTGATATATCAACTGACTGGGAGTGCTCCACTGCAGACCTCGAATCCGTTGATCTGGCTTTCGTATTATAAATGGTAATTCATTTATATCCTTTTGGAGATAACCTCTGATCGCATTCCAAGCACGGTTTACAAGTCTTTCACAAAGCGACGAGAGCTTTATAAGACACCGCCTCGTGTTGGCTCTGGTTACACATGATCAGGAAATTGCCTTTTCACAACTCACTGGGGGTTTTTTGAAGTCACACTCGAACCAACCAATCACATTCCTACTACAATCTTCGTCTATAATTGGTGTCAAGTCGTTTACAAATTTCAATTAGTAATCATTAACAACTACGCTTTGTTGTGTGGTCTGAGAACTACATGCTCTTCTAATGATACAAATACGCAACACACCTTTTAATTATGTAGGTACACCCCTCGTAACCACTAAAAACAATCTTACTTAAATATCTCCTTGGGCTAGCGCCGAAGGCATTAAAAACTAACTGCACGCTCCAGTATTTTTTACCTCTTATCTCGGTTAACTAGAAGTGGGGTTCGATTTGGGGGATCTGAAGAGACACCAAGTATGATTGAATGTGTTCAGAACATTAGATCTAAAGATTTGCCAGTGATAAAAACCAGATCCCATTCATTAGATTATGATTGTGTCAGTGATAAATAGTGTCTATTACCAAAACAGTCACAATTGCAATAAATTCAATAAATTCAGACAACAATAAGTGATGTTTTCGATAAACATTGTCGACCCTCTTTCAAACAAAAGGTACCGAAGAATACAGGCATATGAGGCTCATTCTAGGACGCGTGGTACGTCAATTGTCATTCAAAATACCACAGTACAAGAGTAAAAATTTAGTAGCTATCATATTAACATAGCTGTTGTGTGTTAAATGTGTGTAAAATGTGTCAAGATCGTGCCTAAGTGTTATTCCGGCTTGATTAACCTTTATTGGATTAAGATAAGAGTTTTGTTTGCGGAGAAGAAAAGCAAATAATCTTTCACGCGACAAAAGGTGTATCGAAATAGAAACTGTTTTGTTTTGACTTTAAAGTTAGACACTAATCAAGGCAAATGACTATTGTTGTAAAGATGATCCGATTTTGCTTGCAAGGAGAGAAATACGAGTTTTTGCTTTAGGTGTGTCAATAAAATGCTAGTCATTTTTGAAGTTCCGACCCACTGCAACTCCCAGTTGTTTTGTTCTTCTTTTTAGGGTTCACCGGCGAGGATACTTTACTCACTCAAGCAAGTAAACGTTTTTGATTTACGCTCTTGGAAACCTTATTAACGGCGATTGATAGACGCGAATACCGTGATTAAGTTATTAGACCTGCAAGGATGTTTGATCGGTGCTCAACCGAAATTTTCGGCTTTAATATAATTGTCAGTTTTATTGTTGCTCAGTGCATGTTGCATATGTTGTAAAGTAGTTTGTAAGTTGAGTGAACTCAAAATAAACAGGCTCATAACTCAATAAACAATCCTCATTTAGTCAAGTGTAGATGTTCTTCGTGTGGTTTTTGTTTGTTTGTTTGTTTGTTATTCTATCTTTTCCTGCCAATGCGTCGGCGTTTGTGGTTGCCATAATGTTACCGGTAACCGGGTCTTACGTCTTTTGATATCCGAGACCAAAATAACTAAGGAAATTAAGGAGTTTTAGATGAATTCTTCTTTTATTTCGCCCCTTTTATCCACCAAGAATTCGCTGACATAATTTGATTTTCCCACTGAACATTTTGTCGGGAGAAAACTAGCCAATTAGTTTAGTGATTGCAATCAGTATCTTTTCCAAACTGGCAGTTTTTAATTTCTAAGAGCACTCATAGTAATAACTATGGTGCACTTTGATGTCCTAGTTATAACTAGCCGTCCTTATTACCGGACCACCCGAGATTTTTTGGTCCCAAACTACGGTATGACGTACAGTTACAGTTAAGAAACTTTTTCTAGCCTTACTTCCTGAATACATTTCAAGGCCTGGCTGCCTGAAAGGTCGGAGCTGTATCAGTATGACACCACCGACCAGCATTTACTTCCAAGAAACGCATCAAAAGTACATTGGTTCTCAGTAAACTTGAATACTATAGGTTTATTACCACGTGTACCTGTACGGTAAACCTGTGCTATATAACTTGTAACAATTACTGCAGACTAACATATAGTGGTTTAAATACATCACATATGAAGTATTCTTAGTGATTTATTTACTTCCTTCCTCGCTTTTCTCACCTGCCCTACAGGCTTGCTCTGATCGATCATGAGCTAAATACAGCTTTTTTGACCTTTAATTCTAACTCTCAGTGGGATATTAGTCTGGATGGCATCGCCGCATTACCAACGTTCTTAAATACCTTCCAGATTCTAGATTATATTTAGTAACTAATTATGGAACTAATCATTAGCCATTCATAGACGTTTTGTTAATTTAGCTTTCATTTAAACACATTTTTTAAGGAAAATATTTTTTAAAAGTTTTTGGTTGGAAGTTTTATTGCTCGCTGAACACATTTGACTTTGTAAAGTCCTTTTTACCCATTAATTACTGAAAAACATTTTATTTTTCACTAATTATTGTAAAAGTGGAATTTAGAGCAAGATTTAGGAGCAGGTAAACAACAATACAATAAAATAGAGCAATAAAACAGAGGAAGTGTGAAGTCTCCTCGTTGTCGACCCACGACTGAATTAAGATGGTCGTTCCATTGATCAATATATATTGTTATATATCACCAACACGCCGCGTCAAGTGTTTGTTTTATTGGTAAACATATTTTATGAAAATAGCTCATTGTGCTTACCTAACTGTAAAAGATGTGCTAATAATAATATTTGACTAAGATTGTTCGAGGTTGGAATTTTTAAATAGGAAGTGCATGAAGTGCAATAAGGTTTAAAAAAGATTGATAAATAGCTTTTTTTCCTCTCTCAAATATTAATAGCAAATCAATTGAGTTGCTCAGCCCAAATTCCAATCTTAACTAACCCAGTGTGTTGAACAAATTGATTTCAAATGATCGATGCTAAATTTTCATATCCGGCCATACAGCAACAAGGCGCGGCCAGCTAATTGAAGAGGGCACACAACAATAATCATTAGAAACTATTTGTGTTTCGTTTTTTCATGACAAAATAGTCAAATAATAGTCAATTGAATGTCATTTAATATCGGAACAAGTCGACAGTTCATTAATTTTAAAAAGAACAGTACTGAATAGAGTAGAATAGCTAATAATTAGCAATTAAGAATTAGAATAGAGATCAACGTAACTCATACTTATCCAAGAAAACAGACTGGTATTGTTAGACTCGTGTGTCTGTAAAATTGCCAAAGATACTAATTCAAAAGACTGGAGTATCGATTGTAATTACCAAACAGATGAGTGGGCGTGTGATTATAATGCAGGATTATAATGGGAAACCTTACCTAAATACACACGAGGTACAAAATCACTGAAGGGATTCTCGAGCGAGACAGTGACCAGCGTCTAGACGTGTTTTATTCGAATTCAGCACAATATGAGCAGGTCCACATTCTTAAAATAGGCCGAGAAATGAAATCAGTTGCTCATGAATTTATGGGTAGATTTTCGGTAATTTGAGGGAACTAGTTTAAATAGCAAAAAAGAAAGAAAATGATTTGAAGAGGAAAACTGATCTTGCGTAAAATATATAATTTGTATAATTTAACGCCCTGTGATTTCGTAGGCATTTGATGTAATATGATAATGTAATCTAATGTAAATCATTTTTTACTTATTACGGCACGAAACAATGAACAAAAAATAGTATTTATTTTTGCTACGCTGGTTTACCTTTTCATCAGAGTTGCTATATATATTTAACAGGAAAAAACGACACGTCGAGTCTTTTTGATCACCTTGTCATTTCTTTCTTTCTTTCTTTCTTTTTTTCAATTTGGGTGAACGAAAAGGGATCTTGATAAGTTGCCAGGTCAAAGCATCTCAAGAACAAGAGCCCATCTGTAAATATATCAGTAACACTAAAATTGATATATCCTCTTTACAAGCCAGGTAAATCCCCCAAATTGAGGGTAAAGAGTTATATATAACTTGTTATCCTAGATCATTTGGAAAAAAAAAATCAAATCGCTTGATAATATTTTGAGATAATTTATTTTATATTCGAAAATATTTTTTTATAGTTCTAGCTATTATTCATTCGCCGGTTATTAAGTGGACCACTGATTAAAATCTCTCGTTAAATCAGAAATATTCTGTGCACAGAAAAGACTTCTTCAAAACAATGAATAATGTTTTATTCTAAGTATCTAATTTAAAAATGCCTTTCCTGGAATAAATACAAACGAACAGACTATTAACAATGCGCTACTTTCTACATTCAACAATTTTATTTCACCAGAATTTTAACGGCACTATGTTCTTAAAGCGACGTAATGCAAGCCCAAGGAAGCAAACGCAAGTAGACTTCATGTTCTCATTAAGAGAAGAAGTGACGCAACACTAAAGCAAGAGAGAATGGAAGATTTTGCTGTTCTTGCATTTGTTTGCGCTTTGCTGATGTTTGCGTCCGATTGCATCGATAGTGATGAGAACCAGTCTTAAATCTTCAAGAGGTTTGATAAAAACATTGAAAAACACGAACATAGCTCCAGCTAGCCCGTGGGTGAGTCATTTTCGCAGTAAAATTCAGAGCCAACCCATTTAATGGCAGAATAAGAAAGTAAAATAAAAACACAACCATCCTACACAGTTTTCTTGCATTTATTCAGGACTAGCACGAGCCTGCTTTGTACCTTCTATTCCTGGCCTTTTTTCAGTGATTTGCCCGAAACAAATTGTATGTATTTTAACTGAATAAAGTCATAGTTTGGTAGGCACTGCATAATTCCTAAGGAAATATATAGTGGTCACCTCCCCTATTACATGTTTGTACATGTTCGTGGACACGAAATTCCTTGATCAATGAAACTAGTCATATTTCAATAACCATCCTTTTTTACTTAATCCTCTGTTTAAATAAAGCTATAAGGTGTACGTGTGTCGAGATTTATAGCCATATAAACCGACACTTGATTCGAATTAGATCTCGAAGTGACAACATACAGACCTGTAAATTGGTCTGCGGTTACTCTAATGAGGGTTAAGCGCGTTAGTGATCGTCCCAGGACTGAATCTTGCACGGAAACAATACGGGAAAGGCTCCGAACTTGACTTTATCTGGGGCTTAGATTCTCAGATTAATAATCCAAGTACAGTTTCATAAGATCATTAAGCTGGACTATTGAGGAGATGTTTGTATTGGGAAATAATTACTACTAAGTATAGGAAATATCTATTTCCGAATTGGAAGATGTTAAATAAATGATAGTTTAAATAGTATTTACAGTTGAGTACCTCACGTGTGGATGAAAAACACCGTTCTGACATTATTATTCAGTGTCTTTGAACTATGTGAAGTAGTGGTAAAACGACCGTGTTAAAACAACCACAGCACTAAACCCCTTAGAAAGTACGAGGAAACTTGTAAACCTATCCCTTCTGTAAAATAAACTCTTCTGCGCTCCATACATGAAGTTGCATTGCAAGTACGTACTATAATGAAAGTCGGCTGACTGGGTTTTCGTCATCTTCTTTTAAGTACGAAACCCCTAGAGACTCGAATCAAGGCAGGGACCTAACAAACTCTTCTCACAATGTAATGCCAAGTCCAGGAATCAAACCCAAAACTCCATGGCCAGAGGCTGAGAAGCACTACTCGGCGCTAGATTCCCTAATTAAATCATATATAATTCCCTGACCCGATTATTCACGAGCAACAATACAAACGGGCAAGTGTGATATGTTTTGATGGACTGAGATGTAGAATGGATATCATCATATGTATAAATAGGAGTATAACAGTAAAAATGTTTTAATTGCTGCAAAGGCGTGCTTCGGCTTGGCCTGTTTACGAAATGAGCCAACTCTGAAATCGGTCAGATGCAAGATATTTCATTTCAGAGTTCTTTGACAAAACGAATGCGTACACCCCTGCTGCAAAATCTGTGTTTAATTCTAAAAAGCTCTATTCTTGTCATATTAAGGAATGTTATGAATGATTTCATGCAAAAGTACCAGCTTTTGAACATATGTTTGAACTTTGCAATGGTTAAAGAATGTAGTGGTGGCAATCTTCAAAAGTAAGTTGGTCGTTTACTAAAAAATCAAATAAGCGCTCGAGAGCAGTCTCCCTTATTGGAGCAGAACGATGGTTTGTCGCAACAAATATGATGAACCACTAACCACTTTAGCTTAAAGTCGATGGTGCAATTGAACCGGTCATTACTTAGAAGGAAATAGTTTATCACATGAAATATAGAATTAGAAGTCACTGTTTATAACACAATACTTTTTGAAAGAACCAAATCAAGTCGCCCTCATTCTGCGTCAAAGCGGTTGCTTTCCAGGAATGCTCGATTTTTTGAAAGATGAGATTTTCATCTAGTTTCCTGTAGCACACTGGAAAAAACAACATCTGTAAAACACTTTCCTAACCTTTACCCTATCTAAGCCGACCTCTCTTATCTAGAAATCTTTAGCCATTGATTCCAAGAAATCCAATTTGCTTACTCAAACTCCTTATGGGAATGATTATTTGTGTACGATTTGCGTTACAATGATAGGAATTTTGGCCTTGCATAATTCCTTATGAAGATTATTGACTGCAAGCCAGATTAAATCGTATCACAGTGTTCATCTTTCTAACGAGAAAATCCTACAAATACATATATTATCATTACAGTCATTGAATATTGAGGAAAATAGATTTATTACCAACTCTGTCCCTCCCTCGCCTGTTTTTGCTATCATTGCTGTTATGACTATGATGTTCTATCAAATGATTCCTAACGCAATATCAGTATTGGCTGGACCATATGTTCGATAATCACGTCTTTCACTCCTTACAGTCCTTTCCTTTCCTGTTTTTGCTATCATTGCTGTAATGACTATGATGTTCTATCAAATGATTCCTAACGCAATATCAGTATTGGCTGGACCATATACTCGATATTACGTCTTTCACTCCTAACAGTCCTTTCCTTTTCTGCATGTTTTTGCTATCACTGCTGTAATGACTATGATGTTCTATCAAATGATTCCTAACGCAATATCAGTATTGGCTGGACCATATATTCGATCCGCAAGTCTCTAATCATTCAACATGTCATTGATTTTATGCCTACTTCTACTATCTTTCCCTGTTTTTACTAAGGATTTCAGTTATTTTTAATGAGTGATGATCGATTGAGGAACAGATGTTTTAAAGGTTCAAATGCTACTTCCAAGATCTTTATCTCTCCTAATTTATATCGAAAATACACGTGCTGATGCTATGCAGTTCTAAAATCAAGGACTCTTCGGTCAGTTCTACCTTCATCCACTAATTATTTTCTCCCCTTAAATATTTGTTTATGTGTAATTTGTCTTTTTTTTTTTTTGTCTTTCTTTCTGTCCGCCTGTAATACCTATATGTTTGTATATGCATATGCCTACCTGCCTGCCTGCCTGCCTGCCTGCCTGCCTGCGTTTCTTTTGTAAAAGAGGTAAACGTTTTACTAAACTGAGAGCGTGAGCAAGCAAAGTTGACTGATATGGTGGAGAAGAGTGAATATTGCAAGGAATCTAAGAATCTATCAGTCTAATGACGCCAGTATGCAAACTTCCTTTTCATAACTGATAAAAAGACTGCGGCCATGTTGGTTGACATAACAGAGTAATTACAAATCGTTAAATTGTTAAATTTCAACTATATGAAAAACAAATATTCGGTCAAATTCTAAATAAAAAATTGATAGCATTTTCCACTTTGAAAACCGTTAATGACCCATTCAAAACGAAAAGAAACAAAAAAATGCCGAAACCCGGGATTGTTCAGAGTTCCTACGAACTCTCCGGTTTGAACCAGGGACCTTCAGATCTTCAGTCTGACGCTCTCCCAACTGAGCTATTTCGGCAAACGTATGATAATGTTTTAGGACTACTATTTTTATTGGTTTTATCGTTATTGGGATTGTTTCTGCATACTATCAATCACGTGAATCTTTGGAGTTGACTGGGGGGAGTGGGTGGGGGGGGGGGGGGGGGGGGAGATGAGTGGAGGGGGGAAGTGAGTGAGGGCAATAATATGCAACTAGCGACTGTTAAGTAAAACATAACATGTCAAAATATATTCCCAAAGTATTCTATATGACTGTTTGTACGGCCTGAAACCTGAAATCAAGATTTTGACGGTCACATACAACCCCTATGCCAGATGGCTCCAAGTTTTCAAATGTTAATTGTCCCCTTGTCAAAGCAAAGTTATTACAGGAAGTGACGTCTATTGATAGTCAATGTTATGATTGCCAATCAATACGTAAATAAGTTAACAAACGAAAATATAAAAGTTACGATAAATACTAAAAATTAATATTAAGTTTCACACTACAGTCATCCATTTTCATCCATTTGCATTTACAGGTCTCCTGCTAACACATGCAGTTATGCGTCAAAATAAACACCATATAAGTTGCTATCAATAGACGTCACTTCTGGTAATAGCTCTTTTTTGATGGCTTGTAGAATCCTGGAGGTTGTTTTGATCTCTTGTTTTCTGGTTTAATGTCGTGAAAATAGTCAAATACAATAGTTTGAGGACTTATTTTGATATGTTTTGACTTCCGCTAGTTGCCCCCCAGCCAACCGCTTGTTTGCCCCCCATTTAACTCCAAAAAGTCACGTGATTGATAGTAAGCAATAAAACGAGCTAATCGATTAAGTGCCGGCTAGGTTACCTCAGCTGTTAGTGCAACAGGTCTGTTGGCATAATGATCTCTTCTAACGTTAAACTAGAGCATATAACTTTGTAATCAGGCAAGGCCTTCCCATACGACTTACTCACGCGGTTGCCATGTTGACTGCAACAATTATATTCCCCACGCGTCCAATCGCTCCAGAATAACTAATCGTAGAAAAAAAATGGGTATAAGAAATCAACTTATTATTTACGACTCGACGAGGATGGGATTCGAACCCACGCGGGCAGAGCCCATTGGATTAGCAATCCAACGCCTTAACCACTCGGCCACCTCGTCAAACTTGTTACAAAATAGTTTGTATGTGTGTTCATGCGTCAGGTGGTTTGTCCAAACCATAGAAAAAATGTGTCCCTTGGTGTGGGTTGTGATTGATCATGAAGCCACATGCATCAGAAATATGTGTGTTTGCAAATTAAAGTGAGTTATAATATATATTTTTTTCCTTGTAAAACCGCCGATGTTTAATTGACCGTTTTCTCAAGGTTGCGTGCGCATCCACAAAACTAAAAAACGCAAATTCAGTAAAATCGAGAAGCCAGTTTTATGATTATTTTTACATAAGACGAGAATGAATTGTTATCGAAAAACATTTCATAGCAATAAATGGTAATACTCATCATAAAGTTCGTGTTCTGGTATCGTGGCCCGTCAAGTTTTAAATTTGGATGCGCACGCAACCTTGAGAAAACGGTCTATTGTAATAATAATAATAATAATAAAGTTTATTTATATAGCGCTCATATCCATGAGCATGTCCAAGGCGCTTTACAACAGGAATATGTGCATAAATTATATATATGTATTTACAATATTTACAATGCTACGTATTTAAAATATTAATAAGTAAATCTAATTATAAAAGGAAAAACTTATCTTAAAAGCCTAAAGGCAATATGCATAAAAGCAGGAAATGAATCAAACAAAAGAGATCTAAATATATTTCCTATTATTAAGGAATAAAGTAAATAAATAAGTTTTAAGCTTACTTTTAAAGGAAGCAACAGTAGTACAAGAGCGAATCTCAAAAGGGAGCCTATTCCATAATCTGGGAGCAGCAAAGGAAAATGACCTGAAACCATACGTAGTACGCCTAGCTTTAGGTTCAACCAGAAGTTTGTTGGAGATAGATCGGAGAGCATAAGAAGAAGAACGATAGCACAGAAGATCAGACAGATATGTTGGGGCAAGGCCATGTAAGGCCTTGTAGGTCAGCAACAGCATCTTGAAAATTACTCTGTAGTATACTGGCAACCAGTGCAGGTCAACCAACACAGGAGTGATGTGGTCAAATTTCCTGGTGAAGGTGACAACACGAGCAGCAGAGTTCTGAATGCGTTGCAGCCTCTCCACGACATATTTAGGAAGTCCATAAAGTAGAGCATTACAGTAGTCTAGTTTAGAAGAAATAAGAGCATGGATAACCGACTGAGCAGCATGAGAGGTTAAGTATTTCCTGATAGTTGACAGATTCCTCAAATGAAAGTAAGATGATTTACAGATATTGTTAACTTGGAGCTCCCCGGTCATACATTGGTCAAAAACAACTCCAAGATTAACGGCTGACATACAAGGGACAATGGTGTCGCCACAGACAAGAATTTCCCTCAAGGAAGGACGATCTTGAAATCTAGAGTGGATGCACATAAGTTCAGTCTTATTATGGTTTAACTTTAAGCCATTGGAAAGCATCCACCTAGAGATGTCGGTTAGACATTCCTCTAACGATTGTCTAGATTGCACAAGTTTGTCATTGCCCTTAAAAGATATATAGAGCTGAGAATCGTCAGCATAGAAATGATAGTTAAGATTGTGTCGCTTAACAATGTCAGCCACTGGAGAGGTGTAAAGCAAGTAAAGAATAGGGCCCAGTACGGAGCCGTGCGGAACTCCAACATCAAGATTAACAAGGCAGGATGAGCAGTCATTGATATCAACAAATTGCTTCCTGTTAGAAAGGTAGGATCTAAACCAGCTTAACACAACATCACCAATTCCAAACCGATAAGCAAGTCTATCAAGTAGAGTATCATGAACAACTGTGTCAAAGGCAGCTGACATATCAAGGAAAATAAGAATAACACAGTTGCCAGCATCAACTGATTGAAGAATGTCGTTATAGACACACACCAAAGCAGTCTCAGTGCTGTGCATAGCTTTATAAGCCGACTGGAATGAATCGTGAAGATTATGGTCCATTAGATAACTGTTTAACTGAGATGCAACAGCCTTTTCAATTAGTTTAGAGATAAACGGTAGATTAGAAACAGGACGGAAATTGGAAAAATCATCATGGTCTGCATTTGGCTTTTTGAGAATAGGTGTAAGTTTAGCAATTTTCAGAGAATCAGGAAACACACCTTGGGAAAGAGAGAGGTTGATAATATTTGTGAAAACTGGTATTAGAAGATCAAGACACTCCATCAGGAGAGAGGCAGGTATTGGGTCAAGGCTACATGACTTCGCAGTAGACCCAACCAAGCGTGAGACATCGTCATGGCTTAAAGCTTCAAAACATCGAAAAGTAGAGGAGCAAGTAACAGTCTCTAGTTGCAACTGAGTTTGACCAGATAGAGTTTTAGAAATACCCAGTTTGATGCGTTCTATCTTATCAGAGAAGAACTGAATGAAAGAGTTAGCCAGACATGTGTCATCAGAACTAGGTGGATACTGTAAGTTCTGCTTCGGCCGAAGTAGGTTAGAGACGATCTTGAAGAGAGAGCGCTGTTCATTCTCGTTATCAGCGATCACACTGCTGAAATACTGTTGTTTGGATAAAAACAACATTCTATTGACAACTACGCATTGCCCAGAAAAACGCTCCTTGTCAGAAGCAAGTCCAGTCGACCTCCCACGACGCTCATACCTTCGTCTCAATTTCTTCTGAGAATCAATCTCAGGGGTATACCAAGGCGCCTTCTTGACGCGGATAGTAACAGCTCTACGCTTAAGCGGAGCATGAGAGTCAAGTGTAGAAGAAAGTACCTCATGATACTGCGATACCAGCATTGACAGGTCTGAATTGTCCTCAAGAACAAAGGAATCACTGATATCACATTTAAATGATTCAAGACAGACAGACTTTAAATTTCTAAGCGAGACAATTTTTTTCTTGCTTAGAGGTTTCACAAGATTTAGGTGACAAAGAACAGGAAAATGATCAGAGATAATCAAATCCGACACACGGGTGTCAGATACCAGATCGTCATCAGTACGAGTAACCATAAGATCAAGAGTATGACCACCATTAGACGTAGGGCAATTATTGTCGCGAAATATCCGATCACAAAATTCACGAGTTTATCACGTGGCGATAAAGTCGCGAAATTAAAATCAGTTGTAATATACATTTTTCGTAAAACCGCCAAATTTAAAGCCTGGTTCACACGAGCAACGCAAACGCAAACGCAAGCGCAAACGCAAACGCAAGCAATGTTCACACGTACAACGCAAATGCAAGTAAATTAAGATACGCATGCGCAGTAGTGATTGTTTATAGTTCACACGTATTTTCCTTGCGTTTGCGTTTGCGTTGCTCGTGTGAACCACGTCTTGCGTTTGTGCTTGCATTTGCGTTTTCTCCGGTTCACAAGTTAAAAACGCAAACGCAAACGCAAACGCAAACGCAAGCACAAGAAAAAAATTTTCCATTCCTTGCGTTTGCGTTTGCGTTTGTGTTACTGTAGTTCACACGTAGTTTTCTTGCGTTTGCGCTTGCGTTTGCGTTTGCGTTGCTCGTGTGAACCAGGCTTAAGTGTCGCGAAATATCTGATTTTCTTGCGTTTGCGTTTGCGTTTGCGTTTGCGTTTGCGTTTGCGTTTGCGTTTGCGTTTGCGTTTGCGTTTGCCCGTGTGAACTAGGCTTTAAACTCTCTATAGTCTTTGCGACAATAACGATTTGTTGCGCATTGAGTGTTAATTATACGAGCAACATTTTGCTCTTGCTTGCAACGCAACAATGTTTAAAAATAGCGCGATTTCGTTACCATGTATATTGCCAAACATTTAAGTTTAGCAATGCTAATCAATTGCTGGACCTTTGCTCTACATGGTATGATAGGTAAGGACAGGGATTAATACGATATGATTATCCCAAATATACCCGAAGACTATATATATGGACATTTTACACGTCTTATAAATGGAGACTGGAAACTATCTAGGCTAATAGTGGCAAGAACTATAAGCCGGGGCATTTTCTGCTATTGTCTGCAAACCATTTCGCAGTGGCGAGAGAGCTCGCCTCTCATCAATGCGACCCGGGATTGAGTCCTACCGGGCTTGGTATCGTATGTGAGTAGAATTGTTTGTTGATCACTCTTCTGTGTTACGAGGGATTTTCTCCGGATTCTCCGGTCCCCACCCCCCCCCCCCCCCAAAGACACTATACAATCAAGGCGACAATCCACTGGCCATAACAATGTACAGCGCACCGAGACAATAGGCCCTTTGCGGAATTAGGTCACTTGGTACAACGTCTCCAACAAGTCCGTCTACGAGGAAAAATGATCAAAAGCACTTCCAATTAACACTATAGCATGCTACATACTATACATATTGCTGGTGGGTATGGCTTGCGTATCAGCTATACATTCTTAGTAATAAAAGTTAATCACACTATTGGGTTATTGGAATGGAGTTTCGCTTTACTGAGTGGTCATGCAAGCAGGCATCGCACTGCAAAGTACAATACTACTCTGGTTCAGTTTTTTTATTTAGTCCATACTATCGTGCAACTCTTTCATACTTTTTTTAGCAGTTATAAAAATAATTGATTCAATCCGGCATTTATTTCACCACAAAGAAAACCTTTAACTTAGAGTACGTTCAAGGCCTTGGGTTGGTTCAAGGCCGGAGCTAAGCAGTTCCCCAAAAATTATAAAGCTGAATCGACGAGAATGGGATTCGAACCCACGCGGGCAGAGCCCATTGGATTAGCAGTCCAACGCCTTAACCACTCGGCCACCTCGTCACACTTAGTACAAAACAGTTTGTATGTGTGTCCAAGAGTCACGCGATTTTTTCAAACCTTAGAAACAATTTGTCCCTTGGTGTGGGTCGTGATTGGTCATGAAACCACATGTATTGGACTTGGCACTATTGTTCGAGTACACTGAACTAAACTATCAAAAGGAGTATTTATTAAAGAAATATCGAATTTGTTAACTATTAAAGTGGGGATGGGGAGGAAAGGCGTCGGTCCGTGTACAGAGGGAAAAAATTTAAACTGACGCTTTGCGATTGGAGACTGGTAATTACCTAGGCTAAACGTGCCTAGAGTTGTGGGCATTGAAAATCAGAATACCGTCAATTTGGAGATGAACTAAGCCATTGAATTTCGGACGTAGACTTAAAACTTCTTCCTCTCAAGAGCTGTTCGGAAATTACACTATCGCAAAAGTTATTTGTTCCATTTCAGTGTTGCGCGCTTGGGTTTCCTGTGCACATGACGCAATCAGCCAGACAGTGATTGACAACTTTATGGGGCATATGATTCAGTGTGGGATGGTTCGCAGACAATCTAAAAGCAGAAAACGGGTGTAAAAATGAAAGACACCACAATCAAAGCAGCAATCCACTGGCCATAAAAGTGTAAAGTGGACTGAGGCAATAGGCCCTTTACAGGTCTAGGTCACGTCGTACAACGTGACCAACAAATTGGCTTTGATGAAAAATTTGAAGTTTGAACATTTCGTGACGTAACGAAAAGGACTTTTTTCCCTGAAAGTTCCTTTCAGTTGCATTACAAAAAAGATACTCACACTATTGGGTTGATAGAGTCGAGTTTCACTTTATTGAGTAGTCTCATGCAAGCAGCATTCAACTGCTACGTACGATGTTGCAGTGTTTCAGTTTTTTCATTACGTGGCCTATTGTGCAATCTCTTTCATATATTTTTAGACGTAATAAAGCGAAATGGTCTAATCATTTATTAACCACAAAGAAACATTAAGCTTTGAGTTAGTTCAAGGCTTCCGGGGCTAAACAGTTTTGCAAAAAATATTGAAGTAAAATCGACGAGGATGGGATTCGAACCCACGCGGGCAGAGCCCATTGGATTCAATCATTTATTTCCCCACAAAGGAAACCTTTAACTTAGAGTACTGTAGAAGGTTTATTACACAACAATGTTTACGGCGTTCAAATCGATTGGTTTTACACACAGAAAAGTAAAATCCTAGAAAAAAAGACATTAAGTTAAACACTTATAACACCACGAACAAACGAGGCACATTTAGCTCACAAACAATGCGAATAGAAGACAAAAAACAAGATGAAAATTAAGAGAGAACAAACACTTACCAAACGATGAACGACTCACAATAAGCACATGGCAGACAACACGGCGCGCGGGGTTAATCGGTTAGGGAACCACACGGACACTGGACATACTGAAACGACGGATATACGCACTAACTCAAAACTGTTGAGAAATGCCTCAACATCCTGGGGCTCCAGGCTGAAATAATTACGCTAATTATCAACAACAAATTATAAACGATTCAGGCAAAGTTCTAGCTCAAAGGCTACTAAATGTTCACAGTTCAATCTTGTCTTTAAACTGATTCCTCCAGCAAACATAGCTTCGTGATGGGGCGAACTAATGTTGAGTTCTTGGTCTTGACTTCTGCCGATCTCACGTGAGCATCTCGACCGGGGAAGACCTTAGTTACACGGCCAAGTAGCCACCTGCATCTTGGTTCTGCGCTGTCAGTTATGAGGACTAGATCATTTACTTTCAAGTCCCTCTTCTTTAACAGCCACTTTTGTCTCTGCTGGAGGGTCGGCAGATATTCACGGATCCATCTGTTCCAGAAGTGGTCTGAAAGGACTTGGGCATGTCTCCATTGTTTCCTTGAGTAAACGTCATGGTCTGTGAATATTCCTGGTGCTGGTGTAGCATTCGATCTGAGGAGCAGGAAGTGGTTGGGAGTAAGTGGTTCAAGGTCCCTTGGGTCATCGCTACTTGGGCAGAGGGGACGGCTGTTCAGTATAGATACAGCTTCGCAAAATACAGTGCGCAAGGTTCCAAGTCCGATGGTTGCACTTGGACTTCCAACGATAGCCCTCATAGTTTTGCGTACACTTCGTATCATTCTTTCCCAAACTCCCGACATGTGACTGGCTGCCGGGGGCTGGAACCGCCACTTGAAAGTTGGGTAACTGTGGAACTCGGTGCCCTTGGAAAGCATCGCATTCTTTATTTCCTTCTGGTTTAGCTCCTGGATTTCGAGTCGAAGCTCCTTCTCAGCTCCGGCAAAGTTCGTCCCATTGTCTGACCATATCTCTTTCGGGGTGCCTCTGACAGAGATGAATCTCCTTAGGGCTTGGATAAAGGTGTCTGTCTCTAGTGAACTCACGTCCTCAATGTGTATAGCTCTGGAGTTAAAGCATACGAAAATGCATCCGTAGACCTTAACGCTACTGCGACCTCGTTTAACATGAAACGGGCCGAAAAAATCGACTCCCGTGTATGTAAAGGGCGGTTGGTACGGTGTTAGCCTTTCCTTGGGTAGGTTTCCCATTATCTGCTGCATGGTTGAAGCGTTTCGTCTGCGACATTGAACACACTTGTGTAGCACGCGCCTTACTAGAGTTCTTGCTTGCAGGATCCAGTATCGTTGGCGCATAGTAGATAGCACGTGTTCTCTTCCAGCATGACCGAGAATCTTGTGATAGTGCCTTACGATCAGCTCAGATATTGGATGGTCTCTGGGTAGGATCATGGGATGAGCCGTACTGTAGGGAATCGGTGCGCGGTGTACTCTTCCTCCGACGAGTATGACACCTTCATTTAGTACTGGGCTCAGATTGGCTAACTTGCTCTGACGCTTGACTTGACGTCCCTCTTGTAGGGCGAGGCACTCTTCGTGGAAACAGCTCTGCGCTAGCCTCACGATTTCTCTGCTCGCATCTCGAATTTCAGCAGATGAAAGATAAGGTTGTTGGCAACGGTAAGTTTCTTTCTTTACGCCCCTCACAAATCTGAGTAGCCATGACATCACTCTGGTTAGAAGAGGCCAGGACGAGTAACGTTTCAACAGGAGGTCAATCTGTGACCCTGAGGTTATCACCATTGCAGTTGTCGCTGCGTCTGACTGCTCGTCGGGTTCTTCTGTAATCTCTGGCTCTTCTGTCGGCCACTGTTCTTCCGGCAGCAGCAAGAATTCTGGTCCACGCCACCATCTACAATCTCGTTTAAAATAATGAATGTTTGCTCCTCGAGAGCCTTCGTCTGCAGGGTTCTGGAGGCCCGGCACGTGTTTCCATTGTTCTGGTAACGAGGCCTCGTGTATTTCGGTCACCCGATTAGCGACGAACACTGGGAAACGTCTTGTCTTGTTCCTGATGTACTGCAGGGTGGTCATAGAATCCGTCCAGAAAATGGTCGAACTTACGGACAGGTCCAGTTCTTTCAGAACAGTCTTGCAAAGGCGTGTAGCCACCACTGCCGCCTGGAGTTCGAGGCGGGGAATTGTCCACTCTCTTAACGGTGCGTTCCGCGCTTTGCCCATTACAAATGCGCAGTGCGCCTTCCCAGTCTCATCAGTCATTCGTAGATAAGAAACAGCAGCCAAACCTCGTCTGGATGCGTCGCTGAAGGTGTGTAGTTGAATGTTCACGATTACACTTAGCTCTGGGCTCTGGAAACATCTTGGGATCTGGACATGCACGACGTGTGGTATCCCTCGAGACCACTCTCGCCATATCGACAGATATGGTTCTGGGATTTCTTGATCCCATGACACTCCCGCTCTCCATAAATCTTGCAGGAGGATCTTTACTGATAACGTGAGGGGGGCCAGAAATCCCAAGGGGTCGAACAACGAACTGACCACCGAAAGTACTCCTCTTTTCGTTGGAGGCTTGTTCGTTGGTATAACCTTGAATCTGAAGGTATCTGACTCTGCGTCCCAGGTCACTCCTAATGCTCTTTCCATTGGTAACTTATCGAGATCCAAATTTAGCGTTGGACTAGCTCTGTCTTTTGGAGGGATGGACGTCAGCACTTCGCGGCAGTTACTTGTGAACTTGGTAAGCTTGAAACCGCCTACCTTCAGCAATTTAACTAGGTCGGTTGCAAGACGAATAGCCTCTTCCGTCGTTGGAGCGGACTTCAGTAGGTCATCTACGTAGAAGTTACGGTAGACTGACTGGATGACTTCTGGATCGAAATCACTTGCGTTGTCCTCAGCGTTCATTCGTAGGGCCCTGTTCGCACAGCATGGCGAAGACTTGGCTCCGAATATGTGCACTAACATTTTGTACTCGTCTGGTGAGTCTTCTAGGCTGTCGGACCACCATAAAAATCTTAATGCATCTGTATCGCTCTCGATGACTCTAGTCTGATAAAACATTGATTCAATGTCTGCTGTGAAGGCGACCCTTTCTTGGCGGAAGCGGATGAGCACACCTGTCAGGTCGTTGATAATACTTGGGCCTTGTAACAGCTGATCGTTGAGTGATGTGCCGCCGAACCTAGCGGCCGCGTCGAAGACGACACGTGTCTTTCCCGGCTTGTTGGGGTTGCTTACAGGGTGGTGAGGTAAGAACCAGGTCTTGTCGCTCACTGTCTCGACTTCGTCCTTCGTTAGCTTCCGAGCGTGTCCCTTGTCTAAGTGGCCCTCGATTGCTGATTTGTATCTAAGCAACAACTCCGGATCTCTAACGAGACGTCCCTTGAGACTTCGTAGTCTAGCTTCAGCAAGCGGGCGGTTGTAAGGTAATTGGGGTTTCTCTCTCTTCCATAGCAAACCCATTTGGTAGTGTCCATCTTGCTTCGAGATGGTATCTTCTATCACCTTCATTGCTCTTTTATCCTCCACCGACATTGGTTCGCTCTCCGGTCTCTCAATACCATAAGACTCTACTTTCCAAAACTCCTCTACTTGATGGCTCAGAGTAGTGTCTGTTCCGCATACGTGATTGGAACACGACCCTTTGCATGGTCTCTCCTTGGAGGCTCCGCCGAGGACGCTCCAGCCTAAGATTGTTCTGATGGCAAAGGGTTCGTCGGATTTTCCCTGTCTAACTTCAAGGGGTAGGAAGGCTTCTTGGACACCCGTTCCGATGAGGAGTGATATCTTCTTTCTCTGCACTTCTGGAAATGGTACTTCTTTCAGGTGTGGCCAACGATCAACGGCCTTGAGGATCTTGGCGTGTTTAAGAGGGATCTCCAGCTCCTTAATAGCCCACGCTGAGCTGACATTAACGGATCGTCTGTCATTAGTGTTCTCTAATGATGAAATGTTGAACTCTACTTTCGTACCGTTTTCTGGAACTCCAGTATTGCTGACGGTAGACAACGAGATTCGGCTCGGAGTCCCTTGCATGCCGAGTTCGTTTGCTAGTGATGGGTCTATCATGCTTATGTCTGAACCCGTGTCTAGTAGACCGTAGGTTGTGACTGAGTCTCCTTTCTTACTTATCACTTTAAGTGGTATGACTTGTAACAGAACTTCACAGGAGTCAACACTTGAGGAGACTGCGTGTGATCCACCAACATCGGAATTCACAGTGGGTTCGGCCTTGCCGGTTTCTTGTGAGAAAGTTGCAGCATTTGCTCCTTCAGTCTCTTTCTTGTCATTGAAATGCAGCAATGTGTGATGCGGTTTGTCGCAGCTTGGCGCACGACATCTCGTAGATGACCCGCACGATCTGGAGCGGTGTTTAGTTGAACTGAGGCAGTTGAAGCATATATGCCTGGACTTGACAAAGTCGTTTCTCTCTTTCGGTGATTTGGCTTTAAAGACATCACAGTGATACAGTCTATGCGACTTGGAACACAGGAAACATGACTCTGCTGGACCTTTAACATCGGTACTGGTTGTAAAGGTTGAGACCCTCTGTGTTGTTGTCTTTATTCTTGGTTTTAGGCTTGTCAGTCCTTCGGCCGGCGGCTTAGCGAGGAAGGGGTGGTTGACGACATCTGCTCTCTCTCTTAAAAACTCGGCAACGTCCTTGAAGTTTGGCATGGTCTGACCTTGCCTTTCACGCTTGTTCAACAGCTCTACAAATCTGGACTGTATCTGTCTTGGTAGACGAGCCATTATTTTCTCTAGGTTATCTGTGTTAATCTCGGATAGATAACCCATCGCATCTAGGGTATCGTAGTTCGACTGTACTAGATCGGCGAAGTTCCGCAGCGCCTGACTGTCGTTCGCTTGGATGACTGGTCCCTTTGTCATTGTTTCAATACATGCCTTCACAACTTGATACGGCTTTCCGAAGCGCTCTTCTAGCACCTTAAAAGCCTTGTCGAGCCCCCCAGGTATGGTTTCGTATCTCTGCACTGCAGCTAAGGCTGGTCCCTCAAGGAATTGAAGTAGTCGAGTCATTTTTACAGCGTCATCCAGGGGTCTCGATTCTACTAGCTGCTTGAACCTCTGGCGAAAACCATGATATTTGTTGGGCGAGCCGTCGAACTTTAACACTTGAACATTTGGTAGGTCGTTGGCTGCACTAATCCTGTCCATGGTTGATACGATTGTGGTGAGAAGGGTTTCCCTCGCTAAGGCGTTGGTAGTTGAGGGTGTGTCTACTGGTAGGCCCGTCTGTGGGACGGTTAACATGGGCTTGATCTTGTCGGGTTTTTCATCGTCCTTCATCACTGTCTCCTGAATCATCATAGGTCGCATGGGCTCTATTCCGGCTGTCGCAATGTTAAGCCAGTCCTTGCTCTCCATGTTGTTGTGCGTACTTGTCTGGTCCGTGTTCGGACACTGGTATTCACGGTTTTTCGGGGGTAGAATATCCTCTTCTCGATAGTAAGGTAGGTCTTTGGGTGTGGACGTCTTGATCATTTTGGGTAAGACAGATGGGCTTGGTGTTTGGTAGTCCGAGAACATGGGTGGAGGTGGAATTATAGGTGCCTCAAAGCTGCTAAAGTTTCCTCCTTCAAGCGAGTTTTCAAACATTTCACGGGGCTGGTCGGACTGGTCAGTTTGCACAGGTTCCTGATTCTGGGTAGTTTGCACGTTAACTGATCTCTCAGGAGAGAAATCCACTGATTTACCACTGCCACATTGCACTCTGGACAGCTCTAAGGCCTGTTGTAGTTCATCTTCCTTCTGTTTGATTTCTATTTCCAACCTTGTCATCTCGAGCTCAACTGTGTTTGAGATATAAGAATTTATTTTCTTGTAGTATTCTTGCACTCTAAGTCGCTGGGACTGAAACTGTTCTTCAACACTGCGGTATTTCTCACACGATTTGTTTAACAATTCTCCATATTTTTCACAACATTCCTTGTAGCGATCAAAGGCGCCGCTAAGGCGGTTTTGGAGGTCTTGAATGTCTTCGATATTTGCATAACCATTCAAACTCTCGTCAATTTTCTTGTACAACCGAGTCAAAAAGGCAATATATCCACTTCGGGATTTATCAAGACTACGGATCTTCTCAATTAACACTCCTTGCATGTCCATAGCTTGACATTTCACTCATAGGTGATCACGTTTGGATTTTACGGCGATGTGGAAGGTTTATTACACAACAATGTTTACGGCGTTCAAATCGATTGGTTTTACACACAGAAAAGTAAAATCCTAGAAAAAAAGACATTAAGTTAAACACTTATAACACCACGAACAAACGAGGCACATTTAGCTCACAAACAATGCGAATAGAAGACAAAAAACAAGATGAAAATTAAGAGAGAACAAACACTTACCAAACGATGAACGACTCACAATAAGCACATGGCAGACAACACGGCGCGCGGGGTTAATCGGTTAGGGAACCACACGGACACTGGACATACTGAAACGACGGATATACGCACTAACTCAAAACTGTTGAGAAATGCCTCAACAAGTACGTTCAAGGTCTTGAGTTGGTTCAAGGCCGGAGCTAATCAGTTCCCAAAAAATGTTAAAGCTGAATCGACGAGGATGGGATTCGAACCCACGCGGGCAGAGCCCATTGGATTAGCAGTCCAACGCCTTAACCACTCGGCCACCTCGTCACACTTAATACGAGTCAGTTCGTATGTGTGTCCATGAGTCAGGTGGTTTTTCCAAACCCTAGAAAAAAATTGTCCCTTGGTGTGGGTCGTGATTGGTCATGAAACCACATGTATTGGACTTGGCACTATTGTTCGAGTACACTGAACTAAACTATCAAAAGGAGTATTTATTAAAGAAATATCGATTTTGTTAACTATTAAAGCGGGGATGGGGAGGAAAGGTGTCGGTCCGTGTACAGAGGGAAAAAATTAAAACTGACGCCTTGCGAATGAAGACTGCTAATTCTGACCTAGAGTAAAGGTACCTAGAGTTGTGGGCATTGAAAATCAGAATACCGTCAATTTGGAGATGAACTAAGCCATTGAATTTCGGACGTAGGCTTAAAACTTCTTCCTCTCAAGAGCTGTTCTGAAATTACACTATCGCAAAAGTCATTTGTTCCATTTCAGTGTTGCGCGCTTGGGTTTCCTGTGCACATGACGCAATCAGCCAGACAGTGATTGACAACTTTATGGGGCATATGATTCAGTGTGGGATGGTTCGCAGACAATCTAAAAGCAGAAAACGGGTGTAAAAATGAAAGACACCACAATCAAAGCAGCAATCCACTGGCCATAAAAGTGTAAAGTGGACTGAGGCAATAGGCCCTTTACAGGTCTAGCTCACGTCGTACAACATGACCAACAAATCGGCTCTGATGAAAGTGATCAGAATACATGATCTGAAAAAGCACCTCAAATTGTTACTATACAAGTTTGGACATTTTGTGACGTAACGAAAAGGACTTTTTTCCCTGAAATTTCCTTTCAGTTGCATTACAGAAAAGATACTCACACTATTGGGTTGATGGAATCGAGTTTCACTTTATTGATTGCTCACATGCAAGCAGCATTCAACTGCTACGTATAATGCTGCGGTGTTTCCGCTTTTTATCACGTGGCCTATTGTGCAATCTCTTTCATTTATTTTTAGCCGTAATAAAACGAAATGGTTTAATCATTTATTAACCACAAAGAAATGTTTAGCTTTGAGTTAGTTCAAGGCTTCCGGGGCTAAACAGTTTTGCAAAAAAGATGAAGTAGAATCGACGAGGATGGGATTCGAACCCACGCGAGCAGAGCCCATTGGATTAGCAGTCCAACGCCTTAACCACTCGGCCACCTCGTCAACTCTGATTAATAACTTCTAGATTTATATGTTTTTATATTGTTTTCAGGTATCACACAAGGAACCTATCATTTCTTGGTTTGTTTGGCCTTATGGTCTCCTAATGGCAAAATAATAACTCAGCGAAAAGTCAACTAGCCTCAATTTTCGGATCAAGGTTTTGCAAAGCCATATGCTTTTAATTGCTTCTTCCGATGCGTCTCCTGACTATTGTTGTGAGAAACTAAACCATTGAATAAACATCACATCAAATTCGATGATTGCTTGTTTTACTCTCGGTGAGGTGTTTTCCTTCTCCTACAAATATTGACCCTTCTAATGTTGATAGAACAACTTTTCGTTTTGGGTTCCTTACGATCAGGGAGCGAGACATCCGCAAAAACATATTGAATGACACTATGAAATGACAGAACTCGGCGGCACGGTTAGCAAATACTTGGGCCAGTAATTCTCAATCGCATTAAGTTGTTATTTCTTCGCGAAGACTTTGTAGAAAAATGATCAAACAGATAAAAACCCTTCTCTTCCACAGATAACATTCTTATCGGCGTATCATCCAGTGGATTCAGAGAGTTATTCGCATTGACAGGAAATCTTATATTGTCGTTAAAGTGGGATTACATTTTACAGAAGAGAGCCACCTTTGATCTGTATTGCTTATTTTTAACGTTTTTTTACTTTTTCTCTACGTCAAGGGTTTCGCACGTACTTTTTCAATAAACTTGGCATACCATGGTTTTCTTAGATAACTTATGACAAACGGCCGGTCCATCATATGTATCGAGTAAATTCTAGCAGAAAAAAAAAAGCGTTTGGCCACTACTAGAACTACATAGAAAGCTTTTCAAACTAGAATTAAAAACAGCAATTATAAATAACTTAACGTAATTAATTGTTTCCAAATGTCCAAAAAATGAAACCTTTTCAGTTTTCCTTGCATGATTCAGAAATGAAAATATTTGCACATCATTGTATGCTGATGAAAAACATTAACTGGCAACATACATTGCCGATTGACTTTGAAACTAAATGCTTTGGATCCAAAAAACAAGTGATAAAAAAGTCCCATGTTTTGATGTTGCATTATGGAACCAATCCGATAGGATTTTTTTTGAAGATAGTCTGGCAAAAAGTGGAGATTCAGATCAGTGATACCCGTGGTATCGGCACACCTTTTCAACCCTTCAAATCCCGAGCTCTATAGTAAATATTTTCTTTCTTCGTACGTTAACGATTCTTCCCATCATGGAATCTCATAGGTATTATATCTAGACATCGATGGAATAGTATCACTGGGTATAAACTACATTACCCAGTTTTCCGGTGATTTCTATTCAATTGGACATGAATTATCACTTGACCCCTCGTGATTATCGAACCTTGGTGGTGCTTCGATGCTTTTATATGGTTTCCTTAAAAATCATTTCTTCAGTTGTACACAATGACAAGGGCTTATAAGTGCTGTAATTATGTTTTATTTCACTGCAGAGTAAAATTAGGCTAAAATGACAGTAATGTTGCCAAGTCCAAAGCGTAGCTATGGGAATAGTACAATGTTTTTGTACGTATCACCTCTTATAAAAAACACGTTTGTGATATACCCCCATGTACATAATATATATTTGAAATTGTCTTTGTTATCAAGAGTTTCTTGATGAAGATATGCTAACTCAATATGAGGGAATTGCAGTCAGTTGACCTAGAACAAGAGACATATGTATACGTATGCTGCGGCAACTACTGTTTTCATTTTGTTGATTTCAAATATGAAGAAGGAAGGAACTGTTCGTGAAATGCAGATATCATAATAATTAACATTTTAAAATTGGTTATCTGCCATATTCTTTTCTTTTTCAAAGTCGGGACCACGAATAGAAATCATGATAGCAGGAGTAAAGAAACATTAAACAGCTGCCACAAGTACTCGATTTAAAACTCACGTTCTTTTCCGTCAAGTCACACAGTTTATTTATGAGAAACCACGAACAGAATGCAACCAGTTGTGGTCAACTAAATCTCATCAATCAATTCATCAACAAGTTTGCATTGGAGACTACTGACTGTTTGTATTTTTACCCTATCTCTTCGTGGCAGAGAGAGGAGTTTGTAGAGGAACTACTGCTGCAGCTCTCACCAGGAGATGGGAAAACGCTACTCAAATCTTTAAAAGTTTGTGAATACTTTGATGAGCATGCAGACATTTCCTCTTGTCCATCTTTGACACCTATCTCTTGCAAGTCCATGTTTCTAAGGACGTTTTGTAAAAATTCAATGTACTTGACAGCACTACGTAGAATTTCAACTTTGGAAAGTTTCTTATCTGGTGGATAAGTAGGAAGAAGCTTGCGCAGTTCTGTGAATGCCATGTTTACATTCTGTTGCCTCCATCTTTCTCGCTTGTTTGTAAACATTCTGGTCTGAAAGCCAAACGTTACGGCAAGTGTGTCGAGTGGCAAGTCTCCGTATTCTGTAGCAAAGTACTTGAAGTGTTCTTTTGGGTTAAATTGCAGGAATTGTGGACAAAACTCCGATCGCTGTTGCTGCTGCATTGGGTTGTAATACCAGCGTACCAAGTCTGAAAATTCACTCATGGTGTCTTGTATCATTTCCCGTTAAACGATTTGCCGTTAGCGAATAAGATCAAGCCAGGCGCGTTCTGCGATTGCGCTTCCTTTAGTCTCGTATTTATCACTCCAATAATCAGCCGTATTAATCCAATTTGGATACTCTATTGTTCTGAGGAAGGACTATTAACACTAGCTAATTAATTGCTCACCACGCGTGAGGTCCTAACTTAGGTCCGCTTCTAGTAGCGTGTCTAGAATACAGCGTTAATTGAACTTGTAGTAAGTAATACAATTCAAAAAAGCAAGACTAAACCAGACGATAAGTTGAATGCTTTTGGCTACACATGTATGGCTACACATGCATGGCCCACAGAAGTTGTCGTGTGTTATACAATGTCCGGTCTTCAACTCATTCCATTTTTCGGCCAAATAAGATAAGATCTAAAATCAATCCATTCGCATAGAATTCAGGTAATTGGTATTCACAGCTTCTCCATTTGTGGGTAAATACACTAATCCAGATGTCTTTCCTCGCCGCTTTAGAAGTTCCTCCAGCAGGCCTCAAGGAAGGAAGTCTTTCATCCAAAAGCAGCAAGCTGGGACTTCTCTATAAATCAACATCACTGCTTACCACATAGGAAGTTCTTACCTTTCCAAATCGCTGTACTAGCGGTAATTTAGATCATCCATTATTACTCTAGGATGTTTTCGTAGCGTCTCGTATGACTAGCCAATGGCGACAAACAACGAAAATAATGGTTTTAACCGTGTCGGTAGTCAGATGATAGTTAAAAAAAAACGTGCACTTGCTTTCAACCAAGAGGCTGGTAAACGCAGACAAAAGCAGGATGAAATTATACATAGGTTCAAGCAGTCTTGCTCGGAAACCAATGTCCTGCTTATGTTTTCCAAAAGTGGATTTGTAAGCCCATGTGCTGTTCGCTTCAGTCAAATCGAAATACTCGATAGAATGATATGGTGTTGATCGTGTTGTTACACTAAACAAGATGCTATCGGTCAATAGGGCGCCTTGTCAATCACCATCTTACTGTTAATGTATCAAACTAATACTCCTCGTCTCCGCACTTGAAACCCTTTAGTATATATACAAGTCCATTTTATCACCTATATGCGCCAATGTGGTTATCCCCAGTATACTACCAATGCTACCAATACTATATTCCATGTGAAATACAATACGGCAATGCAATGTCTTTCTAAAAAGTCTTTTATTTATTAAAAATAGTTCCTCAATTCTATTGAAGAGGGCCCCCTCGAGAAATTGTCAAGTGGCCGCTGAATAGAGGTTTGCCACTTTCGAAATGTATAAGTATAAAGTACTATGCGAAAATCTTCTAGCTTTTGGACTAAACTTTGACAAGCGGTCGCTAAACTAAAATAGAGGCTGCATTGCCGCTTAACATAGGTATAAGTAAATTGCATTCAAAAAAACATCTTAGGGACTTTGATAACTGGTCGCTGAATTAGAGGTTGGCCGCTTAACAGAGGTATTAAAGTACTCTGCAAAAAAGAAAAGCGCTTTGGGACTTTCACAAATGGTCTCTAAGATAGAGTTCGGGCGCTTAACAGAGGTACAAAAAGTAATTTGAAAAACAAAAACACACACACAAAAAACGAAAACAAAAAAGAAAAAAGAAAACAGAAAAGAAAAGAAAAAAGAAAAGAAAAGAAAAAAGAAAAGAAAAGAAAGAAAGAAAAAAAGAGACGATAAGCATTCTCTTCGGGACTTTGGCAACATGTCTCTAAAATAGAGGTTGGCGGCTTAATATAGTCCTACTGTATTTTACGTTTTTCGGTACGTTTGTGTTAACATGAAGACCATATCCCTATCCCATTATTTTTAAGGGATTAATGATGAGACATTTGAAGAACTGAAATGAATATTCAAATACCCTACAGTTTTGCGAGCAGCATTTGGAATAATGGTAGTTATTGTACGTGCTTCTCAGTTTCATCATAATCAGGTCAACCTTTATGGTGCCCACGTGTACACACTCGTTTCCATTGTTTAACATAACGAAAAGCTAAACCTTATTTCATTACTCATTTTATGCTAGTTCATTTTACTGAATTTATTTGATTCACTTATTTTTATTTGCATCTAAAGTAAGTAGCCATTATAACATCCATCTGTTTGGGAGTGCATGCGAGCAGAAAGGTAGCTAAGTTTATGTTTAAGCATTGCAGCATTATCAGAATGAACTAGACAACATTTTATCAGTTTCCGGGTCGATTTGATAAAATTTACCAAACCATTACGATAAAGCACTTCACCAGTGATAGTCAAGTCAAGTGGGTCACTTTCTTCAAGATCAGTTAAACGTTAATAAATCTCGAATCTATTGAACCAATTTTAGTGGGGTCAGCGGAGTTGCTCTTGAGTAGATACGTAAATTTGCTGGATTGGTGTCTGATAAGAGATTCCAAGTATTTTTAGTGTTTTCTACCACTTTCTAGGGGCTTACATGGGTATGAACATTCCTTAAAGTTCGTGCCATTTCTACGGAGATTTCAAGTGCAAAATATGGCAAAATGCATGTGTTTTGCCAATTATCTATTATTCATTAAAACCTCATAGTAGTACCATATGCTCTAGCTTACCCTGGTGAATCATTCATCAGGGTTAAAAATTGAGAAGTCTTATGAATGGGAGCAAAAAGTACATAAAAGAAACCATGAAGGGTCATTGCAGTTTTTGCATAACATTCCAGACAACACAGCACGATAACTAGCTCAGTAATGTTTTCATGATGCCAGTATCTAAGTCTCTCTTGCTGCATAAAGACTGGCAAAGAACTAAGCTGTAAAGCCTTCTTTTTTTCCTTGACGCACTTAAGTGAATTCAAGGGTTTATAACAGTTAAAAATGCTGCATTATCTACAACTGATTGATAATCATTTCGTATATTCCCGGCATAATACGGGGTGTGTTAACGTATAACGTGCGTGAGAAGGATCTGTATTGATTCATATTTGTATAGCACTTCGTCGTTTTATCAAAACAACACTTAAGCCTCAAAATAACAAGGCGTGTAACTTTGCTATTTCTGATAGTTTGTTTTACCGCCTTCAAAATTCGTTATCTCAAGATGGACTGAACATCGGAATGATGTACTCCATAAGGGTTCATTCGTATCATCCTAAAAGTGAAAGTCGGTCATTCCAAATTTTAGTATCGAATACCTCTACTAAGGGAAATACTTTATGCAATACAATAGGCTAAATTATTTAGAGGATGATGTGTAGAAATGTACCAGATTGTTAAAAGTGTCTGGCTTGTTTGATTAATGCGCATGCGTCTAGCTAGCTTTTTCAACAATATCAGATTAGAATTAATAAGTCTCGTCGGTTTAGCAAAAACTTCAAAAACTATTTAATTGTGAATCTAAAAGCGTTCTACTTTGATGTTCCATCAGATAGTGAGTCAACGAAGACATGTTCCATCTGCTATGACTTTTAAAAGGCAATCAATTTCGAAAGAAAAAATGTTTCACATTTCGCCGGTCTAATTTAAGATTAATTCAAAACACATGAGAGAAAATATGAACACGCCAAGAACACACCACATACTGTAAAGAGGTTATTACACGCGTTCAGGTACCTCAAAACAGTTGTGTAATAGCCAAAGGGCTTCTTGGATTTAATAAAGAAAACTTATCAATAAAGTAGGCAGCGCTTATTCGTAAAGAGTTACCGCGTACGCTGCCGATTGCTCGCATATTGTGTCTGTCATACACTGAGCGCGATAACTCGTAAAATATGATGTTTACTAAGCCGTGTAATAACACACGATAGATTTTTTGAGTTGGTATTTGATAAACATCTCGTCAAAAAATGATGCTTTGACTCTCTTATACACTGAAGGAAGTTCCTTCTGTATATAGTAAAATAACTGTTGTTTGCAAGATGCCTGGTTTCAGTATTTGCATTCTTCGTATCGATTGCTGGGAATGGATACAAGCTGTCCCTTTTCTCACTTGTTTCTAATTTGCCTTATCAAATTGAAGTGTTCACTGACAAATACTTTATGTATGCTGTCCATGTGATATGCTGATCATGATGAACTATTCCGCCCATGATTGGATTTGCCGTTCGCTCATGAACTTTACGCTATTTCATTCCATAAATGATAATTCGTTCATATCTGCGTGTATTTTCAAAGGTATTGAGTATCAATATAATCATTGGGACCGTACCAATGAATGGGTCCGTATTCCAATTGTTCCCTTCACAGTTCTGTGTGCCATCTCGAAAGGTAGCCGTACGTGCCTTTGCATCGAAGCGGTGACACGAACGGTGAGCTTGCAATGATAGAGCTATTGTCTAGTCGCTTCGAGAAAGAAAGAGAACAAACAAAGTTATAATGAACACATTTGAAATTATGATGCAACTCAAGGACTCAAGGGTAATACAGACGGGTAAACCCAAAGCATTTAATCACACGAGATCGCACGATAGCAATTTTAAACGTTCTGTATTCGCGGTTTGCACAGTTCACGTTTTAAATTCCTTAACTGACTACTTGAAAACTAATAGTTCCATCCCGGCCTTGTAGAAAAAAATCCTTAATTCGCTCCTTGGTCAGCAGATAGACTAGAAAATATCAATCATTTACTTGGAGTATGCCATTCCAAAGTCATGAAAAGAAATGCAAATTAACGTGCTTGATGAAATTCAAATGCAACTACTTTATAATGTTGTTATTCCTGTTTTAAAAAACCAAAGATAGAATCTATAACAAAACTAAAGCGACTTTTAGTCAATGTCACGCAATATCCTTCTGCCGTTTATTCGCAAGACCTCAAAAATGATTCATTAATAATTCCCTTAATATTCTAGAACAAAAACTCTGCGCGCGCACCAATTCCTGCCATAATTATCATATTTGAATTCAAGGAGCTCAGAAAACTTTCAAACCTCATCTGTCATCTTAAAGTACAAGAAAGACGTATAAATTTAGCTCTTCACATAACGCGTCTATTTTGAATCGTTTTACTGACGAATCGACAAACTTGAGTGATTTTCTGCGGTCTAATTATACTCGAAAGATCAGAAGGACAATCATAGCTGAGAAGATGCGACGTGAGATATCATAAAGCTCGTCTTTCTGAAGGATTAATGTCTGATGACTTGGTGAGATAGCCTTTTCTCAATGGCTTTGCTTGGTTGATAATATCAATTGACAGAAGTGTAAGAACCATGGCTTAAACCCGCTAGCGGATTAAAGTTTATCATTTGGCTATAGCTATAGATTAAAGTTTATCGAATGCTCGGATAAAAGCACAAGATTTGGATCTTGAATTGGAAATAAAGTGCTGCGCTAAGGACAACTTGTTGAACAAGTTGCACGCTAGGCTTAAGACAATTTGGTCATAACTGTCAGGGACGGGAGGATGGTCGACTTTCATATCTACTGAGGGCAAAGCATCAGATTTAACATAGCAGATAATACTCATGCTGGCTCGTGGAGCGGCCACGAAAAAGCAGGAATATGCAGCGCAGTTTATTATGGGACAACAGGGATGATTTTGCCATATTACAGTTGTTCTAGTATCTCATGGTATGAATGTATCTACTTTTGATAGAATTAAAAAACTCTTTTTCCTGATTGGAATTTATCGATGAAATTAACATCTATGAAGTCTCATCCTAAAAAAATGAGAGTCGTAGAATTTTGGGGAGAACACACTTGGTTTTTAGACAATAATTGAGGTGGGGGACCAGTATATAATGACAAGTATCAGCAATTGCTAGTGAGATGGGGGTGGGGAAGGGGTCATAAAAAAGATAGTTGCTCTGGGGGTGGGGGGGGGGAGTTGTCAGTTAATCCCCAGTTAACCCCCTCCCAACCCACCCCCCACCCCCCCTCTCCCAGAAATAAAGAGCCGACAAATAATGTCGACTGTTCCATTAGTGACAAGCAGTGTATACGAATAGGTTATAAAATACGCCCTTGCTCAAGGGAATAAAACTAGAAACATTGCTATATTCTATCGCATCACTTATCGAATGCATTGAAATATCATTTACGGTGCCTTCGGCTTTCCCCAGATGATCAAATCCCCTTCGTAGCTGTTTTCTAAAAGCTTCTAGAGGCTTAAAACCTGTATAATGCAATAGGGCGTCATCTTGTCAAGGAAAAATATAATTCAATATACAAAGCGAAAGAACGTTTAGTAAAGCGTTTAAAGCAGATAAAAGCCCTACAGCATAAAGGCTTATGGCATACAAGAAGGGATGGTTGGTATCGCTAGGTGTTCATTCTGTACAGTGCTGTAGAGTTAAGAAAGAGAGTTTTTGAAACTAAAACCATTCTCAGTTTTGCGACGATCAGGCTAGAGTGAAAATTGCCATTCACCGAGTTTTTCCTACGGTAGTTTTTTTATGTGCGTAGACGTTTAATCAGTAATACTTTCTTCATTTATTTAGTAAACAAAGCCCTGGATGGTAGCTGGGATATCGGCTAAAAATCTCCAGGGACGAGATTGGTCTGGAAAAAAACACAGTTAACCGAAAAGTGAAGAGTGGAAAGCTGTTATTTCATAACCTAACGACTTCACTAGAAAGGATTTCGCTGAAAGCTCTGTTCATCCGTTATAGATGACAAACTATTTCTCTCTCGTCGATGTTCAAGCTGTATACATAAAAACAATTATTTCAGTAAACGAAAGCTGTTTTTTTATTATATATGTTAAGTGTATGTTTTTTTATTATTTGACATTCTATAGCTTTTCATGTGTTTGTTGGTGTTAAGGGTTTTATATAAAAACGGAGTCAGAAAACAAACTAAAACTGAAATCATCAGTCATACAACATGGATGCTTACCATATTCATTGCTGATCCTTTTGTGTTACTGATTTAAAACTTATCGTTGGGTTAAATTAAATAATAGCAGCATTTTGTCAAAGTTTCTTGAAAGGTTGAAAGGTTCGTGCATCATGAGTGGTGATCAATTTAAATTTCAGATACGACAAGAAACGGCAAACTTTATTTGCATTTTGTGTTGCCTAAAAAAAGATGGTTGATCTTGACGCACAGGCAACGTCTAAGTAGTTCGGTCACCTTTGTACGTCTAGCTGATTTTTGAGCCAGCTATGCCAGTATCAAACCAAATTAAATGGAGAATGACTTCCACAGCTTTTGCAAAAAGTCTGGCTACTTTTGGGGCAAAAGAAATGTGAGATTATTTCCTAGACAATCTAGCAACAACTCGCGGTATCCGACCACATGGGAGGGAACGGATTACCAGCTCGACCAACACCCTAGTGAAAAACGCCAAGACTACTAAACAAGTAGTATGGTTAACAGAAAAAAGTTGTTAACGGGTGGCTAGTTTGTCGTTGCTATAATGTAAGTGTACGATATATCTTAAAACTTGTTCCGTGTCTAAGACATTGGAATTGGTAATCCAGTGACCCTTTGTGTTTCTGTATCGAGCAGTTTGCATCCCCTCGGGAAAAGACCAGGCAGTTTCAAGCTAATAACTCTGGTCTTCTGTCATCATAGTCGAAAGCCTAATGTAAAGTTGCTTTTTCAAAAAGTCTCATCTGCCGGGTTATGACGGAAATGCCATCCACACCGAACACAGCCCTCCACCTCAACAAACCTCATAGCTATTTTCAGTTGTACGAGGTCAAGCCAATACAGCTAATTTGCTAATGAGCTAATTAAGATCCAGAGTAGAAGTGAACTCTCTTTAAAAATTACTAAACTAAAAGCGTTATGATGCTCATTGCAAGTTGACGTTGCAATGTAAAACCTGGTTTATAGTTTGTAGAGCTTCCTTAGAGAGAATCTTTGGAACTAGTTACTTGTTGTTCGTATCCCGTGCAGGTATTATCTTCGACTGCTCAATTCGCGTGTACGTTGCTAGAGGGCCACAAAATACGTAACGGCAATAGCTTGACTCTCAAAGATGGTGAAGATAACGACCTTCAAGAAGCTGGCCATTGGCTTAAAAGCCCAAATACGATTTATCGACATATCAAGATAACGCCGAGAGCACAAGCCGACATCGCAAAAGTTCAGTGTCATAAAAATTCAAGCAAAAATTTATACTCCAAGAGGCGAAAGCCATGTAGGACTGAATCATCTCCGAGCGACATACAAACGGAGAGCCGGCTTTGAAAGATTGAAAATATGTTAACGGTTTTATAAGAGAAGATGGCTGAAAACTGCACAATCTTCATCGCAGATAGCAAATGATTGATTCGATCAAGATTGATTGTTTGTTAACTTTTTAATCTATTTTCTGGCTCATCGATAGTGTTCAACGTTAACTAGGCTCACAACTCGTCTATCAAAAGTGAACGAAAGCTGGCAAGCAATGTTACATACTGCTAATGTTGAATACTTCTCGTCCTATGATGTCACCTTCTAGAAAATCTCCAACAACGAAAGAATCACAATGGTCTGATAAGAATAACACGAGTAATGCGGGGACTGTTTGTCCAGCTAATAGAGCTACAGTGAAGCGAAGTGGTTCTCGTGAAGAATCTTATCAAGATGGTTCCGTTCATCGAAGACTTTTTACTAATAGTAGAGAACGATGGAGACAATATCAAGTAAATATGGCTTTTGCTGAGCTTCGTAAACTGTTACCAACCTATCCGACCGACAAAAAGCTATCAAAACACGAAATTTTACGGACAACAATGAAATATATAAGGTTCTTAGATAAACTGCTTCATGACTTAGAAGGAAACGAAGAAAGATCGGATTATAATGGCACGGAATTCAATGGATGCGATTCTGCATTTGTAAGTAAGAGTAATTCGTCTTCTCTGGAGTTGAATTTAGAAAACGCCAGTGATGATGTGATGGCGTCCGAAATGGATCTTACAAACCCACATGACAGACAAATCCTATCCAGAACAGAAACCTCAACAAAGACATCGAAAAACACATATCCAGTTTAACCTAAAACTAACCATAGTAACAGTTATATTTATGAAAAAATTGTTTTGTTGTTGGCGTCGCGACTTATCGCGGACATCAGTCCAGGATCTCTTTTGGGATCATGGAACGACGAACGACAACCTAGACCAACTAAACAACGATTAGCGGGAAATTTAGAAGGCAATAGTTTATATACAGGATCGTTTTCATAAAGCGTGTGAAACTAACTAATACTCGAGGTAGGTTAGATTAATTTCATCTACGTTTCGGGACCTCTGGACGTCGTATTTACTAGCAATCAGTGAAGATACTCATAAGTATACGAATGAAAACATCAACCTTTGTGTGACTTGATATGATATTTTATATATATATGAATATATAATTGGCTCATAATAACTGTACTATATATTCTCAAAACTCCTTTCTACAATCAACGTTAAACGGATTTTTGGATTTTAGGGACTCAAAGTCCTAGTATAAAATAAACGTCTTTGGTTTCAGTTTTAAGGAGCTTATCAGCCATTATGTTTGTAATGTCAGATATCCGGGTTATTTTGGTTAGAAATATCGTGGGAAAGACGTTTACTTTAATCACAAAGCTATATGAATTACGACAAGCCGTAACAGTAGTGTTACAAGAAGGCTTACATACAGTGCTGTTAGATGTCGGGTAATTACATTTTCGTAGGTAATGCTATAGATGCATATATGCTGACTGAAGGGGCCAGCGATGCAGCAGCTGGGATGTTGCTGTACACCCATCCAAAATAAATGTGGTTTCTACATATGTGAACTTATTGTGAGTCTTAGCTGTCTTAGCAAAAAGTTGGACTCAATTATTGATTTCTGAGTCGTACTTACCGCCCAAAATCATGTTTTGTAGCTGAATTTGACAACAAAACAGAGACAGATGGGAATTAAATTTAATAAACCATCAGCGGGTATTTCTTTAACGAGCTGTTAATAACACAACAAATGGTTGTTACATTATTTAATGTCTTGACTATTTCAGTGCCACGAGAATTGATGTAAATCACTGATTGTCTAACATCCCTATCTATATCGCCATGAAAGTCTTTCTATTGATATAAAAGTCATAAAGAAAGAGGTTTTGATGTAGAACACTTCCAAGCGTGCTTTTTCTTGAAGTTGCTCACTATAGTTGTACACACCTGTTAGTTCTCTTTCAAATGTGCGTACACTATTGATTCTATTAATTTGTATTTCATCCACATGGCATCCGATGAAAAACACCTTGGAATTCTTCACAAGTAGATCTAGATAAAAAAAATTTAAATAGTTTTAGCAAAAGCTTTTGAGCCGGACTACGTACATAGGATGTTTTGAGAAGTATAATATATTTGATGCAACTACATTTCATGCGATGAAAAACACCTTGCATTGGGATTCTTCACAAGTAGATCATGATAAAAATAATAAGTTTTAGCAATAGCTTTTGAGCCGAACTACGTACATAGGATATTTTGAGAAGTATAATATATTTGATGCAACTACATTGTCGTTCTTTTACTCATCACTCTCAGAAGATTTTATGTCAGTACTTCTAACACTGACGAATCCTATCTACATTCTTACATTCGTACAACTTATATTCGCAATGTACAAGACACTGGATAGTAGATTTTTTTTGAAGATAAACTTGAATATGTCGTTTCTTCTTTTTCAAGTTCATTTTATTTGCTTCAAAAGAACATTGAGTATTGTGTTATCTGAAGGCGTTCAGATTTCGTACAGCAGTGTACACAGAAGTTCCGCGAATCTCAATTAAAAACTGGTTGGACTTCGAAGACCAGGAGAAGCAGCAATCAAAGGAGAGGTGATGTGGTCAAAATTGTATGTGCAAATAAAATGTACAAAAATCTGCAAAGGACACTTGCAACATGGCCTGCACGACACCGGAAGACACCATTAATAACACTCATAAGTCGCACTCCTTGTCTATCAGTCATGATTTCATAATGGGAAGAAAGAAAGTTAAAGTACTTGCTAACTTATCTAATTTAACTGGCCTTAATATCTAGTCTATAGGCAATCCGTAAAGACTAGTGCTACTTGCTAGTGTAGCTTGTTTTTTTCCCCCAGCAACCTTTTCTAAGTTGTTTTTATTGTCTAGCGTTTCTCACGTTTTTGTTCATACATTGATAAGCCGTCTGCTTTTTCTGCTTCTTCTTTAGTTTAATGTAGTGTTTTTATTCATCCTTTAGTTCAATATATGGCATTCTTTGTTTTTATTCATTCAGTTATCAAAAAACTTTGTGACATGCATGAGATGTTTTGCTCATATAAAAGAGATTAATGTTGTTTAGTAATAATCTGATACAGTTTGCTCGGAGCTCTTAAGTCATTGTTCCATTGCATGTGGTATTCTATCATTTATCTGTTTCTATATGTTTTTTTTTTTTGGCACTGGATCTCATGGGTAATGGATTTTTTCTCTCTCAGTATTGATATTTACTTATCTAAGCTCCACTTGTAGAGTAGATTACACTGAAAATATATAGCTTGTAAACAAAGTTGGATGGTGTAGGTAGTGCATTGGAAACAAGGCCTTAAAAGTTAATAAACTAAACGCTGTGCTGAACAAGTTACGTTGAAGAAAGTCTTGCATATCATTTATTGGCATGCAAATCTTACTCAGTCAAATTCGAATCATTTTTCAGTCATTCGGATTGACTGATTGGACCAGTTACAGTTGTATGAGTTATATTATTCTGTAACCTTTTAAGAGAGTATAATTTACAGCTACATACTGCATATAACTAGATGTCAAAAACAAAGTTTTAAACCACGAATGAAATAAAACGACATATGAATCGAACGGAATGGACTTGTTGTAAAATGATCATGTGTTTGCCACAGGAGACGGTGAGAGTTGAGTTGTTTGTTGGTTCTCTCCTTTGCGTCGAGGGCTTTTCTACGTGTTCTACGGCTTTCCTTTTTCCACAAAAAACTCCTAAATTCCAATTCAATCATGTAAGAGGGCCCGGCAGGTTTGTTAGCCATGTACTGTTTATTAAGTGTGGGCTAACCTCGTAAAAACAAGGACGATTTGGAAAGCGATATGGTCGAACTCTTCTGAAAAAAATGGAAAGAATATATAAAATTGTTTAAAAAATAAGTAAATCTAATTGTTTATCAGTAAATTGCTAGTAGGGCTATCTAAAAAACTCGTAGTTTTAAAGCTATGCTACTGCATTAAAAAGTTGTTATATGACTATATAAAAGTATACTAAATCATATGAAAATACGTTGGAAACTGATATAAGTCTTGAAATCAACCCATTTTTGCAGCTCACTTGGGATATTGTTTGAACTATCCTTCATTCGTAACGTTCAAACGCAATTTGTTTGTGCAATTACACCTTAGATTTATGCTAGTAGTTCAGTAATGTAGTTTCCCATGCAATGGCTGCGAATGCATTGTCAGTATATATACCAGAATGGGACCTTAGTAATCCATGTTGCATATCTTGGATTTCACTATTGGTTCAATATGATCCCTCTATCAGCTTTGTGGGTTCGAGAGATTCTTTAGCTATCTTCTCTACATGACCCGAGTGAACCAGGGAGTTTTCGAACTTCAAGTTTACATGAAGCGCCAATTAAACTAATAGCCAAAGGACATATAAATATTTTGTGAAAATTTGACATTTTAGTGGTCAACAGACCCCAAAAAGCGTGCAGTAAAAGTGAGTAAATAGTTATTACCGTGGGGAGGGGGGATTGGTGATACTCACCTAAGCTAGCCATACGGGGATGTTCCGCCCGAAAGGAGTATGTTTTTATGCTGGAGGTAAACTGAAAAAAAATTGGAAATTGGCGAGTTTAGGCTTTTTTTTAAAAAAGGTATTGGTTTCGCAATGCTAATATTAAAAAAAGGGGAATTTTAGCCAAACTCGGAACGCATGCACGTGACGATCGATACTGATATTTGGTCTACTGGCCACATACAACATGAAAGCTTCATTGGGCATACGAATGGAGAATGTTTTATGAAAGGTGCACCATTTTGCCAACAATTTGGTGTATAAAAGGCTAAGAGGTCGAGAGACCGGGCGGAGCATCTTTTTCGAAAAAGCCCCGCCATGGGGAATATAAAGCGAGACTTTAGGGAACGGATTGAACAACGGATTGCAAAGACTAGAAGAACGTCTCGCGATGATGAGTGATCATGAAGCAGTATTGAAGGGAGTACTCACGAACACCTAAAACCAAATGGTTAGTAGTGTGGCAAACACAAACCTGAAGAGATGAATCATTACAGATAACCTTTGGTTCAAGAATTCCTGATATCACAAGAGTCAATGACCGACTTATCTTGCTCAGAAAGAGCGACTCGTTCAACGAAAACAGATGTCTAAGGAATGACGGCTTTTCTTCTTTGAAAATCTTTTCAAAAGCCCAATAGAAGTCAGGAATATTGTACGATCAGGTTTAACTAGGAAAGCCACTGTCGTGTCATATGGGGCGAACGAATTGCTTTGTTTTCAAGTAAACGTCACTTGCTTTAAAATCCATAGGTATTAGAGTCTTTTAGTGATGCTAAACTAGTCTTAATTACCTAAATATTTGATAAAAGCTAATGTCAAGGACTCCAAAAGACAAATGCTTACCATATGTCGCATTAGGAGTTCTTGAAACTACCTCTTAGCATCTCAGAATATTATAGCTGTATTACCTAGAAGCTGATTCAAGCCATGATCGTTTCTTGCGTATCAGAACAAAACAAAGTTATAAAAATACCACAATTGAAGACAGGATTCATAATAATACTTAAAATACTTGACACATTTTTGAAACATTTTGCCGGAAATTTTTGAAACATTTTTACAGACGTTCCCAACCGTGACAATCGGATCTTCTTCATTGTGGCGTTGGTATGTGGGCACGCGTATTTAAATGTGGTTTTAGCGCGAGAGTCCCGTAGGAGAGTTCTATATAAACAAGAGACCATGAAGGACAGAGAGGGACTCTCTCTCTATCCTTGGGATATCAGAATAGGCAATCTCTAGCACAAAGCATGATGGGAAACCTAGTACTACACAAATCAGGACAAGGAAATCAATAGAAAATATCAGAAAAAAATTACTGTTATTTTCGTCTGTTGAAATTCTTTCACTTCATAGAAAATTTTGAAGGAAAAATTGTCAGAGGAATCTTAGTTTTCTTAAGGAGTACTCGAGATCTAAAAATAACTTTTCGGGAATTCTGAAATAAGAATTAACACACATTTACCGAATCACGCTGTTCCCATGTGAATACAAAGCTATTCAGTCGCTAGCCAGTCCCGAACGATATAGTTATTCAAATTTGTCGACACATTTCGATTCGGTGTATATTTTTACCAGTCTTCCAGTCACCAGGAAACTGACCTGCTCCAAATGGCCTGTTTACTACGCAAGATTCCTAACAGGACTGCCAGAGCAGTCAATGCAAGCTAGAGAATTTCTCCAGCAGTTCAACTTTTATTGAATGCCTACGAGCAAATTTTTAAAGCAAAAATTTCGCCCAAGATGTTTTACCGGAAAAAAAAACTCATGAGATAAGAATTAATTGCAGCCCATATATTTGCACAAATGCCGGCTTGTGAACCATATTCTACAATAACGCATGGATATTAAAAAAGAAATACATTGATTGATCATGTTTCGCTCTTTTAGTGCTTTTCAAACATTCATGCATAATTAATGACATTAATGATAATAATAATAATAATAATAGTCACTTTATTGACAGTAATAATTAACTAATAATTCATTATAATATGAGACGTGATAAGAATATTGCTATAATTATAAAACAAAAAAGAAAAGATTATGAATATAAAATAACAAATCTATATAATATATACTTATTTATCTATGAAAACATATTTATATTTATTTATAATAAATAAGTTGAAATATATAACAAGACTGGTAGGAAAAAATATACTCATAATAAAATAACTATAAAAAATATATGTTTGACCAAAAAAATAAATAAAACTATAAAAATATAATTATGAACAAATATTCTCAAAAATTACTTAAAAAGCCGGTCTCGAAGTCAAATTTCTAGAAAAATCCATTTTTAGTGCGTTAGAAAAAAAACTTTTTAAATCAATTTGATATATAACCAGATATATAACGTAGCTTTTTAGAATTTAAAAAAAATTAAGCTTAATATAAAATTAAAAAGTATAGAGTTCGGTGCAAAAATTCAAAACGTCTATTCTTCAATAACATCGTGAAGGTTATTCAACGGTTATTGAGCGCACGCACATCGTGGGCTCAAAACAAATTATATTATGCCAAGCAACTTTTTCCCTCTCGCGTGGCTGTCAATCAACCGTTAGGTCAACCTCGTGGAAGAGAGCGTGAGAGTGCCCTGGGGATGAGGTTGACCGTTAGGTCTAAGGCACATCCTAACAAGGCACACTAAGCGCGCTTGGCAGCGCGCGGTATCTGACGGACTCAAGCTTACTCATATTATGTACAGCGGTAAATAATATAACAATGAAAGATAAGTGCCCCCTTCTGCTCCATGTGAATGCGCTCAAATTTAGAATAGGCGTCTAAATGGAGTTAAAAAACGATGTACCTTTTCTTTTGGAATTTGCAGTTTCATTCAACTTGTGTTTGCAGTTTCCAGCGTTTTTTAATCGTTTCTCTTGGATTGGGCCGAAAAAGCAAATCTTATTAAGTGACAAATACTTTTCTGAAAGATCAATATGCGTTTACTAAACTTGAACTTGTATTTCAAGTCCTGGTCAGCTAGAGCCAGAGATACTCCTGTCTTATATAACAGGGGGAAAAAATCGTGACGAATAAGGATAAGAAAATCATATTTTTTACTTGACGCTTTTGGTTTTGTTGTTCAGTTGGGCAATCTCCAGCTAATTTTCTTTTTGCTGCTACCAGAAGCATTTCATTTTCATAGCGATAAAAATGCGATTCATATAAAGACGTAAAATTCTTCATACGGAAAACCATCATATGGAAACTGAAACATCGTTATGTAAAAGAAATATAAGTGAACCCCTATAAGTCTTATTAAAAAACAACTGGTCTAAACCCGCGTCCTGATTAGTTGGGAGGGCGTGCTTTATGAGAGCACACAGCACGCACACGCACTTTCATTTTCGTCATTCATGTAATTTGTATTTCATAAAAGAAATAAAAAACTTGCTTACTGTGCTGTGTGGAGTTATAAAGCACTTGGAGATTGGCAGATCACTCGTGAAGTGTCGAGAACTACTCCGCTACGCGTCGTGCTTCTCCTAAAACCTTCTCTCGTGTTCTGCCAGCCGGCCCCTTGCGTGCTTTATAGCTGCACACAGCACGCACCCGCGTTTTCTATTTCTTCATTTTTCTCATCATCTTCGTGGCTAGTGCCTTCTAAAGAAGCCATAGAAAGTATGCCATTGTGTTGTAAGAATGTCTGTGACACTACACAGGAAGTCAAAAAGTACCTGGCGTACTGAAACTTCGGAACCAATCATCGCTCAAATACACAAATCTTGTATTAACGCATGTGATCAGGAATTAGCCCAGGAAATATACAACTCTTCGTTGATGATCGAAGATGCTCCATTAGATACATATTATTACTGAAGTCAATACTAATAATCCGCCTCCAAACCATGTATAGAGCTCATATTCAGATAGAATGTTAAAACGGTTGAATTTTCAATACTTTGCTTACTCAAAATCAAAGATACTTTTGGATTTGAATGAAAGACATTCAACTTAAATTCGACTAAACCTGGTATTTTATTTTGTTCAGTATCTGTGAGTTATCTTTCGTTTTCCAAAATTAACCAGCAATTCAAATCATAAAAATGAATGTCAGCCATGTTAAACTTTGCCGAAATTTTTCCAAGAACGAAACTAAGGGGGATACGTAGTGGATGGCGGGTTGTATGCATGTGACAATATTCCTAAGTGGGAAAAAAGACCAACGCGAAGAAAATAATGTAGAGCATGTAGTTCAAATATTGATCGATTTAATTATCTTAAAACTTCATATTCATGGATTCTGTCACAGTGCTGAGTTTGAAGAAATATATCGAGCGCAAGTAGTTGTGTGGCAACATGAATAAACCGAGAAATAAAAAAAACTTTTTCCTTTTTAAAAATATAATGCGCTCGATTCGTCAAATTCGGCAGAAAGAATTCATGACCATTCTTTTTATTCGTTAAAGGCTAAATAATTGAGCTAATACAGGTGCTAAACTACGAATATCCGAGTGTTAGTAGCACAATACGAGCAATAAAAAAACCGTTAAATCACACTCGCAATTAAGTCACCTTCAGCGCGAACATGAAACGAAAACCAATTATAAAACTTACAATTCTAGAACTCAATTGAATCGATGAGTACATGATTTATGGACAAATTTAAGTTTGAAATTATCCAACACATTAATGCACGTGTACCGACTTCCTCTAAAAATACTAAGCAGTTTCAACATTTATTTCTTCTATGATAGACGCGTAGACGACACGGGCGTAGTAACGATAAATAGCATACATGACCAAAGAGATCGACCTTATAATCACGCTACCATTAGCACTCTTACGGTGCTTAGCCTTTAGAAGCAAATTTATTTGCTGAAATATATGAACCCACACGCGAAGGAAGATTGGTTTCTCCATTACCTGGAGGAAAAGGAGTACGTGGGCGACAAGTGGCAAGACGCCGGATTGTGGGTGGAGGTTGGAGGCCTGGGATTGATCATATGCACTATTTGTATTTCGGCGGGGTACTCATGCAATGCCGGCTTTAGGATCGTTGATGAGAATAACCACCCATTACCGCCATACAGGGTAAAAAGTAATACCAGGCATCCAACTCATTTTTCGTCGGAGCCCGTTCCTCCGCAAGGGGAAGACATAACACCGGTAACTTTCCATATGATAGCTAATTGCCAATATGCGAAGCTTCAAGTTCGCCCCAGCGATGGTAACGGCCGCATACGAATAAATGCCGCCCCGACCGTTAACCCTTCGACGGATGCTACTTGGAATCACAAGCCCATTAGCACCATGAGTGTGCTGCCGCTAGTTCCGAATTATCAAGGCGGTGCGAATACTATCTTTACTTATCCCCAGTCGAGGACGCCTCGGATGCCTGACGACGATAAGCCACCAGTAATACACAAGGACAAGATTAAGCCTTCATCTTCTTCAGGAGTACCACTCCAATAGCGACAACCAAGATCCAAATGTTATTCCCCACGAACTTCAACAGTTCACCGCCGGCCCTAAGTGCCAGGCCAAGAACACTACCAAGCAGCCCAGGCAAGCCGGCTGCCATTTTTTTCCCCAAGTCTGTCAGCCCATTGCCTAATTTCTTTACGCCCGCGCCTGTAGCCTTAAGCGCGGACAAGATCACGCCTACTACGCTTGAAATAGCGACCGCAAACGCCAGCGGAATACCATACTTCACCAGAGCTCTTTTTACCTTTTCCTTGGTGGTAAGCCCCAACTCCTTTTCCAGGTTTTCCTTTTGCGCCTGTAATTCCGCAAGGCGTACCTCGAGGGCCTCCACTTCCCTTTGGGCAGCCTCCCTTTCCTCTTCGGGACGAGTCTGGTCCGCAACTACTTCTCGCTGCCGCTCCATTTGCCCCTCCAGATCTTCGATGGCCTGATCTCTTTGCCGGATTTGCTCTTCTTTAGTATTGTTTTCGGCAACCAACTGCCGCCTTTCCTCCAAAGATTCGGCTTCTTTTATGTTCATGTCCAGGTCTTGCAGGGCAAGCTCGAAGGACTTTTGAGCTTGATCTCTTTCGCGTAGGGCATTGTCTCTTTGTTCTCTAATTTGCATTATTCTTTGGTTTTTGTCGTCAAGTTCTCTTTTTTGAGCATCGAGGAGTAGTCGATTTTGCCTCATGTAATCTGCTTCCCTTTCCTCCATTGTTTCCTTTAGTCCTTCGACTTCCCTTATCGCTTCGATGCCTTTTTGTTGCCGCTGCATTAGGGTCTTGAACTTTTCAAAGGCTTCGCTGGTGTTTTCATCGTTTTCTCTTAGTCTTTCCACCAAATTAGGCCTTCCTAATGCGTCTTTGATTTCTTTTGGGAGATTACTGGTGAGCCTGTCGGAGTCTCTCCTTTGGTAGAGATTATACCACTTATCCCTTCCTTGGTACTGGATTTGAATTTGAAGCCCCTTATCTCCGGTTTGGAAATTAAGGCGGGCCAAGTCCACATTTGGAAATTTCTCCCTTACGTCGTCTAAAAGCCCCCTTAGCATTTCAGTTCTTAGGTCCGTGGAATCCAAGTTTTGCAATTTCAAGTACTCCGGAATAGATCTCCCTGGGTTCCTCGATTGCCACTTGTCCTTTAAGGAACGCCAGGCCTCGCGGGCCCTACTTCCGAACCTATTTCGAAGCCTATCCCAAATATACTCGCGGGAAACGTTGTCATTTGGGATTAACGTATCATATTCTTCATCGTTAATGTCGACTTGACCTTCTTCGGTGGTGGGGTCAAAGTTAGTAGTTTCGTCTACCTCCATTATATATGATAAGCTCAAAGTTAAACCCCAACGTATTACCTAAGCAGGTTGGCGGACTAAAGGCAGAACGCACCTTTCACCGGGTCACATTCACGCCATCCAGCGCAAAGCCGGGAGAAACCTTGTATGTAGGCGTGCCCCGCCTAACGGATAACCTAGTATTGGTACCCGGCACCTTGGCTTTAAGGTTTGACCTAACGGTGCAGCCAGATACCGCAGACGCGCGTCATGTCGTCAATAACGCAGGCAGAAACCTCGTCTCTAAGATGAGAATCAAGTTCGCCGGGGAATCCCTTTTGGACTTGAACAGGTACGATCTGTACACCACGTACAAAGACTTATGGTTGACGGCCTTCGACCGCGCGCAAAGGATAGAACAAGGAATAGCAAGCGCAGCCATACGTAAGGTAAGGAGCGCAGCCTCTGGCGCCTCAGGAGAAGACGAAATAAAGGCGGCCTACGGTACTAAATATGTTATTCCGTTGGACTTCGAAGTTATCACGAACCACGGTGCATACTACCCAAGGCAGCTAAGTGAACTGCAGTTCGAAGTGACCCTAGCAGATACTACGAACATCCTGCAGGGAAAAGACGTAAGTTCAGCAGCCGTCCACCCATACTCCGTTACTAACTTGGAGCTGCAGTACGAAACGGTATACAGCGAAGAGCTGGCTCGTAGCGCTGGCATGGAATACAGTGCAGGGAAGGCTTTTCTTTACGATCACGTAGTAATGTACAAGACGTTCAGCTTTACGAACAACGTCGAAGAGGTTATCAACCAAAGCATTAACCTTCCCAGGCGCAGCCTTACAGGGTTAATGTTGCTGTTCGCAAAGACATACACCGCAGGATTGCGTGACTCTGAGGTATTCTTTAATCCTAACATTACCAACGTAGGTGTTAGTATTAACGGAGTGCCTAACAAGGTCTACTCCCAAGGGATAAAGCCCGCGGATATGTACCGGGAAGTCGCGCGCAAGTTTGGTGACCAAATTGCCCCAAAGGAGTTCTTCACGGATAAGTATGCGTTATGGATTGACATGCGCACTACCAACGATGAATCTATGCACGGTCAGGGTCTGCGGCTGGTAAACACCCAAGACGGCATTACTTTGGAAATTAAACGCACCAAACATGCCAGCGATTCGACTAAGATAAACTGCTACGTCTTCGTGGTGTCTGACGCGCAGCTAAGCGTAGAAATGAATCAGCTAAAGAGCGTTGCTTATTAAAATATTTGTCTAATATACCATGTTACGCAACTTCTGCAAAGAAAACACCAAACTGCAATGCATAGTGCAAGGCGAAACTTTATACTTTAAAGCGAAGGAGGTGGCTTTGGCGTTGGAATACGCAGACCCTAAGGATGCTATTAAGGTGCACGTTCGCGATAAGTACAAGATAAAACTTAGGGAACTTAGAAGGGAGGTGAATCGCCTCCCTTCCAACTTACACCCAGATTCCCTGTACGTAACCGAATCTGGGTTGTATCAATTGATATTTAGCTCTAAGATGCCAACGGCAGAGGCATTCCAGGATTGGGTGCTTGAAGAGGTCTTGCCAGCATTAAGGAAGACAGGCAAGTATGAAATAGAGCGGCGTTTTAACAGTCCTAACAAGTTGGTATTTAAGATCGAAAATGAATTCGACCTGCATAAAAAGGTAGTGGGCTACATCCGCAGGTTTTACCCCCAAATGCTCGTGACCCCTGGTCTAGGTGAACTGCAGGATTCGGACGGCAAACGTATAAAGTGCTGGCAGAAAGGATATCAACGCGGCCAGCCCGACTTGTTAATTCTTAATGCACACGTGCGATACCGTGGTTTCTGCGTAGAGCTGAAGACCCCTAAAGGCAATGGGGTATTATCTGAGGATCAACGCCGCCTGTTGCACGAATACGAAAGAAATGGGTACAAAGTGTTGATCAGCAACGATTACGACGACATCTGCAGAGCCATCACGGAGTATGCACGAGGAATGCGTTTACCATGTAGGTGGTGCTGTAAGCGCTTTAAAAACACGGACACTCTAAAGACGCATCTTAAAATGTTTCATAGAATATATGGAGTTTGAGGCTGTAAGGCAGATACACTGGAGAGACTTAAAGGAGGGCATTACGTATGAAATAAAAAATTATGTAGCCTTTTAAGATATTGACAGGCTACGGTTGTTATTGGCGCATGAGGGTGTTACGTACAGCCTGTGGGCGCCGGATCGCGTTCGATACGTCATCGAAGGACAGGAGTTCACGCATCTGAGGTCGTATGGGAAGAAGGATGGCCGCTGGGCCTTTGACGTCGCAAAGTGCGTCCTTCCTTTGCCTCTATGTGGTTAGACGCGTCTAAAGCGTCGTTTAAGTGGGGTTCGTCGACAATGAGGGTCGGCGACTCTTTTTTAACGATGCAGTCTGCGGGGGGTTCACATGTAATACAGTCCATATATTGAAAGGGCGATTAGGAATCCTCCAAGAAATGCTGCTGCGTAGGCTATCACATATCCTTGTCAGAAACCCCCTCAGAATGTTAAGATATGGTTAAGACTTTGTTAAGGAAGGTCGGAAACTATCTCAGAAACCATCCCAGAATGTTAAGGTGTGGTTAAATTCTTGTTAAGAGACAGTTGAATATGTGTTCCTCCTCTCTTACGCATCCACATCTCTCACATTGCTGCCTCCAATATTCCCTGTTAGTCCATGGGACACCTTCTAAGGTATCAAAGCGGGGTAATGTCCTGCTTATCTTCCTAAAGTAGTCTATTCGATTCCTTAGGTAATCATCTCTATGTTCACAACGACTCATCAGATCGCCGCATTGGTAACAATCCACTCCTTCCAGATCGTACTTCTCTGAAAGGTATCGGTATGTCCTTTCGTGTCTTTTCTTATGTGTCTGAAGACGTTGGCGGCTACTAAGAACCTTAGCACAGTAACTACATTCTGTTGTCCTACGGCAAACGCCCTTCTTAACATGCTGCTGTAGTTTCTGTAAGGTACTGAACTCCCTGTTACAGTCATTGCAGGCCTTACTGATTGGCTACTTTGTGCAAACGCCATGCCAAACATGGTATTGCAGTCTTTGTTTGGTACTAAATACTTTCTCACATTTCAAGCAGTCCATATATACTTAACAATATTTTAACCTCCATTTAACATTCTGAGGCATCTTTTGAAATAGTTTCCGACCTTCCTTAACAAAGTCTTAACCATATCTTAACATTCTGAGGCATCTTTTGAGATAGTTTCCGACCTTCCTTAACAAAGTCTTAACCATATCTTAACATTCTGAGGCATTTCTTACGGGAGTCTTGGACCCAGCTTAACAATATCTTAACCTCCATTTAACATTCTGAGGGGGTTTCTAGGAGCTCTTAACATTAGATTGGGTAGCGCATGAAGTCCACGACTGACTCCTTTGCCCACGTTGCCATCGTTATCAGCGCGCCAAACCGTTCTGCGCGCTTTAGACCACACATTTCCTCATAAAGCTCCTTTACGCGTTCATTCAGCCTGTCTATCTCCTCCCTTTGCATTTCGACCGTCCTCTTCAGGTCCGACTTCTCTTTGACGACGTTAACCATTGCTTTGACTGCTTCCACTGGCTCCACATATGTCAGGGAACAAGTTCCCTTCGAAAGAAGGGATATAATGGATCCGAACCATATTCCTTGTAACGCTCTGATAGTAGGACCCACTGGCTGCGGAAAGACCCAGTTCGTGGTAGAGCAGCTATTAGGACCCTTTAGATACCGCTTCGACTACATAGTGCTGCTCTGCCCCACCTACGTGAATAACCGCACCTGGACGGGCATAGGAGTGAAAGATGACGACTTCTTCGTAGATATCTTAGACCCTAACGAGTTATCTGGACATCTTAAGTTCTGGCACAAACAATTCTCGTCTCGCGAGGCTCGACGAGCGAGTACGCAAACCCTCCTCATAATGGATGACATTGCCTGCGGGGACGACGTAGACGACGCACGTCAGAGCTCGTTAAACTCGCCTTTAGCGGCAGACACGACAATATTAGCGTTTGGTTGCTCTCGCAGCAGCTTACAAGCGTCTCTAAGCCCTTCAGGGAAAACATAGGTTCACTTGTCGTATTTCATACTCCGAGCAAGTCTGATCTGGAAACCATCTTAAGCGACTACGGCGGTGAGATATCCAAGGAACAGTTACACGAATACATGCGGCATCTAAAAACGCACCAACATTCCAAGATGATCTTCTCTTTGAGGTTTCCCTACACCGGTTGGAATCTTTGATTCCTAATGTATATGGAGATTGAGCAGCTCTTAGATAAAGTCCCCACACAGCTAGACAAAAGTAACCTTAAGGAACAACTTAACATCCTGGTGTCATCTGGGAAGTGCAAAGAAATGATAGGCAAGGAACTTACCCATGAGCAAGTTAACAAGTTGTCAGAAGAGGAAGTCAAGAAGTTCCATAAGAGGTACGAGGCCGCCCTTGCAAGTAAGACCACGGATGCCGTAGCAGATTCCGCCATTAAGCTGGCCACCAAACTCCTCGGACTTGCGCTGCCCATAGACGACGTGGAGCAACTGCGGAAGGACATAAGCGAGGACTATGTCATATCTCAAGAACTTAAGATAACCTGCGGGTGGTTGTCTTTGAAGTGCGGTAAGTTAATGGCAGTCGCCTCTGCGGCACTTCACGTAGCTCAGCATGTCGACTTGAAGGAACTTACGACATCTTGGAAGGACTTCAAGAAGGACAGAGAAGTCGAGAGGGTCTTCCAGGCGGCACTTGCTGAGGTACCTGATCAAGTCGCCTCAAGTACTTAGTCAAGTCGTCCTCAGGAATTACCCAGGTCGCCTCAAGTACTAAGTCAAGTCGTCCTTAAGTACTTGCTCAGGTCCTATTAAGTTACTTATCAAGTCCTTCAAGTCCTTAGATATAAATGGAAGCGGAGAAGCAGCCCCAAGAGGAGCAAAAGATTACCAAGGCTAAATCTCCAGGCAGAGTCGCTGCCGGAAAGAAGCTCGCGGAGATGAATAAGAAGAACAAAGCAAAGAAAGAGGAAAAGGTGGAAGAGAAAGAAGAGGAATCCTTCATTAATCCGGGATACGTCATTGGCGCGTTAGGAGTCATCATAGCAGCAGGCAGCCTCTACTTACAATGGCGGGCAGCAAAGCCAAAGGTAGAATTAGAGGCGGTGCATGTGGCGCAGGAGCCTAGAAGCAAAATACCCGTGATGGAATAACCTTCTCGCTTTGTAATATAATGTCAACCGCGTTATTGAAAACTGTTGAAGAAGCAGCTATCATTACTTCCATCGTTGCGGGCATTGGTTGGGTAGGTAATAAAGTGCTCAAAGAAGACTTTACTGAAGACCCAAGCAAGAGCTTCGCTAATTTTGCTAAGATGACCGCTGCCGTTGGCGGGGCTATCATGGTAAAGGATTACCTGCGGAAGGAAAAGTACATTCCTCAGTAAGCGTAGCTTACTTCTAGAAGGGGACTTGTCCCCTGTAATATAAATGGCTAGTTTAATCGCAGATGGAGTCATTACAGCTTTAGCATTCACTGGAGCTAATTATGGTGGTCAATATTTGGATAGATTAGTCAGAAGTGATCACAGCGACGCTGCCGAAAGAAAGAGGCACGACTTGGCGCTGGAAAAGTATCAAAGGGACGTGGCAGCTTGGAATGAAAAAAAACAAGCTTACAGGGATTGGTTGGACAAGAACTACCAAGACAAAATGCAGGCAGACAAGAACTTTGAAAATACAGACTACGCCTTTAAGCTCTATGCGCCAGCACACCCCGCGGCATCGACGGGGTCGGTGCCCCTTAGAATGAGAAAACCCCAGTTCAAGAATTACTACCAGCCTTCTAAGAAACAAAAAGACAATGAGTTGGTCTTCGTAGGAGCCGCAGGGCTGGCGGGAGGCGTAGCTTTGGCGTATCTAATATAATGATCGTCTTTTTGGAAAGCGACAAGAATAACTTTACCACTTATCTGAATCCCCCCATCAAAGCCTGTAAGGTTCGGCTGGTTAGTTGCTCTTTGTACAATTCTTGGTATAATTTAGTCAATGGCATGGTCAACGTACTTAATGGGCCCGGCAGTTATCAACTGGTAACGCTACCCGATGGACATTACACACCAATCACCCTTGCCAAGCGCGGTTATACTCTCACCACAGGATTGCCGCACGAAATGACCCTCGAACATAATATGCCAAACTATTCAGTAACTTTTGGAAAGTTTGACCCATTGGGATCTTTATTATGTGCCTCGGGCAAGACAATTAGCGACACGGCCATACCCGTGAAAAGGAAAGTCGCATCCTCTTACGAAGTCTACTGCGATTTAGTCCATAGTTACAACAATGGAGAAAAGTCTTCTCTCATGTCCAAGTTTCTGCCCAAAGGTAATCCATTTGACCCAGTAGAATACACTCCCATTTCTTTGTGCTATGATTTGTCTAATTTGGTAGAAAGCATAAACATCACCATTAAAGTGGACGGAAAGACGGTGGACTTCAACGGACGTAAGATCAATCTCGTTTTGGAATTCATATAATGGGTCGAACTGAGGACAACCTCAAAAGGATTTACTATGGGCCTGAAGGCTATTGGAAAGGAGCGTCGGCCATCAAGAAACTCGCGACCGCGGCCAGGGTATCAGAAGAAACGGCTAAGAACTGGCTAAGAAAACAAACCCTCTGGCAGGTTTATCTTCCCGTGCCCAAGTACATTCCCAGGCCCAGCTTCACCGTAAATGCCCCCAACGAGGTTCATCAGGCAGATTTGCTTTTCTTACCGCACGACAAGGTGAGAAGAAAGACCTATAGATACGCTTTGACCGTAGTTGATATCGCAAGCAGATATAAGGACGCCGAACCCATAACCAGCAAGGATTCTGGAGAAGTCGCAGAAGCCCTAGGTAGGATTTATAAGCGCGTCTTGAAATGGCCTAAGCTGCTGCAAGTGGATGCGGGGACAGAGTTCATGGGCGTGGTTACTAAGACCCTGAAAGACCACGGCACTAAGATTAGGAGAGCCGAAGCAGAGTACCACAGGGGTCAGAGCATCGTCGAAAGATTTAATAAGACCCTGGCCGAGCGTCTCTTTGGGTACCAGTATTGGAAAGAGCTGGAAGATCCCTCCAAACGCAACAGGGAATGGACTCAGAGGCTCCCCCAGGTCGTCGCGGCTTTGAACAACGAGGCGGCCAGGGCTACGGGAATGAAACCCAGGGATGCTATGAAGAAGAAACACGTGGAACACAAGTCCTACGTCAGAAGTTCGAGGGCGGTCGGACTGAAGGAAAAAAAGCTACCCCGCAACATAGTGGTCAGATACCTCTATCAGCAGGGGGAACTCGAAGGTGGCAGTAAGAGAGCCACGGATCCTAACTGATCTTTGGAAACGTATGAGATTTCGAAGTCCGTCACCAAGGAAGGGCAACCCGTGTTGTATTACCTAAACGGCCCAAGTCGCGGATTCGTCAAGGAAGAGTTGCTCATAGTCCCCAAAGACTCAGAGTAGTGCTGCTCCGCGCGCCCGATTACACTCTAGGCTTGTCAGTCTTACGTTGCCTCTACAATGCCCGCGTTTATTATTTATGCGATCCACGGAGAACGGCTGATCGTCATTTGGGTCAAACCTCCATAGTAGAGGTATGTTACATTTGGCACACCTTGCCCCTTTCTTATAGACGTCGTCCACGCATAATTCAAAGACATGACCCTTCTCTTCGTCGTGTCTTTTGTAGCGAAGGAGTTTCTTGGCAATGTTCTCCTTTGCTATGTCTTCTGGGGTGCGGTCGTAACGCAGTTGCGGCCCCCAGGCTCTTTTTAACTGTTTGGCATATTCTACGCGGCTTACGGCGGTGTAGATAAGGTTGCTCCAACACAGCCGCTGGTCTATGATCCATAAGGTTTCTTTTATGGTAAGCCCTTGCGCGCTGTGGACTGTCATGCAATAGCCCAAGCGCCAGTCTGGATGGGAGGTTATTTTTTCCACCTTTTCTATGGGCACCCAGGCTTTATCATGCGTTACCGCATTTTGCAGTTGGATGTCGGTACCGGGTACGCAGACGTCGCGGCGCTGCATGCGGGTGTCGTGGGGTTTATAACAAACGGGCACGGGATGTGTAGGGAAGCGCTCTTGGTGTATTTTGAGTAAATCTTTCTGTATGCGAGACTGTGCTGCGCGCTTACTACTTAGCACCAGATCTTTGGGATGCCAGGCGTATAGAAAGTCCTCGTAGGACTTCGCTCGTACACGTTTGCGCAGCGTCTTGCATTGCTCGGCGTCACTGAGCCCCCTTAATTCCGCTTTCAGGTTCCTTACTTGATCCTTGCTGCGGTAATCTGTGTTAATTTCCTCCGCATGGTCTACGAAATCTTTCAGCCATTCGTGGGGCATCTCTCCGGCTATTGGAGGAGGCTGGCATGGATCTCCGGCGAATATTACTTGGCACTTTCCGCGGAGGAAGTCTACGAATTCTTGTAGGATTTCCAAAGGCACGGTGCAAATCTCATCCCAAAGTATCACCGGAGGTATGTCATGGATGGCCTCTGGTACCCATTTTTGTCCATTCCAACGGAAGAAGCTGTGGTAGGTCTGCGCGTCGTAACCCATTTCGCAGAGTTCTCTTTCCAAACGATGCGTTGGCGTTAGCACTTTTAAGGCCGGAAAGAGTTCTAACACACGCGTCGTCTTACCGCTGCCTCCCGTACCGTAGAGGTAAGAGAAGCGTTGGTAGGAAATGGGGTCGGCAACTGAGGCTCTTTGGTAGGCGTTACGGAACCACGGGTGTGCTCGCCGTGATATTCCACGCGTGCCCTCCAGGCTTTTATTTCTTCATCTTTGACGCGCCATTGGCCACTTTCTGCGAGTTCATCGGCAGTGTAGAATTCCTTCATCTTTTCCAATACGCTCGGCTTAACGTACAAAGAATCCGTAGCTACGCGCAGAACATCTTCTTTATCAAACCGCAGTAGCATTGCGAGAAGGTTGATATGCGCGTAGGCAAGCATGCTGGCGCGGAGATGGTAATATTGCGGTCGATGATCTTGGTAGTAGCATAAAGCATTCCATTTGTGTTCTTTTTGCTCGGCTTCTATGAAATAGTCCCACTTCTCCACGGAAACCATGGTTCCTTGGTCATGGGCACGCTTGATGAGGAAACTTAACTCACCTTCGTCTGTTATTAGGCGCCTTTGCATGTGTTTCTCTCCCTCCTTAGCGCCCTGGGTGAACTTTCCTATGACAATTCGGGCGGTTGGGTTGTGCTCCGGTAACCATTTAGTAAAGGCGCTATGGCAAAGTATGGCTTCATGCGCTGTGTATTTCAGGAGTTTACGCTCTTCAAAGAACTTTAACAATGGCACTGGTATCCATTCTTTCTCTTGTAGATGCTTCCCGTACCATGCGTAAATTATGGGGTGCAAGTCTTTAGCCAACTTCCAAGACGTTAATCTGACGAACCCCGTAGCTGGCGCGTCGTAGCTGCCGTCTAAGGACACACGAAAGAACTGTGAATCTGGATGGCCGTAGCGGTCGTAATATTCCTTACAATCCCCCAGGCCTTTAAATGACGCAGGATAGCAGTGCTTCATGTCTAAGGACATGTATTCTTCCTCGTCGTACTCCATGTTCCAAAGACCGCCGTGGCCGTGTTCTACGCAGGCTTTGGTTATGTCTTTGAATTCTTTGGGGGTCGGTTTCCACCCATTCCTTCTTTTTGCGGCTAAGAAGTCCAAACTACGAGAGCTGAGGACCTCGTCTGAGAAGTCTTTCCCCAAGGGTTTCACAGGCGCTTTGGATGCGCTGGTGTTCGATTTCCGGGCGATACAAAGTGCCGTCTTGGGTCATAAACTGGCTTCCTTCCGAATCCATTAACCATATTGAGTTCTCATGAATCAAGTTCATCAACGGGGAGGTTTCGTAGACCTTGGTTTCTTTCTTTCGCGGGAATCGAAGTTCTCGCCAAGCGTGTCCGTTATGCTGGTAGATGACTATAGGAGCACCTCTGCCGCCGTATTTATGTGTCCCAGGGTAAATGTACCCGTCTGTGATGTCTTTCACGTGTATGCGCCTTCCTAAGGCAATTTTTAATTTCTTGATGTTGTCTATCGTAGCCCCAGCTTTGTAGGTGGCGTTTTCCCATTTCCTGATGGCTTCTTTTCTTTTCGGAGTTAACTTACCTCCGCGGGCGGAATCTTCAAAGAATTCCCTTACCAGTTTCCCGACGCAGTTGCCGGGATGTCGCATTGGCTTGAGTTTCCTAACGTCTGGCTCTTTGATCTCATACGCACCGTAGATAACTACCGTAACAGGGTAAGCAACCTCGTAGAACAGCGCGTCGATGCCTACCAGCGCTCCGGGGCGCGTTTGCTTATTTAAGACAAACAGGTTCTGCTTACCAGACGCCCGAATAGGGTTACGGCCTCTTTCTATTACCCAGTCGCCGTCGTAATACTTTATAAACGTTAACTGTAAACGGTAGTTACCTTCAGGCATCGGGTCTATTATCTTTTCGGCTCTTTCTTCATCCATGATTTCTTCTGTGTCTCCTTCTGTGAATGTCGTGAAGACGAAGTCGGCGTCCAAACGATCCAATACCTGGGTTCGCAGCTTGCGTACAGTTTTGTTTTGAATGCGCGCGATGTTGCCCATCTATATCTAGGAAATATTTTAACCTTCGTTTAAGACCCTACGCGGACGCATCCAATATTTCATAGGACGACGTCTAAAAGCAGGTTTGGGAACCGCGGGCTTTCTTGTCAACTCCTTTACGTATTCCTCGCGCGTTGTCGTACAAGTCGTCACAATCTCACAGGGATCCTTCCTGCGTAGATGGGAAATCAGACCACACTTTGTGAAGCTCTTGCTACATCTTGGACAAATAAGCTTACCACTCATCGTATACTTAACGATATTTTGTCCTCCATTAGGGGTAATATTTTAACTTAGTAATGTGGGGCACCAGTAAAACCCGTAGAGAGCTTTTCGAATCGAATTACGCAGGTAATACCCAGAACGACCTTACGGGTAATACCCGCGGCCGACGCACGTACGTGAGCGCGGGGAATACCCATGTAATTCCGGGGGGTGGCCGCGAGTCTGCCTTACTGCTGCTAAAGAAATAAAAAACTTGCTTACTGTGCTGTGTGGAGTTATAAAGCACTTGGAGATTGGCAGATCACTCGTGAAGTGTCGAGAACTACTCCGCTACGCGTCGTGCTTCTCCTAAAACCTTCTCTCGTGTTCTGCCAGCCGGCCCCTTGCGTGCTTTATAGCTGCACACAGCACGCACCCGCGTTTTCTATTTCTTCATTTTTCTCATCATCTTCGTGGCTAGTGCCTTCTAAAGAAGCCATAGAAAGTATGCCATTGTGTTGTAAGAATGTCTGTGACACTACACAGGAAGTCAAAAAGTACCTGGCGTACTGAAACTTCGGAACCAATCATCGCTCAAATACACAAATCTTGTATTAACGCATGTGATCAGGAATTAGCCCAGGAAATATACAACTCTTCGTTGATGATCGAAGATGCTCCATTAGATACATATTATTACTGAAGTCAATACTAATAATCCGCCTCCAAACCATGTATAGAGCTCATATTCAGATAGAATGTTAAAACGGTTGAATTTTCAATACTTTGCTTACTCAAAATCAAAGATACTTTTGGATTTGAATGAAAGACATTCAACTTAAATTCGACTAAACCTGGTATTTTATTTTGTTCAGTATCTGTGAGTTATCTTTCGTTTTCCAAAATTAACCAGCAATTCAAATCATAAAAATGAATGTCAGCCATGTTAAACTTTGCCGAAATTTTTCCAAGAACGAAACTAAGGGGGATACGTAGTGGATGGCGGGTTGTATGCATGTGACAATATTCCTAAGTGGGAAAAAAGACCAACGCGAAGAAAATAATGTAGAGCATGTAGTTCAAATATTGATCGATTTAATTATCTTAAAACTTCATATTCATGGATTCTGTCACAGTGCTGAGTTTGAAGAAATATATCGAGCGCAAGTAGTTGTGTGGCAACATGAATAAACCGAGAAATAAAAAAAACTTTTTCCTTTTTAAAAATATAATGCGCTCGATTCGTCAAATTCGGCAGAAAGAATTCATGACCATTCTTTTTATTCGTTAAAGGCTAAATAATTGAGCTAATACAGGTGCTAAACTACGAATATCCGAGTGTTAGTAGCACAATACGAGCAATAAAAAAACCGTTAAATCACACTCGCAATTAAGTCACCTTCAGCGCGAACATGAAACGAAAACCAATTATAAAACTTACAATTCTAGAACTCAATTGAATCGATGAGTACATGATTTATGGACAAATTTAAGTTTGAAATTATCCAACACATTAATGCACGTGTACCGACTTCCTCTAAAAATACTAAGCATTCTATGATAGAGAAAGGAAATATCGACCAGATACTAAAGTGTTAGCCAAACTTTTTAAAGAATTATCATTGGTACCCCTTTCAAAGACCAGACGGACGTAATATTTGAATATTTTAAAATCACTTGTCGCTCGACCAATTGCAGCGCGCGAAACTCTATATTAAGTCAAACATTTATATGATACTATACAGTTAATCCGTCGTAGAGCACGCAGATTGTTGAACTAAAGTCACAAACTCCTGAAGACCAAGATAAACAACTAATTGGGCCAAAATGAAGGGGATTTATTTAGTAGCGTTTCTATTGGTTGTGGAGATGAATTTTAGGGCAGGAGATGGAAGCATAGTATGTTGCCCAAAAACTAATTGCCATTATCACTGTGACTGTTGCTACGGGAGTCATGGTTCGGCTTTCATTAGACGAGACGTAAGTTATCTGTATTTATGGTTATTTAGGCCATTTTGTAGTTCATGAATAGACTCACTCACTATATGTTTATTTTTTTATATTTGACCGCAGCGGTTCAAACCAAACATGAAAAGCTTCTTACTTTGAATCCGAAATGAATTTTTTAAAATAAGCTTCAGCAAGCATCCATAAAATATGGCTTTTAAATTGCAGTATATATACATAGTTTAAAAAAAAACGGTTAATATCAGCACATGCTACAAAAACGGTACTCATTGCTCTAAAAGTTTCAAAAGTTTAATCATGATCGAGTTAAGGGAACGCTATTTAGAGGCCTGCTAATGTCCCGTTCTCACGGCTATGGCCTTCGGATTCACCATTATGTGAGTAGAGTTGCCGTTGGTTCTCTTCTGTTCGTTATGGGTTTTTCTCAGAGTTCTCTTGTTTTCTTCAGTCCCTGTTGGATTCTAAAAGACTCACGTTAAAAACTACGGCGATATGTCATAAGTAGTGTTTAAAAAACGAGTAGGAGTGTTTTATGTACTGTTTAATAAACGAGCAGGAGTGTTTTATCGGGTATAAAACACGAGGCGTAGCCGAGTGGTTTTAGACCCGATAAAACACGATCTGCGAGATTATTAAACGGCTTAGAAAACTCCAGATGTATGTTCTCATATTGTACCGAATTCTTTACGAATTGAACCAAGTTTGATAGAGAAAATCCAAGTTAAAGTTTATGCAAATGAAGACGAATCTTTATCCGATTTAAAATCACCTTCATGGTCATGATTTCTATTGTGTTTTCTTCATGAATGATTAATGAGTTTTCTAACAGGTATGAAAGCACGAGGCGTAGCCGAGTGCTTTTATACCTGATAAAACACGATCTACGAGTTTTTTGAACTGCTTAAAACACTCATGAACAATTTATAAGATTTTGGTTCAACTGGAGCCACCATACACGTCACGAACATGGATTTTTATACTTCGATAGACATTTGACGTCATGGGCATGCGCAACCAGATTCAATAGAAGTTCCCACACGTTGGATATTGCGTGCCAAGGCAAAGACAGGCACGTTAGTCAAAGATCATTAGGGCTGACTATGACCTTGATGAAGCTCTATGTCTTCATCCAAACTTGGATGCATACTTCATCCCTGATGAAGTCATCCTCATAGTATTCGAGTGGTCTTTATATAAAGATCACATGTGTCTTTATATAAAGACACATGTGTCTTTATATAAAATCACTTGAATACTAATGAAGAGGACTTTATCGGGTATAAAGGTTCATGCACGTGACGTGTATGGTGGCTCCAATTGGACCATAAGCTTATGAATTATTAATGAGTGTTTTAAGTATCAGATATACAACCACGAGGTGTAGCCGAGTGATTGTATATCTGATACAACACGGACACGAATACTGTATACACTTATTTCAATAAAGTTAGTCACCAAAAACCTAGAAAGCTGAGATCACTGAGATGCATCATGGGAAACTTTTCATATAAAAAGAGAATATATATACAAAGCTTTTTTGATACAAACTGCAGCTCGATGATGCTCAGAAGAGGTGAAACTGTAACCGGTAAAAGATTGGCAAGTCCATGAACAGTTATCAAGCCGTTGAACGTGTAAAATGAATCTACCCATAATCCTTGTCGGCCTCAGCTTTATAGCTTTTCAGGTGACTAACTTTATTGAAATAAGTGTATGACTTATCAAACGTCTAGGTTAGTTCCTTTGTGTTTCACTAAAATTTTCAAAATTAAAGTGAATTTGGCCAAGAAAATCCAACTTAAAGTTTATGCAAATGAACACAGTTTTGTATCAGATTTACAACACTCTTCACGGTCGTAATTTCTGTTGTGTTGTCCTCATGAATTATTGATGAGTTTGATAAATAATTATTAGCAAACATGATGTAAACTTTAATTTTAGTTTACATTCTTCCAATATTTAGCCATAAAACAAAATCTCCCCTGAGCAATCTGCAATGCGAGGCTGAACGATTTCTATTTTGTATTTTGGTATTTTCTTCATTTCATTAGAAAACGTTTTTGCGATTGGGTATAAAATAGTGCAGAATAATTTTCTTTAAAACACTCATTAATAATTCATAAGCTTATGGTCCAATTGGAGCCACCATACACGTCACGTGCATGAACCTTTATACCCGATAAAGTCCTCTTCATTAGTATTCAAGTGATTTTATATAAAGACACATGTGTCTTTATATAAAGACACATGTGATCTTTATATAAAGACCACTCGAATACTATGAGGATGACTTCATCAGGGATGAAGTATGCATCCAAGTTTGGATGAAGACATAGAGCTTCATCAAGGTCATAGTCAGCCCTAATGATCTTTGACTAACGTGCCTGTCTTTGCCTTGGCACGCAATATCCAACGTGTGGGAACTTCTATTGAATCTGGTTGCGCATGCCCATGACGTCAAATGTCTATCGAAGTATAAAAATCCATGTTCGTGACGTGTATGGTGGCTCCAGTTGAACCAAAATCTTATAAATTGTTCATGAGTGTTTTAAGCAGTTCAAAAAACTCGTAGATCGTGTTTTATCAGGTATAAAAGCAAATGTTTTAAGCAGTTCAAAAAACTCGTAGATCGTGTTTTATCAGGTATAAAAGCAAGTGTTTTAAGCAGTTCAAAAAACTCGTAGATCGTGTTTTATCAGGTATAAAAGCAAGTGTTTTAAGCAGTTCAAAAAACTCGTAGATCGTGTTTTATCAGGTATAATATATTTATACCTGATAAAACACTCCTACTCGTTTTTTAAACACTACAAGACACGGACACGAATACTATATATATTACTTATAATTTGCTTGACTATATACCTTCTTCCAGTTAGGTGTATTCAAAAGACATGTATTTAGCTATAATAGGTATTAACAGGTTTAGTCTGGTTTTGGCTCTAAAATTTAAAGCCTCTTTTTTCTTCAAAGTACGACAGGTGTTTCAAAGTGCCGACACCATGTTTTTTAAATTTCAAAGTGCAAAGTTTTATATATTTAAGAGTGCAACAAATTTTATTTCAGAGCGCAACAAGCTTGATTTGTATAGTTAATTTGCCGAGGCTTAGCCTAGGCGAGGGAAATTACGCAGATTTTGACAAACACAAGTGGAATTTATCCCTAAATTGTCGAGATGCAAATGTGATTACCAATTAATAGTAAAGGACGAATTAAGGCAGAGAGTTCTGGCAGTCATAAGCTTAATTTTATTTCATGGTAGAATTTTAGCCTTATCGATGAACTTGAAAAAAAATTTTTTTCGACCACTTTAAGATATATAGCCACAGCATCAGTATTTTCAGTCAAAGATTAAGCACGCTTTTTATAGTTAGAAGTACAAAAGTCAAGAACACACAAATGTTTTAAAGTTATATTTTTGCAAATGACTATACTTTACAAAAAGTCTAGCTTCTCAGTGCCGTAAAACTTCGGCTCTCAGCTTGTCCAGCTCATATTTTTCTGGGAGTTTCTGACTTTTTTTATCGTCTCACCAGTTTTGAAATACTTTCCATCAATTGTCGATGCTGTTTTTTGGTATTTAAATTTTCTACTGGCTTTTTGGCGATTTCGTTTTCCTCGTCTTCGCACTCGACAATCTAGATAGACGCCATTTTGCTTTGAAAGCTGAGAAAAACACATTACCATGGCAACAGTGAAATTTCACATGCGAAATTACGAATTAAAGCTGTGAGTTATTTGTCACTATAGTATAACAAAATGCAACAAGTTTGATTTCAAAGGATAACAAGTTTGATTTCAAAGTGCAACCAGTGTTATTTCAAAGTGCAACAGATAACATTAGTTAGTATGTAATAGTGAAATGACAACTCTGAAAAGAATACATGGAATTAGGGTCTACTAATTTGTATTAGTATCGTATTGTGTATTTCACAGGTTAATGAAAACCACTCTAATAAGTCGTAAAATTACTAATCTATGCCTACTCTATACCTACTCTACCTAATCTTATACAGAACCAGAAGAAGACCATGGCCAGTCGACAACCCGATCTTTGGTCATTCCTCCAAGGACAAACCTCATTGCAAAAGGACAGTTCAAACTAACAGAAAACAGGAGAGTAAACTAAGTAAACAAAGAACGTTTAAGGAAAGGAAAGTGTACCGATAAAAAAATAAAATAAAATACACTATTCCAAGGACAAACCTAATTGCTAAAGAGCAGTTCAAACTATATAGCAGAAAATAGGAAGAGTGAATTAAGTAAAGAAAGAACGATTTCCTGTTCTTTCCTTAACAGGAAAGGACAGTGTTCCAATAAAAAAGACAAGAAAATAAACTACGAACTTGTGTAATTAGGATGAAAAATTCGAATGAATTAAATTACAATTAAATGAAATGCATGTATTTGGAATTCAATCATTTGTTTAGCTGCTCATGTACACTGTTATGATGCTCTACACTTTCGAATGTGCAGGCACCGAGTCTAAAAGTATAGATAGTCTTGGAGCGCATGCGCAGTAAGTGAGACTGCTTCACGTGGTTATCGTGGCCACCTACGAAACGTGTACTTTGTTTTGACCCGAAGGAACCATCTTCAAAGGTTCTGCCGGGAATTCTCCTACTTCGAATGCAACAACAGCGGCGTGATCAAGTTTTCCTGGCAATTCTCTCATTTCTGTTTGTCTGACACTGCGAAGAGGACCAGGTCTCAATTCTTCTCTATCTACGCGCTCAAGGAAGTTTCGCTTCGAAGCAGTGCACTTACAAACGTAGCTTATCAAGTTAGCACAGAGTCCTTGGGCTGATGGAACATCATCTGGACTTTCTTTTTCAATTATCTGAAAGAAGTTGAAAAAATTGACCATAAGTTTATTTTGCCATTTCAATATTAAATAAATACTTTATCTGCTATGATTACGAAAATAATGAGGTGGTCGGTACAAATATCAAAGATGAATATAGATAATAGATGGTGATGACATGGTCTTAATTCTAGAGGTGCTTGCAATTCAATATTTTGATGATTGATGACGTTTATGGCAATCGGTAAACGACTTCAACGAATAGAAGTGGATAACGGATGCTTTTGGATCATCAAAGTGAATTACGGTGATATAACAAGGATAAAGGAGAGAAAAAAGAAAATACGTAAAAATCCAAATATCCATTTTGAAGTTCCTCAACGACAGTTACATTTCCCCCTCGACCTACCAAGGCCCCTGGATCCACCCCTGTAGTACATCACTGATCATATCTGTGGTTACAGCCCCCTCGACCTACCAAGGCCCCTGGATCCGCCCCTGCAGTACATCACTGATACGTAACTGATGTCAATGGTGTTCTAAGTTTCTACATACCTCTTTCATATCAGACAATGCACGAACATCCAACTCAGAGCAAGAACTTTTATCTACCTCAATAGAATCCATACTCAGACAGGAATTAAGATGTCCTTGACAGTGACTGCATTGAGATACAACCGGATCGAAGTTGTCCGACACACCATCGCTTGTCAAAAATACAATATCTCCGGTAGAAACTCTAGTGTAAGAAAAAGTCAAGTTGCGCAAATCGGGATTGTAGCCATCTACGGGACCTAAAGAGCCACCGGGACATCGCATGTCACGAAGGGTTGCATGTGATCCAATAGTAATCTCACGAACACCGTCCTTTGCATTATAGACATATCCTAGGCTATCTCCTACGTTCACCATGCACAAAGCCCATTCGTCACTGCCTTTGACTTCACAAACAACTGCAGTACAGAGCGTTGTCATAGCAGCTTGCTTTTTGATGATGCACTCTTGTGCAGCTTCGAATGACTGTAGAAGTAACTGCATGACTTGGTGTGTGTTAGTGGCTGTACTTAAGTATTGTTGGAGATACTGAACGGATCCTGCTACAGCACAACGAGCAGCCAGTCGAGACTTCTCGCCCCAGTTCACCCCATCCGCTATTGACAAAATACAACTGTTTGGACGCGCTACGATTGCATAAACGTCTGCAATTGGATCCCCCTCAAAGTGGTTTTTAGTTTGATTGTATTCATATAATGAAGTAGCCATACCGTAGGCTCTGCCATGTCGTTTGGACCATTCACTGATTGGTCTAAAGTGATGGCTCCCACTTGTTTCAGGCCGAAATGCTTCTATACATTCTTTTGGAACTGAAACGTTTCGAATTCCGTCTCCAGGGCCTGTGGTTGCCACAGTGACTTGCTTGCAGAGGGCAGCCAGCTTTTCACAGGGGAGGTCTTTGTAGGCTTTGCTCCAATGCACAATATCCTCCAATTTCATAATATTCCTGAATAAAGATAAAACTAAGTGAGCTACGTACGTCAATACCTTTGGTTAATTAAAATGATCTAGTTCATGTTCTTTTGCTTTAAAAGATCAAAATCAAAAGTATATCAAAAGTATATCAAAAATTATGGGATATCATCCCTGTATCGGATATCATCCCTTTTTTTCCAGTAAATAAACAGTAAACAAGGGGCAACACAGCTGCAAACATGCGTAACAGCCTCATTATAAGTATTCTACAACTTCGTAAAAAAATTGTTGAGAAATGATCGAAATCACTATCTTTCATATACATGTATATATATATCCAAAACATGCCGAAGTATATAATGAGATCCAAGATATCAAATAAGATGCAGAAGGTAAAACATGCTTAAATACGATTGCTTAGTCACGAAATTTTGTGGAAAATACTTTTTAACTTGACTTTGTGCAATACTTATGTCTCTGTTACAACAGAAGATAAATAACACCAAATAAGTTACTTTTTAAGTTTTGCATCTCTACATATCTTGTATCTCATCAGATATTCGTATAAATGTATAATACAACCTTTCTACAATATATATATATACATATCATGTTATTTGTTTTAATCGCCGATTTAATCACGTGTCCTTTTCTTAGGTGTGTCGAAAACGCAGAAGTCGACCACTGACTCAGACATGTACAGCTGACCTCGAAAACACAAACCTCGTGACTCATAATGCTCGTACTTTTCGGCGTGACCATGGCCACGCAAAATGTTTAAATTGAAAATAAAATAACACGTTTCCAATTTGTTTTTCACTAATCTTAGCGTTTCGAGGTCTGCATTTTCGACACACCTATTTAGTTCTCGAGCGTGATTATATCCACATTGCCGGTGTATTTCCGAAAGGTGACCAAGGAAGTCGTTTGTTTTACATTTAGTTCTTGCAGTTAATTGTTTAAATACTGAATCTGATTTTGCCAAACTGAATGGCATGTGTTTTTTAGTTGTTATAGTTTAGAATATCTCTAGAATCACAGTATTCTCCTTTTTGAGAAATAGGAATTGCAATTAACTTCACATTTTTTCGACGATAGCGGCAATTTATTTTCTAATTTTCAGGCATTAGCGCCTACCTTCAAAAGGGCTCTCAAAGACTATAATATATGGTATCATAAAGCATGTTAAGGCCTGGGTTATGAACCAATTCATTATCAAACCATTAAAAAATCATTTCTCTGGTGTTTCTGCTTAATGTATAACCAGCTTTATCAAACTTTCTTAGATCGTGGTTCTTTACAAATTGATTCCAATAAATGGGAAAAATTTAGGTCACGTGACCACGAAATTTACATAAAATTTACATAAAAATTCATTTTAATAGTAGGTGCTCAATTTAAGTCTTTGCTGAACGTTTTCGACTTCAATTTATTTCTTTTCCTGAAGTCGTTCAATTGACGTTGAGAATGGTTGGCTAAAGTTTTGTGTTAAGGAGATATTTTACAAAACAGGTCACGTGACCTGTCAAAATATCCTTTATGCCCTTTTTTCTCCTTTCGTAAACATTTTGGTCAACCATTCCAAACGTGAATATTTGTATCTTTGTTGCTACTCTCAAACAAGCTAAACAAATCTCACAAATAATCTAAAACCATCACCTAGTTTTTAATTTAGCATTTTCCCTCTTTTAAGGTTACGTGACCACCTATTATGCAAATTTATTCATACAAAAAGTTAAGCACCCTAAATAAGGATATCTGTTGCAATCTCATTCAATTACATTTAAAAATGAGGATTCTACAGTGAAAAGTAATTTTTGCCCTTTTGAACAAAATCCCAGGCCTTAACATGCTTGAGGTCATATCATAGTTATGTGTGGTATTATGGAGTCATATCAACTCTCACGTGACCCAGTTAATTTTAATCCATTTTTCAATCAATAATACGGGATCGAACGTCTGAGCTAAGAGCAAATCTCTAGACAAAGGTTAGTCCTGCAATATCATGCTTGCATTAATGTTCCCCCCCCCCAAAAAAAGGTCAAGCCCAAACAATACAAGCTTGCTACGTTCGTGGTGAAATCAAAGTTCAAAAACAAAAGTCAACTCGAAACCATTGATTTTTAGCGGCCCCTCTGGAGGCATAATAATAAGATAGAATTGCTATAGAAGAAATTGGGATCCCGTCCCAAAAGAGATTAAGATATACACTGATACACGTGAAATGGCGAATGCGCATGTGGTAACATGTTTCCGTATCTTGTTACTTTAGTAATAGATCTCGCTGGATCCATCTCCCGTCGGCACATCCCGTGATGTAGTCCCTTGAGAATTGTTCTAAATCATGCGCAATTCGATTTCGTTCGAAGATGCCAATAAGCCTGAAGCGAGATGACGTTTTACCCCCGACTCTATACCATAATAGTCTTATTTCATATTAAAATTTTTGATTCCTTAGAGAATACAGAAACAATAGTCATAATTAAAGAACAAAAGCAGTGTGAAAAGGATTATGGTCTAGAGACGGGGGTAAAACGTCATCTCGCTTCAGGCTTATTAGTGGGAAGGAAATGCTACTCAAATACACGGCTTAAAAACTTAGGATACGTAGAAGTCCACTTTCTTACAGGGGCGGCGAATTTTTTTGCGGGGAATTGCCCCTCCCTCCACAAAATATTGGTTCACATGAAATATAAATGCATAGATTCGATTTTTAATACTGTTATTAAGTTATTGTTGTGATTTTTTCCAGTGCCCCCCCCCCCCAAAGAATTTTTGCGGCCCCCCCCCCCCCCCCCAAAGATTTTCAGCTTCCGCCGCCCCTGTCTTACAGCATCTATGAGTTGTAAATAAAACCTAATAAAACCACTACAAATAAGCCCTTGAAAACGGTCAAATAAATTGCATGCGTAGTGCCCAATGGGTCGTGGGAAAAGAGAAGAGAGTTCCTGGCCCCTCTCTGGCCAGCACTAGCTATGCAAACATTTGTACCAAATTTCATAATTCGTAGAATTGAAGCTAGCCCGAGAGAATGTGGATAGAATGCCCGAATAAACATTCATATGACAGCAGAAACATTTTGTCTGAAAATAATAAACAGTCACGGTACGTAACTCTCTCGTTTGTAATTTTGTACTTTGGGTATCAGTGATTGTCATATTTTCAGCGTGGATCAGTTTGAGAACTTCAGTAAGTCTGTGGGACAATGAAAGCTGCAGACATTCTACTCTTCAAACTGAGGGACATCTTGAACACTTGAACTCGTTGCTTGGATTAACATAAAAGTAAGCTGTCAGATCGATCAATCACGATTAGATCAAATTATATGTTTGGATTATTAACACTGCATGTATTTCATGTTTTTCAGCGCGGAAATTATCTGAAACAAATGACCTGAAAAGTCATTATACTGCCAAGAGTATCTTGCAAGTCTAGTTTAGTCTTGTATATCTTTAATATAATGCTTTAGCCGAATAATCCGCCGGGCCATAACATGTTTTCAACCAAGTCTGACTTTGTTGAGGAAGTTGATAGACGCATAGCGTGACTCACTGCATCTTCGAATTTCAACACCAAGTATTAAACGAGAATGGCGGGTTAACGGAACTAGATTAAAAAGCTACTGTTAAATAATAGCAAGAATGGATCTTTTAAACTGTATTAAAGATTGGCTACAGTGTATATACGAAAAATGACGTCATTTGTACGAATCGTACATCACGTATCCGAGTCCCTAAGTTCATGGTCACATGGATTTCTTATACAGTTATTATTTCATATTCTCATCAGAAGCAAGAACAATATACTGTGATATCATTAGCAACCGATAGATTTTCAATTGGCAACTGATGCCTTCAGATTAAAGAATTATGTGCAATGAATCAACCGGGTGAGTTTCAATACCTGAAAGAAGAAAGGATAGGAAGTGAAAGTCTTCTATGGAGGCTTAATGGATTTGAACTCGCCATCGCCACTTCGGGTATCGACTGAATCTCACATTCCTCAACAATCGATTTTCCGAAAATTCTACCCTATTTAGCCAGTTCAGCGGACAGTAATGTTGCCAGCTACTTGTAGAAAATTGTTGAGTAATGGTTTTCCAAGCGAACGGGAACAGAATATGATTCGTTATAGACAGTGTCAATCTCCCAATCCCCGGCCCTTGGATAAACCATGAGGGGGTCCCGTGACCGAACTCTATACCTCGCAACGACAAAATGAAAAATAAAAATTCCCCTTAAAAATTGCATAGTCTTACAAATTTGAAGTATTTAAAGATTTCACTTGAGATCAAATTATTGGCGACCTTCTATCGTCAGCGATTCCACATATTTTATATATGGGAGAGTAAAGCTCCCATTACGAGGTGACTGCCCGGCAACGGCGCGTCCGTCACTGAATAGCTGCGGCTACACTAGTCCTATGACCTAGACAAGCCCTATTACCAACGACACTGAACACACACTGCCACACTGCACTGCCTGGCAAAGTATTCCGTCATTAACCTTTATGCTTTGTTTCAGGCTTATTTTTGACCTATTAAATTGAAATAAATGAATATTTTTACAATATCTTACAAATTTCTCGAGCGCTGATTGGTTTTTTTTTTTCATCAACAAGACGAATGACAAATAAACGAGCGCGTGCTCTTTCCGTTGGTTGTTTTGATTACTAAAAATGAGAAGTTTGATCGTTTTTGTTATTGTAAAAAACAAATAGACATAATTTTTTTTGTCTGTCCTATTATTGACGATAAAGTTCGTCATCACATTGTCAAAGTATGCGGATATACTAGGCTACGCCTCATGAATCAACACTACTTTAACAATGTGATGACGCAATTATTTATCGTTAATAAGAGGACACACACAAAAAACTGATGTCTATTTGTTAATTAGATGCACTGATTTTATATTCTGCCCTTTAGTGCCATTGACCATTGACTACACGCACTTGAGAGATTAAGGCCTAAGGCAAACGTCGAACTTTCCATGCATCGAACTCATTAAAAACAATGGATATCGGGTAATAATGAGTCGGCATTCTTTGATGTAATTAAGTTCGGTGCATGGAAAGTTCGACGTTTGCCCTAGGCCTTACTGAAATAAATGAATCATTTAGATGCACTGATTTCATTTTTTGCCCTTTAGTGCCTCCGTCTTCAATCTAACGTCGTAACCGATTCCCAAATAAGTGCTTCGTCAGAAAGGAACGTCGCTCACCGGGCAGCAAATGCAAGGCTTCATTTCCATGCCGGTGCAGGGAGTACAGGAACGTGGTCTTCTTGCTACAACAAATTAAGTTGATCAATTGCTCCAAGTGGATTTCAAGACAATTGCTAAAGTAACTAAAATTGCAACTCAAGGTCGCCAAGATGCTGATCAGTGGGTGACCAGTAACTCGGTTTCTTACATCAGAGATGGTGTGTTTTGGAAAGCACTATCGTGAAATAAGTCCATAGAGCAATTCTTAGAGGGGCTCCCGCGCGGGCTGACGTCACTTCCGTCCGTCCGTCCGTCCGTGTACACAAAACAGAGATCCCGAATGATGTCAAAGCAAAACTACTCGCAAATCCGGCTCTCAAATAGGAATGCACAGAAAAAATCGCTTTAGGACGATTTATAGACCAAAAACAAATAAAAAATGTTCATGTAGTCAAAGATGGATCAAGAAGTGTTTTTCAAGTATTCAGGTGTGTGTTTTTTAGCAAACAATCGTACATATATGTTGTTTTTTTTTTTGACAAGAATTTTTCTCGACGAATCGACAAATCAAAGACTTTCTCTCAAAACCTTTAATATTTCTATAGATAAGATTAATTTATAAGTTAATGCCGGAGGAAATATAACACGGAGAGCATATTACGACAACAAATATTCGTCCTTAATTTATCTTTAAATCTTTATCAATTCGGTTGTTTTAAACCAACTATCGCTAAATATGTATATCGTTCAAGAAAAATGCTCCATCGGCAAAACAAAGAAGACTTTCATTTAATAATTTTATATCTTTCTACAGATAATTCATCTAATTGAATGAAATATAAAATTACACCAAACATTCAGCTGTTTATTAAGCTGTTCGACCTAGTATGATTATACAAATGAGCTTAAATTTGTGTTGTTGAGAAAAGTTATTGTATAAAGACCTAGACTTTCACTTTAAAAAGCTAAAAAATATTCAAAAACATTTACAAATGCCAATTTACTGACAAAGAAATTAGTCATGTTGTATTTTGCATTGCAGTTTGCATTATCTTCTATTTTGTCTCAGTTGTTTTTTTAACAAGTTTAACTGAATGTAAACTTTGTTTTTCGAAAACTTTTCGGTCGTTCGTCTTAACTTTCTCGCGCATGAAAACAGATGGAAAAAAAATCGAATTTAAATCGAATTTAAAAATCTAGTATTTACAGCTTAAGTTTTCAAGCTTATCGAAAAGTAGTTAAGGCTTATATAAAAGGAATCTTATTTTCTTAATTTAATTGCGGTAAAAATAGGTTCTTATAAAAACCTAAACTCTTCATATGGATAACCAAACATTGTCACGTAAAAGAAGAAAAAGTAAACTTATGTTTTGCTTACCTTTTCTTAAGCAGTTTTCTAGTCTGTCTTTTATATGCCGTGTTCATTTGTCCATAAAAAGCTAGGAATCTCCGAAATTTCGATTTCAATGAAAGACATCCAAGGGAAATTTCCCTAAACTTGACATAGTGTGTTGGATTGTCCGGTCTGTAGTTATCGTTCGTTTTTAAAAGATGTAGTGCATTTCGATTCGATTTCAATGCATGGTTTTTATTATGGGTATTATTGGGCTACCTGTGACTTTCGCATCGGGAGCTCCGCTTTTAGGGAGTGCCTAAATGTATTATACTTAATGGAACTGCATCTGTGCATAAGGGCTTGGTGCTCTAATCAAGGTCATTAATCCAAAATGTCCATGTCTTAAATAAGGAAATGGCGATGCCAGTGTGTTAGGTGAAATAAAGACTTTTCCGTTATGTATAAATAATAAATGGAAGTATTGATCGAAATCAACCATGTTATTTCTATTCCAGGTGTTTCCTGGAAATTATGATCTAGGTACTGTTGTCAGTCGTGAAATGGAATGAGACATTTGCGCTCAATTTCTGCGCATTCACCCACGAGCATGGCAAGGACACACCCCCTTAAGAGCCGAGGTTTACGGGTGCACTACAGGTAAACAATTAGCAGAGAGTTTTAACGAGAACTAATTGCAGCATTGTGTACATGATGTTTCTTGAATGGTTCGACGTCTTGGCCAAAATTAAGAGGCTTTGCTTCAAGTCATCAATCTTTATATATTCCAGTTAATAATGGTCAACAAACCAGAATTTTTTAACAACAAAAGTAGTACAAATAGTCTTTAAACCCATTGTCTTCTCTTTTATTTTAATCAACTATTACTAACAAAATGATCATTTCTTTCTCGGGTTAAATAAAATCACTTTATAAACTCCAGTAGAGTGCAAACCTTATATCCGTGAAATAGTACCAAACTAATTACTACAAAATACCAATAAAGTAATTGAAATCAAAAGAAATAGATATGTTTAGTGCTATTTAGTAGTTGTGCCATTTCACGAATATATGGTTTGCACTGTATCCTGGTTCAACTAGTTCATGGCCGCCATGTTGGTTGAGTCGTAATTAGAAAATATAAATTGGTGTTGACCAGCATGGCGGCCATTTGGTGATGATTGCTAGCCATGTATCTCAATGTAATGTGAGTAAAACATATCTTACATTGTAACATCTAGTGCTGGCACATGAAACAAATGAACGAAACGGAATTCATCACGAGTCATTATAACACCAGCATAAAAGTAAGGCCCAGGGTTTTCATTACGTTTTGAAATAATAGATTATAAACTGCCGGAGAATCCTGGGGACCAAGTGAATATTTTACAAAGATTAAGATATTAACGGTAGTTTAAGCCGGATAATTTTGATCAGTTACCGGAGCATTCTCATGGTCACTTTAAGCTACATGGCTATCAGTCACACTATTATTATTATTCTTATAATTATTTTTTTTAAATTTAATATTTTGATTTTTACAAATTTTCATTCAATTATTTTTTCTTTTTTTCAATAACTTTTGATTATAATTTTTGATATCTAATATCTCCGATAATATCCCTTTTTTTATATATCTGATAAAAGACCTTAGAGATCCAATATCGCATTAGTTACATCAGGGAGGTATTTTCTACAAACTATGCTACATATATATATATATATATATATATATATATATCAGTTTTAAATGTTTAAATACATTTGAGATATGAATGACAGCTTGCAACAGGCAGCCATTGATTAGTGAGCAAATTGATTGATCATTGATAAGTTGAAGTTAAATCCTGTGGATGATTATTCGGAATATACAGATCCATACAACTGATACTAGACACGTAAATACATATCGTGCTACTTCAAAAACTAACCACATAACATGCAGAATAATAAAACTACAAAATAAATACAAAATGCATATTTTTCAGCATGTCTGCAAAATGATTTTAAAAAGTTATTTCCTTGTTGTAATTTCAGAAATTATTTCTATACTGGCATATTAAACAAATTGACGAGCTCAGTCTTGGCGTCGTCCGGACTGTGGGGGTGAGTAAGATTTTGTACTTTTTCTTTGATCTTTTCCACTAACGATACCCCCTTGTTATGCAAGACAGTCCCTTCAGAAACCATCTTCAAAGGTTCTGCCGGGAATTCTCCTACTTCGAATGCAACAACAGCGGCGTGATCAAGTTTTCCTGGCAATTCTTTCATGACTCGACAGATTTCCGTTTCTTTGACTCTGCGAAGAGGATCATGTCTCAATTCTTCTCTATCTACGCGCTCAAGGAAGTTTCGCTTCGAAGCAGTGCACTTACAAACGTAGCTTATCAAGTTAGCACAGAGTCCTTGGGCTGATGGAACATCATCTGGACTTTCTTTTTCAATTATCTGAAAGAAGTTGAAAAAAAAAAAAGACATTAAATTTCAACATTAAATGAATACTTTATCTGCTATGATTACGAAAGGAATGAGGTGGTCGGTACAAATATCAAAGATAAATATAGAATAAAATACATAAACATCCAAAATATCCATTTTGATTCCTCACTGAAAGTAACCGCCTCTGTAGTACATCACTGATCATATCTGTGGTTATAGCCCCCTCCACCTACCAAGGCCCCTGGATCCACCCCTGTAAGTACATCACTGATCATATCTGTGGTTACAGCCCCCTCAACCTACCAAGGCCCCTGGATCCGCCCCTGTAGTACATCGCTGATCATATCTACTGTGATTACAGCCCCCTCGACCTACCAAGACCCCTGGATCCGCCCCTGTAGTACATCACTGATCAGATCTGTGGTTGCAGCCCCCTCGACCTACCAAGGCCCCTAGATCCGCCCCTGTAGTACATCACTGATGTCAATGGTGTTCTGAGTTTCTACATACCTCTTTCATATCAGACAAGACCTTCCGTTGTCGCAATGCAGGAACATCCCACTCAGAGCAAGAACTTTTATCTACGTCTGTCTTAACTTTCGTGTCCTCTTTAGTAACCGTAGCATTACTTGAAGTTTTAATTTTATCATAGATAGAATCCATACTCAAACAGGGTTTAAGAAGTCCTTGACAGTGATTGCATTGAGATACAACCGGATCGAAGTTGTCCGACACACCATCGCTTGTCAAGAATACAATATCTCCGGTAGAAACTCTAGTGTAAGAAAAGGTCAAGTTACGCAAATCGGGATTGTAGCCATCGACAGGACCTAAAGAGCCACCGGGACATCGCATGTCACGAAGGGTTGCATGTGATCCAATAGTAATCTCACGAACACCGTCCTTTTCATTATAAACGTATCCTAGGCTATCTCCTACGTTCACCATGCACAAAGCCCATTCGTCACTGCCTTTGACTTCACAAACAATTGCAGTACAGAGCGTTGTCATAGCAGCTTGCTTTTTGATGATGCACTCTTGTGCAGCTTCGAATGACTGTAGAAGTAACTGCATGACTTGGTGTGTGTTAGTGGCTGTACTTAAGTATTGTTGGAGATACTGAACGGATCCTGCTACAGCACAACGAGCAGCCAGTCGAGACTTCTCGCCCCAGTTCACCCCATCCGCTATTGACAAAATACAACTGTTTGGACGCGCTACGATTGCATAAACGTCTGCAATTGGATCCCCCTCAAAGTGGTTTTTAGTTTGATTGTATTCATATAATGAAGTAGCCATACCGTAGGCTCTGCCATGTCGTTTAGACCATTCGCTGATTGGTCTAAAGTGATGGCTCCCACTTGTTTCAGGCCGAAATGCTTCTATACATTCTTTTGGAACTGAAACGTTTCGAATTCCGTCTCCAGGGCCTGTGGTTGCCATAGTGACTTGCTTGCCGAGGGCAGCCAGCTTTTCACAGGGGAGGTCTGTGTAGGCTTTGCTCCAATCCACATTATTCTCCTGTTTCATAATATCCCTGTAACAAGATGAAACTTAGTGTGAGCTACGTACGTTCATGTCTTTGGTTAATTAAAATCTTAGGTCACAATTTAAGAACCATACTGTTAGCCTTGGTCAAAATTCTTTCGATATCGACGTGATACGATAATAAATAAATAAATAAATAAAATAAATAAATAAGTGAATAAATAAATAAATAAATAAATAAATAAATAAATATATATACTGCGGTTTGCATAAACTTTGACCATTTGTGCATATATACAAGTATATCAAAAGTATATAAAAAATTATGGGATATGATCCCTGATATTGTTTTCTAGTCTATCACTAGGGCTTTCTGGAAAAAATATCAGGGATGACATCCCATAATTTCTGATATACTTTTGATATGCTTGTATATATATATAAATGGTCAAAGTTTATGCAAACCGCATTTTATATATATATATATATATATATATATATATATATCATATTACTTGTTTGTTGTTCGCTGAATCAATCACGTGTCCTTTTCTTAGGTCTGTCGAAAACTCAGAGCTTTTAAATTCTAAAATAAGACTCAGACCACTGGCCTCGAAAACACAGACCTCGTGACTTATAAAGCTCGTACGTTTCGGCGTGACATTCGGACCTTCGTCAAGCAAGATTTTTAAATTGAAAATAAAATAACACTTTTCCAATTTGTATCCCCCTAATTCTAGCGTTTCGAGGTCTGCGTTTTCGACACACCTTCCTTTTCTAAGCATTCCGATTAATAATAATAATAATAATAATAATAATAATAACAATAATATTATAATAATTAACATTTATATAGCGCCATTTCCAGAAGCTCATAGCGATTATACCCACATTATGTATTTCCCAAAGTTGGCCAAGGAAGTTGTTTGTTTTATATCTAGTTCTTGATTTTGCCAAACAAGTGTTTTTCAGTTGTTGTTGTTCAGAAAATCTAGAATTGTAGTTCCTCCTTTTCAATGATAGGCAATTTATTATCGAGCTTTCAGGCATTAGCGCCAATCTTCAAAAATTACAATGGTATTCTTCCTCATATCATCTGTTACTACCCGGTTACTCGAAATCCGATTTTTTAAATCAACAAAACGGAATCTCAGCTAAGAGCAAATCTATAGACAAAGATTAGTTCTGCAATGTCATGCTCGTATTAATGTTTAAAAAGCTCAAAACAAAAGAAAATCGAATGCACTCGGTGTTAGAATAGCTAAGCGTAGTAGAGCGAATAACAATTTGTGAAATATAGTTTTTACCTGACACTAAGTTTTGGTAAGATTCCTGGCATGGCTGGATACCACCGACAATTTTTATGGTGCTTTGTTTTTTGTTTTTACAGTACTAGCTATTACAGTTTTTAAAAACTGTGGTCTTTGAGTGAATGACTTAAAAGCCTCACAACAAATAAATAAATACGGTATGAGGTTACTATTACATAAGCGGCAAGGCTTTTGATAGTATGTACAGTGAGACCGGTCACGTTGTCTGATGTGTTATGTAATAATTGTCAGCACGAGCACCCAAGCATGTGACAATGGATGTTTTTTTTTCTCCATCCAGCACCCGGTAGCCTGCGCGCAGCCGACCTCTAACTCTAAGGGACGGACCATTAGATAGTTGATGGGAGGGTGGGTGGGTGGGGGGGGAAATCCCTCCAAAAATATCGAGCAAGCACTTAAACCTCAAAAAAAAAAAAAAAAAAAAAAAAAAATCGTGCAACTTCTCCTGCTAGAAGAAAAATATCCAACTGTACGCAAAAAAATAACGTGCAAGGGTTGAGCCAAAGAAATAAATATCATGCAACCAAAATTCCTGCATTCCCCCATCAATTATCTAATGGTCCATCCCTAAGAAGATTTTGCGTCCAAAAAGAGGTTATAAGATACATACACGTGATGGCGAATGCAAGTGGTAACACGTTTTCGTATCATGTTACTTTAGTAATAGATCCTGCTGGATCCATCTCGCATCGGTACATCCCGTGATGTAGCTCCTTGATGATAGACCATTTCACAGATCCCGCGGTTCAACCTCAGCCTCGTCAGCGTGTAATATATTCTTTAGAAATTGCCTACAACCTGTGAAATTTTTGTTTCAATTGTTCGTTGATGTGTAAATTCCTTTCATTACTGCGGACTGTAGTCAAATTCTAAAGAACAATTACACGCTGACGAGGCCGAGGTTGAGTAACGGGATCCGTGAAATGGCCTATTGTTCTAAATCATGCGCAATTCGATTTCGTTCGAAAATGCCAATAAGTGGGAACGAAATGTTAAATACACGGTTTAAAAACTAAGAATACGTAAAAGTCAACTTTGTTACAGCATCTATGAATTGTAAATAAAACCACTACAAATAAGCTCTGGAAAACGGTTAAATAAATTGCATGCGTAGTGCCCAATGGGTCGTGGGAGAAGAGAAGTGAGCTACTGACCCCTCGCTGGCCAGTAGCTATGCAAGCTACACTTGTGCCTCCTTCCACCGGATCGAGAAAGAAGACAACTGATTATATTGACACATAACATGGTCGATCAAATATCTCTCATCGTCTGGCAGAGCAACCTCCGCGGTTATTATCAGTCGCCATTAAAAAATGGCTGAACAAACATTCATATGACAGCAGAAACATTAAAAAAAAACCAGTCACAGTTTGAGAACTTAAGTCTGTTTGACAGAGCTGTCACAGACATTCAAACTGAGGGAGGACTCGAACACTTGAGCTCCTTGCTTGGATTAACATAAAAGTAATCTGTCAGATCCATCAATCACCATTAGATCAAATTTAATGTTTGGATATTGATGCTGTATTTCGTGATTTCAGCGCGGAAATTATGTGACACAAATGAACTAAAAAGTGATTACTATCAAGTGTATTTAAACTAGTTTAGTCTCGTATACACTTAACTGAAGAATCGTTGTCGGGTTCAGAAACATAGAACATAGAAGCTGAGACCGAAATGGCACATGGGAAGTACGTTAACTAGATGCATGCTGTGACCGGCGACCCGTGGCATCATCCTCTGTTTTTAATACGCGTTAGGCATTCTAAACCGACTGCATGGATGGCGCAAATGAATAGATTATAATATAATTATGTCATTTCCCATGTGCCAATCGGTCTCAGCTTTCATATTCTGTTTCTGAACCCGACAACGATTCTTCAAATGAGTGTATATGTAATAGGGCTAGTATGCTTAAAGCTCAGTAATCCGGGATAACATGTCCCAAACCATGTATAACTTCATTGAGGAAGTTGATCGACGCATAGCGTGACTCACTCCATCTTCGAATTCCGACACCAAGTATTAAACGAAAATGCCGGTTTAACTTAACCAGATTAAATAGCTACTGTTAAATAATAGCAAGAACTGTATTAAGGTTGGCTACAGGGTATATTCTTAAATGACGTCATTCTTACAAATCGTATATTTATTTATCTGTATCCCTATAAGTTCTTGATCATCTTAGTATCTGAAGCAACTGTGATATCATTAGCAACCGATAGATTTTCGATTGCCAACTGATGCTTTCAGATTAAATAATTATGTGCATTGAATCAACCGGGTGAGTTTACCTGAGAGAAGAAAGGATAGGAAGTGAAAGTCTTCGTGCATGGCGGGTTCTTGGTACAGAAATATGTTCAAGCTCTTGAAGGCTTAATCGCTTTAGACTCGTCATCGCTTGGGGTATCGACTGAATCTCAGATTCCTCAACCATAGCTTTACCGAAAATTCTACCCTATTTAACCAGTTCAGCGGAGACGAATATAGCCAGCTACTTGTAGAAAGAGTCGACAGGTATGCCCAGAAAATTGTGGAGTAATGGCTTTACAAACGATCGGAAACAGAATATAATTTATTATAGACAGTGTCAATGTCCCAATCCCCGACCTTTCAGTAAACAATGAGGGGGTCTCGTGACCGAATTTGAAACCTTACTTAAAGAAGAAGAAAAAGAAGAAGAAAAAGAAGAAGAAAAAGAAGAAGAAAAAGAAGAAGAAAAAGAAGAAGAAAAAGAAGAAGAAGAAAAAAAACTTAAAATTCCCCTTACAATTGCATAGTCTTACAATTTTTAAGTATCTAAAGATAAATGTAACATTAAGATGCACTGATTTTATTTCCTGCCCATTCCTTGGAATAATCTAAACTAAATAACTAATGAACAAGGGCCATTAACTACACGCACTTGAGAAATTTTTAAGATGGTCCATTAAATAAAAAAATTGACCAAAATAGTAACAGTTCCAATATGACACAAAGTTCAGTGGACTATAAAGGAAGAACAAACGGATCTGCCTAAAGTTAAGCAGACTTTATTATGAAACTAAATCCTTATTTAAGCTTGAAAAGCTTTTTTGTTTGGCCGAACGAAAGTCGCGTACGTTGCGAGGCGCGTGATGTTTTCGTTGTCGTTTTCTAGTGGGCTTCACGTGAGGGCTCCATAGTCACGGGATGTTACCTGTACTAGTCCTGACTTCGCACACTTAAAAGCCAATATGATATTAAGCATTTATCAATTTTAGATATTTTATTTCGCTCAAATCAAAACTGACTTTAAGAGTAAAAAATTGATTAGGTCATTTGACATTTTCTTCAGAAAAAGTTGTCAACTGGTTACAAAAAGGGAAAAAAGTTTAATAAAATAAAATTGAATATTCCCGCGTACAACCCCATTTAAATTACAACCTGTTTTTGAAGCATAGATCTATGAAAGCGCAAAACACAGATGTTACCGAATAATTTACTATTTTAAGGATCTGATGTAGTTTTGTTCAATAGTCGCGTTAAGCTTGTTTCAGCCAGGGAACATGAAACATTCGTATCCGATGAAGCAGGCATACAGCTGTAAGACCTGTAGTAACATCATCACTGTAAGCAGAATACTTGGCTTTGTTGTCTTTAATAAGCTACACAGAAACAAAACGATACAAGAAATCCACAGTATATATCGAATTTAATGTCAAAGACAACTGGTAAAAGCGGCGATACCTAATCTTGATTTACAATATCCTCTTGGCATGGTTTAGTAGTACACGTCACACCATGCAAAAACATCACGTACATGTACAGCGTCATGTTGTAAACACTCTTGAAAGTCGTCACGTACCGGAAAATATAGCACGGGATGTGTTTAGTTGCTGTTGTTGTAGGGGGTACTACATGTTGGAATTTGTTGGTCAAGAAGTGAGGATAAAAATGAAAGTATTTTTGTGGACTTAAATAAACAAATAAATAGATAGAGTGCACGCACTAAACCCATGAATAATATTTAGTACTAATTAGTAGTATTTCATACAGAATCCTTTGTTTCCTATTGTTTGATTATCACTATTTAGTACTAAAAATTAGTATTGGTTTCACGGGTTTAGTGCGAGCACTCTAATGTTTGCAGGCTACTAACGAGAGTCACCAAGCATGTGATGCCTTCTCACATATATTTCTTAGCAAAAATGCTTAGTTTCAAATATTCATATCTTGGTCAGTTAAAGGTCAATGTTTATGAAACTGCATTTTTACTGTTATAAGTAAACTTCTTTTTCTGATAAATCAAATACAGTAAAAACCCGCAAAAAAAAAAAACCTATAACATGTTCGTACTCGTGTTTGTTAAAGCCTCATATTTTTCCCACAAGAACCTGTCTCATTTTTTGGTGCTTTATTGGCTAAATTTCAGCCTGGGGTTCTTAATATAATCCATTGGTTCTTTTATGCGGGTTTCTACTGTATCTTGTTTGGTACCTTGTAACGTCACCCTAGCGTGATATAGTTGTATAAATACGTTTTATGATCCTTTATAAGCTATTGCTTTCAACTATTTTATGGAAGGTTGCTTTTATTACCAACTTTTCTTTTCTTTTGATACTTAATCTATTTTCTCGCGGAAATGTTAAAATATTAGAAACAATGGAAAACAATGTCAGCATAGTTAATAGATGTAATATATTATATATCTTATAGAGTGATTTTATTCAACCCGTGAGAGAAAAAAAGACTATTTAGTTAATTAGTACTCGTTTATAATAAAAAATAAAAGTAAAGGAATAAAAAAAAAAAAAAAAAAAAAAAAAAAAAGCAATGGTTTTAGAGTCTACTACTAACTATTATGCGTACTACTTTTTCACGGGTCTAATATTAAACATGTCACTACGACCTCTAAACTATAATCTACATGACTTCATCCAAAATACTATTTTCCTATCAATACAAGATGTTTTTTTTGGGCAGTCAGGGTGCTGTTCAAAAAATTGAATTCTACTGCAAAACGAAACAAAACTTCAAGTTCATATCAGTAAATCGAGTCTTGCTTTCTTATTGAAGTCATTGTTTGAGTCACGACATTTTAGCAAATACCTCAAGCGATAATATTAACGAAACTATCATCAATAACCAAAACTCTGAATACAATTACATAAGAATCTAACGTTTTTTTAGGATTTAACTATTGTACACACTACGAGGAACTAAATGACGAAGCAGAAAAAGATATATTTTGCCTTGCAAAATTTTTCCAAAAGTTTTTTAAGTGTTCAACTAGAGACATCTTCGCATTAATTCCAATAGAATGAACCACCATCTTTTCGAGTTTTTATGAGAGATGAGAGAGCAGCTTGCTTGTTATTACTTTATTATATAGCAGATTATATATTCTGCTTCCTATAAGCTCCGATTGGCATCCTTTTTAGGCAATATTCCGTCTATTTTCGGAAACGGGCAAATATCCCTTACCCCAAAAATGTTTAAAATACAACTAAGATATAATGGAGAACACCATTTTTTAAAATCAATATTACCTAAAATTTAAATTTAAACAAAACATTTGAATGCTCTGGATCTTTATTTATCTTAATAAAAATATTAATAGGGATTCAAATTTAGCAATGAAAAATAGTCACTAATGGTTAAGAGAAATTGCAATATCAAATATGACAATAATTTGACATTAACAAATCTGAATAAGAATAGACGCCATAAATCATTGCATTTCATTCTGAGCCATTTTCAAAATATCTATAGTTTAGTATATATAATACTAAATAATAATAATATATTTATAATACCTATATATTATCAATCTATTTCATTTTAGTTTTAGGTAGTGTCCTCAAATTAGTTTTTTAAACTAAATCCATTTACACTTTCAATAAAGTTATCATCATCATCATTATAATCATCATTATCAATAAAAATAATGGATGGTGTAGCTGTGAATCAGCACCTGCCTCTCACCAATGCAGCTAGTATTCAATCCCTGGACTACTATATGTGAGTAGAGTTGTTTGTTGGTTCTCTCCTGTGTTTCAAGGGTTTTTCTACAGGTTCTCTGGTTTTTTTCCTCCGCAAAAATCAACTTTTAAATTTCAATAGAGGTTTTACAGCATAACATGCCCATGCCCATACTATAGCTCCGGCTGCCTGTGGTTAGATGGCAGAAAAAATAAAATGCCTTTGCTCTCGGGAATTGAATTCTTTCTCAAGTAAACGATTGTTTTGTCACTGCCATCTAACATGGCTGCTGTCACGTGTTAGTGCAAAACCTCTATTGGAATTTCAGTGGATGAAGAGCCACTCTGTGGAAATGCCACTGCTAAATCCTATTAATCCCATTTATTATTTATCTATATATTTATACATTGTAAAACTATAGACCATTTCCAAATTCCAAATTAACACTGTGTTCCTTGATTGTAGACTCTTTTACCCAGGCTTAGCCTTGTATCAGTGTCTAAATATTCACAAATACCAACGGTAAAGTAAAGAATGCATAACTTCGAAACTACAAACACTTTGAAATTGCACGGACCTTCCCTGGATCACATGACTATTCTACACAAAATCGATACTAATCCTAATAAGCAACAGAGAACATGAAACTGGAGTATTCAATCTAGAAGAGCTTATACACTAAGTAAATTACTTTGTGCAATAATAATTATTATTCTAGTGACTCTAGTTTTTGTGTGTGTGTGTCAGTCTCGTACTCAGAGCCTGCGTTTCTTCTGGTCTGCATCGAAGAACTAGGGCTCTGGCATAATCCATCTTTTGAGACCAGGATTTCTTGGACTTCCGGTTCAAGAGCGCAAGCATTCAAAGACTTGCCATGTTTACTTTCATTTTTACTTCAATTTTTGCTTTGATTTAATTTTTAATTTGATTATTTTGATTGGATATATATCTCTTTTTCGAAAATTGCGTATGCGCCAAAAAAATGGATTATGCCAGAGCCCTTGTTCTTCCCTGCAGGCCAGAAGAAACATGGGCTCTGGGTACGAGATTGTGTGTGTGTGTGACATGTATAGTTTTTTTCCTAGTATGTATTTACAATCAGACCCATAATCCTAATGGTCTACAGGTCATATAAACAGTTTGAAATTAAGTTGGAATAATTGGTCAGTTTAAAAAACAAGCAAGGGCCTAGGATGAGTTTCAAATTTCAAATAATTTGGTAATTGACAAAATAATTGTCATTTGAGAATTAAGGTTATAGCAACTGTTTCTTTTTAAAAAATTATGATCATGAGACTGCACATCCTTCGTGCAGCTTATGTTTTCAATATATAATTTTGGAAGCATCTTAAATTTTTAACTTGTGGATATGTGAATAGTAGAAGTGAGTTATTGTGAGGGGTCTGAGCAAATGTGTCACTCGCTCACTCACTAAGATGTTAGCAGTATAAACACTTACAAACTTCCATTAAAAGGTGGACAAGGAATTTATACAAGAAGCTGGACTGCTATTTATCCATGTGGGATGTTGTCTAGCACCAGGGCAGGCTGGCACTGAGCATACTCACACTCAGACAAACATAGCTTTACCTTCAGATTATTTATATTGAAAGAATCAAGAAAAGATAAATGCACGTTGCATTAGTTTAAATAAAACAAAAATAGGCTAATAAACTAGAGAAGAATGAGTATAAATGAACATAACTGAGAAGCACAAAAATGATTGATTAAATATCTTTATAATGAAAATGAAATAAAAATATTTTCAAACACAATTCAATAGAATTTCTAGGATTTAAGAGTGTATTAGTCTTATCAAACAGACTTTAAAAACTAAGACAAGTCGAATAAAATTTCTAAACGAATATCCCCGACCTTATTTCACAATGTAATCTAAGTAAATAATTTGTCAGATGCACCATGAAGGTCAAGATATGACGTACATTTAATATGCATAATGCAATGCTCTTGTTATAATTGCAATTATTAATATTCCCTATAAAGAGCTAAAGGCTTCTAAATGATAATGATAATGTGATCAAGTCTTACAGTATACCACAGTGTGCAGGGTTTAGTGTATTGCTTATTGTATTACCAAATTAATATTATAATAAAAGCTTGACACCAAATTTGGTTGTGACTGTACCACTAGTTACCATGTGATTCCCCATGCAGTCAGAATGTCTTTTGGTCTCATCATCTAAATCTCTGTTATGAACCACACAATGATTTTGCAATTAATTAAGCATATAGAGCTGGACAATGATTGGTTGTATCATCATGTACATGAATTGTCAGGGGAATTCTATTCAAATTCAAATTTCAAGTAATCGACTTTATTAGTAGTCGTACCCTACGATAGCATAAATTAAACTATAATAAATGTTTATGTGCACATGCTGATGATACATCGTTTAAATATGGCTAAAAAATGAGACCACCCAACCGAATTTGCTTCATGGTCTAGTGGTTAGGTTTAGGGTTAGGGTTGGGGTTGGCATTGTAGTAGTTCATTATTGGTGCCGAAGGTACCAAGTTTGATTCTTGGTGTATCGCTTAATTTTTTTTTCTAAGTGAGGAGAACCAAAATTCCTAAGTTCCACTCGTGTTTTCGGAAACCTATGACATACTTCTTTAATCCGTACCCGATGATAGTACCCAATGATCAAGTGAAATATAAGGAATACATGATCACAGTCTTAACCAATCAGGATTTAATGCTGCTAGTGCAACAGGAAACTTAATTGACATGACTTTTGAAGGGTTAATAAGAAGTCCCTCATTTTCCCTTTGTCCAATCTTTTATCCCACTACAGGCCTTAATTAATTACTATCTTTGGCCTAGCTACTGCAGATAAAACACTTGCTATAAATCCTCTATAGGAACAATAATATGGGAAATAGAGGACCCTATTTGCAGTCTACAGTTGTGTAATGTGTTCTTATTTGCAAGCCCTGTGATTTTATTTGGTCTTGGCCTATCAAAGTTTTCGGTTTCGTCTCGATTGAAAGTAAAACCTTACCAAGATACAAAAGTAGCATCTTGCTTAATTAAAGTCGTACATTTTTAGAACATAATAAACTCTAAAATATAAGATTTTTAATGGTAACCAGGAAGCGAAACCAAGAGACTTCCAGGTTCATGCAAGCATAAAAAGCTTTTTTTCCTAATTCTGGAGGACTCGATGGAGTTATTATTCATCATATTGTTAGTCATCTGCAAACAATAGAAGGTGACGCAACAGTACTTCACAATATTTCGTGACTAGCTACTACAAATTATGTTAGAAGTAAAAGAGTACATTAATTTCTTTTCGCAATACGAAAACACGATACGAATGACGAATGACAGCTGTCGCGCGATCGAGCAGCCATGGCACAAGCTAAAGTTTGAATTAATTTATAACTTTTAAACTTGAATGTAAAACTGAAGCTAATCTAGAAAACCTTTTCGAAGATCTATTTCGTTTTATTTAGACTAGTACATACCAGTACGACCTTGCAAGCCTTTGATCAAGAGTATCTGGGTTGCTTATGTAGTCTAATTCTTCAAAACCACTGTCGACGCTGTCAACGATCTTTTGATCCGCCTCATCTAAATCAGCTCTGCTCACAGCAATCCATGCCATGATTTCTATCTGATTACGGCCTAAAGAATGGATGCTTTAATGCCTTAGCTTAAACTAAGTCGTTGGTAGAACTATGCAGTTAAGGAAGATCAAACTTTGGACAAATTTTTTACGGAGACTTGCGAAAGCGTTATGACAACTCCGTATTACATTACTATACCATCGCCTGACGTGGAGGCAGTCACGTTTACGACGTCATCAGTAGCATTAGATCATGAGGAGCTATGAGATCATCTCTCTATCAGTATTATAGATGTATGCAGTGAGGCAATATATATACGATAGACGTATGTAGACTGTGTATCTTAATATTAAATGAGACAATATATATAGCCGATCGATTCATAAAAATATAATTGAGTATAACAGGTATCTACCGACTTACACATATAACGCATATGATAAATCTGTTAATACAAGACAATATAGCCTCCTTCGCAGCCTTTCTTAGGGAAACGTTGCGTGACGACCCTAAGAACGGCTGCAAAGGAGGCTAAAGACAATAGGGATGAAAGCAAAACAAAAAGAAAATGAAAAGAATGCGAATAAACAATTTGACGTTCTGGTCGTAGTTCATTTTATAATACTACAACCTTCTCGTACAAAGCGGAATTTATAGATACTCGCCGATGTTTTGGAAGCTCTCAAAAACTTTCGAAACATCGTACTCGAGATCGTGCGGTTGGCTAATATTTGCTTGTTGCCACATTCGAAGAGAAGGTTATAAGGCCGACGACCTCAATCTCAACCGCTAGAGGCCGACTAGGTCAATGTTTGCTCAGCATGCATGGCTTGCCGTTTTGTTACTCTACTACTCCTCCCCTTACATGTTTACATGACGTTTTTATTGACGAGACGGATAAGAGAATAGAGATTGCCATGAATCTTTAATGGTTTGCTATTTTGTACAGCTTAGCCTGCGTAGCTGCGCTTTAGAGGATTGGAGAAGGGGGCAGGAAGGAGGAGGAGGGAGCTCCCCCTCTCTCCCCTTCCCTCTCTCTCCAATCCCTTAGAGCGCCGCTACGCAGGCTTATGTACTGCTAGGCTGAGTACTACTTTTCTATACGTTGCTACTCAGTTTTTACGAGCTAGCTGCCTATACATTATAGTCCTGAGGAGGTGATTTGGAGTTACGTGATTAACAGCCAAAAAACTCTTTTACTCTATTCAGTCCTATCTTAGTTGAGAAAACAAATCCTTAATTTAAAACACAACTCTATAAATCAATTAACGCTATTAAAAACCTAATTATACAGCTTCTCATTAATCCCATATAGGTAACTGTCCAATTATTTTCTTAATTGGACAGGTCTTGTTGATATGGGGTTAATTAGGCAGCTATATATTTAATAGGTAATGGAATTTCATGCTCCCCAATCAAGAAATAATTAGACTCAAAAAATTCCTCTGACTGCCAAATAGGACTCGGCCTACGGCCTCATCCAATTTTGTCAGTCCTCGGAATTTTCCTCGTCCAATTATTTCTTAATTGGACAGCATGGAGTCCTATAACATATACTAATAGAATGTAGCGGCGTTTATGGCGGAAGTTTAATGTGATAAACATTTGTTTGAGGTGTGAAAAATAAGTCAAAATTCTCTATTTGCGCATGACCCACAATGCTTTGCACCTTGGAGGTAACCAATCAAAAAAGGCTATATCTCTAAGATCAAACTCCTGAAAAACCATACCCTATTCAGCGCAACACATTCGTATAGGCTATATATGGAATTACCCCCTTCCCCAGGCAGCCCAGAGGGATGGGGGCCGATAGTAAAGTAACTAGGACCAGAAGTTCATAACCAGTAATGGACTTCTGCTTGAACCTGTCAGGTCAATGCCATCCATGAACAATAGTCATCGAAACTAATGCAAGATCGAGGTCATTGCCTTGAATGCAAAGCCCAATAAAACCCCCGCCTAGCTCTCCCCTGGTTAAAAGCCCATCAAAAAAATCCTTATCCAGGGCTTATGAAGTCTTGTATATTGTAAAATCCCGACGACAAATGAGTACTGATAACATAAAGGGTCCCGCCGGACAGGTGTGTCGATCCCAAATTACAAGTACGAAAGAGGGGAGACGTGATTTAGAATAGCTAGAGAACTGAGGGATTCTGTTCAGGTTGTTTCAAATAGTTAGTTGTTGAATTGTTAATGAATATCAAAGGAGGACGTTCGTACACCATGTGACTACTAACATGGATATATTCGCAACATGTAAAACTTTAAAACGGTTACCTTATTTTCCAGCAAGTCCCTAGTAAACCTCTTCTTTTAGCGGCCGTCTTCGCCGAGTAACTCGGCAAGCTGCTCAAGTTTTCCACTTGCACATCGAAACTCATATGAAAGCCGACTTCAGTCTCTCCGCTTATCTAGGACTAATGTCACGGTGAACTTTTATAAGACTAAACCAAAAACTAAAAATTGATCTTGTGATCAATTCTGATTGAGAGCGTTAAATCACGAGAAAGGCTCTAGTCAGAAACAGATGAAACTATGACGCTGTTGAACTGGGAATATTTTAAAAAGAAAATACAAGCCTTTGAGTTTCGTTCCTAGGTATCATTTTCCTGACATGAATTAATTGGATGTTAGAATTTTGAAAAATTAAAATTAAAAATGAATTAAAATAAATAGCACTCAGTTCTAGATTGACGAGCCTTCAAGGCAGAAGTTGACAAGAAATTGCTGAGTTGCACTAGTGACGGGTAATTTCGTGCGGAATGTTCATCAGCTGAATCGCGAGATTTCAATAGACCCCTTGCACTAGGTCCCGAGAGGATTTGTTCTGGGGGACAAAACAATGGTTTATTTTTGCATAAGAAAAGAAGGCCTATTATTTTGTCCCCCAGAACGATTCCTATCGGGACGCAGTGCAAGGGATCTATAGAATTATTTCTGGCTGACAGCACAATGTGGTCAGTGTTTCAGCACCATGTAGAGCAGATGATGAGAATCAAAAACTTTTATCAGCTGAATGAAAGCCAGCGTATTTTTCTTATTCGTAGTTGCCATAAATAGAAGTCTAAATCAGACTTATTTTATTGTTGATGAAGTAATTAGTTAAAATGACTAACCTTTGTAAGCAATTATTCGAATCAATAATTTCTTACCAGGTGTACGTTATCTCAGATGGTTTCGAAATTGGTAGAAAATATCGTATCGTAACTCATTTCCTGCTTGATCTCGTATGATGCTGAAAACTAAAGAAAACCGAAACAGACTTACTGGAAACAAGTTTCGGTTTGGCTTGATCATGGAAGCATGTTGGCCCTGATTAAAACTACGACATATGGGTACTATGACTATGGGTACTAGTACTATGGTACTTCTTCCCTCAACCTTATTCCGTCTCCGATCTAGCTACTTCCTTTGAGTGGTGGCGTATGTTGATGACTACGTGACCACTGCCAAATAAAAAAGCAAATTGCATAACGAGGGACTTTTACTTTAACATTTGAAAAATACCACATTCCAAGGAGTATTGTCAACATTTGAGTGATATTTTGCTGCTATTTTATCAGTTGCTCATTCAATACGTGATTATTTTTCTCTTTGGCAACTTTCCCCAACAGTTATTTTCTCCTGTTTTAAAATTCCTAAAATGGATTTCGAATTCCATGTTTTTTTAGGATGCTCAGGAGTAGCACAAACCCAATATTCACATTTAAAAAAATAAAACTTTTCGTACAATAATTTCAAAAATTATTTGATTTTCTTTTAATCCTGATTCAATAGCTTTAGAATGTTTTTCACAGCAGTAAATAGGCAGTCCCATCACGAAAAATCCAAATGTCACACTGGCTAGTTGTCACTCAAATAGGTATGTACATAGTTTATATCCTGTTCTGTACTGGAAGTTTATTTCCATTTCAATATTCTGTAGTTATCAGGTACACTAGGGTCATCATTCTAAAACAAGACCAATTAAAACATTAGTTCATGACTCTCACACACATCTAAAGTGCCTGTCATTTAATATACAAAACATTGCTGGCACAGATAAAACAAATTTGAAATACCTCATTGTTTCCCCATTGCTGTTATAAAAATTATTGCAAGTTAGTTTTCACACATAACTCGGTGTTTGGAATTACAAGGAATGGAATGACAAATGACCATGAATGCTTCCTCATATGTCACAGCATTAGAATATGGAATTGAAAAACCTTTACAACTTCAAGAAGCCGGACTCAAACTTTGAAATTTTTTCAGGTTATTTAACATTTTACACCATGTACAATCAATACTGTGAATATTGTCAAAAGGGTGATAGGCACTTAAAGTCATATAAGTCCTTTTGCAATCAGACAATTCACTTCACAACCCATATAGTGCACACTTTGTGTATCAAGATGTAGAACATGGCTTCATGATTCAGTAAAGTTGAAGGGTCTTATTTGAAAAAATGATTCTTTTTAGCCTTGAGTGCTTTATAACTCCACACAGCACATCAAGCATTTTTTAATTTCTTCCATAAAAAAATGAACTACCATTAATTTAGTTAAAAATGATGCAACTCATAGTGTGTGTATGTGCTGTGTGCTCTCATAAAACATGCCCTCCCAACCAATCAGAATGCAAGAATCAGAACAACAGTTTAAATCAAATAGCTTACATCCAGGAATGTATTGGATTGTTTGCCAAAAGTTTTCCTCATACGATCCAAACCCATGGGCATTTTTCTATGCTTTTACATTTTAAATTTCAAGCACTTAGCACATAGAATTGTTGCACATTATAACTGCATGGTCACACTATTACCAGCAGATACAGGTCTATTTGTTTCCTGAAAAAGACCCCTTTCATCAATATTCCCAAATAGGCTCAATTCAGAGAAAACAATAAATTTCTTTTTAGATCAGAGTAAAATGCTATTCTTTGGTGCAAAAATTGAGCTGCATTGGAAAATGCAGCTGGTCTATACAACCAAAGCAGAGCACTGTCCTGCAAACTCCATTAGAATTATTAGATACAATTGACACAAAGACAGCATACAATAATTGATGAATTGCACTAATAGGTCACATGACTTCTACCTCTAAAATCAAGCAGCATCGTCAAAATGACAGCTGTGCCAAGTTTTGGTTCATAATGTCAAATATAGAAGAAAATAATATTTAACACCCGAAATTTTATAACAGGGTTCATACTAAGGTTCCACTTAGAATTCAAGAACTATTCAAGGACCCAAAAATGATTGATTAAGAAACATGTTCAGCTAACTAGCCCATGCATGGTTTTACACGTTCTGTTGGTTGCACATTGGCTGACTTTCCTTGTCGTTTCTAGAACCCCTAATTAAAGGGAAGTAATGTCTTAAGGTGGCTATTTTATTTTGTTTATATTGGATGACTATATCTATTTCAGAAACATGCAAGTAACAATCAAAGCAGAAATTCAAGGATTTTTGCTAGAATCATAAAATTCAAGAGTTTTTCAAGTGCGCTTGAAAACGTGAATTAAATTCAAGGAGTTTAATTAGTAGCATGAACCTTGTCATCAGGATCTGCATGGGAAAATTTAATTCAAGCTCTAGTGTGTTCCAGCCAGCACATTTTCCCATGCAAATCTTTATAAGAATTTCAGATTTTAAATAAATGTTATTTCTCCTGTCTCATATGTTATGATCTGAAACTTTCCCTTTCTACTAAAATCAAGGTGCTCTTTTCATTTCTTTCGTTCATTTGGATACAACTTCTTGTTTTAAGGGTATACTGTCACTTGAACTCTTAGTGCAAATGCCCTATTTAGTACCTTGGCATGTTTTGCAAATTTTTGTGAAGGAATGTGTCTGTAAGGAGCTACAGGTCTTCTCTGTTGAAAATAATGATTTAAAATATAAGTATTGAGCTGCCGTTGTACTTTTGTAGGCAGCTCTAAATGAAGTTGTGGATTTAACTTTAACCATATAACATGTATTATGCTTTATATAAGTTTACTAGTTTCAGCGGTCTCACAGTGATATATGAAAAATTATTAGCATATTATTATTGACTAGTATTTTTCACAGTTACTAAAAATAGATACCACGAAGCCTTGTGGGATAAAATGCAGACAAACATTGCATACAAAGACTTAAATATTACAGTTTTTCCATGAGATGGGAACACGAAGACTATGAAACATTTTTGCAGCATGTTAGCATATGCATGCTTAGCTTGGCTTGTCCGCATTTCAATCCCATGGTGCACAATTGTGACATTATCCGTTGAAAGCGCTCTCAGGGCTGGATGTTATCTTCTATTATCATATGACCCCTACGGCCCTGCTCGCGCGCTCTAATAAAACCATTGGAGAAAGTCACGTGATGGGTCATATGATAAAATGCTTATTGACTGAGTTAGGTTGGGCCGTACGACATGACCTCGAGCCAAATATTTTCCTGTCCGGCCCTTCCACTCAGTCAATGAGTACGTAGTATTTGAATGGCCTAGTTAGCTGTACTCCCCCCAACCTGCAGTTGCTCTCCTAGCCATTATTTTTCCATCCTTCCTTGTGCTGTGTGGTTGTTTGGTGAGCTCCGCTCAAATATGAGTACAGTGAGACCAATGAAAATAGAACACTATGTATTAATATGGGTAGTTTAATCTTTTACCTCTAACTGCAAGCCTTTATAAGCTATAGGAAGACTAACTGCAAACAAGGCAACAAAAGCAAAAGCGGTGTTTCTTCTCCAGTTTCTGGGGTTGCACCACCAACCACCGGACGGTGACCACACGTATTTTGGATATTCGAAATGTTTTCCGCCACCCTGAGATGAATGAGTCAATAAAGAACCCTTCAGTAACTTAATATTTACGGAAATAGTCTGATAAATAAAAGAAAACCACTAAAATATAACGAATAAACTCACCATTTTGGAAAATAGTAGGACGAGTGACAAGGATTGTGGGTAATTTATTATCGCTGTGCTACATGGGAACTCAACACAGGAAGACCAATAAAAATATAGACTTGCAAAAAATCCGTTAGTTTTTTTTAGGTGATGTAAGTGTTTCATTGTAAAAAAAAGTCCTGTATTTTTCCTTTTTCTTTTCTTTTTTTTTAATTCGTTTATTCGTTTATTTATTTGCAATATTTTTTAATATTAAAATATTTTCGGTCCTTACTTCACCCAGAGTGCTTTGAGGGATTAAATAATTCAAAATGGCGGACGAAGTGAGTCGTAAACGTGTTGCAGATAAAGAAGAGGAAGATGATGATCTTATTGGCCCTATGCCGGCTCAGGAGCCTAAACCAAAGAAAAAGAAAGGTATTTCCTGAAGGCTCCTTCGGATTTTAATTTTAAGAAACGAAAGTCAAGCTTTTAATAGTAGTATTGTTTGCTGCATTGAAAGGGTTGAAAGATATTGACAGACTGTTTTTAAAACTCGTTGCCTTCATTTGTTTCACAGTTCTGGAATTTGAACACGTTTACCTAAAAAATCTCCCAAGTGCTGAGGCATATGAGAAAAGCTACATGCACAGAGATGTTATCACCCACATAGTAACCACCAGGTAAAGTTTTGCGAATTATTGTGGATTAAAAATTCTGACAGCTTTTTTGTTTGATGCCACTGCATGTTCATTATTAGACTACAAACACTATATCATATGCATGAAGCATATGAAAACATGCAAACCATATATTTATGGAATAGTGCTAACTAATTTGTACAAAATAGCACCAAAGAAACAATTGAAAAAGAAAGAAATTTATGTGTTTAGTGCTATTTAGTTTTTGTGCTATTCCATGGATACAGTGTAAATGGTTCGCACTCTACTATATAACTAGTAAAGGATTGGACATTGATTAGCGTGCATCCATTGAGCTTTGGTTGCACCTGGGAGGCTGCTTATCATGAAGGAAGCGAAAGAGTCTAAGGCTAGAAAAAAATTTGGCCTGCCACTGATTTTTATTATTGACCGGTGAAACAAATTTGGACCTGTTATTTATTTTATGGCATACCACATAGATCTTTTCTGAGATAGTGAACATGGTGCATTGTGGTCTAGTTTCAGTACAAACATCTTGGGGTCATCATTCCTTATATGGTGTTGTTTGTAACGAAGCTAGACCACAATGCATCCTGTTTATGAACTCAGAAAAGGCCTATGAAATGGACAAGACCACCACCACCACCACCATCATCTTTATCTTTCATTATTATTCATTATCATTATTCATTACATAGTACTGACTTCGTAATAACTGCAAGCTGTGATGGTCATATCAAGTTTTGGAAGAAACAAGAGGAAGGCATTGAGTTCGTTAAGCATTTTAAAACCCATCTTGGTAAGTGATGATGACATGAGTTTTAACCTTGAAGGAAACAAATTAATATAATATGTTAACTAACAACTAGTATTGCTAATGATCAATGAGCATGCTTCAGAAATTATCATTGCTTCCCTAATGAAGTCAAATTTAAATTGCATTGCAACTTACAGGTCATGTCTCATGTAAACAGGTCTACAAACAAAGCAGAATTCTGTCCTGTCCATGCATTAAGATAGCATCAAGCAGTTTTCATTTGACTGTGAAAAGCTCAGTGTCATAAGAGTGCCATGCCATGGCCGCGATTGGCTGATTTTTTCTTGCACAATACTGTGATTGGCCTGACAAAGCTGTGACCTTGGTCATGCTGTGTCCACCCCATATTTGTCCTGTGTTCTGGGTATTTGATTGGATCATAGAGAGTAAATTTTTTGGCATTGTGATTGGTTTGATGTATGCCTTGCCATGTCATGGCTATATTCATGCCGTGAGCTTTTTTACAGTCATAAGAAAACTGCTTCACTGTACAATGATAGCTGAATAGTACAGTACACTATACAGTAGCTGTGAGGATTAAATCTTAGGGCTGATATGCGTAGAATTGCTATCTAAAAATACATTGAGTAATTTATTTTCGGTTTAAAAAAATTTCCATAGGTGTTATACACTGTATTTCTGTGAGTCTTGATGGACAGTTATTATGCTCTACTGCTGATGACAAATCAATGAAAGTGTTTGATGTGGTTAATTTTGGTAAGTATGTAACTGGGTGAATGAATGACATAGATGATAAGTTTAGCCCCACCTGGCTGGCTCAGCTGGTTGAGCAACTACTGTAGGTTGTGGGTTAAAACCCCAGCTTGACTGACATTCAGGGTTTTGAAAATGATTAAGGAGAAGCTAGGTGATACTTTGATGATCAGATAATGAAGTCATATTTTACATTATTTAACAGATATGATAAACATGTTAAAGTTGAGCTACATTCCAGGGAAGTGTGAATGGGTTTTCCCAAGAGGAGCTGCTATTGCAGCTATAGCATGGTAAGGACTGGTTGTATGAGTAGAAAAGATTAATTTAGAACCTTATTGGAGTATTAATTTCCTCTCCCTTCATTTTACCATTAACTGTCTTTTTTATATGCACTGAATAAAGACAAAATTCACAACAGAAAAATTAGCAATGCATGGTTCCACTTTCAGTAGATACTGTACCGTCGCTGTGTCCCACAAGCTCAAATAATTATTGGCTAGAATATCTCAGAATCTAAAACTTAGATCATGGAAAATTGATTACACATTCAACGTCCAAGATCCTCCAAGCTTCTGAATGTTAATTGCCCCCAAGTGAAAACAGTAACCTATTGTCAGAGGGGGAACCATGAATAGGCAGACCACCATCAATCAAAAAATACAAGTAGTGTAATTATTACAGTACATACGTATACTGTATACTCTTCCATTTTGTTGATGGATGGTAGATTGTTGCGACATCACTTTTGCTTACACGTAAGTCAATCAACACATAGCAATGAAAACAGTTAGTAGGGTATGGTAAGAGCTATTACCATGTTTCAAGGTTTACATAAATTCCAAGTCTTTTAGCATCTGCCAAGCAAATTATACCCAATTTAAATATCCAATGTGTAAGAGAAGCTAAAGTCTTTGTTAACTGTTCTAGCTTATAATCATTATTACAGTATTTAGTTAACTGTTATCCTTGTTCACAGTGCAGAGGAACAGAGTGGTGTTATACATATCTATGATGGACGAGGTACAAGTGAACCACTACAAACACTCAAGCTTCATTCAACAAGTGTATCTGTGATCAGGGTCAGTGATTATGTTCAATATACTTATTAATGACAGTTGGGCATGCTAACTGCAACCACTTGAACAAAATTTAAAATAAACACTTTAGCCAATCAGAAGATTGAAGGAAGGAAGAATGTTGGTATGATAATTTAACAAATATTGGCTTGTTCTTTTGCAGTATAATCCAGTATTTGACATAGCTATATCAGCAGATAAAGCAGGCATTCTGGAGTACTGGACTGGTCTCAAGAAAGACTGTAAATTTCCTGACAATTTGAATTTTAAGTTCAAAACAGACACAGACCTTTTTGAGTTTGTAATGGTAAGTTAAAGGTAACTGCCAAATGTTTTATCAATAATGATGAGCACTGGAAGTTAAAGGTTCAAGCTTTATAGCCAGAAAGAACACTTATAATATACACCTACTTGCAAGAAGATCGCCATACAAGAATAGAACATTAGTAATTTAGTAAGAAAGGAATATATTAAAAGACAAAAGAAAAAGTTCAGCTTCAGTGATCTTCTTTTGTTTTTTAATATAATTTCTATCCCACTAAATCACTAATGTTCTTCTTTTGTACGACAACATTTAATTCTTGCAAGTAGGTGTACCTGTGGGTAGAAGTTTAAAGATGCAATATGTAAATGCTTAGACCTAATATGCTGTGGCTTGGATGACAATCATTAGTTTGTAAAGTATGGTTCACACTCATTTAGCTCAACATCAAGCATAAGTTAGTGGGATTGCCATCGATAGCTTTTTCATTTGTAACATAATTATAATTTATTAATAATATCATTGTGCTACGTTTTATCTGTTTTAGTGTAAAACATATCCAGTGTCTTTGTCCTTCTCGCCAAATGGTAAACTGTTTGCCACCACAGCTTCTGATAGAAAGGTAAACATTTCTTAGTTGTGGGCCATGCATCAAGATGCATTTATCATGATCAATTTGAATGTAGTTTTGTCAGCTAAGCATTAATCCAATAGCAGCTCACTAACATGTAATGTCAAAACTAAATGTGGTATAACTTAATGTCTTTTTTTAGAATACACAGGATTCGTGCTACAGTACTCCTTAAACTCCTTGAAAACTCCTTGAATTTAATTCACGTTTTCAATGGCACTTGAAAAGCTCTTGAATTTTATGATTTTAGCGAAACTCCTTGAAAACTCCTTGAATTTTTGCTTTGATCATTACTTGCATGGTTCTGAAATAGATCTAGTCAGAAAGATAGGAAAATCTGCAGTCAGCCATGTGCAACCACCGTGTAAAACCTTGGCATATTTAGCTAGACATACTCCTTGAAAATTCATTTTTGGGTCCTTGTATACTCCATGAATAGTCCTTGAATTTTAAGTGGTTACCTCGGCATGAACCCAGAATTCATGTATTTTGTTAAATCCCTCATATAGCTAGGGTCTCTGTCTTGTTATAGAGTTTATATCCAGTTTGATAGCACTAGATTTCACCCTCTGAAAAACCTAACATACTAACATGGATTTAATTTTCAAGTTTGCCATGCCACAGCTTGTCTTGGAAACAATTTTATACAATTATAAATACAGTTAATAATTACAAAATAATTTAAAAATAAAAAATGCTCTTGAGGAAAATAAATGCTAAGAAATTTGTGAAGTCAACACCCTGGGCTGATCAAAGCTAGGACACTGCTACATGTACATGTAACTCACTAACCAAATAATATTGGAATTAAGTGTGTTAGGTTTCTTTGGAGGGAGATCAACTAGATAATCCAGATTCAAAAGCTCTAGAATCAAGGGAGAGACCAACATGCTAGAACACTCCTGAGATCATACAGACAAATGATGAATGACTCACTCAACATGTGTAGTCCAAATTTTAAACAGAAATCAATTTACTTATTGAAGTTTTAATAATGTAATAATAATGTTTCTGATCATGAAAAACTATCATTCTGTAGATAAGAGTATTCAGGTTTTTGACTGGCAAGAAAAGCCTGGTCTTTGATGAGTCATTAAAAGTATTTACAGAAATGCAACAGGTAAGTGTTAAATGAGCTAGAACCAATTATACATTGTATATATATGACCTGACAGCCTGAATATTTGAAAGTTGACCTGCACTGGGTACATTGTAGCTGAGGTTCATATACTTGAAAGGCCTTTCAACCCTTTTACTTCTCTGGAATTTCTCCAGCATAGAGAAATAACATCTCTAAAAATAGCTTATCCTCCCACTTATTCTGAAACTTGGTCAATAAGCTTATTTTATTTAATTACTCTTCATGTAATGGGTAAAGCTTGATAAGGCTATTTTTCCTGGATCCACAACCAAATTGTTGTTTATTCTCTTACACAGTCTCTGTTGCTTGATCAGTGATATGGAAAAGGTTAATATCCTAAATGCATGACTGTACACATCAAATACATATATTATATTATTTTTATTTTTTAGCAAAAGCAACAATTACCTGACATGGAGTTTGGAAGAAGAGTTGCCATTGAAAGAGACCTTGAAAAATCTGATGCATTAAAATACTCCAATGTTGGTAAGCACTAGCTGCTGCTGAATGAACTATGAATGAAGAATTGTCAGAAATGATATTTTTTAATCTGTAGCTTGTCATGCAAATTAAAGAAGTCTGAACATTCCCCCATTATTAATCAGCTTTTAGGTACCCTTCCTTCATCAATCGCTTTCTATACACTGATTCATTATTTTGCAAGTTATTTCCAAATTATTGTTCTAATTTTTACTTTGCAATCTAGAATTGATTCTTTAATCTGTATCTTTTTTTACAAAATGATTGAATTTTTCTAGTAATAATAATGATGATAATTATTGAGAATACCTACGTCACCTGTAATGGTGGTAACAATTATAGAAGGGTCCTCACAAAAATATATAAAAATAAGAACACATATATGAACTATGAATATTGAATAATATATGAAATATATATTAAAAATAGAAATGCTAAAATGTATATGCATAGGTGTATAAAAATATCTGTGTATACCAGGTGATCTCGCGCACACACTTCTGGTTACTATTAACCAATCAGAAGCATTTTTGTTGTATTGCTAAAAGTTCCATATATCATGAATTTCAAAATGGAGTCGTATTCCAAGTAATAACCTTTTTAAAATATGTCCTAAAATATAACTTGATATTGAAAAATTCTAAATTACATGTACCAGAAAAGCTTCCTCTTGTCCTATCAGCAATTAAAATTAATAAAAACAAAGCATACGTGCAACAGGAGATATTATGGAATAGGAGACTGGGTATTAAGAACTGTTGGATTTGACAAATAATCCTTTGCACCCTTCTAGGTGAGATCACCTGGTTAGTAGAAATAAGAAAAGAATATAAAAAATAATATAATATATAATACAAATCATATATTCAAATCTCTCCTAATTTAAAAATGATTAGTATCTATTTTTCCTGTATTTCTTCCTGTTGTGCTTTAATTTTACCATCCCACCCCAGTTTACTCTCTTTACCTCTGATCATATTTCTTACAGTCATACTCATAATTGCATTTCCCTTTTAGTTTGTAGTAAAAAAAATGATTTTTCTAATTTTTCAGTATTTGATGAGAGTGGTTATTTTTTACTCTACGGTACGATGCTTGGCATAAAAGGTAATTATCTATGACTAGGTCATACAGTCAATGTCACTAAGGTTGTCCACCGAAAAATGACATTTACATATTTACACATTTACATGTTTCCTCGAACGTTCTGGCATAAAACAAATGCTGAAATACCATTCTCCATCTTAAATCCTCACTAAATGGTCAGGGCATTCTGGATTTTCGATTAACGAGTTGAATTTTACATTTCAAGTTCAGGCTGACGCACATGAGGCAAAGAATACATAATGAAACACGTGATATTTCTTTTAGTCTAAATGTCTAAATGAGTAAACGTGTAAATGTGAAAATGTCTGTTTTTGGTGGACAACCTTAATGACATTGACTGTTTGTTTCCATAATAACCCTTAAAAATAGTCAGCCAGCCAATCAGAATGCAGGAATGCCACTCTTGATTCCCATCATGCTCAGAAATATTCAGTATGGTGGGTTATGTTTGTCATGATTCAGCATTTATTTTAGAATTTTTATTCTTTTAATATCATCAATTCTGATTTTATTTCATATTTCTACGGCATACAATTAAACTATTTTTTAACTTATAAAAGCCTTTTGAAGATATATAATAGAGTATTGAAAGTTAGCATTGAATTGTAATTTTGAAATATTCAAAAATTTTGATTCCTAATAGTTAAAGTAAAAAAAAAGCATAAGTGGAAATAATCATTCTTGGCTATCAATTGAAAAAAAAGACGTAAGTTGTAATAATATGTTCGTTTGTTGTTTTAGTTGTGAATCTTCATACCAACAGATGTGTCAGGGTGATAGGAAAGGTAAAGTATTTATATCAACACTAAAACTGTTCCAAGTAGGGAACCATTCGGCTTTCAACACAGGGAACCCGATTGAGATCAATGATCAATGAAAATAATATCATGGATAAAAACTTGACTTTGTACTTCATGGCCCAGATGGTGTAAGGCATAATATGAGGCAACAGGGAAAAGAAACGAAAATATATAATTTATTATTGGTGGGGTTTACAAGTATGACAGATGTTCACCTTTTACCACTGTGAGTTGTACATGGATTGAGTCCTTGTTAAGGTTACTGTGGGCACTACCTGTGAAATAGAAGATATTACATGGGCGTGCGGAGATACGAATTTTATCTTCGAGTGTTGAAAAGATCTCTCACGAGTGAGCGTAGTGAACGAGTGAGAGATTTTCAACATGAGAAGATACAGTAAAATTCCTATCTCCGCACGCCCATATAATATTCTGTTTATTATATTTATATCATTATCAATGAAGTATGTTTTGGCTTTTTCAAGCAATTCTTTCCGTGTATTTTTGAATAGCCATCGCAATGGTGTTATTTTCACACTGTGAAAATAACATGTTATTTTCATGTGTGAAGATATCAATATTTCGAAATAGAGAAAAATAGATATTTCATTGATAATTATATAATAAAAATAGATATTTCATTGGTAATTATATAATAAAAATAAATATTTCATTGGTAATTATATAATAAAAATAAATATTTCATTGGTAATTATATAATAATAGAGTTTATTTATTGAGGGGAGGGGGGGGGGGGGTGTCCTCTCTGAGTTGAGAGTTGTGTGATAAGAATGCCGTACATAGTGGATACTGACAACACAAGTCTCTCTGTTCTTTTTTTATTCCAGCTAGAGAATGTTCGTGTTTTACAGCTAGCACTTTATCAAGGTCGACCTTCAAAAAAAGCTGGTTTAACTTTGGTGAGTCCACTGAATTATGCCAGAAGTCGTAGTTTAATGATCACAACAATCTTTTAGTCCAACAAAGGCGTAACGTACAAAACGTATGTAGAGTTACAAACTCTTCTTACACTGTTGATTAAACATTATTTCAATCCAAGACCTGACAATAAGGTAGTATTTCCAATCAAGCCAATTCCACTCAATCGATTACTGAATAAGCTTGGGTTTGCTATGTTTCGGGTTGCTATGTTGCAATATTCTAAAACACATTGAGCTAATGTTTATTCTTCATATTGACTCTTGTTCGTACAGGAGATCCAGGCCGCTGATAATCCTTCATTGTCCAAAGAAGCAACAGACCCTACTTTATTCTGTACTGGCTTCAAAAAAAACAGATTTTATATTTTCTCTTCCAGGGGACCAGAATTAAGGTACCCATTAATAATATATTGCCAAGGTTATGAACGCAAAGTTGTGCAATGCAACTTCCTTCCTTCCCTCCATTCCTCTGTCCCTACATCCCTCCGTCCCTCCCTCCCTCTGTCCCTCCCTCCCTCTGTCTCTCCCTCCCTCCCTAAATCCCTTCCTCAATTTCATCTGTTTGTTTATTAATACTTCACTACTAACAATTGGTTCTTAATATGTTTGTCAGTGAAGAGAATGATCGTGATGTATTTAATGAAAAACCATCAAGAGAAGAAATCATGGCCACAACTCAGGTACACTGTAGAATGACGATTTCACTTGTAAAGTTGCGTCTCGCTCACAGATTTTTCTTGCAAAACTTTTCCTATTATTTTTACGATATTTTCGAGATTTATTTTAGAAGCTTGGAATTCGAGGGTTGATGGGATTCATATTTGAACAGATCATTTATATTTCCCACTTAATTTCTTCAATGGAAAAGCAAACCCTAATGGTTTTAGCTGCAGTTGGTTGTATGTCGCTGCTTATAGTTAGTAGAAACATGCTCAAGTAAAATACACAGAAAGTTCATATTTCCACACACAGAAAGGCTTTGATTAGACAGGGCAGGAATGTTTTCCTTCTTTTTCAATCAGGGTAGATTAAACATTTAGTGGAAAGTAATAAAACAAATGGGAATTAAGAATAATTTCATGGACAAGTGGCTTTTCCACTGGAAGACAAATCTTTTGTCTACATAGCATATTTTTTTTCCTTTCTGATTCAGGGATCAGGAGCGCCTGCTAAACTACCCACCCAAGCTACTATACATACTACCATGGGAGATATGGCCATACAGTTATTCGCCAAAGAGTAAGTTTTATCAATCTGACAAAGTCATGGCTATACATAATGGCTGTGGCTTGTCTCTCTGTGTGCTGTAAGCCGCAGCATGGACTAAAACGCTATAAAGTGATCGTATTTTTAGTTGTCATTTTTTGTCTAAGAAACTACAAAACATGAGTTTGTGTTATAATATCGTTCTTATCCACTGTGGTTTTTCTATCCAAGGTGCCCGAAAACAGTTGAAAACTTTACAACACACTGCAAGAATGGTTACTATAACAACCACATATTCCACCGCGTTATAAAACAGTTTATGATCCAGACAGGCGACCCTCAAGGTAACGTAACCTGATTATTTCTTTGTTTTCTAGTTGTGATTTGTAAAGCGCTATAGTAAGCAATGGAGAGATGAAGCGAATGCGAACAGAAAAGAACGTGTTGGTGCTTTTGTCTTGAGGCCGCTTCGTCTTGCAATCTATTCGTAAATTGCTAAAGACGGTTTTACACGTTTAAGTTCACTTGTCTTGAACTTTTTTTTTCAAAGCAAAAATAGAGTATAATTTAAGATAGCTTTAGAACTGCTTCGTGTCCTGTGACTGTCTGGACAACTGGCTGTTGGCGACAGTGTACTTCTTCGACCATGGCTGCGTAAAGTTGTGTTGCTCTTTCTGAAAAACGAAAAATTCGATAGATTACTTACTTAGCACTCGTGCCGGACGACAACCCCAACAATTTTTTTTTTCTTATGATACCTCTTAAAATCCCTATTCTCTGTTGCGAAGGTTAGCCACTCTCTAGAAAGTGTATAAAAACAGTCAGGGCACGACTATCACACAAGTCGAAGTGAAAAACCCGAAGAAAACCCCTCGAATCAAGGGAGAGATCTAACAAACTCTACTCACATGTCGATACCGAGTTCATGACTCGAACCCAAGAGCCCTGAGGTGAGAGCACTACCGTTATGACCTTTGACCCCAAGCCCCTTCCCGCCAAATAATGACTTTAGCTTACCTTCCGCTTCAAGTTCCTTTTCAAGATGCTTTTTTTCAGCCAACAAACACATTTTTCGTTTTCTGAAATCCTCGATCATATCCTGAGGTCGCTTCGCAATTTCCTTGGGTGATATCTTGATGGTTGCCCAATAACTAGACTTAAGTATTTTTCTCTTTTCAACACCGTTTGTGTTGCGGATTTTTTTCAAGAAAAAGTAATTTCGTGAATTGAGAACATTCCCTACTCTGGCGCTAGAAGAAGCTTCTAACTCGTAACCCAGGAGTGCAAGATTCTCCTGTAAAACATCGAACAAGCGAGGCCGGTTAAGAGTCCTCCACCTCCAAAGAGCTTCGCCTTTTAACTGAAGTATAAACATCGGGTTTGCGTCCTTCATAGATGGTGTTGACATTTGAAGAAATGCTGGATTAACGAGGGACTCATCAGTGAGCTCTGAGGAGAGCTTCCCGTCAATTCTCTGCTTTTTGGTCGAAGAACTCATCGTTTGCCTTTGAGATTGCAGTTCACTCGTCGTGTCAGAAAATCGTGTACAAATGACTGGAATGATATTAGAACGCGGGTTTTATATTCATCCAGGGTTTGAATAATAATCAGTTATCACCCTCGGCCTGCTCATTGGTATGCATCCATAAAACAATACCAGCGCAAATGATTTCGTTCGTGGGATGGAGGAGATTGACGTTTGACGGCAAATTTTAAAGCGCGTCGAGAAAAGGAAAAAAAGCGGTTAACATTCTTCAATGCAGCTGTCTGTGGTCGATGACTGTCGTTTGATGGTTTTTCTTTTACGATTTCTTAAAAGAAGAAAATCCACAATATTAATGCGTCTAACTCAAATGAAAATTTTTTCTCATTTTCTCAAGTCTAGTTTTAATGTTTCACACCGTTTTGCGTCCCTTTTAATCAATCGGCGTCTTTATCCAATCCCTTTTGTTCGCTATATCCCCTTTAAAATATATATAAACCTTTCCTTGCCTATCATTTCTTCTCCTTTACTACAGGCTATATCGGATACCTTAGTTAAGTTGGCATTTAAGTTCGTTATCATTCCTTTATGCAACCGCTATCAGTGCAGCTTTCTATGTAAATGTCCGTAGATTCGGCTGGATAGAAGGCTATTTAACCATTTTACCACAGTTGTGAATTTTCTCGCTTTTTGATTGGTCTAGAGCCGTTGGAAAATTCCCCCTTGTTTTTGTAGTAAAATTGTTAATTTTCTTACCCTGCTACGAGAGGGTGTTTTTTCTTCATTTCCGTAAGTCTGAACGGCAGGCTGGAGGGAGGAGACAGGAGACAGGCCCCGACCTACACCCAAGACGGACGGCAGAAAAAAACTTTTGCTAGACAGCAGTAATTACTGTAGCCTGCACTGCATCCGGAATTTTCTGTCGTAAATTTTCGAGTAAACGTTCGGAGGCACGCAGGCTATAATTACTGATGACAGTGTTTTTCCGTATTCCCTGCTAGGCGATGGCACAGGAGGAGAGTCCATATGGGGAAGAGAATTTGAAGATGAATTTCATCGTAATCTAAGACATGATAGACCCTACACAGTCAGCATGGCTAACGCAGGCCCCAATACTAACGGCTCACAGTTCTTTATTACTGTGGTGCCTACGGTAAGAACTACATTCACTTCAACTCGATTGCAAAATCATTGTGGGCTTTAATTAAGTTTCTGTGGGTTATAATTTTGTTACGATCCTACTTCAGTAACATCGCGCGTCATAGTGTTTCTGGTGCTTGCGTTTGTAATACGGATTTGTGGGGGAAACATACCGTAAAATTCCGCCGAGGTAGTATAGAAGCCATGGCCTTATACTTATTCGTAAAGGTTTTTTTTTCCATGGGCTTATAATAGGGGGGCTTATAACCGGGAGGAAAAGAGTTTGGGATAAAAAAGGAGACGCTTACTTTTTTCTCTTACGTTCCCAGTCAATCCTTATGCTTCATCAACGAAATAAACACGAGATTCCAAAGGAGGGCCTATAACCGTGGGGAAGGGGGAGGGGGGCTTATAACTGAAAGGATATTTGCATTAGCGGACTACGTGGGCTCATGACCGGGAGGCGCGGGGGGCTTAAAACTGATATAAAGATATTTGCATGGAGGGAGGGGGGGGGGGGGGGTGACAGTGTTGACAGTGCGCGACCAGTGCACGACTTTGCTATCCACATTACCTTAACTTTGGAAATACATTCAACAATAGGTGGATATTGTATTACTAATGGATTTTTTTATTTGAACAGCCGTGGTTGGACAATAAACACACTGTGTTTGGCCGTGTTATTAAAGGAATGGACACAGCACAACAGATAGGCATGGTCAAGACCCATCCGAAAACCGATAAACCATACGAAGATATCAAGATTATCAATGTTACTTTAAAAGACTAACATCGACAAACGAGATACCATTTCCAGGAACTGCTCTTAATCACACTGTTTGCCATGGAAATATATAAAGAATTTTAAATACCAGTGCAGAGTTATAAGACATTCATTCTTTGGGAATCCTTAATTCTTGGTTTGCAATCAATCCCAAGAGAGCACAATAACAAAAGGGATGTCCGCCATGTTGGAAGATATAACAAAAGAATTCATTGAAAAATCTTGTCAAATTCTTCCAACATGGCGGCTATGACGTCTATTGCAAACGAAGAATAGAGTGATAGCACATTTGAGTCGTGCAATACAATTACACGTTATCATCTAATACGCAACAGTAGACACTCGGGATGCGTTTACACGGTATCGGACGAATTTTTAACCGGTCAAAAATTTGACCTGTACATAACGTTTACACGTCTCCTTCATTGTATAAAAAATACATTTCCACGGAGCCGGATTCAAATTGGCACGGTTAGGTCTACGAATTTTTAGTTCGGATAGCTCAGTCCCGGGTGAATGGAACCCCTAATAGACTATAAACGTATAGTGTGTGCAACCATGTGACTCAAAATCCCTTGAGATATAAATAACAATGAAACAGCCGCCAACTTGGTTGATCTAACAAGAGAATCTAATGAAGAATGCTTTGTTATCGTCAACCGAGATGGCGGCAATGACACCTGCACCTGCTCTATAGCAGGGCTGTCAACCCCCGAGATATTCAAATCTGGAGAATTGATAGGGAAGGGACACACGTCACATCGCGTCAAAAAGCGCGCGAAGACATCTTTCGCTTTGTAACATTTGATGTGATTGGTTTATTTCTGACTAATCAGATTATCGCTTATATTACAATGGCCTGCTTGCAAGAAAAGTTTATGAGGAACGTTTTGATTTTGTTAGCGATTTAAAATAACACAAACAACACAAAATAATCGGAATTTTATGGTTGTGAAAGTCGAGTCTCACAAGAAATGGTCAGCTTCGGCGATTATCCGGGAGATTTGAGACTCTAATCTGGAGACCGGGAGATACGGTCCAAAATCTGGAGACTCCCGGTTTATCCGGGAGAGTTGACAGCCCTGCTATAGCTAGTACAACTTTTTGAACGGTTACCGTATTATCGGTTAATGTATTCAGTAAATCTCTAAATCTTTATAAATACATCATTTTACAATAACTTACAAATTTTTCGCGCGCAGAGTGTTCCCTTTAAATCATCAATAAGAGGACAGACAGATAAAGCTGACGTCAACGAGCGCGCGCTCTTTCCGTTGGTTGTTTTGATCGCTAAAAATAAGTTTTTATAGTTTTTGTTATTGTAAAAAACAAATTGACATCAGATTTTTATGTGTCTGTCCTCTTATGGACAATACGTTTCGCCATCGCATTGTCAAAGTAGTATGCTACTATGTATACTACTTTGACAATGTGATGACGCAATTTATTGTCAATAAGAGGACAAACACAAAAATCTGATGTCAATTTGTTATTCCGACTGCACGCTACGTAGGCTATCCCGTCATCAACATCCTCGTCAACCATTTTGTGTACTTCTTTACTTAATAACTTATTAAACAAACAGTGAAAAATATATATTGTTTTTTATGTTTTATATTATAATTCGAAAAATTCAGATATACAAGTATAATACAGTCAACTGCCTAACAGTCTAAGACCCGCAAATGCTAATAATTACAAGACTTAAAATTGTTAATTCTTTCATTCTTTTTTCCTTTTTGAAAGAGTTTTTTTAATAAATAACTATAGAATTTACTAGTCAATGGTTGAAAATAACATTCCAATACGTTTGAAACATCTTTGTGTCTGTGTTATACATCGCACAGAACAGCAGTTCAAGGGAGGGACTTTGGCGATTAATCAAATCCATCATCCACTTGTTCTTCTTCGTTTTGCTTGGTTGGTGGGGATGACTGATTGATGAACGTTAACAGCTTACGAAGGAAAGACACCTACAAGATAAATTATATCATAAGCAAGGTAATTTGCCTGAGAATGTTCTCAAAACAAGTGTGTATGTGTGTGGGGTCGCCGGGTAGGGGAGGGGAGGGGAGGGAGAGGGGTAGGAAAGAAACCATGCACCACTGCCATCATTGAGTATGAGAACATAGAGATTCATGGGTGGAGTAGCTGTAGTGCATGCGGGTTCTATCCTTGTAGTCGGCATCACATCCCTTGTTTCACGGATTCTTCAGTTTCCCTACCCTCCTACCACAAAAGCTAACATGCTCAATTTCAATCGTGATCTTTGAGTTAGCTGTGCCTTGACGTTCACCATAGTATTGATGAAAAGTTTTTTAAAGGCTATCAAGGCTATCTACATGAGCTACCCCTTTTCAGGGTTTATTAATCTGTCTTACTTATTGTCCTCTTCCTCTTACATATTTAAAACACCATTACTGATCCTAAAGACATTGGTGAACATTTTAATAACTTCTTCTCCTCAGTTGTTGATCAATATATCTTAAATCAACAGCCTGCAACCAACTTTGATAAACTGAAAGTCATGGTAAACTCAAGGATTAAGGATGATCTGAAATTTAATATTCCTCCAATAACCACAGAATTTGTACACAAGTTTCTGTCTACCATGGACATTAATAAAGCCACAGGACTTGATAGTTTGAGTTCTAAAATCCTCAAATTATCTGCGAATGAAATTACGGTATCCTTAACAAGCATTTTTAATAAGAGTTTAACAAGTGGCAAGTTTCCTACTGTCTGGAAAACCTCCAAGGTCACCCCAGTATTTAAATCTGGCAATCATTGTGATGTTAACAACTACAGGCCAATAGCTATATTGTGTGCAGTAAGCAAGATCCTTGAGCGTTATATTCACAACTGCTTCTACGATTTTCTTATTGGACATAAATTGTTGCATACTTCCCAATCAGGTTTTCGAAGCAATCACTCTTGTGAAACAGCTTTATTAAAGCTTATTGACAGCTGGGCATCAAATATGGAAAAAGGTCTTCTAACTGGAACAGTGTTTGTGGATTTCCGCAAAGCTTTCGACATGGTGGACACAGATATACTTCTTCAGAAACTTGCAATCTATCGTTGTGATAATTTAGTGCTATCCTGGTTCAAGTCATATTTACAAGGCAGACAGCAGTGTGTTCGGATTCAAGGAATCCTGTCATCTACGAAACCAGTCCATTATGGGGTACCTCAGGGAAGCATACTTGGGCCGCTGCTGTTTATTGTATTTATAAATGACCTTCCCCTATACACTAGTTCCAATATCGATATGTTTGCAGACGACTCTACATCTCATTCCAGTGCAAAGACAGTTGAGGAACTCAATGACATTCTAACCGATGATATGTCTAATGTTCACACATGGTGCAATGAAAATAACATGGTTGTTAATCTTGACAAAACAAAGGCAATGTTGATATCAACTTATCAGAAAGCAGCAAGATTAAAGAGTGACCTTGAAGTTTACTACAATGGCGCTAAGTTGAAAACAACTAAAACTGAAAAACTGTTAGGAGTAATAATTGACAAACACCTCTTATGGAAGTGTCATATTGACAAAGTAGCCAAGACCTTAAGTAAAGGAATCTATCTGTTAAGAAGGATTAAGAAGTTCTTACCTTTAGACTGTAGATTGACTTATTATAAGTATTTTCTACAGCCACATATTGATTATTGTTGCACTATTTGGGGTCATTCAAGTCATGCTAAACGTATCCTTAAGTTACAGAATATGGCATTAAGAATAATTTTTGATAAGCCTAAACTGACTTCGGCTGGTCCACTGTTTAACATATCAGGAATTCTTACTATTCATCAAAGAGTAACATTCAGACTGCGTACTTTAGTATACAAGGCCCTTCATAACATGGCCCCCCAGTATATTAGTAATATGTTTAAGCTGAAATCTTCAGTTTGTAATAGGATAACTAGAAGCATTGCAAATAATGATTTATGGCTACCTAAAGTTAAGTTATGCATCAGTAGAAATTGTCTGCCCTATAGTGGGGCAAAGGCTTATAATAATTTACCTACTGCTTTAAGAAATATTGAGCAATTTAAGAGTTTTAGAACGGAACTCTACAAATATATGTTAAATAAATCATAATTATAAATAGTATCTTTTCTCAATAGTTTAGTGTATATTTAAATTTTGTAGTTTAGATATTTATATTAGCTTCACATATTTTTGTATTTTTATATTTCTTGATGACCCAATGTAAGATTAGCTTTGCTAAATTGGTTTTTTATCATCGTTAAATAAAGTTTATTATTATATTATTATTATTATTATTATTATTATATTTGTAGGTTGTTTCAATCGAGTCACGCTATATAATGTGAACATCATGTTATGGTCAAACACGAAAAGAGTCCACTTAATTATTGTTAGTCTAGGTGCGGTAGCAGGTCTTTTTCCATTACCTCGCTATCTGTGCCCTGAGATGTACCCAAGAGTTGATAGACAGTAACCTGACCTTCTGAATCACCCACTAAAATGGTTTGGATCTGCAAACAAAATACAACAATCCAGATTATAGGTTAAGCTGTTACAAAAGCCACATGCTCAATAAAACCATATGCTACTAACCGATGTGTTAAGAGAGAAAATCACGTTTGAAAGCTTGAAGTTCTGCACAGGAACGTACGAAATGATAGGATCTAGACTGTAAGAAGGAAAAGAGCATCTTGTCAGAGTGAAATTATTTCTGGTCCATAATAAAAATTTCGTTTACTGATACGACGGCCATCTTCAAGTATGGGACGCCCAGGGGGCAGTGGAATATGTATAAAGCATAGAATGGCGAGGTAACGTTATCAGATAATTTGAAGTCATGGTGTTTCCCCGGGGGGAGGGGGGTACTCCCCTATATTTGCTATACGGGTATGTACCGCCCTATAGGGTATGGTTTTTCGGCTTTTGGGTCTGGGGTAGGGTATCATTTTTGGACATTTTGTCTGGGATAGGGTACCATTTTTGTCTGGGATAGGATTAACGATTTGTTCGTTTTCGTCTGGCGAATAGGCTACGCTTTCTGACGGCACAAAACAATAAAAACGTTAGTAAATATTGATTGCAATCTATTGAACAACCGTCTTTTCCGTCTTTTAGTCTGGGATAGGGTGTACAATTCTTTGTTTTAGTCTGGGGTAGGGTATGTTAAATCAGAATTTTAGGTCTGAGATAAGGTCAGGGTTCTGAGGTCCTGGCGGCATACCCCTACCTAAGTTGGGGTGGTAGTACCCTCCCCCCCCTCTCCCGGGGGTGTTTCAAATATTGTTCCAATCACCAGCAAATTCAATATCTTTTTAGACGTGCTTCTCATTGAAAAGCGCAAAGTTATATAAAAAGAAATCCTGACAGCTGCGCAGTCTCTAAATTTTCCAATAGTTGCCCACTTGGCATCCCATAATGTCTTAATTAAAAACAATAGAATTCAAGATGGCCGCCATATTGGTCAAAAGGTCTATTTCGCGATACTCTCTTTATTTCTTAGTCACGAGAGTCTTTTTTAGGTAGCCAATATGGTTGTCTGAAGAAAGTTCAGTCGAATAGGGTCTTAGAGACAATGACAATTAAAACGGAAAGAAAGATGCATCAAGTAGCGCAAACTGGTGTAACTCTACTCACATGTTAGCCTTTAGGTCCCAGATCTCTATAGCTCGATCAGTGACACAGGCAAATAAAGTAGCGCAAACTGGTGACCAGCAGATATCGTTGACGGATTTCTGAAATAAAAATGTAATAATGTACTGCGGTTTAATATTCTGCGAACTTAGACACATTTGAAAGGCTTGTTGTGAAATTGTTCTTTCACTGCCGTCAGTCAAGAACATCATAAAAGGTACCGACTGATTATTTTTGATAGACGGCAGCGAAAAACTTAATTCCAGCGTGCAGCTTGCAACTACCAAGTTCGCCAAATACCGAAAACCGCGGTAAAAGTATATGTTGAACAATATGTTGATCCCCTTCTTAACTCTTTTCTTTTTATTTTGATATCTTATTCCAGCCAGCTCAAGTGCACACGTACGAAACTCGACGAGCTGCGTCGGCGTTTCTAAGTGAAACAGTAATGATAAAAAGGTAAAGTTTTTTCATCTTTTCAAGGTGTATAATTTACCTTTTTATCATTACTTTTCAGCCAGGAACATTACAAATATTGAAGTATTTAATAAGCAAGTGACTCACCGTGGATGATAAGAAAGTCATAACTGACTGTGTCTTGTCCTGGTGCCACAGTCTAATACTCCAATCAGCACTGCACGTTATAAAAGCATCATCACACAATGGCGACCACCTTACTTTATAAATAGGGCCCTAAGTAAAAAGATATATGGAACTGAAATGTACTAATTAATCACTGGCCGTATAACCTCCACAAGAGCTAAATGTGGTTCAATAACAAGGTTTGTGCATGATTGCTACGATGTAACTTTAATATAAGTTATTGCGATTTTGATTGCCCTTACGGGTTTGTATGTTCTTCCAGCGCCACCAATATGAACTCGTATCGACGACTCAAAATCGCAATAAGTTTTGTATCGCGATTTTTTGCTATCGCGAGGTAATTTTGAGTCGACAATACGGGTTTACATTGGCAGCTTTCTCCTGATTAAACTTATTGATGGATTGCAAGCATTCCCAAGAGAGTCAAAAGACAAAAGCATGGCGGCCATTGTGGTGCCGTTTACAATGGGTGCTAATGAGAAATCTTTTGTTAAATGGCACCAACATGGCCGCGATGACGTAACGTGCAACCGAAGAATAGGTAAATCCCGATACTAGTTGCTATCGTATTCTCTAGACTTTCTGTTTTCACGAAATATCAATCATTCATCATCTTATGACTTAATCACAAGTGATTTTTTCTTCCAAGTCACAACTATATTTACGACTTCTTCGAGGTGTTTCAGTTCATGCAGTACTGAACCAAGGACTTGTTTCAGCTAAAAAATCCAGTTTTGTTAGACATCACTGCATGCATCAAAATAGATATTTCTTTAGCCCGTAAACTCGGTGTGATCGTCCTTAAAGGTCTCACCGTGTGTCCAAGAAAGCTTTCCAGGAACTGTTCGTTATATGAACACGAACATTTATGAACATGCCCTTCCTCTGTCCCAGCCAAGTATCTGTAATGAGACAACGTAACATTCATTTGTTATCATAGGAAGGAATACAAGCTTCATGATTAAGTTAAAAAATGATACATAGGATTAAAATAGTACTCACATATTCGAATCCTTTGGGTTAAAATCAAAGCAAAAGCCAGCAGAAAACCTTGAAATGAGAGCGTCGCTCTTGCGTCCAGTAGTTCCGCCAGCCCCTCCCCCCTTAGTCGTTTGCTTCGTCACATTTATTCTCTTGAGCTTGATCAAGTCTTTTTAAAATAGAGAAAGAATTATTCAGACAGGTAGCAGCAAATACTTTTATATACTGATTATTGTTTTGCGGACCTTCTCATTAACCATGCCAAAGAGAATGGAATAACAAAAGACACGGTGGTAATGTTGGATGAATTTAACAAAAGAGACTAAAGACGAATCTTTCGTAAAATTCATCCAACATCGCGGCTGTGAAAACCAGCAATTGATCATGGGATATCTGTCGAAAAAAACCTTCTACTTAGTGGTTCTAACCTGCGCATTCGAAACCTTTCCTGATAGACCATTTAGTGACCCTTCCATCAGCAGATATCGATACCAGGATCTCATCAATCTCTTCACCGGTCCCATGATCACGATCAACCCACTGTAGCTGCCATACTGGTGAGGTGTGCTTACCTTGAGACTCACTACAACATGATCCACACAACCATTACAATCATCATGATATCCTGCGCTCTGATTGGCTGAGTTATTAGTAGTCTATTAGTGATTGACCACTAGTAGCGAAAAGTGCAGGTTTTGAAAAACAAAGCCAATGCAAAATATGTATAGATATATTATTTCAACTGAATTTCAAAATTGTTTGTATCCATCTATTTGACCATTTCGAGTTCGCCTTTGCTCAGTTTTAGCCTACATTGTGTACAAATGTGTTCTTTCTTCTTATTAAGGGCCATTGTATAGTAAGGAATGTACGTAATACGGAACAATACAATATTAGAACCACAACCGAGACTAAGGCTGAGCAAAGAAAACTCGAAACTGGAGTATTGGTATATTTATACTAAAACAATTAGACCCGCAGCCCGAATGGTACATGGCCGACTTTCAGTTTCCAATCTTTCTGATTAGATCTATTTTAGAACCATGCAAGTAATGATCAAAGCAAACATTCAAGGAGTTCTCAAGGAGTTTCGCTAAAATCGTAAAATTCAAGAGCTTTTCAAGTGCCCTTGAACACGTGAATTAAATTCAAGGAGTAGCACGAACCCTGTTTGTGCAGTACGCCTAAAACTTAGTAAGCGATAGTAAAATTCCACTTACAAACTGTCTAGAGCTGGCGAGTCTTCTGGACTGCGAACATTATATATTGCTATTGTGCCGTCATACAAGCCAACCTGAATAACAATCAATATAATTGTATTAGAGTAGATAGGTTAACTTTGGCACGCACTTTCTGTGCCTTCGTCATTAAACAATCAATGTTTCTATTTAAAGGTATGAAAAAGCCTTCTCAAAGCCTCTAACTCAACTATGCTATCGCATGTGCTTGGAGATTGTTGGTACTCTCCCTTGACTCGAGGGGTTCTCTTCGGGTTCTCCTCTTCGGGTTCTCTTCGGATTCTCTTCGGATTCTCTTCGGGTTCTCCGGCTTTCCTCCCTCCACAAATTTTTAATAGACCTGATCCGTTGGGTGCAAGGTTTTGGCATTTTAGACCACGTATCATTCTCTTTCAAGAAAATACAGTTTTTGTTCAATTTGTATCCATGCTCATGTGCCTCGCATTCTCAATCGTTAAACAAAGAATTGTTACTCTTGGGAAGGACATGTGGTCTGTAGTGGAAAAAACATCGCATCACCACGAATGTATAAAGATCAACCCAAAGGTCATGTTAACGATAAAATTTGAAGTTCTTGTTTTGTTTATTTGAAGGTATACTTACTGCTAACAAGTTAGGATGTGCTGCCGAGAAGTCTAGAGCAGTAACACCACTGTTGACGTGAAACACTCTCTCAGGATACTACGGAAAGAAACTAGAAATATTACCAACCGAACTGATGGATATCCACATTCTGTGGTCTTCCTTTTCATTCTAATTTAGAAGGAATATCACACTGATTGGTTATCTCGTGGTGATCTTCCTGTGGACTCTGATTGGTTATCTAGATTACTGGTGATTTTCCTGTGGACTCTGATTGGTTATCTAGTGGTGATTTTCCTGTGGACTCTGATTGGTTATCTAGTGGTGATCTTCCTGTGGACTCTGATTGGTTATCTAGATTACTGGTGATTTTCCTGTGGACTCTGATTGGTTATCTAGATTACTGGTGATCTTCCTGTGGACTCTGATTGGTTATCTAGATTACTGGTGATCTTTCTGTGGACTCTGATTGGTTATCTAGATTACTGGTGATTTTCCTGTGGACTCTGATTGGTTATCTAGATTACTGGTGATTTTCCTGTGGACTCTGATTGGTTATCTAGATTACTGGTGATTTTCCTGTGGACTCTGATTGGTTATCTAGTGGTGATCTTCCTGTGGACTCTGATTGGTTATCTAGATTACTGGTGATTTTCCTGTGGACTCTGATTGGTTATCTAGATTACTGGTGATCTTCCTGTGGACTCTGATTGGTTATCTAGATTACTGGTGATCTTTCTATGGACTCTGACTGAGTATCTAGATTGCTAACAGTTTTTCACCCAGCTTCAAGACGATGTTTTGATTTCTTGCGCTTATGAATCATTAATAAGTTTGAGCAGAGAAAAAACTTGAAAAAGTTTCGTTTTTTTTCTTTTCCTTTAGACTCATGCAAGTCGAGGTTCTTACTGAATCGGTGGGAATGGCTCACGTGATCAATGTCCCAACAAGTTAAAAAGCTAAGTAAAAAATAAACTTAGGTTCAGTCAGACGTCTCAAACTGAACCTTAGCTAAAAATTTTCCCTTACCATGCAACTAAAGAGGGGGAAATGGACATTTCGGACAATATGCGGTTTCTTGCGGTTTTAGTTCCATGGAATGTGTGGATTTTGAACATTTTGAATTTTTTTCGACTTTCTTTGCGTATTTCGGTGTTGGCGTTTTCTTTAGAGAAGACAAGACAAGACAACGTATTTTATTGGCTCCGTATAAACATATTTACATTGGATTAATTGCTGCCAATAAAAATATATAATAAGTCCATAAACTAATATATATTGATAGTTCTTGTTTATCAGTAGTATCAGCGATCGCCGCCCATCGATCTATATATATATAGAGGATATTACATGGGCACGCAGAGATACGAATTTTATCTTCGAGTGTTCAATTGATATCTCACGAGTGAGCGCAGCGAACGAGTGAGATATCTAAATTGAACACGAGAAGATAAAATTCGTATTTCCAGGCGGCCATGTAATGTTCTGTTTATTATATAGATATCGATGAAACTTAAATAAAACAAAAGCTCAAAAATTCTTTATTAAAATACGTTACTATGTCAACAGCAATATCTTCACGTGTGAAAGATATGGTATCTTCCACTGGTGAAAGATATCAAGTTTTCGACACTAGAGAGAACCTGGTATTTCATCGATATCTATATAATAAAATGTCTTTTCCTTTTTTCACCAAAATATTAATAAGTTAAATTTGTCAAAGATTTTATTGCTTTAGATTATCCTGTATATATTTATTTATATATATTTATTTTTTGGGTTTATGATAGAATTGAATTTCTCTTTATGTCAGTTTGTTTTTCATGCGAATTTGCGGTTTTTAGCACCCCCCCCCCCCCCCCCTCCCATGTCCTTTTCACTAAGTTTAGATCATATTGTTACTACAACACTTTTACATTCGCTTTTACTAACTAATATGACGGGAAGCGCAAGATCAGTCTTACCTCAGGATTCTTGATGCTCCAGCAACAAGCGAGACCACCCTTTTGTCCTGAATATGAAAACTCGCCATACCCAACAGCAAGTATGTCCTAGAACAGAACAAAGGAGAATAAACTTTTCGCACCATAGTAGAGTATTTGATACTCTTATTGACACTAAACACAACTTAGACTACATACCAGGTTTTTCTTGTTCCATGCCATACAGCTAACATTATTACCCTTGGTTAGACTACATGAATACGACCACAACTTGTTAAGTCTTGGTCCAAGCTCTGCTAAAGTAACTGAAGCACTTTCTTCTTCCTTCTCTGCATCGATGTCTAAAAAAGATATTCTTCTATTCAGCCTGTGCATGGTTTTTATCCAATCACTTTATATATGAAACAAATGTGTCGTAGTAGATAATTTAATCACCGTAAGTACGAAAGTTAGTCGGACTGACGTTTCGGACGTTAGTCGTTCGTCGGAGTCAACGAAGGACTAACGTCCGAAACGTCAGTCCGACTAACTTTCGTACTTACGGTGATTAAATTATCTACTACGACACATTTGTTTCAACTAAAGAAACACCGACGCTAGTTCCAAAACTAGTCGTTATCTACTTTATATATAGACATACATGGGTACAATGAGGGTTAACAAGTTTGGAATATGTCAGTGTATAAGGCGTAAATGATGGATATATTAGAAGAAAGTTGAGCATCCTATCAAAAGATCTTACGTATTGCTATACCTATTTGACTTTTTCGGACGTTAATCCTTCATCAAAATGAGACGTCATGGAGGTCAGGTTTGTTAGTCATAATTCCGTCAGAGCCAAGCTCTGTTGTGCTTACCCCTTCCATGATAGCTTAGGAACTTAGATAATTGTCATGGATGAAGTTATGTAAATAGTTCAATAAAATTCGACCTGATTAAGTAGCTACTGCAATCCTGGACAAATTCCTTCCAGGATTCTACAACCACACACAACAAAACGTTGGATTAGCAGCCTACAAACCTTTAACAACATCCAGAGCTCTGTACTGCGCCTGACGAGGCTGGTAAATGTTCTGTGCGATGGCTCTCTCCATCAGGAAAAGATTGCTCTTCATACTATCAGACTATCATTGACAAACAAGTGCAATTAGAAACAGCTACACTAGGGTGATAACAAGATACTATACATTTTCACATGTCAAAAGCAAAAAGACAAATTTAAGATATAAAGGACATCTCTATATTACGGCCACCTCTATATTACGGACACCTCCATATTACGAACACCTCTATATTACGGCCACCTCTATATTACGGCCACCTCTACATTACGGACACCCCCATATTACGGCCACCTCTATACTACGGACAACCCTATATTACGGCCACCTCTATATTACGAACAGCTCTATATTACGGACACCTCTATACTACGGACACCTCTATATTACGAATACCTCTATATTACGGTCACCTCTATACTACGGACACCTCTATATTACGAATACCTCTATATTACGGTCACCTCTATACTACGGACACCTCTATATTACGTACACCTCTATATTACGGTCACCTCTATACTACGGACACCTCTATATTACGAATACCTCTATATTACGGACACCTCTATACTACGGACACCTCTATATTACGAATACCTCTATATTACGGTCACCTCTATACTACGGACAACTCTATATATTAAGGGCAGTTTTTTCTGGCGTTTCGTTGTCCGTATATTAGCGTGAATCTTTTATACTAGTTTGGCACCTACTCCAAGAATGCGCTCCTTTATCGCATCTGCGATTTCTTCTGCATTCTTGTCACTATCCTTTTCTTCACCAGCTGGCATTTCTTCCAGGGAAGCACTTTTCATGGTAAACATACTGGCTCTACTACCTTGAACAAAATCATTAACTTAATATTATTATTTTTTTAAATGGTATAATAAAGGATAGGAGGTGGATAAGCGGGCAGACAGACAGACAGACAGGAAGGCAGGCATCCAGAACTTACATGTACTAACACTTATTTTATAAAATACCCATTATGAATCTCACCTTCTGATTGGATGGGAGCGCGTGCTTTATGAGAGAACACAGAACGGTTGCGCACTTTCTATTGTGTTAATACCACAGGCCACAATATAACGCGCGCTCTGATTAGCTAATTAGCCAGGACAAGCATGCATCCCAAACTCGATGGTCACGCCATCACAGCGGCACATTTACATTAACATTCAGACAGACAGACCCACAGACAGACAGACAGACAGACAGAACTCACCTGTTACACTTTCAGAAGCAGCACTAGCTGGTCTAATAGATCCTGTGCCCACACTATCACTGTCACCATAGCTACTTGCTCGCTCCCCACTTGCTGGTCTACTCAAGCTTTCAAGCTTTTCATATGAATCAATTTTGTCAGCTAAAACAGAAGAACAACAGATGAAAACATGCAGTTTTTACCACTGGAGTAGGGAGGGGCTACGGAGGGAACAGGGCATTACCTCACCCTAAATGTTTGATAATCAATGTTACTTTACCAAATAATTATAAATGTGTGTTTTGTTTGTTTTTTTTTCAAAAAATAAATGTACCAATTATTTCCAATTTATTTAGTGCTGCACAATTACTGTATAGGTGCTTTACATCACCTGGTCCTGGGGGGGAGGGGGGGGGGGTACTCCCATATATGGACTATACAGGGATGATCCACTGAACAGGGTATAGTTTTTCGAGCTTCTTATCATAAACAGGGTATGCAATTTCACTCAAGTTCCAAGTTCTTCCTGAGTTTCCTGTCATATTCAGGGATTCTACTTTCGTATTGACCGAAACTGGTTATTACGGTCATAAAAAAACGATACGCGAGATGACATGATAATTGAAAAAAAATCTTTTCTCGTAAACAGGGTACACAAATTTGAGTTTTTTATCATAAACAGGGTACCCCTTTCAGAATCCCAGCGGAACACCCCTACCCAAATTCTGGCGAAGTACCCCCCCAGGCACCTGGCCTGGTTGTATGAAGGGTGAATAGCGCTAACTGTCTGGTAGCACTATCCATGTACCCTTCATACAACCAGGCCACAATCTGCATCACTATGAACAGGGTCAGTGAAATGTAAAACATTACCGACACAGGATATTCTTTACCAACCTTCTGCTCCTGTGGCTTGACTGGTGAGAGTGTCATACATGTCCCATGTCGTTGCCATGCAACCCACATCCTGTACAATATACAGCAGCCAGGATTAAATATAAAATAAAACTAAACCATTATAGATTTTACAGCGGGGTAAAGTGCGCACCGTCAGCTTCCATTGATAGCAGTTGAATTTTAACTGAAGGAACTACCAACGTTAAATATAGGTGCTTTACCTTTAACAACAGTCACATTAAACAAACTCACACTACACATGTAAGGCAAGTCTTTTTTATTAGTGACTTTCCTATAATTAGTTTTTTCTTCTTTAAGTGGCTCACTGATGTGTGTTTGAGTGGCAAACATAAAGGATTATTTTTGTAACAAAATTTTGCTTTGTACATAAGCATGTACAAGTATGTATGTTACTAGTAGAGACCTAACCATTGTCACTGTAATGTAACTCAAGGGTAATTTCTTTGTGTAGTAGCTTGTTGGGATGGTTGCATACCTAGTCTAAAGCTCTATTTGTTAGATATCAACAGAAGTAACTGATTAACTACATGTATAATTTTCAACTTACAAAAAGTTCCACCTTGGATGTCTGTACTTCCTTGCTTTTTGGTGCGTCATTAAACGTCTGCATGCCTCTTTCTACATACATGTCATTCCCTGCACGGTTCTTAAGTAACTAACGGAAAAAAAAACAGGCAATGGATGTTTTAGAACTTACATGAACATGACTAAGATTAATAACTAATATCTTTCTAATATCTAAAAATCGCTTTCTCACCTCTTCATATTTCTGTATTTTTTCTTTCTCTTCTATTGCAAATTCATGATCTTCTGCAACATATGTTCCTGGCAGATCCAATAGCCATATGGTGTCTGTCTCCGTTAGTGTCAAATGAACCTGTTGAATGATCATGTTCAACAACAACAGTTATCACACACTGTCACACTGTGCAGAGGTGTGGCAAGAGTACTAGTGCCATTGGAGCTCCAACAAGGGGCAAGCAGAACCATTTTGATGTCATTATATTTATAATTTTTAGACAATTTGAAAGGGTGTGATTGCCTAATCAGTACACCCCCTGACACACTGGATTGTCATGATGAAGAACTACAAAAGGTATCAGTACTTTAATTAGAGGCTTTGCACCGTCAAGTGATGGCAGCCATGACAGCAAGCAATGGTATTTTTCGTATTTTTTCTCCTGGGAAACTGAATTCTTTCTCATGTATTATAAAATTAGACCAGATTCAAGTGTTCCTGCCTGCTGTCATGGCTGCCATCACGTGAAGGTGCAAAGCCTCTATTCATACTTGTTTCTCAAGATCTTCCTCTGTCAGTTCTTCCTTCATAAAAGTTGGTTGTGTGCGTATTTCTATAGAGAAAAAGACACAAGATTGATGGGATATTATTGTGAGGTACAAAACTGAGTTATTAAATAAATACAGCAATGCCACACTAGCCAAGAACCTTATTCCCATTACAGATACGCAAATCATGTATACTTTACTAAAAGAATGTACACAGCTTTAGTTGTTGAAGAAAATATATTAACCCCTTCCTCCTCCCTCCTCCCCCATCTCTACCCCCCCCCCCCCACCCCCACCCTAGCAGAAAGGATATCCTTGAATTTCCAAGGGTACAAAAGTAGGATCTAAGAGCCAAACTTGCCTATGGGCAGGGATCTAACACATCTCTCTCTATTCATTTTTTATTGGGGAGTGGAAAGTAACATTTGCGTGTTACCCCAAACAAGAAATGTGTTGCTTTTATGTTGCTTAACATGGCCTCTCCCTTGATTTCCATTCAGTTTGTTGTAAAAGCACCCTGACTGATTATTTTTATGACCCCCCCACAAATCCCACTCACCAACCCCTCCCCCCCTCCTCCCCAGTAAAAAAAATTATATGGTCCTTCATGTGAGCCTGTGTTAAGAATTGTTATATGTACAGATATATTTGAACTGACCTGCAATACTAGATGAGAACTTGTCATGGTAACTACTTGGTTCAGCTAACTCCTCACTGATTGATTCTGGAGATGATCTTCCAGATACTGAACCAAACACAGATCTTTAATGCAGAAATAAGAATTAAAATAAATTGGAGTTATAAGTATGCATCATTTAGAATAATGTATGTTTTCTAGCTTCCCCCAGAAAAGCAAATTACAAAAATATATATATTTTTTATATTTATATAGTTTTATAATTTTTTTAATATTTAATGTTGTTTTTCTCTGGGGCAGTTTATTTTAATGGTTGTGTAGTTCAAGAAAATATCGGTATCTCTACCTAGGACCTTCTGGAACTAGATAATAAGGAATCTTCTTGTTCTGTAAACTATTCTAATTAAACTATCCTGATATTATTTACAATTATTCTTTATGTATATATTTGTTAAAATTACTAATTAACTTGAGTACATTTTATGAGTAGTTCCAGAAAAAATATCCATACCCCCCCCCCCCCCCCCCCCCCCCCCCACAAGAAGAAAATTGGAAATTCTGGAGGGAAAGGGGTCAGAGGAAGAACAAAATTACAGAGTCTGTATAAACGAAAAGTGGAATTTCTTTTTACAAATTCCCTCCATGGTGGGGTATGGATATTTTCTGGAAGTTCTAGTACACAATATTTTTTAAAAATTAAATATTTTTTATATATGAATATTTTGTAATCACAATTCGTGCCCCCTCCCTACAGTCTTTCATTAGGCTTGCCTTGGCTCTGCTACATACCTGTATCAATGACATCAACTAAATTTATTCTATTACATGGCCTAGAACTGGTTTTGCAATAAATGCCATACCTTGAGAAGCCTCCATACATACTGGCTGTACTGGCAGCATAGAATGATTGACTAACTTCTGAGGGCTTTAGATACAAATATATGTGGGTGGGCATAAGTCATTGACTAAAAATAGCTATGGTAATTCAGAATGAATTATAACAAAATCATAGATGTAAGTATCAAAAGTAATTTACAGATGATTGAGCATTTGCAAACATTGCTAGATTTGCTAAGAAAAAGCTTTACCCTAGTAAATTCCTAAATTAAAAGATTTTTGTGATTTAAAACTTCATAAAGAATTATTTGGGAGTCAAGGGTGGTAGAGCTAAAAGTTCGATTCCTTACGAGGTCCCTCTCTTGATTCAATGGTTTTTCTCCTGGTTCTCTGGTTTTCCTCCCTCCACAAAATCTTATTAAGCTAAATTCCAAATTGAATCATAAGCCTTTTTTTTTTGTTTTTGTGTTGACTTCGATCAGCTCAGAAGGAGTTTCATGGAATTGAAAAAATATGAAGCAAGATGATAAACTAATAGCCAGGATACTTACAGTTGCTATCGATGAACTAGGATCAAAGAATGTATGGCTTTGATTTCGCCTACAAAATCAGAAAAGAGATGTTAATGGACATTTATCTTGGGATTGTGAACCTGTCAAATACTGTATTATGTATTAGCTTGCTCAAACAGTGAATTCAAATGATCAAATCTTACTTTACAGTTGGATCAACTGCCAGGAGACTTCTTGGTGTCACATCTTGGCCAAAGTCATCAAAAACCTTTCAAAATGATAAAAATTATATATAATAACACATGTACTGAAAACATGGACGTATTGATAGTATAATTTTAAGATAATATCTTTTTGGTTAAGGTTAAAATCTAGGACACTTGTCAACAAACAATTGCAGTAACCTTATGATGTTTAACTTTATCATGGACATTCCATATTGGAATAGTTAACACCCTTATTTACTTTTTCTAACTATATTTCTTTCCTCCTTGCTTCCCTGTCAAGCAGAGAAAAATCTCAGGGCTGGAACCATGGTCATCGGCACATCCCATCCCCCTCTCCCCCAGCCTATACAGGACTGATCACATGATTCAATCCTATTTAAGCAGCCATGAATCTCACTGTCCTTTGCTCCTAGACGTGAACACCAAACAGCAAAACATGTTCTAACTGGCTCCTGAAATTTGAATGTTCGTTGACTAAAAATATGTTTGATGATTTCAAAGGTAACCTTATTTGAAATAAACAAACATTAACATTCTTAGCTGACAAACTTACAAGTTTCAGAAGCCCATTAGCAAATGTTTCGTTGTCTGGTGTTCATGCCTAGATGCAATCGACATTTTTTGGGATATAAGAATTATGAATGCTACCCTTGAAAATGATGGTGTTCACAAGCAAATAAAAGAAAGAATGTGTTACATTTTTGATGTCACACATAGATGTTACACATAGATTGTCACAGTCAAATTCACAAACTGACAAACAAGCAAGACTTCATCATTCCTCAGATCCTGATCTAATCTAATCCCTACCTGAACAAGTGGCTTGGAATGCGATTTATCAGGTCGGCTTGAATCAATCACGACACTCTTACGGCTTGTTGAAGCAAATAAGTTACTACGGGAATTGGCACCAATCGTTCTGCGGCTCCCAAAACTGTGACTGCTTTTGCGACTGGCAGTAACACTAGCTGCAGCTTTGCTGTGGAGGTACAAAACAGCGGGGAAAGAATCAATATTGAACATGTTTTTAGTACAAGTACTATTAACTTCTGGTGTCTGTACTGCAATAGTTCATGTTAGCCGCGAAGGGGTTTTAATAATTTATCCATAGCACTTCATACAAATTATATAATTATTTCATTTTTCCTGTAGAACTTTTAATGTTTTTCCAAACACAAGCTTACTCTAAACTTTCAATTCAAAAAGCAAGAAGCATCTTTAGTTAGTAAACATATTTTTATTTTAAGCTTACTTACTTTCGCATGTTTTTTCCTCGATTCCGTGCGATTCATTCTCAAAAAAACACAAACGTGTCTACCACTGCTGCTTGTCACACAGTATTTGATTGTTAAAATCTGTAATTTTTAGTGATATTTTCGTTTTTCAGACAATCCCAACCATTTTCTTGTTTCTAGACGAACCAAGTAAACGTTGCTAGGGCCAAGAGAGAGACTGGTACAAGGAGAACTGCGCAGTCTCATAAAAACCACAGGATTCCCAAATAAATAAAACAAGTATGATGCAAAATAGTATAAAAATAAAATTGTGTAAATCAATGAAATCTTTCAAAATCTTCAAATAATTCCAAATATTAATATATATATATATATATATTTATTTCAAATCTAATGTTTTATTAATATAAGATTTCCAAATAGAAAAATCAGATACTTTGTTGGGTAGCCTGTGTTATTTGTAGCTGTCTTCTAGTTCGTTGCTACCATTTTGTAGAAGAAAATGTTTTGAAGAAAAACAGTTTTCAAGAAAGTTTAATGGCCTTAAGAACCAGAAAAGCATTGCCCACATTGGTAATAATTCCATTTATGCTCGTTTTGAAAAATGTAACTTTCATTTTCAGTTTCTGCCAATGTTAATATTCAAGCTTAAAAATCTTACAACTTTTTTTGTTTTGTTTTTAAGCTTAAGAAGGCTTCCAAATAATATATATTAGAGGGGGGATAAGCACTGGTGCAAACGGTAGGGGAGGGTCATTACTTTAAGCAAATTCATGATCAAAGGTACCTAAAAATTTGTGCATGTATTTGAGGGGGAGGGGGTAACTTATTTTTTGTGCAAAGTTGTAACCTGAGTGAAGGGCAAAAGGATTTGTTTGCAGCATAAAAGGGGAGAAACCTTTCAACTTGCATTGTGCAGATCAAAACTAATATAAACCTTACCTCTCCCTCCCTCTGGTTAATAAATGGTCCCATTTCATCTTCACTTTATTTTTTTGTGTTTCTATTAATTGCACCTTTGGTTTGTCATACATTTAGCTCACTGAGAACTTGACATGATATGGGACTGCAAATAAACGTACAGAAACTACATACATCATATGTCAAGTTCACATACTATTGGGGATTGGCTAAATATTCACGGCCAATTGAAGGAGAGATACAGACCCCTTTGATACAGGCCTAAAATATTGATTAAAAAGTTTAGTATTATAATAAATAATTATTTAGTATATTAATAATTATATTTATATTTGCACTGTTCTAGTTTATTTCAGTGTTGGTGCTAACAGCCTGGGGGTTCGTACTGTATGCTGGGTTTAAAGTTGCAGTTTCAATGGTTTCTTGAGGCATGTTCCGAGGAGTTATTTATGGAGATATGATGTTAGCAACTTTATGTTCACACTACAGATACAATCAATTAGCCTGGATCAAGCTGTTGTATCCTGCAGTATCAAGGACAACCACAACCTAGATTTCATTCTTGGTGTTTGGTTACTGTATTTCATCAACTTCATGAAGCCTTTAAGGCTTTTAGCAGCATTGGAGCATTATTTGAACTCCCAGTGATTGTTTTATTTTAAAAACTGAAACTTTTGGCTTTTTATGATTTAAGACATTACATTGACAACTTCAGAACCCTTATTATACCATCAAAAATGTTCATTTAAAAAACCATAACACAGGAAGCAAACAGTGATTAAAAAAACATAGCATATGTAAACTTTGTATCATAATCTTTTATACAACAAAAATTTGTATGAGGGAATTTGTAAAAATCAATAAAATTTATTTTGCATGGTTCCCTCTAATAGAATTTTTTTTAGATTTTGACTTAAGCTTTTGAAAACATAAACCAAAGCCAAATGCAAAATTTGAAGAAATTTTATTGCACAGATTTGAGTTTTTTTCTTCTTTCTTTCAGTTTGAATATGAAAATATTTGAGGAGATAATCTTCCTTTTGCAAGTTCAAATGCAATGCCTCATAGGATCGACCCTATAGAGCATGAGCTCAAGGACCATTTCAAGTCTTTTTGAATGAAATTTAGGACCATTTCAAGCCTTCTTGAAATTTAGGCAAAGCTAAACTTGATCTGAGTAGCATCGAATAGTCCACAATAGCCACTGTTTACATTCATTGTCTGGCCATCTATGTAGGCGGAACACCTATCAAAAAACATTCTGGTCATCATGCTAGACAAGCATTATCTTTGGTCATCAGCAAGGCCAAGCTAAACTGAAGATAAATAGATAGATAGAAACCCTAGGGTTAGGGTTAGGGTTAAGGTTTAGGGTTAGGGTTAGGTTAGGGTTAGGGTTAGGGTTAGGGAGAAACACTCTACTAATAGGGGACACCTAACCGATATAAAAATTTATAAAAATGTACAATATATATAACTAAATAAAATGATTCAAAAGTATAAATTGTTCTAAAATAAAAATTCTAAAATATGATACATATAAGTTAATTAAATAAGCTAATTATGCCTTTAGTACTATCCTTGTTAACAGAACATAATCCATCGGGCCTGGTTCCTCTGGTGCAAACAGCAGATACGTCCCACTTTTTAATTCTGTTTAACTTTTCTCCATATTTTCTTTATTTCGTAGCTCATTTGTTACACAACCCTTGAAAGAGGTTAATCGAACATCTATCTCACCCTCTTCAAGCTGAAATCAAGTATAACAAAGTGTTTTAGAAACCAGAAATTATCCATGATCACTCCTTTGGAAGACTTCCCGGAAAAAAAAGCTAAATTCATAATGTACAAAAAATTAATATACTCAATAAATCAATACTATGATGCATTGTATGTATAGATGTTATATGGTGGTCAGTGTACAGTACGTAGTGATAGTAGATGTACATTACCTCATCCCATGCATACATCTCTTTATAACAATGAGGTGATATACACTGTCTGGTGCATATGATGGGTGGATGTTATATGGTGGTCAGTGTACAGTACGTAGTGATACTAGATGTACATTACCTCATCCCATGCATACATCTCTTTATAACAATTCTATACTGTCTGGTGCATATGATGGGTGGATGTTATATGGTGGTCAGTGTACGTAGTGATACTAGATGTACATTACCTCATCCCATGCATACATCTCTTTATAACAATGAGGTGATATACACTGTCTGGTGCATATGATGGATGGATGTTATATGGTGGTCAGTGTACAGTACGTAGTGATACTAGATGTACATTACCTCATCCCATGCATACATCTCTTTATAACAATGAGGTGATATACACTGTCTGGTGCATATGATGGATGGATGTTATATGGTGATCAGTGTACGTAGTGATACTAGATGTACATTTGTAACTCATCCCATGCATACATCTCTTTATAACAATGAGGTGATATACACTGTCTGGTGCATATGATGGATGGATGTTACGTGGTGATCAGTGTACGTAGTGATACTAGATGTACATTACCTCATCCCATGCATACATCTCTTTATAACAATGAGGTGATATACACTGTCTGGTGCATATGATGGATGGATGTTACGTGGTGATCAGTGTACGTAGTGATAGTAGATGTACATTACCTCATCCCATGCATACATCTCTTTATAACAATGAGGTGATATACACTGTCTGGTGCATATGATGGATGGATGTTACGTGGTGATCAGTGTACGTAGTGATACTAGATGTACATTACCTCATCCCATGCATACATCTCTTTATAACAATGAGGTGATATACACTGTCTGGTGCATATGATGGATGGATGTTATATGGTGATCAGTGTACGTAGTGATACTAGATGTAGTCATTACCTCATCCCATGCATACATCTCTTTATAACAATGAGGTGATATACACTGTCTGGTGCATTTGATCTGTTTTAATCCAACTTCACTAGAGCAGTTTAATGACTCACAATCTTTCTCTTTTGTGTTATATTGCTTAGTCTGTAGAAAGCACAATAACAAAATATGTAACATGAATTTGCAAGAGTTTGCTGCCCAACTACTCATTTTGGTTGGCTTTGAATTGGTTCATGAGAATCATCAAAGCCCATTAAAATAGTGTTACCGGTACATAATGAATAAAATTATGAATTGGTTAAAGTCATTTTAGATCAAAAGGTTTTTTTACTGTGGTGGTATTATTTTATTTGTGTAATCTTTTTTAAGCTTGCAGCTTTCGAACGTTAAGAGAAGTTCACCATAATACTAGTACAAGATCTTAACATACTTACAAGACGATGTTTTTTTCGGAAGGTATAATGCTTGTAGTAAAACTCTTTGACGTGTGCAAGCTCTAGAAGAAGAGAAAAGATTACGAGAAAAAACAAAGCTCTAATCTTAAATGACATGGTCTAAATACACAACTAAAGCTTACAACAGGTATATACTTCATGCCAGTTTGACACATAGTCGACCTTACCATATTATCGCCCGACAGTATTATCGCCTGATTAGATCTGTCCCTAGCCATGGTCATCTGTCCCTAGCACTGATCATCTGTTCCTAGCACTGATCATCTGTCCCTATAGTACTGATCATCTGTCCTTAGGACTGATCACTGTCCCTAGCACTGATCATCTGTCCCTAGCACTGATCATCTGTCCCTAGTACTGATCACCTGTCCCTAGCACTGATCATCTGTTCCTAGCACTGATCATCTGTCCCTAGCACTGATCATCTGTCCCTAGCACTGATTACCTGTCCCTAGCACTGATCATCTGTTCCTAGCACTGATCATCTGTACCTAGCACTGATCATCTGTCCCTAGCACTGATCATCTGTCCCTAGCACTGATCATGTCCCCAGCACTGATCATCTGTCCCTAGTAATGATCACCTGTCCCTAGCACTGATCACCTGTACCTAGCACTGATCACCTGTACCTAGCACTGATCACCTGTCCCTAGCACTGATCATATGTCCCTAGCACTGATTACCTGTCCCTAGCACTGATCACCTGTCCCTACTGATCACCTGTCCCTAGCACTGATCATCTGTCCCTAGCACTGATCACCTGTCCCTAGCACTGATCACCTGTCCCTAGCACTGATCATCTGTCCCTAGCACTGATTACCTGTCCCTAGCTCTGATCATCTGTCCCTAGCACTGATCATCTGCACCTAGCACTGATCACCTGTCCCTAGCACTGATCACCTGTCCTTAGCACTCGTCATCCTGCCTTAGATTTTACGTGGGAAGTTAGTGCATAGTTAATGAAGCTTAGGATGAGAGGACGAGTAGAATAAATAAGAATGAGAATCAGTAGGTTTGTAATGGACACTAGTGCTAAGATGGTCGTCATTAACGCTGAGCAAGAAAAGGAAAGGAAAGTGACAAGTGACCCCCCCCCCCCCACCCCCCGCCCCCAAACATGCTAAGAAGTTACGTATTCTAGAACAATTTGGTGACAAATTCTTGTTGAGAAATCATATCATTGAAATCGCTGATTCAATAATAGACATTTGAAGTTAAACACACGACCATATCAACACCGCTGTACTGTAAGCTTATCATATTAAAATATGCTGCTTGCCCTGAGAAAATTTTTTTCTATTTGAACAATAATGCGTTTGCCGTTTCTTTGCTCTGCGCCACAATACCCTGTAAACTTATTATGTACGTTTTCGTTTAACATCGTAGTTTTCAAATGTGTTCGTAATTTAGGACTTTGTCCGAATAACTTTATACAAAACTGGCTCCCAGCTATTTATTTTCCATTTTAGGTTTGTATGTGCGGTTTGTTAGAGGTAAAGGTTAAGAGTGGTCCCACTTGCTTTGCAATGGATTTGAAGTACTTCAGTGTCGCCCTTCTTTTAGCAATTAGGTTGGAGTTTACATTTTTATACCACAGGCATCCCAAACTTTAATGTCAAAGTTTTTGAGAAACATCTTTAAATAAGCTAGTTCGTAGTTTAAGAGTGGTTTTCAGCGCGCATGCGGCTTTATCCCGACTTTCTCACCTTCTTTTGTTTAATTAAGAACAAAAGAATGAAGGTTTAAACAAAAGAAGGTGTGAAATTCGTTTTAAATCGCTTGCGCACTGGAAAAGATTAAACTACGAACCAAAACTCGTACCCAGAGCCTGCGTTTCTTCTGGCCTGCGGCAAAGAACGAGGACTCTGGCATAATCTTTTTTCTTTTCTTTTTTCTTCTTTGGCGCATACGAAATTTTCTGGAAGTGAATAATCATGCTTAAAAACAGAGTTCTGTGTTTACTTCCTATAAAAAAAGATTAGAAATCGGGAACATATTTTTTTAATTTTTTGCAAGCAATTGAACGCATGCGCTCTTATACCGGAAGTCCATGAAATCCTGGTCTTAAAAAATCACCTTCAAAATTAGATGTCCGGCAGACTTGCTCGGCAAAGTAAAACCCACATCAAATTACCAATTTGACCACTGAAAATTAAAACGGGGTGGGGCACCTTATAATTCTTAGGAACAAATTTTTAAGCCTCTAAGATTTTAGAAAAATATATTTTAGCCATCAAATCTTTTGCTTCCGTTTTATCTCATATTCAAATTCAAATGACTAAAGACTTGTTCTACATATTAATTTGATTTTGTTTGAATAAAAAAACATAGAAAACACTACCCCGCTCAGGCCAGTACTAGGATGCTTTTTTCTACACTGGGGTAACGCTAGCAAGTTGTGCATGTTTTCACTTCGAGCTGATTGGCTCGTTACTTGTCAAGGATTCAGCTAGTTTTAAAAGTTACAAATGAACATAGTTCTGTTAATTTATGTTGTGTTTTGTCTATATTTGAATATGAAAATTATTTCAATTATTTCTATCAATTATTTCACATCTGCAGAAATAGCTCAGTTGGGAGAGCGTCAGACTGAAGATCTGAAGGTCCCTGGTTCAAATCCGAAGAGTTTGTAGAAACTCTACTGGACAATCTTGACAAAGGAGTTAATGATGTTTATGGCCTTACTGGAAATACCAGTGTTAGGATGGACCTGCTTCATGACTTTGTAGATGTAGATGGGATAGGATTCCTTTCTTCTGGACTTTCTCTTCTTCTTGTCACCGACGGCAGCCTTTTTGCCTGCTCTCTTCTCGCCTTTCTTTTCTACTACGGCTGGTTTAGGAGGCATCTTTTTTGAAAGTATTGAACAGATGTAACGATATAGGGATGATGCTGTAGAACGAATTTATACTGAACTTATTGAAAATTACGAACCGACATTCTAAGGTTTTGATTGGTAGAGCCATAAATATTCAGAGCGCATTCTTCTCGTAGTCTTTGTGTATTGTTGTCAGGTCCGCATCTTATTGGTGGCTTGTGATCCGACCCTCATTATGCCATAACCACACAAGCCAGAAGCAGCAGTAAGGGGGACTCGCGGAGGGGGTACCGGGAACCCCAGCAATTTCCCGCGCCAAGTGACCCCCGGCTACATCCGGTATTACCCGCGTTAGCGCAATGTGTCCCTTACTGCTGCTGTGTTTGCCCCGCATTAGTAAGTTAAAATATTCGTTCTATATACGATGCATGAATGTAAAGAGTTTGTTTATGACTTCTGTGTAAAGTGCTTGAAACCCAAGTTTGTACCTACTAAACCAAATAAGAATATTTGTTGTGGTAAGAAAATGCAAATAGAAGACGACACGTCAGCACAGTGTTACGAGTGTGGTAAGAATATTCGTAATGCCGTACCAAATGCTACCAGAGAGCAGTATTACGCCAATGGAGGTCGTAAGAAAACACCTTATAAGAGAATAAAATACTTTAGGGACTGGATGAGTCATATCCAAGGTTATCGACCGGTATATTTAGACAACGAAGTAAAGAAGAAAATCATAGACCACTTAAAAGAGCCAACACCACAAAGCTTAAGGAAAACGCTGAAAAAATTAAAACTAGGGAAATATTACAAAGGTATTCCCTATCTTTTGTCTGAAATTACCGGTAAGTCTATTCCTGAGGTTTCTGATATGACAAAAGCCGAGTGGATGTTTCGTCGGTTGGATAAGGATATTCCTTATTACCCTGACGTAATCTACGAAATATTTTACAAAATAGACCCCAACCACCCCCTGTTAGGATGGATTCCGAGACGACTGACGCAATAACATATTACGCGTAATTCTTGGAAACTAGAAGATAATATAGGTAAGTTGTAGTGCTTGGGAACGAGGTTATTCCAGGCGAAAGCTCTTGGAATTAAATTCGGAAAAATTAATTTCCGACCTCGCTGGGATTCGAACCCACGACCTTCGGAAGGTCGTGGGTTCGAATCCCAGCGAGGTCGGAAATTAATTTTTCCGAATTTAATTCCAAGGGCTTTCGCCTGGAATAACCTCGTTCCCAAGCACTACAACTTACCTATATTATCTTCTACTATTTCATTAGTGCCACGCGGTCCACATACTCTCATCTTGGAAACTACTTAATTTGCATATGAACCAGACAGCCGGCGTTCAATATGCAAACGAAATCCTGTCTCGCTTTTTTCAAAGCAAATGTTTACTGAGCGAGTTTTCTTTGAAGCTCTTCTTTTGCCTCCTGGTAGATCTTTTTGCGAGATTCCTCGGAAAGATCTTTTACGACTGTTTTTTTGTTCCTTATGTCCGTCTTTAGTTTCTCGTATTTCTCCTCCTCGGCTGAGATAAGCGAGAATTCTACGTCGTCTATCTTTCTGTCACGCAATGCCTTTGAGACAAGATCGGTAATTGTATTTACTTTAGCCCTTAACAGAGCTATTGTCGTGCCATGCTTGGATATTTTGCTTGACAACTGTTTCATAATGCCCGTAGCAACAGCCGAAATGATACCACAGGCTGCCCCAACGCCGGCCAAAGGAACCCCAACAATTATTCCGGGTCCAGTAAGCGAAGTAGCAACGCCGGAGCCCGTTAACACTACGGATATGGATCCTGAAGTTATCGCAATCTTATGTAGCGTACTCCGGGCTCTGACGTATTTCTTCCTAACTTTTTCATAGTGTTTTGCCTGCCCTTCCAAGTAAGCCAGGATTAAGTTCGCTTTATTCAGACGAAAGTTTTCTGCGTTTAGTTCGTTAGGAACATCTGGGTACAACTGAGGTGCTGATGGTATAACATCCATTATATATACTAATGTACGACGCTTTTGGGAATGATATTGAGGAGCAGCCACATTATGATAACCGCGACTACTGGAATTGGAGAGCATTTAGGAAGATGTTTCCGCATGCAGACCCTAGTAAGTTCGAAAGAAGGTCTGATGGGATTTACTTCAACGGCGAAAGAATGTACAGCAATGCGGACTTGGAGCCAAAGCATCCTAAGATTTTACAACCAAAACCCGTGCATGAAGAAAGGCAACCTAATTTTCCAGAGAATCTATTACCGACAACAGAGGATTACCCATTTTACGACAACAAAGGTGGAGCGGATGACTTTGCTAAGATGGTTACCTCTTTGGAGATTCCCGTGGGTCCTACGACTTTCAAGACAAAGGTCAGAGACATCTTTAGAGAAACTGCCATGAAACATAACTCAGGGAAAGAATCCAGAGAATGGTTATCAGGCCCCAACATGCGGTATTGGCCGCAGCAGTTAAACTTTGCTGTCTGGGCTGCTACTAAAGGATGTGGTATAGCCGCGGACATGTTCCATATTTCTTTCCTAAGATTTCATGTTGCTTTTACTATTCGTAGGATATTGTTTGAGTTAGGAGCGCCGCTTCCTGGTGACACTGTCTTTAACCCAAAGGATAACAAATACGACAAAGTCGCATGGGAGCGCCTAAAGAATGAGTTTAAGCTTACCAACCCCGACTTTCGCAACAAAGAGGGTGCCGCCCATGGTTTAGGAGAGACTTACACCTATGCTTCGTATGTTGGCGCCAGCATAGAAACGCCGGGCATGGGATATCCTAGCTCTTACGAATTCTCAGACTTAGGAGGCAGCGGAACGAAGGGTAATCTAATTTACTTTATTCAGAGCAAAGAGAAGTATCCTTGGGCGCCTTTCTTTGCCGCGAAGGGCATTGGCCTGAAGAATCTAGCAAGAATTAATCGAAGCATCGAGGCCTTTGTTTACTGCATTCTAGGAGCGCAGGTTAGTTGATGACTGCATATCATGGAGATACCATATTTCTTATGTCTGCTCAAAAATTTCACGAAATATTGGAGTGATATCAAAATTACGGCATTATCTCTCCATTCATCAACTGAAACAAATTTATTACAACCTTGTTTATCCCTACATATCATATGCAATATTGGCCTGGGGAAGCGCTTATAAAACGCACATTAAGAAAGTGCAAGTCAAACAGAATATAATTGTAAGAATAATGTTCTTTGCTGTATCTTTTGGCGAAAACACCGAAAGCGCTCTTCCCTTGCTAAATCTCTTGGAGCTTCTCACAGTAAATAATATTTATCGTCTTCATGCTTTAAAATTTACTCATTTATGGCACAAAGGTAAGCTCCCAGAGACACTTTCCTCTTTTTTCAAATATGCAAAAGATATCCATCCTTACAATACCAGGTACGCAGCAAAGCAAAACTTGCATAAATCACAAGTGCGTACCAATATAGGCAAGCAAATGACGGCTAATATGGCGATTGAACTCTGGGAACAAATTCCTAGCCACTTAAAAAATGTTAATGTATTTTCGTTTGCGAAAAAATTAAAAAGTTATTTACTTGCCGACCAATTACAGATAAAAATTTAGTTCTTCCTTAGATTTTCCTTTTTCTAAATATTCTATTTCTTTCTTCATATATGTTAATATATACCATACATGTCACTACTCTAATTGTGGATTAACAGTTTTATTGTTCAGTTAAATTGTAATTATTTTTTATGTACTTGGTTCTTCTTCAGTTTACTCCAATGTTAAATTTTAAATTGCTGGGGTCTAACTCGAAAACCTTATGGTTAATTTAGACCCCAGGCTCTGAATTATGTTCTTTTGACAATTATCTATTCTTTATTTTCTTAGTTGTTTTCTATAGTTGTTTTTCACATTTCATGTAAATTTTCTTGTATGAGCAAATAAAATTGTATTGTATTGTATTGTATTGTATTGTATTGTATTGTATTGTATTGTATTGTATTGTATTGTATTGTATTGTATTGTATTGTATTGTATTGTATTGTATTGTATTGTATTGTATTGTATTGTATTGTATTGTATTGTATTGTATTGTATTGTATTGTATTGTATTGTATTGTATTGTATTGTATTGTATTGTATTGTATTGTATTGTATTGTATTGTATTGTATTGTATTGTATTGTATTGTATTGTATTGTATTGTATTGTATTGTATTGTATTGTATTGTATTAGTACCCGCAGCCCCATTGTAGATGCCAGTGGTGCGTCGCAAGAAACGCAACAAGTATTCCTTGTCCTCTTCGAAAGCGCTGTTATCGAGAATGAGATCTCTAAGTCAGTTCAAAGGTATCAACTTGCGGTGCAGCAATCTAAAGTGCGGCTAGATTACGCCTTGAGTCCTGGTTGTTGGTTAATGCCAAGTAATTTGGTTATCAACGCTAATTCCGTTGTGGGTTATAACAACAAGCTGCAGCGAGCAACCAAAGACATGAAGTTTGGGGTGAATGACGTGAACTCTGATACTACCAAGGGCATTCCTAACTTCGTAGAGAAGCCAAAGTAGGTACACGAAGCGAAGCTACCCGTAGTTAAGAAACCATCAAAGAAGGCCCATGTTATGCCTACGATACCCGAGAAATATGACCATAACCTGCTAAAAGCCGGCTTAGCCACCGCAAGCATTGGTCTTAGCTATTATATATGGCGATGAACAACCCCTACGTAGCTGGAGTAGATTGTGTCTATACGACTTACACAGGCGAGAAAAAATACACCCAAGCATCTTGGGTTGATGTCACCGGGATGTCTGTGGATTTAAACTACTCAGGAAAGAAGCTGATAATATGCAGTATTTGCATTGGTACGAGTAGTCACGCCAACTTCGGCTTTAGGTTCCTGGATAACAACGGCATACTGCAGCCTATGCGTACGAAGACAAACAACAGGGAGCCTACGCATTTTTCCGTAGAGCCCAATCCCAGCAGCTCCGAAAATCATTCCGTTTGGACTTTCCACATGGTCGCCGATTGTCATGGAAAGGTAAAGCTGCAAATGCGCGTAGACGATACGGGAAAGGTTACGGTAAATAGCATGGAAAATCGAAGAGATACAGCTTATAACCACAAAAGTATTAGCACTCTTACGGTGCTTAGCCTCTAGAAGCAAACTATGTTTACTGCCCCTTTTAACGAAGGGGACTTGTTCCCTGTAATATATGAATAACCCACACGCGAAGGAATATTGGTTTCTTTATTATTTGGAGGAGGAGGGGTATGGAAAGGGTGACAGTTGGCGCGAAACTGGGTTGTGGGTGAAGGTCGGGGGTTTGGGATTGATTATGTGCACCATTACCATTAGCGGGTGGAATAACTGCAATGCCGGGTTTAGGATCATTGACGAGACCAACACCCCATTATTGCCTTACAGAAAAAAGGCGAATAACAGGGCTCCGGCTCATTTCACGTTTGAGCCCACGCCCGCGAGCGCGGAAAACCTAACGTCGGTGACTTTTCACATGATAGCCAATTGTCAATATGCGAAGCTTCAAGTTTGCCCCAGCGATGCTGACCCATCGGATCCCTCCCAGTATCCAGGTTTCGTTGGGATAAATACCGCCTATTCGAGATCCGGTGCCGTGGCGAATGCTATTTGGAATCATAAGCCCATTTCTACTATGACTGCTATACCGCTAGTTCCGCATTATCAAGGCGGCGCGAATACTATCTTTACTTATCCTAAGTCAAGGACGCCTAGGATGCCCGACGAAAAGGATAAGATCAGCCCTTCATCTTCTTCAGGAGGACCACTCCAATAGCGACAACCAAGATCCAAATGTTGTTGCCCACGAACTTCAACAGTCCGCCGCCGGCCCTAAGTGCCAGGCCAAGAACGCTACCAAGCAGCCCAGGCAAGCCGGCTGCCATCTTTTTTCCCAAGTCCGTTAGTCCATTGCCTAATTTCTTTACGCCTGCGCCCGTAGCCTTAAGCGCGGATAGGATCACGCCTACTACGCTCGAAATGGCGACCGCAAACGCCAGCGGAAGACCATACTTCAAAAGGGCTCTTTTTACCTTTTCCTTGGTGGTAAGCCCCAACTCCTTTTCCAGGTTGTCCTTTTGCGCCCGTAATTCCGCAAGGCGTACCTCAAGGGTTTCTACTTCCTTTTGAGCTGCCTCCCTTTCCTCTTCGGGACGAGTCTGGTCATTGATTATTTCCTGCTGCCGCTCTATTTGCCCCTCCAGGTCTTCAATAGCCTGGCTCATTTGTCTGTTTTGCTCTTTTTTAGTATTGATTTCGGCAACCAACTGCCGCCGTTCCTCCAAAGAGCCGGCTATGGTGACATGCAAGTTTTTGGCTTCTTCCTTGCTCATGTCCAGGTCTTTTAGAGCAAGATCGAAGGCTTTCCGAGCTTGGTCTCTTTCGTCTAAGGCCGTTTCAGCTTCTTGCTTGATTTGCAGTATGACTTCGTCCTTGCCCTTGATTTCTTTCTTTTGAGCATCGGTTAGCTGCCGTATTTGTCTTTCGTAATTTGCTTCCTTTTCTTTCAACGTTTCTTGCAGTTCCTCGGCGCGTTTTTCTAACGCGGCCTTTTCGTTTAACGCCTCCAGCCGGTCTAATAGGCTTCTAGTGGCACGCTGGAAGCCTTTTAATCTTGAGACGTCACCCCTAACGTCACCATTCTCATCAAAGAGGGGTTGCGGTTTCGTCCAGCGGTTTTTGTCAGGAAATCTCAGGTCTTGAACGCTTATGAGAACTTTGTTTCCGCGTTCTGTGAGTTTTACGTCGTCAGCATCAAAGTGGGAATAACGTTGCCTTAGCTCTTGCGTTGCCCACTCTACGGTTTCCCGCGCGGTTGCTCCCTGCTCGTCTATATTTTGTAGTTCCAAGTACTCAGGGAATGGGGCTGACGCGGTTCCTTGATTGCCACATGCGTCTTAGGGCGGCTTTGAAGCTTCTCCATTTGTCACCATATTTGTTATATAAAGCTGCGTCGTAGGTTAGGGCGTCGATCTCCGCGCCTTTAGTCCATGCGTCGTATTCTTCGTCGTTAATGTCGACTTGGCCTTCTTCGGTAAGGGGGTCAAAATCCGTTCCTTCTACTTCCATTATATATGATAAGCTCAAAGTTAAACCCCAACGTATTACCTAAGCAGGTTGGCGGACTAAAGGCAGAACGTACCTTTCACCGGGTCACCTTTACCCCCAGCAGCGCAAAACCAGGAGAAACCTTGTACGTAGGCGTGCCCCGCCTAACGGATAACCTAGTCTTAATACCCGGCACCTTGGCTCTAAGGTTTGACCTAACGGTGCAGCCCAGCACTGCGGATGAAAGGTGTTGCGTCAATAACGTAGGCCGCAACCTTGTCTCTAAGATGAGAATCAAGTTTGCCGGGGAATCCCTTTTGGACTTGAACAGGTACGATCTGTACACCACGTACAAAGACTTATGGTTGCCTGCATTTGACCGCGCGCAAAGGATAGAACAAGGAATTGGTAGCCTCATCCTGCGTAAGGTTCGCACGCCTGTCAAGACGCAGCCCACGGACTCCAGCGGAGAAACGGCAGTAGCAGATGCGAAGCGAATAAAGACGGCCTATGGTAGCAAGTATGTCATCCCGCTTGACTTTGAAGTGATTACGAACCATGGTGTGTATTACCCCAGGCAACTAAGCGAGTTACAGTTCGAAGTAACCCTGGCCGATACGACCAACATCCTTGGAGAGATGTCCACCGCAATTAGCGGGGCCGTCGATCCCTATTCCATTACTAACTTAGAGCTGCAGTACGAAAAGGTATACAGTGAAGAGTTAGCCCGTAGTGCCGGCATGGAATACAGCGCCGGAAAGGCTTTTCTTTACGACCACGTAGTGATGTACAAGATATTTAGCTTCCTGGATAAGACGGATGAGGTTATCAACCAAAGCATTAACCTCCCCCGAAGAAGTCTCACGGGGTTGATGCTGGTGTTTGCCAAACCCTATGAGGCCGGTAAGCGCGACTCAGAAGCCTTTCATAACCCCAACATTACTAACGTCGGCGTGAATATCAACGGAGTACCCAACAAGGTCTACTCCCAGGGAATAAAGCCTGCAGACGTGTACAGGGAGGCAATGCGTAAGTTTGGCGACCAAGTAAGTCCTGAGGAATTCTTTAAGGATAAGTATGCGTTATGGATTGACATGCGCACCACCAACGATGAATCTATGCACGGTCAGGGCCTGCGGCTGGTCAACACCCAAGACGGTATCACTTTGGAGATCAAGCGCACAAAGAATGTCTCCGCGGGCGACGGTGATAAGATAAACGCGTACGTCTTCGTCGTGTCTGACGCGCAACTGAGCGTAGAAATGAATCAGCTAAAGAGCGTTGCATATTGATTCGCTCGCTGCGCTCCCTCATCCTAAAATATTTCTCAGATATACCATGTTACGCGTCTTCGAAAACAACAACACCAAACTGCAATGCATAGTGCAAGGCGAAACTTTGTACTTTAAGGCGAAGGAGGTGGCTGCCGCGTTGGACTATGAGAACACCAAAAAGGCTATTAGAGACCACGTTTATGAGAAATACCAGAAAAGATGGGTCGACATGCAAGGGGTCCCAAGTCGTTCCCCTTCTACTATTCACCCGCATTCCGTGTTGGACTACATCCGCAGGTTTTACCCCCAAATGCTCGTGACCCCTGGCCTAGGTGAACTGCAGGATTCGGACGGTAAACGCATAAAGTGTTGGCAGAAAGGATATCAACGCGGAAAGCCCGACCTTCTTATCTTGAACGCACACGTGCGATACCGTGGTTTCTGCATAGAGCTGAAGACTCCAAAAGGCAACGGGGTATTATCTGAGGACCAACGTCGCCTGTTGCAGCGGTATGAGCAGAATGGTTATAAAGTAATGATCAGCAACGACTACGACGATATCTGCAGAGCCATCGCAGAGTATGCACGGAGAATGCGTTTACCATGTAGGTGGTGCTGCAAGGGCTTTAAGAGCGCGCAGACTCTAAGGACGCATTTAAAGATATTCCATAGAATATATGACGTTTAACGCGGTAAGGCAGATACATTGGAGAGACTTAAAGGAGGGCGTTACCTACGAAATAAAAAATTGCGTAGCCTTTGAAGACAGGCTACGGTTGTTATTGGCGCATGAGGGTGTCACGTACAGCCTGTGGGCGCCAGATCGCGTTCGTTACGTCATCATCGAAGGACAGGAGTTTACGCATCTGAGGTCGTATGGGAAGAAGGATGGCCGCTGGGTCTTTGACGTCGCAAAGTACGTCCTTCCTTCGCCTCTATGTGGTTAGGCGCGTTTAAGTGGGGTTCGTCGACAATGGGGGTCGGCGACTCTTTTTTAACGATGCAGTCTGCGGGGGGTTCGCACGTAATACAGTCCATATATTGAAAGGGTTATTAGGAATCCTCCAAGGAATGCTGATATATCCATCCCAGAATGTTAAATGGTGGTTAAGACTTTGTTAAGGAAGGTCGGAAACTATTTCAAAAGATGCCTCAGAATGTTAAATGGTGGTTAAGACTTTGTTAAGAGACAGTTAAATATGTGTTCCTCCTCTCTTACGCATCCACATTTCTCACATTGCTGCCTCCAATATTCCCTGTTAGTCCATGGGACACCTTCTAACGTGTCAAAGCGGGGTAGCGTCCTACTTATCTTCCTAAAGTAGTCTATTCGATTCCTTAGGTAATCATCCTTATGTTCACAATTCATCAGATCGCCGCACTGGTAACAATCCGCTCCTTCCAGATCGTACTTCTCTGAAAGGTATTGGTATGTCCTTTCATGCCTCTTTTTATGTATCTGAAGACGTTGGCGGCTACTAAGAACCTTATCACAGTAACTACACTGCGTAGTTCTACGGCAAACCCCCTTTTTGACGTGGTACTGCAGCTTCTGAAGAGTGCTGAACTCCCTATTACAGTCATTGCAGACCTTACTGATTGGCTTCTTCGTGCAAACCCCATGCCAAACATGGTATTGCAGTCTTTGCTTGGTACTAAATACCTTCTTACATTTCAAGCAGTCCATATATACTTAACAATATTTTAACCCCTATTTAACATTCTGAGGCATCTTTTAAAGGAGTTTTCGAACCCCCTTAACAAAATGACAACCATATCTTAACATTCTGAGGCATCTTTTGGGAGAGTTTGACGGGGACCTTAACAAAGTCTTAACCACATCTTAATATTCTAAGGCATTTCTCAAAGGAGTTTCCGACCTTCCTTAACAAGTTCTTAACCATATATTAACATTTTGAGGCATTTCTTACAGGATTCTACATGGGATACCTCATGAAGTCCTTAACGGACTCCTTAGCCCAAGTTGCCATAGTTATTAGCGCGCCAAACCGTTCTGCGCGCTTCAGGCCTCACATTTCCTCATATAGCTCCTTTACGCGTTCCTTCAGCCGATCTATCTCCTCCCTTTGCATCTCTATCGTGTCGGACTTATCTTCGAGTTTGTTAACGCTCTGACTGCGTCCACGGGCTCCATATATACCAGGATATATTATGAACCCAGATCACATGCCTTGTAACGCTCTGATAGTAGGACCCACCGGCTGCGGAAAGACCCAATTCGTGGTAGAGCAGCTATTAGGACCCTTTAGATACCGATTTGACTACATAGTGCTGCTCTGCCCCACCTACGTGAATAACCGCACCTGGACGGGCATAGGAGTGAAAGATGACGACTTCTTTGTAGATATCTTAGACCCTAACGAGTTATCTGGGCATCTTAAGTTCTGGCATAAACAATTCCCTAAGGATACGCAAACCTTGCTCATACTGGATGACATCGCCTGCGGGGACGACGTAAAAAGACGCACGTCGGAGCTCGTTAAACTCGCCTTTAGCGGCAGACACGACAATATTAGCGTTTGGTTGCTCTCGCAGCAGCTTACCAGCGTCTCTAAGCCCTTTAGGGAAAACATAGGATCTGTCGTAGTATTTTATGCTCCGAGCAAGTCTGATCTGGAAACCATATCTTAAGCGACTACGGCGGTGAAATATCCAAGGAACAGTTACACGAATACATGCGGCATTTGAAGACGCACCAACATTCCAAGATGATCTTTTCTTTGAGGTTTCCGTATTTAGTAAAGATCTGCGATCTTTAACTCCTAATGTATATGGAGATTGAGCAGTTGATAGAAGTCCCCACACAGCTAGATGAAAGTAACCTTAAGGAACAACTCAACATCCTTGTGTCTTCTGGGAAGTGTAAAGAAATGATAGGCAAGGAACTTACCCATCAGCAGGTTAATAAGTTGTCGGAAGAGGAAGTTAAGAAGTTCCATAAGAGGTACGAGGCCGCCCTTGCAAGTAAGACCACGGACGCCGTAGCAGACTCCGCTATCAAGCTGGCCACCAAGCTTCTCGGACTTGCGCTGCCCATAGACGACGTGGAGCAACTACAGAAGGACATAAGCGAGGACTACGTTATTGCCCAAGAACTTAAGATAACCTGTGGGTGGTTGTCTTTGAAGTGCAGTAAGTTAATGGCAGTCGCCTCTGCGGCAGTTCACGTAGCTCAGCACGTCGACTTGAAGGAACTTACGATGTCTTGGAAGGACTTCAAGAAGGACAGAGACGTTGAAAAGGTCTTCCAGGCGGCACTTGCTGAGGTACCTGGTCAAGTCGCCTCAAGTCCTTCTTAAGTACTTAGTCAAGTCGTCCTTAAGTACTTGCTCAGGTCCTATTAAGTTACTTATCAAGTCCTTCAAGTCCTTAGATATAAATGGAGGCGGAGGAAGCCCCAGAGCAAAAGATTACCAAGGCTAAATCACCAGGCAGAGTCGCGGCGGGAAAGAAGCTCGCCGAGATGAACAGGAAAAACAAAGCCAAAAAAGAGGAAAAGGTGGAGGACGAAGGCGAATCCTTTATTAATGCTGGGTACGTCATCGGCGCGTTGGGAGTTGCTATAGCAGCAGGCAGCCTTTACTTACAATGGCGGGCTACGAAGCCAAAAGTAGAACCCGTGCATGTGACGCAGGAGCCCCGAAGCAAAATACCCGTAATGGAGTAATAACCTTCTCGCTTTGTAATATAATGTCAACCGCGTTATTGAAAACTGTTGAAGAGGCAGCTATTATTACTTCCATTGTTGCGGGTATTGGTTGGGTAGGTAAGAAAGTGCTCAAAGAAGACTTTACTGAAGACCCAAGCAAGAGCTTCTCTAATTTTGCTAAGATGACCGCTGCCGTAGGCGGGGCTATCATGGTAAAGGATTACCTACGGAAGGAAAAGTACATCCCTAATGTATAAATGGCTACTGGCTACCTTGCTCGCAGGCGGACTTATTGCAGCTTTAGCATTTACTGGAGCTAATTATGGTGGTCAATATTTGGATAGATTAGTCCGAGGTGATCACAGCGGAGAATTGGCTGCCGAAAGGAAGAGACACGACTTAGCGCTGGAGAAATATCAAAGGGATGTGGCGGCTTGGAATGAAAAAAGACAAGCTTACAGGGATTGGTTGGATAAGAACTACCAAGACAAAATGCAGGCGGATAAGAACTTTGAAAACACAGACTACGCCTTTAAGCTTTATGCACAGGCGCACCCCGACTTTAGAATGAGAAAGCCTCAGTTCAAGAATTACTACCAGCCTTCTAAGAAACAAAAAGACAATGAGTTGGTCTTCGTAGGAGTTGCAGGGCTGGCAGGAGGCGTAGCTTTGGCGTATCTAATATAATGATTGTCTTTTTGGAAAGCGACAAGAATAACTTTACCACTTATTTGAATCCCCCCATCAAAGCCTGTAAGGTTCGGCTGGTTAGTTGCTCTTTGTACAATTCTTGGTATAACTTAATTGGGGGCATAGTCACTAAGCATACAGGAGGATCTAATTATCAAGCCATAATGCTGCCCGATGGACATTACACGCCAATCACCCTGGCTAAGGAGCTCGCCAAGCGCGGTTATACTCTCACCACGGGATTGCCGCACGAAATGACCCTCAAACATAATATGCCAAACTATTCAGTAACTTTTGGAAAGTTTGACGCATTGGGGTCTTTATTATGTGCCTCGGGCAAGACAATTACCGACACAGCCATACCTGTGAAATGGAAAGTTGCATCCTCTTATGAAGTCTATTGCGACTTGGTTCATAGTTACAGCAATGGAAAAAAGTCTTCTCTTATGTCCAAGTTTCTACCCAAAGGTAATCCATTTGATCTGGTAGAATACACTCCCATTTCTTTGAGCTATGACTTGTCTCATTTGGTAGAAAGCATAAACATCACCATTAAAGTGGACGGAGAGACGATGGACTTCAACGGGCGAAAGATCAATCTTGTTTTGGAATTCATATAATGGGTCGAACTGAGGACAAACTTAAAAGGATTTACTATGGGCCCGAAGGCTATTGGAGAGGAGCGTCGGCTATCAAGAAACTTGCAGCCGCGGCCAGGGTATCAGAAGAAACGGCTAAGAACTGGTTAAAAAAACAAACCCTCTGGCAGGTTTATCTTCCCGTGCCTAAGTACATTCCTAGGCCCAGCTTTACCGTAAATGCCCCCAATGAAGTTCATCAGGCGGATTTGCTTTTCTTGCCGCACGACAAGGTGAGAAGAAAGACCTATAGGTACGCTTTGACCGTAGTCGATATCGCAAGCAGATATAAGGACGCCGAACCCATAACCAGCAAGGATTCTGGGGAAGTCGCAGAAGCCCTAGGTAGGATTTATAAGCGCGTCTTGAAATGGCCCAAGCTGCTGCAAGTGGATGCGGGGACAGAGTTCATGGGCGTGGTTACTAAGACCCTGAAAGACCACGACACCAAGATTAGAAGAGCCGAAGCAAAGTACCACAGGGGTCAGAGCATCGTCGAAAGATTCAATAAGACCCTAGCCGAGCGCCTCTTTGGATACCAGTATTGGAAAGAGCTGGAAGATCCATCGAAACGCAACAGGGAATGGACTCAGAGGCTCCCCCAGGTTGTCGCGGCTTTAAATAACGAGGCGGCCAGGGCTACGGGAATAAAACCCAAGGATGCTATGAAAAAGAAACACGTGGAACACAAGTCCTACGTCAGAAGTTCGAGGGCGATCGGACTGAAGGAAAAAAAGCTACCCCGCAACATAGTGGTCAGATACCTCTATCAGCCGGGGGAACTTGAAGGTGGCAGTAAGAGAGCCACGGATCCTAACTGGTCTTTGGAAACGTATGAGATTTCGAAGTCCGTCACCAAGGAAGGGCAACCCGTGTTGTATTACCTAGATGGCCCAAGTCGTGGATTTGTCAAGGAAGAGCTGCTCATAGTCCCCAAAGACTCAGAGTAGTGCTGCTCCACGCGCCCGATTACACTCTAGGCATGTCAGTCTTACGTTGCCTCTGCAATGCCCGCGTTTGTTGTTGATACAATCCACGGAGAACTGCTGATCGTCATTTGGGTCAAATCTCCATAGTAGTGGTATGTTACACTTGGCACACCTTGCCCCTTTCTTATAGACGTCGTCCACACATAGGTCGAATTTGACCCCTCTTTCTTCGTCGTGCCGCTTGTAGCGAAGGAGTTTCTTAGCAATGTTCTCTTTGGCTACGTCTTCGGGGGTGCGGTCATAACGCAGTTGCGGACCCCAGGCTCTTTTTAGTTGCTTGGCAAATTCCACACGGCTTACGGCGGTGTAGATAAGGTTGCTCCAACACAGCCGCTGGTCTATGATCCATAAGGTTTCCTTTATGGTAAGTCCTTGCGCGCTGTGGACTGTCATGCAATAGCCTAAGCGCCAGTCTGGATGGGAGGTTATTTTTTCCACCTTTTCTATGGGTACCCAGGCTTTATCGTGCGTTACTGCGTTCTGCAGTTGGATGTCGGTACCGGGTACGCAAACGTCGCGGCGCTGCATGCGGGTGTCGTGGGGTTTATAACAAACGGGTACGGGATGCGTAGGGAAGCGCTCTTGGTGTATTTTGAGTAAGTCTTTCTGTATGCGAGACTGTGCTGCGCGCTTACTACTTAGCACCAGATCTTTAGGATGCCAGGCGTATAGAAAGTCCTCGTAGGACTTCGCTCGTACGCGTTTGCGCAGTGTCTTGCATTGCTCGGCGTCACTGAGTCCCCTTAATTCCGCTTTCAGGTTTCTTACTTGATCCTTGCTGCGGTAATCTGTGTTAATTTCTTCGGAGTGGTCTACTAGTTCTTTTAACCATTCGTGGGGCATTTCTCCGGCTATTGGAGGAGGCCGGCATGGATCTCCGGCGAATACCACTTGACATTTCCCTCTTAGGAATTCTACGAATTCTTGTAGGATTTCCAAAGGAACGGTGCAAATCTCATCCCAAAGTATCACCGGAGGTATGTCGTGGATTGCTTCCGGCACCCACTTTTGACCATTCCAGCGAAAGAAGCTGTGGTAGGTTTGTGCGTCGTGGCCCATTTCTTTCAGTTCCCTTTCCAAACGATACGTCGGCGTTAGCACCTTTATTTTAGGGAAGAGTTCCAGCGCGCGCGTTGTCTTACCGCTACCACCCATTCCGTACAGGTAAGAGAATCTCTTATAGGAAATGGGGTCGGCAACTGAAGGAAGTAGATCCTCGGTTGGTTCTACGCGTCCCTTTACGTGATCGCCGTGATATTCTACGCGGCCTATCCAAGCTTTGATTTCTTCATCTTTGACGCGCCATTGTCCACTTTCTGCTAACTCATCTGCAGTGTAGAATTCTTTCATTTTCTCTAAGACGTGCGGTTTCACGTATAAGGAATCCGTAGCTACGCGCGGAACGTCTTCTTTGTCGAACCGTAGGAGCATTGCTAAGAGGTTAATGTGCGCGTATGCGAGCATGCTGGCACGCAGATGGTAATACTGTGGTCGATGATCCTGGTAGTAGCATAAAGCATTCCATTTGCGTGTCTCCTCGCCTTCTACTAGGTAGTCCCACTTCTCCACAGATACCATCGTTCCTTGTTCATGAGCACGTTTTATGAGGAAGCTTAGTTCGCCTGCGTCTGTTATCAAACGACGCTGCATATGTTTCTCGGCCTCCTTGGCGCCCTGGGTGAACTTTCCTATGACAATCCTCGCGGTAGGATTATGATCTGGTAACCACTTTGTAAAGACGCTATGGCACAGGATGGCTTCATGCGCTGTGTATGCGAGTAACTGGCGCTCTTCGAGGAACTTTAACAAAGGCACCGAAATCCATTCTTTCTCTTGTAAATGTTTCCCATACCAAGCGTAAATGATTGGATGCAGGCCTTTGGCTAACTTCCAACTGGTCACCCTAACAAACCCCGTAGCTGGCGCGTCGTAATGACCATCTAAGGCAACGCGAAAGAACTGCGAATTCGGGGTGTCCGTAGCGGTCGTAATATTCCTTACAATCTCCTAGGCCCTTGAATGACGCAGGGTAGCAATGTTTCATATCAAGCGACACGTATTCTTCTTCGTCGTATTCCATATTCCAAAGACCACCGTGGCCGTGTTCTACGCACGCCTTAGAAATGTCTCCAAACTCTTTAGGAGTTGGTCTCCATCCATTCCTTTTCTTGGCAGCTAAGAAGTCCAAACTGCGGGAGCTGAGGACTTCATCTGAGAAATCTTCTCCTAAAGTCTCGCACGCACTTTGGATACGTTGGTGTTCTACTTCTGGGCGGTATAGGGTACCATCTTGCGTCATAAATTGACTTCCTTCTGCGTCCATTAACCATATCGAATTCTCGTGGATCAAGTCCGTCAATGGGGAGGATTCATATACTTTTGTCTCCTTTTTTCTGGGGAATCTTAACTCTCTCCAAGCGTGTCCGTTATGTTGATAGATGACTATGGGAGCTCCACGGCCTCCGTACTTATGTGTCCCGGGGTAAATGTACCCGTCTGTGATATCCTTTACGTGTATGCGCCTTTCTTAGAGGACTTCTAGCTTTTTGATGTTATCTATGGTTGCTCCGGCCCTATGGGTAACAAGCTCCCATTTCCTTATGGCTTCTTTCCTTTTCAGAGTTAAATTTCCGCCGCGGGAAGAATCCTCAAAGAATTCCCTGACTAATTTGGCGACGCGGTTACCAGGATGTCTCATCGGTTGCAATCTTCTAACGTCTGGCTCCTCTATTTTGTACGCAGCATAGATAACTACAGTAACGGGGTAAGCAACTTCGTAGAACAGCATGTCTATTCCTTCCAACGCTCCTGGTCGCGTTTGCTTATTTAAGACAAACAGGTCCCGCTTACCAGACGCCCAGATAGGATTGCGCCCCTTTTCTATTATCCATTCTCCGTCGTGGTATTTGATGAACGTTAATTCTAGCCGGTAGTTACCATCGGGCATTAAACGGATTATCTTTTCGGCCCTTTCGTAGTCCATTGTCTCGTCTGTATCTCCTTCCATAAATGTCGTGAAGGCAAAGTCAGCATCTAAGTTATCCAACACCCGAGTTCGTAGCTTCCGCACAGTCTTATTTTGAATTCTTTGGATGGCATCCATCTATATCTAAGAAATATTTTAGGCTACGTTTGCGACATCATAGATCGACGCAAACACAGCAGCAGTAAGGGAATTGGCGGGCGGGTAATACCGGATGTAGCCGGGGTTCACTTGGCGCGGGAAATTGCTGGGATTCCCGGTACCCCCTCCGCGAGTCCCCCTTACTGCTGCTCCAGAAAAAAAAAAATTTATAACTCATCATTTTTTCGTTAAAAGCATTTTGCTCTATGTCTTGTAAACAAACGAATAACGCGTACCGAGCAACTTCCATCCTTATAACCAGGGGTTATACATTCCATGTGTCTATAAGAGAAAGCTAAGTATTTGGCGGTTTTATCCCGATAAGGACTATTCTGACATCATCATATACGAACATTTCTTTTCTTATTGCGACTTTTGATGCGGGAAATAAAGAACTGTTTCAGGTTGAAGTGAAGTTATTATTATTATTTTTTTTTTATTTTTCTTTGCAATTAAGATTCATTTACTGTGGATGTTAGCTGTGTGTGTGTGTGTGAATCATATCAATTCAAGCATACAGTCATGATCTTTTTAGCATGTGGTGGCTCTTAAAAGAGCCGTTGTTTTTATAAAGTTCCATTTTAACCGCCAAATCCGTACAGGGTACGTCCTTGGCGTTTCAAAGCGTAGACGACATCCATTGCTGTGACGGTCTTTCTCTTGGCGTGCTCGGTGTAGGTGACAGCATCACGGATGACATTCTCAAGGAAAACCTTGAGGACACCACGGGTCTCTTCGTAGATCAGACCAGAGATTCTCTTGACTCCACCACGACGAGCAAGACGACGGATGGCGGGCTTGGTGATTCCCTGGATGTTGTCACGAAGGATCTTACGATGACGTTTGGCGCCTTCCTTTCCAAGGCCTTTTCCTCCTTTACCACGACCAGACATATTTAGCTCTTTAGATATTTCCGATGATGAATTGATTGACACCGAAATTCTTTCCCTAAATATCAAGAAAACGAACCTCTTAGGAAACAATCGTGAAAGGAATATTTGAATATGAAAAGAAAATCATCATCATGAATTAAAATATGTAAGGCTAGCACTGCTTGTCCGATTCGGACACCAAAACGGATGTCTTTTGTAGACAAAATAATCATTTTTAGTATCAAACATCTATACTTTGTCTCAAACTTCTCGATTTGTGGGTTCCAAATTTCGTCTAAAGAAAGAATTCTTATATATACATACAAATTCTTGGTGAACGAATTTGTTTTGGCTCGAAATATTCAAGTTTTAGCGGTTTCTAGTAGACAAAAGAAAAGTATTGCACAATCAGCCAATCACGGTCTCAGTCGGTTGTAGCCAATCAAATTATTTGGCGGCTGGTATAACATCTTGGTTGTTATCAAAAAAGATATACTCGAGAAATTCAGAAAATACTGAAATGGCTCGTACTAAGCAAACCGCACGAAAATCTACAGGAGGAAAAGCTCCCAGAAAACAGCTGGCCACCAAGGCAGCACGTAAGAGTGCCCCAGCAACTGGTGGAGTCAAGAAGCCTCATCGTTACAGGCCCGGTACCGTCGCACTTCGTGAGATCCGTCGTTACCAGAAATCAACCGAACTGTTGATCCGCAAGCTGCCCTTCCAGCGTCTTGTCCGTGAGATCGCTCAGGACTTCAAGACAGATCTCCGATTCCAGAGCTCAGCTGTGATGGCCCTTCAGGAGGCTAGTGAAGCTTACTTGGTTGGTCTGTTTGAAGACACCAACTTGTGCGCCATTCACGCCAAGAGAGTCACCATCATGCCCAAGGACATTCAGCTTGCCCGCCGAATCCGTGGAGAGAGAGCTTAAACACTCTACAAATATTCAATCTAACAACGGCTTCTATAGAAGCCATCAAATGCCACAAAGCCATGGCCATATATGCGTTACCTTTGTCACTCCCTGTGTGATTACATTCCCATACAACATTTTTATTTCTCAAAACTAAAACGTTGATAAAAACAAACATTTTCCTTTTGATAACACGCTTCATTCTCCTCCCTCGCCATAAAATGACCGCTGACCGCCAAACAACGCCGGCCATCTCAGAAAAACAAACAACCTAATTATTTCACATCTGCCGAAATAGCTCAGTTGGGAGAGCGTCAGACTGAAGATCTGAAGGTCCCTGGTTCAAATCCGAAGAGTTTGTAGGAACTCTACTGAACAATCCCGGGTTTCGGCAATTCAATTTTTCGTTTTGCTTTTCTTATTGCAATAAAGTATTGGGGCTTCAATTGTTTTTGTTTTGCTTTGTTTTGTTTTCTATCTAGAGGTGTTATACTAGAATTAAACAGCTTTTACTAGCTAGGGATTAAACAGTTTGTATGACGTTATATCATGTTATATATATTTGTTTGCCATGATGCTATAACGACATATATTTGTTTCTGTTAAACGATACCGGGTTTCTGCAATTCATTTTTTTTCCTTTTGGTTTTCTTATCACATTAAAGCTTCATTTGTTTTGTTATCTATGTTATACTAGAATTAAACGGTTTTTACTAGGGATTAAACAGTTTCTATGATCTTAATCAAGTTATATATACTGATGTTTGCCATGCCGTTATAGGGACATGTATTTGTTTGTGTTTGGTTTGGAATTGTTTGTTGTCGAGACAGCATAGTAGTCATGACTTTTGATTCATTTGGATGGCTCTTAAAAGAACCGTTGTTTTTGTGTAGCAAACAGTTCAAAACTGTTTACTTGCTGCTGGTGTACTTGGTGACAGCCTTGGTGCCTTCACTGACTGCGTGCTTGGCCAGTTCACCAGGCAGAAGAAGACGAATAGCCGTCTGGATTTCTCGAGAAGTGATGGTGGATTTCTTGTTGTAGTGAGCAAGTCGGGAAGCTTCACCAGCGATGCGCTCAAACACATCATTGACAAAGGAGTTCATGATGCTCATGGCCTTACTGGAAATACCAGTGTCAGGATGGACCTGCTTCATGACTTTGTAGATGTAGATGGCATAGGACTCCTTTCTCCTGGACTTTCTCTTCTTCTTGTCACCGATGGCAGCCTTTTTGCCTGCTCTCTTCTCGCCTTTCTTTTCTACTACGGCTGGTTTAGGAGGCATCTTCTTTGATGGTATTGAACAGATATAACGATATAGGGATGATGCTGTAGAACGAATTTATACCGAACTTATTGAAAATTACGAACCGACATTCTAAGGTATTTATTGGTAGAGTTATAAATATTCAGAGCGCATTATTCTCGTAGTCTTTGTGTATTGTTGTCAGGTCCGCATCTTATTGGTGGCTTGTGATCCGACCATCGTCCAGTTTGGGCTATAAAATCTGATAGACGCGTTTGTTTCGGTATTTTCGCGCGAAATCTAATTAAGTTAATTGAAAAAGAAAACTTTCTCCAACATGTCTGGTCGCGGTAAAGGTAAAGCAAAGGGCACCAAGTCCAAAACACGTTCATCCAGAGCAGGGCTACAGTTCCCCGTAGGGCGTATACATCGTCTTCTCCGCAAGGGCAACTATGCTCAACGTGTTGGTGCTGGTGCTCCAGTCTACATGGCTGCTGTTCTTGAATACCTGAGTGCTGAAATCCTCGAGTTGGCCGGTAACGCTGCTCGTGACAACAAGAAGAGCAGAATCATCCCCCGTCACTTGCAGTTGGCTGTCAGAAACGACGAGGAGTTGAACAAGCTTCTCGGAGGTGTTACCATTGCTCAAGGTGGTGTGTTGCCCAACATTCAAGCCGTTCTTCTGCCCAGGAAGGCAGAAAAGAAAAGTTCCTAAGCTTAGAAAACAGCAAACAACGGCTCTTTTAGGAGACACCAAATGACGAAAAAGAAATGATTATATGCTTATATAACAAAAATAAACACTACACTTAGTTTTCTATAGACCTTACCACAATCACACGGGTTTCACTATCTCATGGTAAACGCACACTAGACAATCAAGTACACGACCCTCATTATGCCATAATCACACAAGCCAGAAAATAAAACTTTTATAACTCATCATTTTTTCGATAAAAGCGTTTTGCTCTATGTCTTGTAAACAAACGAATAACGCGTACCGAGCACTCAGCACCATTAAGGCATGGCTCTTTTGAGGAAGTGATGGAAAGTCAGTTATTTATTCATATCTTTGACAGTTTACTATGAATCTTTCCCAAATTTGGCTCGTAGTAGTAATTCTTCAAGGCAAGCAATTACCGCATATCTGTTACCATGGAAACCAGGTCACGTGACCACAAGGCCGCCATCTTGGATTTTTTAAACAAATCGTTTGTAATCGTATTGAAACTACTTCAAAAGACCTGAAAATCCATATTCCTTTTTATATTTGCAATACCTATATGGATCTAATTGGATATCTTGCAAATTATATTAAGCTAAATTTTTAGAATATTTTTAATTTTTTGGAAAAAATAGAAAATATTCTAAAAACTAAACTTAAAATAATTTCCAAGATATCCAATTAGATCCATATAGGCATTGTAAATATGAATAGTAATCTGCATTTTCATGACTTTTAAAGATGTTTAGGTACGTTTTCAAACGGCTTGTTTAAAAATCCAAGATGGCGGCCTTGTGGTCACGTGACTTAGTTTCCATGGTAACCAAGGCTCTAAGGTTCCTACTTTTCACAAAAGACATTAACTTGCCAAGTTTGGGGAAGATTCTTAGAAAACTGGCTATGATATAGCTAAACAGTTTTTCATCTGAGAGCCATGCCTTAATGATGCTGAGCAACTTCCATCTTTATAACCAGGGGTTATACATTGCATGTTTTTATGAGAGAAAGCTAAGTATTTGGCGGTTTTATCCCGATAAGGACTATTCTGACATCATCACATTAGAACATTTCTTTTCTTATTGCGACTTTTGATGTGAGAAATAAAAAGAAAGAAATAAAGAGCTGTTTCAGGTTTAAGTGAGGTTGTAGGTTTTTTTTAATTTTTTATTTTTTAGACTGCAATTCAGATTCATTTACTGTGGATGTTAGCTGTGTGTGTGTGTGTGAATCATATCAATTCAAGCATACAGTCATGATCTTTTTAGCACGTGGTGGCTCTTAAAAGAGCCGTTGTTTTTATAAAGTTTCATTTTAACCGCCTACTCCGTACACGCGCTTCAAAGCGTAGACAACATCCATTGCTGTGACGGTCTTTCTCTTGGCGTGCTCGGTGTAGGTGACAGCATCACGAATGACATTCTCAAGGAAAACCTTGAGGACACCACGGGTCTTTTCGTAGATCAGAACAGAGATATTAAGAAATTAATAGAATATTGAAATAGCTCGTATTAGGCAAACCGTGTTTGAAAGGTGAAAAGGTCTTGAAATGTAGTTCTTAACCGGAAAAATAGAAAATCGCGCCGTTCTCCTAAGATAAAAATCGGATATTTTTAATATTTTACCCATTAATAGTTCATCTGGGCCTACATTTGGGCGTAGTAAGAAAATTTTCGATTTTTTGAATGTTTCGCACGTTTGGTCGATTTTTACATACCTCCGCTCTTGAATACGGTCATTCGAATATACTTTTTTTTCCTTTCATTAAAATGACCGTATTAAATAGTATGGTCCTTTATTCGAATGACCTTATTTAAGAGTTCCCTTTTTTCAAATGGCAGTATTTACCGGATATAAAAAGGATACTCTTAAATACGGTCATTCGAAAGAAGATACTCTTAAATACGGTCATTCGAAAAAAGGACACTTTTAAATAGGGCCATTTGAAGAAAAAAAAAAACAACTCTTAAATACGATCAAGGATACTCTTAAATATGGTCAAGGATACTAACAATGCATTGCTTGTTAGTGCCAACACTTCCTGATATCCAAATGGTGCCTAATCCTATTGCATAACCCACGCAGGATAGATAGATAGATATATAGATAACTTCATTTAATCTCGATATGTATAATGAGACGGAGATTCGTGCTAAATACATTCGAGGAGCTATATAAAATCTAATTAAAAATATAATAAACTATAAACCACAATGCTGCGATGCTACATGATTGAAAAACTAGATATATATACCACATAGATAAAAAGTGGATAGTAGTATAGGGCATACCAGTCCTGATTCACCCGACTTTACCCCATGATTCCCCGAGTTAATCAAATTCGCGTAGTAATGAAATTCCAAAAACGCAGTAAAAGCTACGGCACCAAAAAATGGTCCTCGGGGATTACAGGGGTCTCAAAAAGCGGGCATTCATGGGGTCAAGAATAATCCTACGGGTATTCTCCATGTTGCCTTCCAAAAAATATTCCTTATATATAGACAATGGACTCGCAATACAATTTCGAAACTTACGCCATCGCTGGTAGTTCTGCGATAGATTTGCGGAGGTATTGGGATACGAACGCGAGACGCATACAGCGATTGATAGAGAGAGGTATAGAAGAGTTAGGAGCTGCAAAAGTATCTATTGTGGTGGAGGTTAATTTGATGAAAGATGAAACGGAAACGACAGTTTGGTTGCGCACCAAAACGCTAACAGTCTTAGAGTCGACGGATTTGGATCAAAGGGTGTCCTCACAAATCGAACCAATTTCGGAATCACTTGCCAAGTACACCCGAGAAGGATCCGGATGGACTGTAACAGCTATCAAAGGTGCTACGATTAGCATTGCCCGTTACGTGCCGATTCGTGGTGGTTCTTACGTGCCACTGCCAACTTTCATAGAGCGTAAGAAGGCAATTATCAGTGTGCGTAACAAAGATAACAGGTGTTTTCAATGGGCACTGCGATCAGCGTTGTATCCAGTGAATCAAAATCCATTCAGAACGTCTAAGTATCCACACGACGACCTAGATTGGTCTGACGTAGAGTTTCCAATGGAAATACGATGCATACCCGACTTTGAAGAGCGAAACGAGCTTGCTATAAATGTTTACGGTGTCCGAGAAAAGACCATAGTTCCCCTACATGTTTCATGTAACAGAGGAGAGCGCATAAACCTTTTCTACCATGGTGAGCATTATTCGTGGGTGAAGTCGCCAAGCCGCCTATTTGCCATGCATAGTAAAGTATTGATCACCGATGAGTATGAGGAGGCTGGTAACACGCAAAAGAAAGGGCTACACGAGATTTGCTCGTATGGTTACGTAGTCGTTCGCTGCGACGGTGAAGCGGATGAGCCAGTGCTTTACCGAGGCCCTAACGCTGCACGGAATTTCCTCACAGCTTTAGAAGAAGAGGAAGAATACATTCGACGCCGGTTAATGAATGAAAAGAAGGTTAAGTTGACTAAAGAGCAGTTAGGAGCATATCACGCACCACAGAAGAGCTAGGTGTTCTAAAGTACGGACGCCGAGCAAAGAAAGCCTGGGATAAAGATGGGGCTTACTTAGGAGAAGCGCACCCCACATGTGGACGTTATGCAAAAGACGGAGATAAGCCTGGCAAGCCTTCCACGCACTGCTTTCACTGCGGCGAACCTATAGAGGAAGACTTTTACACAGACAAAGTGATGGATTGCTGTGAAATCACTGGTGAGTTTAAAGGCGCATCGCACTGGAAATGTAGACAACGGATAGACCCAAACATGGAGATTCCTGTGTTCTTTCACAACCTCCGCGGGTACGACTCCCATTTACTATTGCAAGGTGTGGAGGGGCACGAAGTAAAGTGTATACCTAACAACAAAGAACGGTATATGTCCGTAACGATGGGCAAGCTAAAGTTCCTGGACTCCCAGCAGTTCATGGCAGATTCCTTAGCCAATCTAGCCAAGTACAATGAGGATTCACCGATATCCGACGAATACGGCGCGGAAAGGAAAGGCGTGTATCCATATGAATACATGAATTGCTGGGGGCGCTTCGAAGAAACGCAGCTTCCGCCTAAGGAATGCTTTTACAGCACTCTAAATGAAGCGGGAATATCTGACGCTGAGTACGAGCACGCAAAGGAGGTTTGGAAGCGCCACGAATGTAAGAACATGGGAGATTACCACGACGTTTACCTGTTGTCAGACGTCGTTCTACTAGCAGACGTCTTTCAAAGCTTTCGAAAGATGGCTATGTCTTACTACGGGTTGGATTCGGCGAACTTCTACACGGCTCCTGGGCTTTCCTGGAGTGCGCTGCTAAAGAAGACAGACGCACGGCTGGACCTCCTAACCGATTATGAAATGTACCGCTTTATGGAAGACGGTATCCGTGGTGGAGTCTGCGGACCCAGCAGGCGTTACGCCAGAGCGAACAATCCCCAGGTGGAGGGGTACGACCCTGAAAAGCCAAACACCTACATCTTTTACCTGGATGCTAACAACCTCTATGGGTGGGCAATGTCCCAGCACCTACCCGTGCGCGACTTTGAGTGGACAGAACCACGCGAGTCAGAGTACTACATGCGGATAAGACCTGACAGCCGCAAAGGCTTCATCCTGGAGGTGGATTTGGAGTACCCCGAGCACCTACACGACCTCCACAATGATTACCCGCTTGCCCCGGAAGCAATCGAAATACCTTTCGAACAGCTATCACCACTACAAAAGCGTCTATGCCCCAACTACAAGCCGTACCGTAAATTAACGATGAACTTGATGAACAAGAAAAATTACGTTGTTCACTATCGCAACCTGCAATTCTATGTGCGCCACGGAATGCGTGTGACAAAGGTACACTGCGCTTTGAAGTTTCGTCAAGAGCCGTGGATGCAACCTTACATAGATTTCAACACGGAAAAGCGCACAGCAGCAAAGAACGATTTCGAGAAGAATTTATTCAAGCTGATGAATAATAGTGTTTTCGGAAAGACCATGGAGAACATTCGCAAGCGTGTTTCCATAAAGATTGCTAACACTCGCGAAGAAGCAGAGGCGTATGTGTCGCAACCAGGGTTTGTCCGCTATGTAGATATGTTGAACTTCTTTGTAATTCATATGAAGAAGGCAAACCTTTTCTTAAACAAGCCTGTATACACCGGATTTACCGTCCTGGAGCTGTCAAAACTGCTGATGTATGAGTTCTACTATGACAAGCTAAAGCCAAAGTACGGAGACCGCTGTCACCTGCTATACACGGACACCGACTCTCTGATAATGGAGATAGAGACACCCGACGTTTACGCGGACTGCTTGGAGGACATTGACGAATACGACACGTCTGGTTACCCGAGGGATCACCCACTTTACTCTGCGAAGAACAAGAAGGTTATCGGGAAGATGAAGGATGAAATGCTAGGCAAGCCAATCGTGGAGTACGTCGGGTTAAAACCGAAGATGTACAGCGTACTAAAGACAGACGGCGCAGATAAGAAAGCCAAAGGTGTAAAAAAGTACGTGGTGAAGAAAGACTTGACTCACCAATCGTACGTGGATGTGCTTCAAACTCAAAAGTCTCAGAAGCACCAAATAAACTCCCTGCGGTCATTTAAGCATCAGATACACAGCATAACACAGGAGAAGGTGTCACTGTCCGCATTTGACGGCAAGAGGTGGATGTGTGATGATGGCATCCATACGATAGCATTCGGACATCACACGATAAGCAGTTCTTCTTTGACAAACCCACGTGTGGGACCATCATGAAGATAATACAAGATGGGCTGACCCTTCTTAGCTATCGCACTTCGGATCTGGTAAGTGTCCAAAGACCAATTAGGATCCGTAGCTCTTTTGGATCCTCCTTCTAATTCGCCCGGCTCATAGAGATATCGAACCGTGGCATTGCCTAATCTCTTTTCCTGGGGGAAGACCGCCCTCGAACTTCTGACGTAGGACTTGTGTTCCACGTGTTTCTTTTTTATGGCATCCTTGGGTTTTATTCCCGTAGCCCTGGCCACCTCGTTGTTCAAAGCCGCGACGACCTGGGGGAGCCTCTGAGTCCATTCCCTGTTGCGCTCGGAGGGATCTTCCAGCTCTTTCCAATACTGGTATCCAAAGAGGCGCTCGGCTAGGGTCTTATTGAATCTTTCGACGATGCTCTGACCCCTGTGGTACTCTGCTTCGGCTCTTCTAATCTTGGTGTCGTGGTCTTTCAGGGTCTTAGTAACCACGCCCATGAACTCTGTCCCCGCATCCACTTGCAGCAGCTTGGGCCATTTCAAGACGCGCTTATAAATCCTACCTAGGGCTTCTGCGACTTCCCCAGAATCCTTGCTGGTTATGGGTTCGGCATCCTTATATCTGCTTGCGATATCGACTACGGTCAAAGCGTACCTATAGGTCTTTCTTCTCACCTTGTCGTGCGGCAAGAAAAGCAAATCCGCCTGATGAACTTCATTGGGGGCATTTACGGTAAAGCTGGGCCTAGGAATGTACTTAGGCACGGGAAGATAAACCTGCCAGAGGGTTTGTTTTTTTAACCAGTTCTTAGCCGTTTCTTCTGATACCCTGGCCGCGGCTGCAAGTTTCTTGATAGCCGACGCTCCTCTCCAATAGCCTTCGGGCCCATAGTAAATCATTTTGAGCTTGTCCTCAGTTCGACCCATTATATGAATAGAATCGCGCTTCGCTTGATTTAAGCGAAGGATAGGACAAGATTGATCTTTCGCCCGTTAAAATCCACCGTCTCTCCGTCCACTTTAATGGTGATGTTTATGCTTTCTACCAAATTAGACAAATCATAGCACAAAGAAATGGGAGTGTATTCTACCAGGTCAAATGGATTACCTCTGGGCAGAAACTTGGACATAAGAGAAGACTTTTCTCCATTGTTTAAACTATGGACCAAGTCGCAATAGACTTCATAAGAGGATGCAACTTTCCATTTCACAGGTATGGCTGTGTTGGTAATTGTCTTGCCCGAGGCACATAATAAAGATCCCAATGCGTCAAACTTTCCAAAAGTTACTGAATAGTTTGGCATATTATGTTTGAGGGTCATTTCGTGTGGTAATCCCGTGGTGAGAGTATAACCGCGCTTGGCGAGCTCCTTAGCAAGGGTGATTGGCGTGTAATGTCCATCGGGTAGCATTTCACCTTGATATTTGCCAGGCGCCTTAAGTACGGTGACCAAGGCATTGACTAAATTATACCAAGAATTGTACAAAGAACAACTAACCAGCCTAACCTTATGGGCTTTGATGGGGGGATTCAAATAAGTGGTAACGTTATTCTTGTCGCTTTCCAAAAAGACGATCATTATATTAGATACGCCAAAGCTACACCTCCCGCCAGCCCTGCAACTCCTACGAAGACCAACTCATTGTCTTTTTGTTTCTTAGAAGGCTGGTAGTAATTCTTAAACTGGGGCCTTTTCAACCCCGTTAATGCCGCGGGGTGTGCTTGCGCATAAAGTTTAAAGGCGTAGTCTGTGTTTTCAAAGTTCTTATCCGCCTGCATTTTGTCTTGGTAGTTCTTGTCCAACCAATCCCTGTAAGCTTGTCTTTTTTCATTCCAAGCTGCCACGTCCCTTTGATACTTTTCCAGCGCTAAGTCGTGTCTTTTCTTTCGGCAGCCAATTCTCCGCTTTTGTCGCCTCTAACTAATCTATCCAAATACTGACCGCCATAATTAGCTCCAGTGAATGCTAAAGCTGCGATAACTCCGCCTGCGAGCAAGGTAGCCATTTATATGTTTGGCAGGTACTTTTCCTTCCGTAGGTAATCCTTTACCATGATAGCCCCGCCTACGGCAGCGGTCATCTTAGCAAAGTTAGCGAAGCTCTTGCTTGGGTCTTCAGTAAAGTCTTCTTTGAGCACTTTCTTACCTACCCAACCAATACCCGCAACGATGGAAGTAATAATAGCTGCTTCTTCAACAGTTTTCAATAACGCGGTTGACATTATATTACAAAGCGAGAAGGTTATTACTCCATCAGGGGTATTTTGCTTTGCGTCACATGCACGGGTTCTACTTTTGGCTTCGTAGCCCGCCATTGTAAGTAGAGGCTGCCTGCTGCTATAGCAACTCCTAATGCGCCAATGACGTACCCAGGATTAATAAGGGATTCGCCTTCCTCCTCCACCTTTTCCTCTTTCTTGGCTTTGTTCTTCCTGTTCATCTCTGCGAGCTTCTTGCCGGCAGCGACTCTGCCTGGAGATTTAGCCTTGGTAATCTTCTGCTCGGGTTCCTCCGCCTTCGATTCAGCTTCACTCATTTATATCTAAGGACTTGAAGGACTTGATAAGTAACTTAATAGGACCTGAGCAAGTACTTAAGGACGACTTGACTAAGTACTTAAGGACGACTTGACTAAGTACTTGAGGCGACCTGAGGATGACTTAAGTAAGTACTTAAGAAGGACTTGAGGTGACTTGATCAGGTACCTCAGCAAGTGCTGCCGTAAATATCCTTTCGACTTCTCTGTCCTTCTTGAAGTCCTTCCAAGACGTCGTAAGTTCTTTCAAGTCGACGTGCTGAGCTACGTGAAGTGCCGCAGAGGCGACTGCCATTAACTTACCGCACTTCAAAGACAACCACCTGCAGGTTATCTTAAGTTCTTGGGCGATGACATAGTCCTCGCTTATGTCCTTCCGCAGTTGCTCCACGTCGTCTATGGGCAGTGCAAGTCCAAGCAATTTAGTGGCAAGTCGGATAGCGGAGTCTGCGACGGCGTCCGTGGTCTTACTTGCAAGGGCGGCCTCGTACCTCTTATGGAACTTCTTAACTTCCTCTTCCGACAACTTATTAACTTGCTCATGGGTAAGTTCCTTACCTATCATTTCCTTGCACTTCCCAGATGACACAAGGATGTTAAGTTGTTCCTTAAGGTTACTTTCATCTAGCTGTGTGGGGACTTCTATCAACTGCTCAATCTCCATATACATTAGGAGTTAAAGATCGCAGATCTTTACTAAATACGGAAACCTCAAAGAGAAGATCATCTTGGAATGTTGGTGCGTCTTTAAATGTCGCATGTATTCATGCAACTGTTCCTTGGATATCTCGCCGCCGTAGTCGCTTAAGATGGTTTCCAGGTCAGATCGGCTCGAAGTATAAAATACTACGAGAGATCCTATGTTTTCCCTAAAGGGCTTAGAGACACTGGTAAGCTGCTGCGAGAGCAACCAAACGCTAATGTTGTCATGCCTGCCGCTAAAGGCGAGCTTCACTAATTCGGAGGTGCGTCTTTTTACGTCGTCCCCGCAGGCGATGTCATCTAGTATGAGGAGTGTCTGAGTATTCTTGGGGAATTGTTTGTGCCAAAACTTAAGATGACTGGATAACTCGTTAGGGTCTTAGATATCCACAAAGAAGTCGTCATCTTTTGCGCCTACGCCCGTCCAGGTGCGGTTATTCACGTAGGTGGGGCATAATAGCACGATATAGTCGAAACGGTATCTAAAGGGTCCTAATAGCTGCTCTACCACAAACTGGGTCTTTCCGCAGCCGGTGGGTCCTACTATCAGAGCGTTACAAGGCATGTGATTTGGTTCCATTATATTTAATGGAACCCATCCATATATTTTAGAAAATCACAGGGATTTTCACTAAGGTAATTTATTACCTGATATTTATGGAGCCCGTGGAAGCAGTCAAAGCAATGGTTAACGTCGTCAAAAGGAAGTCAGACCTGGAGAGGACGGTCGAAATGCAAAGGGAGGAGATAGACAGGCTGAATGAACGCGTAAAGGAGCTATATGAGGAAATGTGCGGCCTAAAGCGCGCAGAACGGTTTGGCGCTTTGATAACGATGGCAACGTGGGTCAAGGAATCCGTAAAGGATTTCATGCGCTACCCCATGTAAAAGGGTCAATAATGTTGCGTAGAGGTTAAGAATCTTGTTAATGACCTCGTCAAACTATTTCAAAAAGTGCCTCAGAATGTTGCGTAGAGGTTAAGATATTTGTTAAAAGGGGACACAAACTATCTCAAAAAAGGGTTGATAATGTTAAGCTGAGGTTAAGGAATTTGTTAAGAAGGGCTGCAAACTATTTCAAAAAAGTGCCTCAGGATGTTAAATAGAGGTTAAGATATTTGTTAATATATATGAACTGCTTGATGTGTAAGAAGGTGTTTAGCACCAAACAAAGACTCCAATACCACGTTGGACATGGAGTTTGCACGAAGAAGCCCATTGAGAAGACCTGCAAAAACTGTAACAAGGAGTTCAGCTCCCTTCAGAAGTTACAGCAACACGTAAGGAAAGAAGTTTGTTATAAGACAAAACGATGTGGTTTCTGTGACAAGGTCCTTAGCAGCCGCCAACGTCTTCAGACGCATAAGAAAGTGCATAAGGAAGCATATCAAGTCCTTTCAGAGAAGTACGATTTGGAAGGGGTGGATTGTTACCAATGCGGCGATCTTATGAGTCGTTGTGAGCACAAAGATGATTACCTAAGGAATAAAATAGACTACTTTATGAAGATGAAAAGAGTCTTACCAGGGTTCGATAAGTTGGAGGGAGTACCATGGACGAATAGGGAATATTGGAGGTGTGAATGTGAGAGGTGCGGATGCGTAAGAGAGGATGAACACATATTCAACGAGGTTCGCTATTCTTCGAGTCGGGAGCCGAGTCTGGAGCCGAGTTGGGAGCCGAGTTAGGAGTCGAGTTAGGAGTCGAGTTAGGAGTCGATAGGAGCCGAGTTATTTAACTGCTGATCAGTGTACCGCAGGCTCGAAGTTTCAAAATGGAGGACAGCGACTGTGTGAGGTAAGAAAATAAATTATTCAGGAATCTGCTTTTATCATGCAAAATACTTGCCATCGTGAATATATTAAGTTTACAAATAAGTCCCAAGACTGTATAGGTTGTAAGTGCTCATTTCTTTTTCGTGAAAAAGATGTTCGGGTGTAAGAGAATCGTAAGCGGAAAGCTTCGAAATCTCACGGCATGGACGGCACGTATGTTTCAACGATAAAACGTTTATAAAAAACAATATTGAAATGTATTATATTCTTTTTTTTTAGCAAAGAAGAATGCATAATTATCGAAGGTATTTTAAACCTATTTTATGTGGTGTATTTGCTGATTTTTTACCTTCTTTTTACTGATTATGTTTGTCATGTGCGTCCACGTTGTCATCTCGAAACTGTCATTCCATTTAGATTCTCCAGTGAAAACGCCTATAGATGCACAGTGCATCACAATATCAGGCAAGAATAAATCATAACTTCTCTTGCTACTTCTGAAAACTTTCTTATTCGATTTTGCTATTTATAATTCTGTCATTCCATTTTATAGATTCTCCAGTGAAAACGCCTATATCTACACGGTACATCACAACATCAGGCAAGTATAAATAACTTCTCTTACTTTCTTATTTGATTTTGCTGTTGATTGTAGGTTCTTAATGTGTTATAATATGAGGTATAGTGTTTTGTTTATATCGTTTCGTGCATGTTTTTGCTTGTCCTTTGTTTTTTTCTTTTCCTTTTTTATATTCATGATAATAATAGTACTCCCAGCACAAATATTAATAGAGTCATATTAATATATTTAATAATTGGTTTGTGAATTTGTGCCCTAGACTCTCCAATCAAAGATTATCCACAAAGGTAAGAAAAACACACTTTATTGTTGTTGTTGGTTGTCTCAGTGCAAAATTTAAACCTCAAACAAAATCCTATTATACAAGGCAATACTACATATGACTAATGATTATAGAAAATGATGTACTTTATAGGTTGTTTATAGCATTATTATATAAACATTATTCGATTGATGCCTTTCATGACTCACTTCTTTCTGAACTTCTCTTTGTGGATTAAATGTTTCATTGAGATAGAGTGCTTGCAATAAACTTGTCAAGGCTACTTTAGTAGCAATTAGCACATAGTTAGCTGTGCTAAATGCTTTTGTTTTGACTATTGGTTTCAAAGATTTAGTTTGTGCACTCTATTTGATATAATTAATATTTAGATCTATTAACTATAACTTCCATTTGATGAAATGGTTCCATTGGCTTGATGATTGCAGATTTAAAGAGGATGAAAAGCCAAAGCAAGTTTTAGGTATGTAATATTTTAGATTGCATATAAGGTCTTCCAATAATTGATATTTATATATTATTGATATATTTATTTATATAATTATAGCAGTGTTAGAAGGATTAGCAGAATCAAAGTATATTGGCATGCCTCAATCTGATTCAGAGGACAATATAGGTAAGCTACTGATTGCTTTGTTTTTAAGTTGATGTTTAACAATACATATATTAAATCCACTGTATAATGGTACATAATTATATAGCATAATGCTTACAATGAAAGTGTTCTTGTTGTCAAAAACCAAAAATTGATATTTACATTATTTAGCAGATTTAGAAGAATTATCAGAATCAAAGTATATGGAGTTGTCTCAATCTGATTCAGAGGATGATAAAGGTTAGTAATAAAAATAATATTATTATCAATAATAAAAATAAATACAAATAATATATTTTAGAGTTCACATAATGCTTACAATGCTTATTGTCAAAACAAAACCATTAATTTATGTTTACATTATTTAGCAGATTTAGAAGAATTATCAGAATCAAAGTATATGGAGTTGTCTCAATCTGATTCAGAGGATGATATAAGTAAGCTTAGCTATTGAATGTTATCTTGACAGCTGTAAAGATGTTACATTAAAATCCATTACATGTATATAAATAGTTATAATGTCAATCCATGCAAATGTGATGAAAATTGTTAATGTGAAAATTACTATTTTCTCAAGGTGATCCCAAACAGTGTCCTGATTGTAAAACTGTCTTCTCAAAAATAAGCAACAGAAACAGGCATGTAAAAAGAAAACTGTGCAAATTTAAACAAAAAAGGTATGTATATGCTTATATTAAATACCAGGGATGCTCGTCGAAAATTTTCAAAAAGACCCCTAAAATATACCGAAAGTTTCGATCTACCAGATCAAATAATTTTACTTATAAAAGCCCCCAGGTTAAGAAATATGGATGCGCTCTTTCTCTTATTTTCTGGCACCCTATGAGATACCAGAAAATGCTGATCTTCAAAAATTCCCTAAAAGACCCTAAAAGATACCAAATCACAAATTTTTACCCCTAAGAGATATGACAAGCATCCCTCGTAGTTTTGTACAGGATTCCACCCCCGCCCCCCCCCCCCCCCCCCCTCCCCTCTTCCCCCCATCCCCGGGCGTGCTGGTCACTGCCATTTACTTGCAGCTGTAACAAAACTTATAAACTTTGCTAATATTACTAATATTACATGGTAAACATAGTTTACAATATACTTGTATAATGAAGCTATTAATAATATGTATTTAGGATGTCAACAGTGAAATCAACTAAACGAAATACTGGCGAAAGCACTTCAACTAAGGATATGTAAGTATCAATTGCATCTTACATAAATATTACATTATGTACTCTATCATGTAGCTTTTTTTTTTAACTTTACAATCACTTTCACATGATACTTCAATGTGATTGGACCATTATCTATTTTGACTTGTACATTTCTGGAACTGATTCTTTGACAGACGTGCATACACAGTAGTGCCAATTGGAAAATTACTGTAGTAGGAGTGAAAGGACTGTTTTTAATTTAACCACAGGAAAGTCTATACAACTGGTATCAATAAAAAGCTAGTGTAATAATAATTTATATTTACATTACAGGACACGAAAAAAGTTGACCCCAGAAATTTGGGCAGGTTGTGATATGCAGGAAGTTACTACATTGCCACATGACATTGATGGGACTTGTTGCTATAAACTCCAGTACGACAAAAATGCCATGATGAAAAGCACAGTTGATGGCAGACCCTGGTGTTCTTGGATAACATCTAACAGATCCAACTTTCAAGGAGTACGTCGTATAGCATCATGCAGCGGAACATATGAATGTGTCAACGAGAAATGCCCATACAAGCACTCATTTACAAAGAACAACAAAGTTAACTTTGACAGACAAGGAGAAAATGTGAATTGTGCATGTTGTGGGTATGTAGCCAATAGAATTCCGTGTCTTGCCAAGAAGGTTTGGGAGTTTAATGATGCCTTTGTCAATGTATACCATTATGGAAACCATACATGTATCGCAAAGAAGATAACCCCATCAATCAGGAAAGAAGCTGCAGAGTTCTTCAAAGCAAATAATTCAGCTAAACCATGTCAGTTTCCTTATGAAAGTCTACGTAAAATGCTAAAAGAGGGCAAGTCTGTTACTGAAGTGTATGACAATGCATCAAAGATGGCAAAGCTCAAAGACATCCAAAATGTAAAGCAGCAAGTTATGAAGGAAATTAATCCAGCTGGTCATTCATTTGAGGCACTAGCAAAAATCAAATCAGAAAGTGACAAACATGATAAATATTTATTGTGGGCTGTCCAAGATGGCCGATTGAGCAAAAACAAATTGACGTATGTGTTTTGCACTAGCAAGGAGCGTATTGAAGTTGCTGCATTAATGCAACGAGATGGTATGCATCCCCTTGCTAAGGAGTTTTGCTATTTGGATGCAGAGCATGATAAAGTGTTAGGAATGAAAACCATCAATCTAAGTGTGCAACATCCTACACTTAAAGAGATGGTAACTCTTGCAAGTATGGATTGCGACACAGAAAGTAAAGAAACCCTTTGTGAATTTTGGAGTCACCTGAATAGTGTAAGTTTTTTAACACAAACTGCATATTGTTCAGCGCAATCTACCATTTTCTTCAAACTTATACAACCTGCCCAAACATTCCTGCATAATTTGAGTTTTTATAGTGACACTAATTTGGACCCCTTCACGAAAGGCCACACATTATCTTCTAACCCTTTAAAGTACTATGACCCTTAATCATTCTGTTTATATCTGGAATTAATTGTCGGGGTATAAAGGTCATGCATGTGACCAAATTGGGAAATCCTGCTTGGACTGGTAGCTTATGCATTGTTGATGAGTTTAATAATGTAGAATAATTTTTGTGAAATGATTGTTTATTAAGGGATTTTGTTTTCTTTGTTTTAGGCCTTAACAGAATTCACTGGCAATGCTCAGTATATTTTCGATCCGCATGGAATTGTCAGCGATGAGCATGGTGGAAATCGTGCAAGTATTCAGATAATGCTCAAGGAAGAATTGCTTGAGAGGTCAAAGTCTTGTGAGGTTCACTTTTATGATTGTGCTCACAAGGTTTCTAAGGGTACTTGGAGTCCACGATCAAAAGCGGAATTTCTGGAAATGGTTCATGCTATTTACTGTGCAGAAACACCAACTGCATATGAAGTGAAGCGCCGCACTCTGATGGACTGGGCCAAGGAAAAAGATAAGAGAAAGCATGTTAAGAATTGGTTTAACAACTTCTGGCATGCAAGAAGGTACATAGACTTTTATTGATGTCTCTGTAATGTGCTTTTTTTAATTGAGATGTCCACCTTGAGCATAGCTAAGCTTAGCGAGTAATGATCTGAAAAAGTCATGAAACTGCACACATTTTTTGTGGATATACACATGTTTTGATATATGTTAAATACTTTGGTAATATTTCTATTGCAGATTCCATGTGTTCAGAGCATTTAAAGGACCAGATGCACCAAATACCAACATGGCAGAAGTGGGCCATTCACGCAATGCAGTGCGTGGAGCCAAGAGGGATTCGCTGTCAAGAGTAGCAGAGGATCACATTGTTGAGAGTGCCCTTTTGAAGGCAAAGTTAAAAAGGTATGGACATAAATAAAGTGTGGTTGAGTGATATAAGCACTAGTGACTATAGTGTGCCAAACTCACTGATCATGAGTTTCCATGAGTTTTATTTACTTTTTTATAAGTGCATGAACCAGTGGACATATTAGTATCACTTGGGGGAATGGGGGACAAAAGCTATCATATATCAAATTAAAGCTTATCATAAAAAGATTCCAAAATGTATGATAGTATGGTGGGCGTGGCAGATGAGGGCTGTTGAGCTTATTATATGTGATATTATAACTGTCAAAACAAATCAATGATAAAATTTTGGTTCTTTGGTTTATACTGAAAAATACCAAAATCTAATTTTTATGAAATTGAGCTTCGTAACATTGAAGGTTTTGTAAAACATTGTACATTACTTGTTTTAAGATCCCAACTCACCTCAATGCAGTTGAAGTAAGTAAATAATGTTGTGCTTTTGTTTTTGTTTGAAAGGTTTGAGGAAGGGTCCTACTCTGGGGGTAATTGCCATAACCAAAGGCAAAAAGACATGGCCACATTGAGAAGGCAATTGGATAGAGCAAGCCAGTTCGCCAAGGATCTCGGCAGTAACAATTTGAATACAGAAGCATACAAAGCAGGGACACACATTGAAGAAAGGTCATCCCATAGAGTCAAACAAAGGGCTGTTAGTATGCAAAGCATTGTTGACGATCTGAGTGGCTCTGATGATGACAATGATGATGGGGGTGGACAGACACCCCATATTCGCAGCACCCACCGAAAAAGGAAGACGCGTAGTAAAGCATTTCATGAATCGCTTAAGAAGGCAAAATATGCCAATATCATGTTAAAGAATGTTCACCACATTAGTGATTACCATAAAGTGTTCGAGGTTGAGCAAAGTCACAAGACCAGACTTGTCCACATCGGAGAAACTGTTGAGTGTGATTGCTCTTTTGCCGCAGGAGGGGACATCTGCCACCATGTGGTGTGGGTGATGCTGAAAGTACTGAATGTACAAGAGCAGGACACGACTCTACATCAAAAGGTGCATACAAAGGCAAGTCTTAAACAATTGTTGCACCACATGTGCAGCAACCAAAATCCTACCACCACCCACAGTCCCAGTACCTCTGATGGACTCAGCTCCTCCAACCATGACGTCAACATGGTCACACAAACTCTTGGTCCCAGTACCTCTAATGGACTCAGCTCCTCCAACCATGGCATCAACATGGTCTCACGAACTCTTGGTCCCAGTACCTCTAATGGACTCAGTTCCTCCAACCATGGCATCAACATGGTCTCACAAACTCTTGGTCCCAGTACCTCTAATGGACTCAGTTCCTCCAACCATGGCATCAACATGGTCTCACGAACTCTTGGTCCCAGTACCTCTAACCAAGGACAGCCTGTTTCCAGCTTTCAAAGCACTGGTGGTTATCGTCAGCCATGGCATAATAGCCATCCTTTTATGATAACCAGCATCACAAACCGAGTTAAGAAGTGTGCAGGTTGCCCGTATTACTTCCGGGATCCAATGGGACCACCTTTTCTTGGATTAGTAATCCAACACTTGGAGAAGGATGTTTATATGAAGAATGGAGTGAAGCATATATCCACAGAAAGCAACCGCTACTACCACTGTCTGTGGGAGTGTGTAAGAGCACGTCATCCTTACATATCTCCATCTATGATACACTGTGCTCCTGGGTTAATGTTAGATGCATTTCAAGAGGAGTTCCTCATGGACATCAACATGTATACTCCTTAAGTGCGGAATTTATACATTATAAACTAGTAATAATGACAGCAAGTTCTCGAAATTCTGCACTTAAGGCGTATAAAGTCATATAATGTGATCTTTACTACTGTATAGAACTTTATCGCGTTTTTTATTGACATTATTGTTTTATAAGATATACACATCGAGTTAATGTTTGTGCATGCATCTAGCTGTACTGTATTTTTCTATGCATAATTACTGATCAGCAGTTGCAGCAGTTGCCGAACCATAGTGATAACGCAAACAAACATTTTTTTTCAAATAATTTGTTTATGTTCCTAAAAAGATTATAATTATAATTTTTCAAAAATTAATTTCAATAAAGATGATGATTATACTAAATAATTCCCAAAAAAATTAATTTAAATTTTTAAATAACTCGGCTCCTAACTCGGCTCCCAACTCGGCTCCCAACTCGGCTCCCAACTCGGCTCCCAACTCGGCTCTCAACTCGGCTCTCAACTCGGCTCTCAACTCGGTGTTTAGTTTGTCTCATATTCAACTGCCTCTTAACAAGAAGTTAACCTCAGCGCAACATTCTGAGGCCTATCTTGAAATAGTTTGCAGCCCTTCTTAACAAATTCCTTAACCTCTACGCAACATTCTGAGACCTATTTTGAAATAGTTTGCAGGATATATGCTAGCCTACGCAGTCGCCTTCTTTGGAGGTTTCAATATATGGACTGTATTATCTGCGAGATATCCAACGACTGCATAATTACCCCTGAGGTCATAGAAGTCGTTAAGGAGCGCGCCAAGAAGATTTAAAAAAAGTCGCCCTCTCACCCAACGAGAGGTACGACTGTCTCTGCTGCCGCCACACCTACTTAGGCGACGACTTTACCGACCATTGGTGCAGCGCAGACCCTAAGGCGCTACGGACCGTCGCCGACGCTTTATTCTCGGCGTCTGAGGAATGAAGACGCACTTAACTACAGAGGGAAGATTGAGTAACCCTCCTTTCTATGTCAAACGCCCATCTACCGTTCTGCTTACCATGTGAACGCAGGTGGGTAAATTCTTCACCTTGCAGTATGTAGCGAACCCTGTCAGGCGCCCATAAAGAATACTCTACATCGTCGTATTTGAGAAGTAACCGCATTCGGTTCAAATCCTCAAAGACGACGTAATTTTTTATCTCATATGCGATGCCTTCGATCAATTCACGCCATTGCGTTTGCACCAATTGCCCTTTCGATGTAAGCTGGTTCATATATTCTATGAAATATCTTTAAGTGCGTTGCCAAAGTCTCAGAGGTCTTAAAGGCTTTGCAGCACCACCTACAGGGAATCCTCAATTGCTCAGCGTATGCGGCAATTGCGCGGCATATGTCGTCGTAGTCGTTGCTTATGAGCACTTTGTAGCCGTTTTCCTCATATCTTTGCAGGAGCAGCTGTTGATCCTGGGAAAGTATCCCATTGCCTTTTGGCGTCTTTAATTCGATGCAAAACCCGCGGTAACGAACATGCGCATTCATGATCATTAAGTCAGGCTGACCACGTTGGTAGCCCTTCTGCCAGCACTTGATACGCTTACCGTCGCTGTCCTGCAATTCTCCTAAGCCTGGCGTTATGAGCATCTGAGGGTAAAACCTGCGAATATAGTTAACCACCTTCTTATGCAGATCAAATTCGTTTTCAATTTTGAAAACCAGCTTGTTTGCGCCGTTAAACCGTCGCTCTACCTCATATTTACCTGCCTTCCTGAGTTCAGGCAGTACTTCTTCAAAGACCCAATCGCGAAACTTCGCAGCTTGAGGCAACTTAGAGCTAAATATCAGCTCATACAACCCAGGCTCTGAGATGAACACGGAATGCGGTTGGATATTAGAAGCGCCCTGTTTTAGCGCCTCCTTGAGATCAGACAGCCTTTTCTGGTACTTCTCAGAAACGTGCTCCCTAACTGCGTTTCTCGTTTTCTCATATCCTAATGCGGCTGCCGCCTCCTTTGCTTTAAAGTACAAAGTTTCGCCTTACACTATGCATTGCAGTTTGGTGTTGTTGTTTTCGAAGACGCGTAACATGGTATATCTAAGAAATATTTTAATTTTTTTAGGGTAACTGAGGCACGAAGTTATCAATAGGCGACGCTTTTCAATTGGTTCCTTTCTACACTCAGTTGCGCGTCAGACACCACGAAGATGTACGCGTTTATCTTATCGCCGTCGCCCGCACTGGTGTTCTTTGTGCGCTTGATCTCCAAGGTAATGCCATCCTGCGTATTCACTAGACGTAAGCCCTGACCATGTAGGTCTTCGTCGTTGATGGTGCGCATGTCGATCCATAACGCGTACTTATCCTTAAAGAATTCCTCAGGGCTAATTTGGTCGCCAAACTTGCGCATGGCCTCTCTGTACACGTCTGCGGGCTTTATCCCCTGGGAGTAGACCTTGTTGGGTACTCCGTTGACATTCACCCCCACGTTCGTAATGTTAGGGTTGTGAAAGGCTTCGGAGTCGCGCTTACCGGCCTCGTAGGGTTTGGCAAACACCAGCATTAACACCGTGAGACTTCTTCGGGGGAGGTTAATGCTTTGGTTGATAACCTCGTCCGTCTTATCCAAGAAGCTGAACGTCTTGTACATCACTACGTGGTCGTAAAGGAATGCCTTGCCGGAGCTGTATTCCATGCCAGCGCTACGGGCCAGCTCTTCGCTGTATACCGTTTCGTACTGCAGCTCTAAGTTAGTGATAGAATAGGGATCAACAGCCCCGCTAATTGCGCTGTCCATGCCTCCAATGACGTTCGTAGTGTCCGCCAAGGCTACTTCAAACTGTAACTCGGATAACTGTCTGGGGTAATACACACCATGGTTCGTAATCACTTCAAAGTCCAAAGGGATAACGTACTTGCTACCATAGGCGGTCTTTACCCTCGTCGCGTCTGCTACTGCGGTTGCTCCACTGGAGTCCGTAGGCGCCGGGTTGGTATCGCTGCGAAGCTTACGAAGGATAACGCTTCCAATTCCCTGCTCTATCTTTTGTGCACGGTCAAAGGCTGTTAGCCACAAATCTTTGTACGTGGTGTACAGATCGTACCTGTTCAAGTCCAAGAGGGATTCCCCGGCAAACTTGATTCTCATCTTAGAGACGAGGTTCCTGCCCACGTTATTGACGGTATAGCGCTTGTCCTTGGTACTGGGCTGCACCGCTAGGTCAAACCTTAAAGCCAGGGTGCCAGGAACCAATACTAGGTTATCCGTTAGGCGGGGCACGCCTACGTACAAGGTTTCTCCTGGCTTTGCGCTGCTGGGGGTAAAGGTGACCCGGTGAAAGGTGCGTTCTGCTTTTAGTCCGCCAACCTGCTTAGGTAATACGTTGGGGTTTAACTTTGAGCTTATCATATATAATGGAAGTAGAAGGAACTACTGACTTCGACCCCACCACTGAGGAGGGTAAAGAAGACATTAACGACGGTGACGAAGAACCGCTGCTTCCCGCCCCCGACGATTCCCTAAGTAGTAGAATTGCAAGGGCCCTAAGACATCCCCGAGCACGTGAGTACGTATTTCCGCGCGAGCACATAGAGCTAGAGGACTTAGGCACCGTAAACTCGGCCATGCAGCGGCTAAAAGATACGTATTCCAACTTTGACTCAGATGAAGTAAGGCTTACCGAGCGCGGCGGTAGAGTCTTCATAAGCGTCCAAGACCTGAGATTTCCTGAGAAAAACCGCTGGACGAAACCACAGCCCCTTTTCGACGAAAATGGCGAAGTTAGGGGTGACGTGGCGAGATTAAGAGGTTTTCAACTAGCTACCCGGAGCGACTTAGAAAGGTTGGCAACCCTGAATGAAAGGGTCGCGCTAGAAAGACACGTCAAGGACCTACAAGAAACGTTGGAAGAAAGGGAGGCAAAATACGTGAGACAAAACCAACTACTCCTTGATGCTCAAAAAAGAGAAATCAATGATAAAAATTAGCGAATGATAGAAATGAGAGAACAAAAAGACAATGCCCTACGCGATAGAGACCAAGCCCAAAAGGCCTTTGAGCTTGCCCTACGAGACCTGGACATGAGCAAGGAGGAAGCCAAAAACTTGCATATCACCATAGCCGGCTCTTTGGAGGAACGGCGGCAGTTGGTTGCCGAAATTAACACCAAAGAAGAGCTAATCCGGCAAATGAGTCAGGCCATCGAAGACCTGGAGGGGCAATTAGAGCGGCAGCAGGAAATAATCAATGACCAAACTCGTCCCGAAGAGGAAAGGGAGGCAGCCCAAAAGGAAGTAGAAACCCTCGAGGTACGCCTTGCGGAATTACAGGCACAAAAGGAAAACCTGGAAAAGGAGTTGGGGCTTACCACCAAGGAAAAAGAAAAAAGGGCCCTTTTGAAGTATGGTCTTCCGCTGGCATTCGCGGTTGCTATTAGCACCGTAGTAGGAGTAATCTTGTCCGCGCTTAAGGCTACGGGTGCAGGCGTAAAGAAATTAGGCAGTGGACTGACGGACTTGGGAAAAAAGATGGCAGCCGGCTTGCCTCGGATGCTTGGTAGTGTTCTTGGCCTGGCACTTAGGGCCGGCGGTGAACTGTTAAAGTTCGTGGGGAATAACATTTGGATCTTGGTCGTCGCTATTGGAGTGGTACTCCTGAAGAAGATGAGGGGTTAATCTTATCCTTGTGTATTACTGGGGGCTTGTCGTCGTCAGGCACCCGAGGCCTCCTCGACCGGGAATAAGCAAAGACAGTATTCGCGCCGCCTTGATGATTTGGTATTAGGGGTATAGCAGTCATGGTGCTAATGGGCTTATGATTCCAAATAGCATCAGTCGGGGGATTTTTTGACGGGGCGGCATTTATTTGAACGCGGCCCAGCTTACCGGCATCGGCGCCCGACGTAATCTTATCACTGGGGCCAATCTGTAACTTCGCATATTGACAATTAGCTATCATGTGAAAAGGTACGGGCGTTAAATCTTCTGGGGTACTTCCGTTGGCTTCAAATGAGAAATGAACTGGGTTCCTATTGTTGTCTTTTTTTCTGTAAGGCTGTAATGGTCGGTTACTCTCATCAACGATCCTAAACCCAACATTACATGACCACCCCGTTGAAATACTAATAGTACACATGATTAATCCCAGGCCTCCAACCTTTACCCACAGCCCGGTATCAAACCATTTATCATTCACGTAGTCCTTCTCCTCCAAGTAATAAAGGAACCAATCTTCCTTCGCATGTGGATTCATATATTTCAGCAAACATAGTTTGCTTCTAGAGACTAAGCACCGTAAGAGTGCTAATACTCTTGTGGTTATAAACGTAGTCTCTTTGATCCTCTATGCTATTTACCGTGACCTTTCCCGTGTCGTCTACGCGCATTTGCAGCTTTACCTTTCCGTGGCAATTGGCAACCATGTGAAAAGTCCAAACGGAATGATTTTCAAGGCTGCTGGGGTTGGGCTCTACGGAAAAATGCGCAGGCTCCCTGTTGTTTGTCTTATTTCTCATAGGCTGCAGAATGCCATTCTCATCTAGAAACCTAAAGCCCACGTTCGCATGGCTGCTCGTGCCAATGCAAATACTACATATTATTAGCTTCTTTCCTGAGTAGTTCAAATCCACGGACATCCCCGTGACGTCCACCCAAGATGCCTGGTTGTATTTTTTCTCGCCTGTGTAAGTCGTGTAAACGCAATCTACTCCAGCTACGTAGGGGTTGTTCATCGCCATATATAATAGCTTAGACCAATGCTTGCGGTGGCTAGGCCGGCTTTTAATAAGTTATGGTCATATTCCTCGGGAATCGTAGGCAAAACCTTCTTTGATGGTTTCTTAACTACAGGTAGCTTCGTTTCGTGTGACTTTTTTGGCTCCTCTACGAAGTGAGGAATGCCCTTGGTAGTATCAGAGTTCACGTCATTCACCCCAAACTTCATATCCTTAGTAGCTCGCTGCAGCTTGTTGTTATAACCCACGACGGAATTGGCGTTGATAACCAAATTACTTGGCATTAACCAACAACCAGGACTCAAGGCATAATCTAGCCGCACTTTAGATTGCTGAACCGCAAGTTGATACCTTTGAACTGATTTAGAGATCTCATTCTCGATAACAGCGCTTTCGAAAAGAACAAGGAATACTTGTTGTGTTTCTTGCGACGCACCACTGGCATCTACAATGGGGCTGCGGGTACTAACCTGCGCTCCTAGAATGCAGTAAACAAAGGCTTCGATGCTGCGGTTAATCCTTGCTAGGTTTTTCAGGCCAATGCCCTTCGCGGCAAAGAAAGGCGCCCAAGGATACTTCTCTTTGCTCTGAATAAAGTAGATCAGATTACCCTTTGTTCCGCTGCCTCCTAAGTCTGAGAATTCGTAGGAGCTAGGATACCCCATGCCTGGAGTTTCTATGCTGGCGCCAACATACGAAGCATAGGTGTAAGTTTCTCCTAAACCATGGGCGGCGCCCTCTTTATTGCGAAAGTCGGGGTTGGTAAGCTTAAACTCATTCTTTAGTCTCTCCCATGCGACTTTGTCGTATTTATTATCTTTTGGGTTAAAGACAGTGTCGCCAGGAAGCGACGCTCCTAACTCAAACAATATCCTACGAATAGTAAAAGCAACATGAAATCTTAGGAAAGGAATATGGAACATGTCCGCGGCTATGCAACATCCTTTAGTAGCAGCCCAGACAGCAAAGTTTAACTGCTACGGCCAATACCGCATGTTGGGACCTGATAACCATTCTCTGGATTCTTTCCCTGAGGCATGTTTCATGGCAGTTTCTCTAAAGATGTCTCTGACTTTTGTCTTGAAAGTCGTAGGACCCACGGGGATTTCTAAGGAGGTAACCATCTTAGCAAAGTCATCCGCTCCACCTTTGTTGTCGTAAAATGGGTAATTTTGGGTGGTCACTAATAGATTCTTTGGGAAGTTTGGCTCCTTTTCTACCGTCTTCCTATATTGAATCTTAGGATGCTCGGCGGTCGCCTTTGGCTCCAAGTCCGCATTACTGTACATTCTTTCGCCGTTGAAGTATATCCCATCTGGTCTTCTTTCGAACTTTCTAGGGTCTGCATGTGGAAACATCTTCCTAAATGCTCTCCAGTTGGCATAATCCCTGTTATCATGATGTGGCTGCTCCTCAATATCATTCCCAAAAGCGTCGTACATTAGTATATATAATGGATGTTATACCATCAGCACCTCCACTTTATCCTGAACTTCCTAAGGATGCCGAAAACTTTCGTCTGAATAAAGCAAACTCAATCCTGGCTTACTTGGAAGGGCAGACAAAACACTACGAAAAAGTTAGGAAAAAGTACGCCAGAGCCCGGACTACGCTACATAAGATTGCGATAACTTCAGAATCCATATCCGTTGTGTTAACGGGCTCCGGCGTTGCTACTTCGCTTACCGGACCCGGAGTGATTGTTGGGGTTCCTTTGGCCGGCGTTGGGGCAGCCTGTGGTATTATTTCGGCTGTTGCTACGGGTATTATGAAAAAGCTATCCACGAAAATATCAAAACACGACACGACAATAGCTCTGTCAAGGGCTAAAGTAAATACAATTACTGACCTTGCCTCAAAGGCTTTGCGTGACAGAAAGATAGACGACGTAGAATTCTCGCTTATCTTAGCTGAAGAAGACAAATACGAGAAATTAAAGTCGGACATAAGAAACAAAAAAACAGTCGTAAAAGATCTTTCCGAGGAATCTCGCAAAAAGATCTACCAGGAGGCAAAAGAAGAGCTTCAAAGAAAGCTCGCTCAGTAAACATCTGCTTTGAAAAGAGCGTGACAGGATTCTATTTACATATCGAACGTCAGTCTGGAAATTACGCGTAACCAACGTCTTATGGCATAAGATTTATGCTAATTCCACTATCTTCTTGGAATCCATCCTAACAGGGGGTGGTTGGGGTCTATTTTGTAAAATATTTCGTAGATTACATCAGGGTAATAAGGAATATCCTTATCCAACCGACAAAACATCCACTCAGCTCTTGTCATATCAGAAACCTCAGGAATAGGGTCGCCGGTAATTTCAGACAAAAGATAGGGAATACCTTTGTAATATTTACTTAGTTTTAATTTTTTCAGCGTTTTCCGTAGACTTTGTGGGGTTGGCTCTTCTAAGTGGTCTATGATTTTCTTCTTTACTTCGTTGTCTAAATATACCGGTCGATAACCTTGGATATGACTCATCCAGTCCCTAAAGTATCTTATTCTCTTATAAGGTGTTTTCTTACGACCTCCATTGGCGTAATATTGCTCTCTGGTAGCATTTGGTACGGCATTACGAATGTTTTTACCACACTCGTAACACTGTGCTGACGTGTCGTCTTCTATCTGCATTTTCCTACCACAACAAATATACTTATTTGGTGGTGGGGTAACAAGCTTGGGTTTCAAGCACTTTACACAGAAGTCATAAACGAATTCTTTGCATTCATGCATATATATCTGGCATATTTTTACTTGCTTTTTGAGACCCCTGTAATCCCCGAGGACCATTTTTTGGTGCCGTAGCTTTTACTGCGTTTTTGGAATTTCATTACTACGCGAATTTGATTAACTCGGGGAATCATGGGGTAAGGTCGGGTGAATCAGGACTGGTATGCCCTATACTACTGTGGATTGAAAAAAAAAAAATTATAGCCCCCCCCCCCCCCCCCCCTTCATCTCCCCAAAAATGAAAAATAAATTAATAATGAGAATCCTTAATGATAAAGAGAGAATGAAAGTGGAAAAACGGACAGAGTTATAACTATAACTGGAATTAGTAAACTTAGGTTAACTAATGATAGAAGCAATATATATAGAGAAAGAAATATATTGTAAGAAAAAAAGAAGGGTTAAGAAAATAAAAATGAAATATATGATGCTATTAATAGATATATCTAAAAGTGTACATATGAATGCCTCACACGTCCACCTCCAGTACATTGACCCCCGTACAGCTGACAGAGTAGCCACACGAAGGCCAAAGGAACGAGACAGCAGATGAATGAAGCACGCACAGCAGCTATTGGATAATTAAAAAAATCAAATCTATTGTCCACAAATGTTGCATTTGCAAAATGTTCCACTGGTAAGTTTATCTTTTTTTAATAGCGTTTTTAAAACTACTCATAGACTCAAGATGTTTAATAAGTTCAGTGGGAAGATTGTTACACATGCGGGTCACCAGATAAGTGAATGATCTGTGTGTCCATTTACTATTCGATGTAGGTTGAGCTAAACGGAGGTACCCCCCTCCCTTCTTAAATTATAACATCATTGTTGAATTTGATACAGTTCCTTTCCACGAGTAGGGGCTAAGGCTTGGTGAATCAGGGACAGAGAATAACATGACAAAAAAATAGCAGGACAGGATAAAATCAGCCTTGTGCGACCATTTTTCTCTAGTAGGTTCGGGCTCCGGGATACCCGCAGGATAAACCTTCATTTCTACATTTTAAAACACCACATCCGTGCAACTGTGTTCAACAGTACGGCTTAATAAGATAATTACTATTACGTCATGAATAGCATTGTGTTAATGAGAAATTGACGTCACTTTAATCTTTTTCTCGAATGTTTTCTAATAACCACTGGAATTTAAACTAGGTTTTTTTCTTCTGTTATTTTACGACAGTAAGCTGGATTACAGTTACACACAAATCTCTGGCCCTGGCACTACTTTTTTCAAAATCATCTCGAATCAATATTATAAACGGAGTTTTGCAAAGTATATGGAAAAAGAAACCATTGTTTGTTACTAATTACTCTGATGGGATAATCCCTGCCTCTTGTATGCTGGTTATCTTAAGGTGGCTGGACCCCCTTACGCTTGACCGCTACCTTCCACTTTTGGAACGCTGGTGCATAAACGTGTTTTATCCGATTGCAAATCTTTTTTGCACATGAGTCATATAAAGATTGAATTAATGTTTGATGCAGTTTTTAGTGAGATCGGACGTCATAACACGTGATTATGATGAAATATTTGTTTTCGTTTAGAAACTAATTTTAGCCTTGCAGAGCGTTCAACACTAAAATGCTTCGTACCACATAATTATATACTACATGCCTCCATTTGTAGGGATTTTTGAAAAAATCTATCTAGCTAATTATGAGATATTTGAGATTATTTAAATATAGTGCGTAATCTACTTCAAAACTAAACAATGGATTACATACGGCCGAAATTAATATTTCAGAGCTATATATTCACAAAAGTCATTGCTCATTTAGTTTTACTCTGTATCTAGTTTTAAAAGGAACATTTTGAAGGTAATCGACTTATGCGATTTTGTGAAAACGTATAGTGCAGTAGACGGGGTAAGCATTTGAAGCGCACTTCTCATCGCAGTTTTCTAGTCAATCTTACTAGATCTCCCATTTTTCTAAAATTCGCTGATAATTTCTCTCAAAACTACGTCAGGATACAAATTAGAACGTAAACTAATATTACACAAAATTGCACGACTATTGAACTCATTTAAAGCTGTCTAAAGCGAACGAGAAATGCAGAAAACATTGATTGTTTCCCAACGATTTGATGCTCTGGGAATTCTATTGTTTGCTAATGACCATAACACCAAATTCTTTCGCACCATGCACGGTCTGATCTCGCTTGGCCGCTTTCCGATTTACTCCCGAAGCATGGTAATACACAGTTTTTTTTATCCAAACGTGGGACGTTTGTCACAACTCTGTATTACCATGCTTCGGGAGACATTACATAATTAATTAGATACATTAGATAATTAATTCCAAAATAGGAAAGAGAAAAAAACTAGTGCCTTCATGCCATACCCCGAGACATCCGCTGGGTCATCGTATGGACTTCGGACATGACGGCAATTAAGTCCCTCTGCCCTTGGGTGTACGGATTACGCAGGATAGTGTTCTAGCCGAAGCATCAGGGGAGAGACTAGCCGGCCCCCAGACCATATGTACAGCTAATCCCTTGCACTCTGCCACGCACTGGCACGTTGATTTGAGATAGAAAATAATCTAGTCTATCTTGTGCATTGTTCTCATGGCTATTGTTGTGTTAATTTCCTGAAATCGTGGCCCAGTGGAAAAAACTAGCGCTTTCAAGACACTGATTCAAGCGCGGTTGAGGGAGATCAGTACTTGGATGGATGGCCTGAAATTCATAGTTACCCAACTCGGTTTTTTTTTTTTAATTTTATTTTTAAGATTCTTGTTTGTTATACCTATCAATAGTACAGGTTTAAACAAAATAAAGGAGTTACACATATCAGTCGATTTTGTCAGTCAAAGTCAGTTTTTATCAGTCGATCAGTCGACACTGGCTAACATTCCTTTCGCTATCACACCACATAAGCTATGATGGTCGAGTTTGGTCGAAACAGTATTCATATTTAATTTAAGTCTTCAGCAATCAATCCCAATAATTGATCAAAACAAATGATTAATTAAATGATTGATGATTGATTAAATGATGATTAAATGACCTAAATTCAGATGACTTTGCAAAGGAAACTTCTTGTGTTTTCTCTTTAAGTGCTTTCAAGGCCATTATAGTCTCAGGGCGTACAAGAAGTGCAAGCAATTTAAATCTATCAGCCAATCGCTTCTAAACTTCCTTGTTTAGGGACTCGTTCTTTAACCGTATTGTTATCTTGTGGAATGCACTTCCACTTCATATACGTAAAGTTTCCTCTGTAACTTCTTTCAAGAAAATGCTCTATGAATTTATGAATTCTACTTAGACAAGTTCACCTGTTTTTTCGACACTTCTAGAATTTAGACATGGAAATCTAAATGTCCTCACTGTAGATCGGTTAATAGCTTTAATTGTTGTTAATATGTGTTTTGTACACCTTGTATTGACTTTTTTCTTATCAACTTTTACTTAGTTATTATTTTGCTTGTTTTTATTATTATTGGGGCGGGCTTCGTTGGGACTACGAGTCCGTTCGCTCTGTCCTTCATGTAGTTTCCATTTTTTTATTATTTATGTAATCTGCATGGAATCACTAATAAAAAATAAATGAATAAATGAATGAATGAATAAATGAATGAAGGAGGTCCATTTAGGGCCGAGCTTTTATATATGTGGGCCGAGGCCGTTGGTGATCCTTTTTCCATGTCGAGGGTAAAAGTTTCTCTTTATCTGGATGACTTTATGCCATTGTTACCTTATCTACCTTATCTACAAAGCAATCCTGCAGGTCTGTCGTAGCTTTGAGCTGGAGCCATGGCGTGCAAGAACACTGCTTACCTATAACTGGGGTGTTACATAGTACTACACATCTGTGGCCTAGCAACTTATGCCATGGTCTACATTATACTGTCCTATCTACCATGCATGCTGGTACTAATGGTGTGGCTTGGCCTGGAAGTGATAAAGCTAATTTTTGTCATGACTTTACTTGCATATAATTACAGTGGTGAAGCTAGTTTTTGTCATGCATTTATTTGAATATAACCGCTGCAGCAACTTGGCATCTGATAATGGCAAGCAGTTCTGATTTTTCAAAACTACAGATATATTTCCTGTAAGCCTAGAGGCAAAAAGAGACATTCTGAAGAAGCAGAAGGGAAAGACGAGTAACGTGACGGAAAAACCAAAGAAACAAAAACTGAGCGATGAAACAACTGTTCAGCCACGCCCTGAGACAGGCAAGCAGACGATCAGAGAGAAGGAGATTGACAACATTAGAAGAAGGTAAGGCTTGTAACATATCTAGTGAAACATTTATGTCATTCAAACAATTGACTCAAAAATATAAAAGTAGCTTAAAATTTGGTTCCAATTGTTTTAACGTCTTTAATCACTCTTATATTTTCATGGCAAAGAATTGCGTCAGCGTCTATAATATACCTCGTTAACATAAATTTAGAATATTTCCTTGGCATTTGAAGCCAGTTTCGGTAAGGATACAATATGTTGAGAAACACTGGAACATTCAGAACGAGGATTAATCTTCTTCGTCATCGACCTTCTTGTTTTCGATCTGAATGCCGCTGACCACTTGAATCGTATTTACTAATTACTACAGGAAGACCATTGCTTCAAAACGTGTATTCAAATACTGTACAGCCTATTATCAAACAGCATTTGAATCGTTGCAGTAAAAGAAACTTTTTTCGTTGCTCTTATTGGGCCTGTTAATTGGTTTCAATTCGTGTAAAAGTTAAAAAAAAGAACAAAGTTGATCGAAAGTGAAAAAGTTGCACGAAAATGGAAAAGCCCTACTAAGGACGCCTACAAAGGAGGCTAGAGGTTGCTATAAAGAAGATAAATGCAAATCGCAAAATGCTTAATGAAATCCTTCGCAAAGCATCTTGGCAGTTGGAGTCAAATGACGCCATCATGCAAACGTTCTATTAGATTTTTATTATTTTTTCAATTAATAGGAATTAAGACTGAAGTATGTATTTTGATGAGGGGGGAGGTATATATCTTTATATAGTCTCAATTTTGTAACACGCATTTGTTTATTTTCATTTAAAATGCGCTATATAAGTCAATTAATTGTTATTACTATGGACATTTTTATTTAATCTGTGGGATAAGTTACACATTAAAACTTTAGCGAGATAACCTATCAGTGCCTTTTGTAATACATCAGAAAAAATCTGTTAACATTTGGTCAGCTACGATTTCAAGCTCACGCCCCCTCATGTGAGCCCATACAAATTATGCCTCAAAAACACGGCCTTTGAATCTTTTCTCAAAATAATGACTATCTAGGCAAAAACCAGAAGTGGATTCAGTTAATTCAACTATTCACGGACTGTATTATATGGTTTAGATTGAATTCTATTGAAAAAAAACACCGTACTTTTTGAATTGAATGTACGCTATTGGATGTATTTTACAGAGAAAATGCATGACATAACCGGGATCAAGCTAGAAAATCGTCTCTCCTTGAACTAAAACAGAACCTGTCAAAAAACAGAAGTGGATTTGAAAACCCCGGGCTTTCCTGAACATTTTGGTATAGAATTCATAGGAATTTGTTAAAATTTAGAACCTTATTTTTGCTGATTTTATAAGCTCATACTATCTGTTGGCCTATACATTCGCCTCTTATGGTTTCTTAGGTTTCGTAGCCTAGAAAACACACTAACTACAGTAGTTCGCGAAGAACAGAAGATTTACAGGGTATTTTAGAATGTTGTGTCACGCAGTTTACTTGTGCTATATAACTTTACTTAACTTTTTTTTCCAATGCTTATCGTCATTCCTTATCATTCTAACAATTACACAAGTTCTCTTTAAATAAATAAATAAATCACTTTTATTTAAGTGTCTAGTCGTTCTAGCGCTTTCGCACGAATTGGGGACACTTTTCGCTTACACGCACTACCACTACATTAAATTAAATGTTCTATGCATCAACGCTCAACTCACATGTTGATTTTTACGGAGGGAGGAAACCGGAGAACCCGGAGCAAACCCTCGTAGCATAGGAGAGAACAGCACATCAAGCAAACTCAATTCAAGGCCCGAATTCTTGCAAGAATGTGGTTAATAGCAATAAAATTGCTTTACGATTTCCGCATTCTGTGATAGAATCCATGTTGGGCTTTTCAGCAGCAAATATCTGGTTTCTTTCTCACTCATCATCTTTGAGCGTGCTTGTTGTATCTCTGTATTTCTTGAGTTGATGTGGTTTTGCACTTGGGTTTTTTGGTCTTTATGATAGTTCACTAAAAAGTCAAATACTATTTTGACTTGTGTGACTTTGTGCTGTGGGTGCATTTCTTTTATTCCGATTCGTAAATCTCTGTATTTCCTTTGTTTCTTGTTCGTTCTGTCTGCTATCTTTCCTATAACGCACACGGTGCCTTCAAGCAGGAGCCATCCTTTTCTTTTTCTCATGTCATGGATGAACAAGTCAATATTATTTGCGCCGGTGGGGCTGGGATATGGAACGCAATGTTCCACATGATTTTAGCTTTATCATTTTCTATCACTGCTGATGGAGATCTCTGTTCGTACCATGGTTTAGAGTGATCGTTTTCAAAGTCATATAAATGGGGTAGGTAGTGATAGAATGGTCTTAGCATCTTGTCATACCGTGATGCGTGTAAACTTTGTGCACTCATCAAGCAATCACACATTATGTGAGATACTGATTCTTATTTTTGAACATTTACTTTCCTCAACATGTTGTTGTAGCTTGTATTTCTTGTAATTTGCAGTTGGTAGCAATTGCTGTCTTATGCTTGTGTTCACACTAAGCACTATATCTGGAATGTTCTTCCATGTTTGCAGGAGTGCAAGACTGTCCGCTTCAATTTCAACATCATAATACTGCAGTGTAGTAAGAGCGCCTAGCCCCTTTTGGGCTCTGTATTCTGATTTGTATTGATTGGTTATTATTTTTGTCAGGAATTCTTCGATCACTTTAGGGCTTGCCTTCTCTAATTTAATCGTCTTTTTTGGTCGTCTTCCAGTGTTGTTTTCATCTCATCGTACGTCTAACTCTTCTGCGTATTTCTTAGCGTCTATAAACACCCATTTTAGTCCTTTGTCTGTCTTTCTTTCCTCAAATCGTTAAACACATTGGATTCGTGGGTCTTAACTAGTTTGCTGTCTTTTTCTTTGTGGCTTTGCATTGTATGTCATCTTGACTTCTTTCAGTCCTCTTCCTCCGTCTGTAGTGGGTAAGTACATTGCTTTGGTTGATTTGCTAACATGGAGTCCCCCGTGTTCTTATATGATCTATCTGCATTCACGATCTAGTTCTTTCAGCACATTTATGGGCCAATTAGTTGACCACATATGATACTGTAGTACTGGGAGGGCAAAAGTATTTGATGCTTTTACATTTCTTGGTATTGATATGTTGCTGGACCAGATGGCTTATATTCATTTCAGAAATTCGTCGCCAGCATCTCTACAAACAAGCTCATCAAGTTGTACACTGTTCTCATATTTCCCAAGAAACTTATATTTATCTTCTTTGTCGAGAGATATTTATTATCATTATCATCATTATCATCATCATTATTATTATTATTATTATTATTATTATTATTATTATTATTATTATCGTGCAGTTTGAAACGCGTGGATGCTCAGAAAGGGCCTAAGTCGCTTCATGGGAACTGTAAAACGTACATATATAAAAATACGTAATTATATAAATAACTTGGTAAATAACTAAAATTATAATATAGCTACGAAATTTTCCGATATAACGAACACTCTCATTGGTTGAAATATGACCACGTGACACAAGATAAATCTAAATGTATCCCCACCGGGAAATAAGTTACTTTATGGATATAAGTTGCACGTGACAATAATCGTGAAAATAAACAAGTGCACTTGATCAGAGCGGGAAAATCGCTGATGGAATAATATTTTGCACCAATCACAAACAACAAAGCGGGAGCAGATATTTTGCTTGAATTTACAGTACAAATTTTCAGAGATTTTCAAGTAATATTTCAAAGCCGACAATGAGGACTGGACGGGTTTGCAAGTCTAAGCAATTAGTTCCAGTCCGAGGCGCAGCGGAGGACTGGAACTAACTGCGCGGACTTGAAATCCCGTCCAGTCCGATATTGGAGGCTTTGAAATGAGTCTCATCTCATTAACTATTCGACTTAGAGTAACTGGAACAAAATTATAATTCAGTCCTAGGACTGAATTAATTTTGTTCTAGTTACTCCAGACTGAATGCATTCCTTTCACAGCACTTTACCAGGTTTCAAGTAACATCATGTGACTCAAAAATAGCCCATTGATTGGATGGTTTACTCATGAATTATTAATGAGTATGAGAAGTGTTTGTACAGAGAAATTACAGACTTTCATTGAGAATAAGGATTCGGAAAATACGAAAACAGCGACTTAAAATGCTGTTGCTATTCTTCTCGCTTTTTGGTAGAGAAATACAAGACCATATGTGAGTTGTATTCGTAAAATCATGGTCAGTTTTCATGCATTTTAGCTTGCTAAATAAAGTTCCTATTTCGTAAACTGACTTCTCAATATTTCTCAATTGCTATATAACAAAATACTTAATGTCTGGTCCCTCGGGAAATTAGTTTGAGACTCTCGGGAAAACAAAACTATTTCCCTCGCAACCAGACATTAAGTGTATAATGTCCACTAATGTCCACAGAGTCATGCAACCGGCTACTTTGAAGGTGTGTGCAATGTTCAGTGAGCTAGATATTACAGCCTTCTGCATACGTCTCAATACTTCCAGGTTTCCTCTGTTACCAAGAAGCTTTCTTATGATCTGATTAACGTGCTAAAACGTCAATTATGATGTTATATTGTTCAGCGTCGTAGCCCTGATGTTGTCGTTGAAGCTCCTGTTGAGGCCACTAGCTCAACAGTATAGAATTCCTGTTTTCCCGCCGTTTTGTGCTGTGTGAGTCCGCTAACCAGTTAATGTCGCTGTCGCGTCACGTGTGCACGTTGTCATTTGTAGTGTTAGTGTAATGTGATCATCAGCTTCATGTGTTATGTTCTCGTGCAGTGTGTTCATCAATTGGTAAGTTCTTTGCCATTGCTTGCTTGCAGTATTGTACCATCGTAATGTAATACTCTTTGTTTTAGGATTTTACTGTGTGTGTGTATCGGATAGTTTACATGTGAAACCATTTGATGAATAAATCGAATCAGTGCATATGAAGTTGAGACGTGTGTGTTTAACCCCTACATCGGCGTAAAATCCAATTGTAATCCTACAAAGTAAAGAGGGAGCTCTTATGGCTAAGATCTACGAACTGGATCGCTCCAGAAGCGGATATCAAGCTGTTCTTTCCCGTGTATGCAAGAAAATCGAAGAGAAGCTAATAAGCGAAGACAACCTTGAAGACGTGAAACTATTGCAATCTCGCCTAAATACCGCCTTTGATCGTTATCAGCAATGTTGCCGAAAGTATGACGACTTGTTGGATCACGCTTGTGAAAAATATCTAAATATTCAGGAACTGCTAAGCCAACAACTGAGGAGAAGGGAGTATGTTAACCAGAAAATTAACATGTTTATCGCTAGTGCTATGGTCAGCCGAGAAGTGACGAGAATCGAAGAAGAAATAAAGCAAACAGAAACCGAGTTAAAACAAGCCCTCGAGCGAGACAAATCTGTGTCTGGTGGTCAAATTACCACCAAATCTTCCCTGAATGAGTCCAGAGTTCAACAAACTGTGTTACAGGATAGCAACAATCCCAGTGAAGAGAATATTCAAGATATTTTTGAGTCCAATGTTATTATCCCACCGCCGCCAATGTTCTCAGATGTCATTACCCCAGAACCATCGAAGCGTAAACGAGAGCCGATTCAAGTGATAACATCGACACCTGTCATTCCAACACATCAAACAATCCGACCGGAACCAAAGGACCAAATTCATGATGAGAGTAAAGTCAGTGAAGGATTCGGTACTCAATCCACGGTATTACAAGATAATTATAGCCCACGTGCAGAGGGCTTACAAGATCTCTCTGGAGTTATACTACCCCCTCCCCCTGTGTATTCAGACATTATGTCGCCGCCACTACCGGGGGGTAAACAAGAGTTGTTTCAAGTGGAAAAGTCAATACCTTTTGGCCCGTCTTCCTGCAATGCCGACTTCGATCCCTCTGTTGCCATAGTGACGGATTCATCACAGGAATCCCAACCCCAAGTGAGGCATGAAGGAAGTCTTCAAACCACAGGAAACCCGCAAGTTATACAGACAACAATCAACGCAGAATCGAACAAGACTAAGAAGAGACTATCTGTGACACAAAACGTCGAAAACACATCCATGCAAAACTCCAACAGCGAGACAGCAGCACAGGATTCCCAACCTCTCCGTGCGGAGCCCAAATCCAGCGACCAAGGGATACTTACGGCCATAGTAGCGTCTATGGACAAGATGACCAGCGCGCGCGATCTACCAGCCGTTCGAGTGGTGAAGTTTGATGGTTCGCCGGAGAAATATTTGACATTTCGTCAGAGGTTTAAGCAACTTGTGGAGTCAAGACAACTTGACGATGCTGTTAAGATGACACGCCTTCTACAGTTCCTAGAGGGACCTGCCCTTGCTGCTGTGCAACACTACGAAACTATACCTAGAGGACTAGAGAAGGCTCTGAGAGTATTAGAAGATAGATTTGGCCGCCCCTATCACGTAGTTAAGGCCTGCGTAGAGACAATGACGAAGGGACCGGCAATACAGCCCAACGACAGACAGGCGCTACAGCAGTTTGCAGACATGGCTCAAGCAACTTATGACACCCTCGACGCGGTCGGTTATTTGTCCGAAATGAATACCAATAACCTGGAGAAGATGATGTCACGCTTACCAAAATGGATTCAAGCTAAGTTCGTCGAACACTTGAGTAAGCTTGAACGAAAGGGACAAACGTTACCATCCTTTAAGGACGTCGTGGAGTTCTTACGAGATAGAGCTGACATCGTCAATCATCCATTTCTTGCAAGGCCAACTGTCGAAGGCACGTCGCCCCAAGGGAAATCGTCGAACACGAGGTTCAAGCCTACTACGCTAAAGCCTTCAACTTATGCAATCGCTGCAACAAGTAAGGATCCGGCATGTGAGTTATGCTCAAATTCCCATCGTCTGTATCATTGTGATGCATTCAAGTCTAAGTCTATTAAGGAAAGAAATGACTTTGTGAAGAGTAAGCATCTCTGCTTCAACTGTCTGAGCTCAACTAACCACAACGCTAAAACCTGCAAGTCCCAGACCAGATGTCGAGCTTCTGGTTGTGGCAAGCCTCATCACACTATGCTACACTTCGATGAATGCTTAACGATTCAAGTCAAGCGTCCGCCATCGCAGGCGACGAACGCGAGCGGACGAACTACGTTAGAACCCGTGCAAGAAGTAAACGTCTCACCTGGTAATTCACACACAATTTCGAGTGACGTCAACGCGATCTCAACATGTGAAACGAGAGAAGTCCTGCTACAAGTGGTACCAGTGAAGGTGATAAGCAACGAAAGACACTCGCTAACTACATACGCACTACTAGACTCTGGGTCAGATATCACGATGATTGACCCATCACTTGCCATGCTTCTGGGGTTAAGAGGAAGACCCAGTAAGCTTCGTTTCAATACCGCAAGCGATTGCAATGCCGAACAAAGTGGAGTAAAGGTTGATTTCAAGCTAGCCTCAGTAAGTGGCAATGATGAGACTCAGGTGTACGTCAAATCAGCCTGGGCCACCAAGGAACTTACAATCCCCCTTAAACATAACAAGGTGCTGAAGTCCACTGATCAATGGCCGCACTTACGTGAAGTCCCATTTCCTACCGTAGAGAGACAGAGGATATCAGTCCTGATCGGAACCAATGTGCAAGAAGCGTTCGTACCGGTGGAAGTGAGAAGAGGAAACAGAGATGAGCCCGTCGCCATACGATCATGCCTTGGATGGAGTGTCCTTGGCGGTAGCTTTACACGAGGTATAAGTGAACCAGCGAATCTCAATTATATACGTAAGGAGGACGTTACGCTGAATGAACAACTGGAAGAGTTCTGGAAGGTCGAGTCATACGGGTCCCATAAAACGGAAGCGAAACCATTGTCAGTTGAGGATCAAAGGGCCATGAAGATTATAGATGACACTATATGTAAGGTGGGCAGTAACTACAGGATGGGACTGCTATGGAAGACGCCAAACCCTGATCTCCCTAACAACCGCAAACTAGCTGAAGCAAGATTGAGCAATCTGAGGACACGGCTACAACGCGATCCCGAGTTGCTGATAAAGTACAGAAACGTGATGGAGAACTACATAGCTAAGGGTTACGCTTCAAAGTTATCGAGAGAGGAAGCAGAGAACACTGGATCTAAAACATGGTACTTACCTCATCATCCGGTTTACAACCCAAACAAACCCGGAAAGATCCGCGTTGTATTCGACGCGGCTGCGAAGTTCAGCGGTACGTCTCTAAATGATAACCTTCTACAAGGTCCGAGTCTTATCAATGACTTGTCCGGAGTCCTGCTTCGATTCCGTGAGGAACACTCCGCCTTCACAGCGGATATCGAGGCAATGTTTTACCAAATCAAGGTGGTTCCGAGTGATACAGAAGCTCTCAGATTCTTATGGTGGTCAACCAACTTGGACGATCGACCCGAGGAATACAAGATGACGGTGCATATCTTCGGAGCGAAGTCTTCCCCCTGTTGTGCCAACAAGGCTTTGAGAGTGACGGCAGCGGACAACGCAGACAACTACGACCCTGACGTCATCCGTACAGTCGAACGCAACTTTTACGTCGACGACGTATTAAAGTCAGCTCCTACCCCAAACCAGGCCATCCACTTAGCAAAGGAGTTAACCAAGTTATTGAAGGAAGGCGGCTTCCGTTTATCAAAGTTCTCTAGTAACAGCAGAGAGGTGCTGGCGTCTATTCCGAAAGACGACAGAGCTGATCCCACATTCGATATGGACCTCGATAGACTGCCCGTTGGCAGAGCACTAGGGGTCTACTGGGACACTGAATCCGACACATTCCAGTTCAAGACACTAGTCACAACCAAGCCGCACACAAAGAGAGGAGTGCTATCCATAGTAAGTTCACTGTTTGACCCCCTTGGGTTCCTAGCCCCATTCACCTTTACCGTCAAGTCTCTTCTCCAAGATTTGTGGAGAGCGGAGGTTTCCTGGGACGAAGAAATTCCCGAGCCGTACCTGTCGCAGTGGAAGGACTGGCTGAGAAACATGCCGAAAGTTGTCAACATACACATTCCAAGGTGCTTCAAGTCACCCTTCTTGTACACGCCATCACGCATCGAGCTACATGTATTCTCAGATGCTTCTAGAAGAGGCCTTGCAACTGTCGCCTACCTGAGAATGCTAAATGAGTTAGGATACGTACACTGCTCATTTGTAATGGGAAAGGCCAAAACTGCACCGCTGAGAGAGTGGACTATACCCCGCTTAGAGCTTCAAGCCGCTGTGTTGGCAACCCGTCTGGCTACAACAATACGGAGAGAGCTAGACCTAACTATAGGCTCAACAACCTACTGGACAGATTCGTCCACAGTTATCCAGTATCTACAAAACATCAATAGAAGATTCCCAGTGTTTGTCGCAAATCGCATTACAGAGATACACGAGGTAACTACTATCGAACAGTGGCGACATGTTCCTGGCACCCTGAATCCTGCGGACGAAGGGTCGCGAGGAGTAGCCATCGATTACTTCGAACCCGGCTGCCGCTGGTTGTCGGGTCCGGAATTCCTGTGGCAACATGAGGATGAATGGCCTAGTAAAGAAACAAAGCCTGAAGAGATCATGGAGTGCGAGTCTACAATCGCCACACTAACGACAGCAGAGACTACTCCGTCGCAGATCGATCATTTGCTGCGACGTTACTCGTCCTGGCCACACCTACTGAAGGTCACGTCGTGGCTTCTAAGATTCGTTAAAGCCGCAAGAAGACAAGAACCACGGCGATCAGGTGCGCTCAAATTAGTAGAGATCCAAGATGCTAGCCGTGAAATTATCCGACTGATACAGGTTAAGTTCTTTAAAGAAGAGTATCAGGCCCTACAAAGGCAAGAGCGGGTAAAGAAAGGCAGTAAGCTATCGAGCCTCGATCCCTTCCTGGTCGACGGAATCATACGAGTGGGTGGAAGAATTCGCAACGCGCCATTACCCCCAGATGCAGTACATCCAATGATTATACCGAAAGATCACCCTGTAGCTGCGCTTATAGTGAGATTCTACCACCAGTTCCTTGGACACGCAGGTCGCGAACACGTGCTCTCAGCATTGCGCCAGCGTTATTGGATAGTGCATGGAAGATCCCTTGTGCGTCGTGTCTTACACAGCTGCTTTGACTGCCGCAGACGAAATGCACCAATGATGCAACAAGTCATGGGAGACCTTCCCAAAGAACGACTAACCCCATTCCAAGCTCCATTCACGTTTACAGGAATCGATTTCTTCGGACCCTTCCACGTCAAGAGGGGCAGAGCAACGGAGAAGGTGTATGGTTGTATCTTTGTTTGTTTCAACACCCGCGCAGTTCATATCGAGGACGCAAGTTCCTTGTCCACAGACACCTTCATCCAAGCGTTCAGACGATTCATCGCCGTACGCGGCTGCCCTAAAGAAGTGTGGACTGATAACGGAACAAATTTTACCGGAGCCGAGAAGGAGCTCAGAGTTTCTATCAGACAGTTCAACGAGAAGATCATTAGAGATGAGTTACATACAAACGGAGCCGAGTGGCACTGCTGTCCTATGCCCAAGTGGAAATTCCAGCCACCTGCCGCAAGCCATATGTCAGGTGTATGGGAAAGGTTAATACGCAGTGTGCGCAAGACCATGAAGGCGCTTCTGAGAAATCCTAACGCCCCCCTCGCGTGGGAAACTCTACGTACTGTGTTCTGTGAGGCTGTATCCATATTGAACAGTCGCCCTCTATGTCCCAGCAGCGACGACCCCAACGACTTTGAACCGCTCACGCCTAACCACTTCCTTTTGCTGCGACCGAACGCAACACCCCCGCCCGGAACATTCAGCAACGATGATTTGTACTCGAGAAAACACTGGAGGCACGCGCAATTCCTCGCAAATCATTTCTGGACAAGGTGGGTGAAGGAATACGTTCCGATGCTTCAGCAGCGGCAGAAATGGACAACCGTGAAACGAGACATGAAGATCAACGATCTTGTCCTAATCGCTGATTCCACTGAGCCAAGATGTAAATGGTTACTCGGGCGTGTGACAAAGGTATATCCTGGTGCGGATAATCATGTGCGAGCGGCCGAGCTGAAGACCAGAAACTCGACGCTGGTTCGACCTATCACAAAGCTATGCTTGTTAGAGGAGTCACAGTAAGGTTAAGAGACTTTGAACATTGATCAGCCAACGCTGGAACTAGATTCCCTAAAGGAACATTATTGTTGAGTTATTATGAACGATGAACAGTCAACCCATGAGGAAGTCTTGTTAAGTGATTAGTTACAGCTTGATTAACAATGTGAAAATATGTATCTTGTTCAGCCTAGCCCCCGAGGATGTTGAGGCCACTAGCTCAACAGTATAGAATTCCTGTTTTCCCGCCGTTTTGTGCTGTGTGAGTCCGCTAACCAGTTAATGTCGCTGTCGCGTCACGTGTGCACGTTGTCATTTGTAGTGTTAGTGTAATGTGATCATCAGCTTCATGTGTTATGTTCTCGTGCAGTGTGTTCATCAATTGGTAAGTTCTTTGCCATTGCTTGCTTGCAGTATTGTACCATCGTAATGTAATACTCTTTGTTTTAGGATTTTACTGTGTGTGTGTATCGGATAGTTTACATGTGAAACCATTTGATGAATAAATCGAATCAGTGCATATGAAGTTGAGACGTGTGTGTTTAACCCCTACAGCTCCCATCGCAGTAAACTGTACTTCTCAGTGTCTTCTCACTCACAATTCTTCCCTCGTTTGTTCCCAAAGCGCGCGTCTACTCCATTCGCCTTCACAAAGCTATGCTCGGCCGCGAACATTGGAACATCCCAGTAGGCTTCCGCATCCGTTGATACGTAAGATGGTTTCTGTATCGCAGGCGAGTACCAAAGGGGTACTGTATCTGCCAACTTCAGGTTTTTCAGTATCTCGAAGTACAGTATTTTCAGCTCTCTCTTTCTTGGTACAAACAATGAGACAATCAAGTAAGAAAAGGATTTTTTTAACCAAAATCTGTATTACCAAGTGTACTTTAGATAACGGGTGCTTTTAGACTAGATTGCATTTTCTAATTTCCACTTTTTTAAATTCAGGATCCCCTTTAGCACTATGTTGATCATTGTCCTCCCGGAAAGCAAGAGAGGCCAAAAAAAGTATAACAACCAAAGTTGTAATGAAAGCCATTAACCGGGCACTTCATTTTTATCCAAAGGTCGCCACGCTGACCGGCCATTTCACCATTTGGACATTCACAGTTTTTGGCTCGGGGCTTCAAATCTATTTCTATAAAAAGAAAAAGTATGTAACATGTGATCACCAAAAAAAAAGAACTAGAATATTATAAACAGTGAGGACTATTTATGACCGGTTAACCGACGTCAAATTTGAAACAATTACTTTATAAATAATAATCTCGTTGAGTTTGAGTTTGAGTTGAAATTCGAAATCGAAATTTCTCTGTTTAATACCTGATAAATGAGCCGATATAAAACTCTTTGAATGCGTCAAGAAAATAATTTGATCCATGATGTTACTTCTAATACCACATTTGATAAAATACTTCTTCCTGATTGGTTGAATGACCGTTATTTTTTTCTTAACCTGCACGATTTAAAATTAATTGCACACATGTTGGAACTTTCTATCGTGTATTGTGTGTTATTTGAAACACGAGTGCAAATCGCCTCATTCCCAGACCCTATTCACTAGCCAATACGTAGCCCTGGGAAACCCTATAATTTCAAGTGATTCAATTGGCTTGCCGGAATCACAAAGAAGGTGCTATTTTTAGGTTGGTTTTTGGGAAAATAAAGCTGTAGCGGCTAGAAATATAGAAAACCTTCTACATTTCTTTCACAAAAATATTATTAAAAATATTATCAAAAGTCTTACGCTTAGTTAGATAAACGAAAGAGAATTTAGAATTAAATACTGCATCACTAAATTGAGAATATTTAAGTCTGGAAACACGGTGACCTAATGATCATAATACTCAAACATAAAGCAATATCTTGAGAGATATTACTTTAAAATGTTTGTTTCCGAGATATAAAAAGCGCTTTGGTGACCTGGTCACAAGATTAATCTGGCTTCCGGTCAGCCAAGCCATGAAAAATCAACTCGATGGTTTACCATTTTTTCAGCTTAAGTATGGTGCTCCTCTATAACTTATTTTATTCCATACCTTCTTTGTCCGCTAAGACAAGAGTAACACAAAGCACCAACACAGCCAGGAAGACAGTTTTCTCCATTTTCTTTGCTACACCGACTTAACTGTTATCTGTTGAAGAAAAACCCAAAAATATAAACTTAAAATTTAAGATGTTAATAAGAAATTATATTTTCACATAATAGTATGGATTCGGGGGAGGGGGGAGGGGGGTGGATCTTGAAAAATTATAATATGTAGAATATGAGAAAAGAGATCAAAATGACTTTTTCTTGGAGAAATAAAGTTCTCTAATTTTGGATTTTCTTGTGAAGTTCACCACAAGATATGTTTTCAAAGTGTTCTGCAGTAAAATGATAATCAGATACCTTGTATCTTGGAATCTTAGTTTAGTACTTTGTTGTCACACGTTGAGATGAGATGTGAATCAAACTTATGACTTGCATAGGCTTCTCTGATTGATCACCATTCAGAGTCTTTGTTGTTGATAAATTAGCTTTGTCTGTGGGGGTGAGGGACAGTACTGTTTTGATCATGTGTTTATCGTTGTGTAAAACCCTTTTGTTGACTGAGATACTTTAAATAATGTCTACACTCATTTCAGGATAGTGAATGACTTATTTTCTTTAAAACAATGTGTTATAATCTGTGCTTTTGTTAGTGTAAGAACAATAAATTTTCTAGACCGGTTTAAGTAACTGGGGAAAACGCGGTACTGACTTACAGTACGTACACAGTCGACATGTGAAATGGCTGGGGAAATATAATGTAATAATTCTACTGCTCAGGGTATTGAAACGAGTCAACAAAATATTAACAAGCACTGAAATTATTCCACATGGGTGTATTCTACATTTAACCTTGCACGTCCGTGGAGTAAATAGTAAATGGCTTATTATCTTCGAAACAATATGCATTAATTTGAGTTTTTTTAGAAGAAGAAAATAGAATTTTCTATTCCAGTTTTCGTATCTTGGGAAAACACGAGACTGGTTTACAGTGCACGTACACATTATGACATGCGAAATAGCATTCATGACAAGGGAGCTCGAGCGCGGCAGAAATAAATTAATTCGTTGATTGGGCTTACTGTGATACATAACTTATTTGATTGGTTTTCCTGTGATATGGCTCATAAGTAAACAAATATGGCGGATGATACAAATAAATGGGAAGCACCGGTGGCGTGCGCTGCTAATGCGCTGCCTCTCACCAATGCGACCCGAATTCAGAGTTGTTTGTTGGTTCTCTCCTGTGCTTCGAAGGTTTTTTTCCGGGTTCTCCGGTTTTCCTCCCTTTTCAAAAATCAACTACTAAATTCGAATTCGATCTTTGGGCTTTCACCTAGTTTGGAGCCTAGCTCTGTTGTGATTGTCCCACGCTGTGATACAAGTTAGTAGATTTTAGATTTTAATAAATGACTGAGAGTGAAACTATGATCATGTGAACGGGCCTCGGCCAATCAGCATCAGAGAATTCGTCAGCACACGTCAATACCAAAGAAGACCAATTGACAAATTTTTTTCTGCATGCCGTGCTCCCTTGTTTATGATAGAAAACAAGTTATATATTATAATACGCTAACCAGTACCCTGTCTGTACGGGAAAAAATTCCCTCATGACCTACATGATCACTTTCCAGCCAACTAATGCCCGTAGTCTTCTTCAGAGTCTTTCGTTTTCTCACTGGACTCTGAAGATGACTACCGCTCAGGTTATCGGAACGTCAGTCACCACCAACAGTCTTTCTCAATACTACACTCACCCGGAATATCACACTTCACAACAAAATTAAAACTTTGAGATTCGTTTGTAGACACATGCATAATTGCATAATCGTAAAAAAAAAATGGTTAAAGATAAGAAACTAAGTATTATGTACATATTTCAATAAAGACCTAGTAATGTCAGTTCTAAAATAACTGTTATGAATGTCGCGTTCTGATCGTTTTGGAGCGCGTGCTTTATGAGAGCACATTGCACGCGCGCGCACTTTCCGTTGTGTCATTCCTATCTAAAATAACGGTTATTGTAATATGTATTTTATAAAAGGAATAAAAATATTTTTTGCTGTGCTGTGTGGAGACAAACTAAACACCGAGTTGAGAGCCGAGTTGAGAGCCGAGTTGAGAGCCGAGTTGGGAGCCGAGTTGGGAGCCGAGTTGGGAGCCGAGTTGGGAGCCGAGTTAGGAGCCGAGTTATTTAAAAATTTAAATTAATTTTTTTGGGAATTATTTAGTATAATCATCATCTTTATTGAAATTAATTTTTGAAAAATTATAATTATAATCTTTTTAGGAACATAAACAAATTATTTGAAAAAAAATGTTTGTTTGCGTTATCACTATGGTTCGGCAACTGCTGCAACTGCTGATCAGTAATTATGCATAGAAAAATACAGTACAGCTAGATGCATGCACAAACATTAACTCGATGTGTATATCTTATAAAACAATAATGTCAATAAAAAACGCGATAAAGTTCTATACAGTAGTAAAGATCACATTATATGACTTTATACGCCTTAAGTGCAGAATTTCGAGAACTTGCTGTCATTATTACTAGTTTATAATGTATAAATTCCGCACTTAAGGAGTATACATGTTGATGTCCATGAGGAACTCCTCTTGAAATGCATCTAACATTAACCCAGGAGCACAGTGTATCATAGATGGAGATATGTAAGGATGACGTGCTCTTACACACTCCCACAGACAGTGGTAGTAGCGGTTGCTTTCTGTGGATATATGCTTCACTCCATTCTTCATATAAACATCCTTCTCCAAGTGTTGGATTACTAATCCAAGAAAAGGTGGTCCCATTGGATCCCGGAAGTAATACGGGCAACCTGCACACTTCTTAACTCGGTTTGTGATGCTGGTTATCATAAAAGGATGGCTATTATGCCATGGCTGACGATAACCACCAGTGCTTTGAAAGCTGGAAACAGGCTGTCCTTGGTTAGAGGTACTGGGACCAAGAGTTCGTGAGACCATGTTGATGCCATGGTTGGAGGAACTGAGTCCATTAGAGGTACTGGGACCAAGAGTTTGTGAGACCATGTTGATGCCATGGTTGGAGGAACTGAGTCCATTAGAGGTACTGGGACCAAGAGTTCGTGAGACCATGTTGATGCCATGGTTGGAGGAGCTGAGTCCATTAGAGGTACTGGGACCAAGAGTTTGTGTGACCATGTTGACGTCATGGTTGGAGGAGCTGAGTCCATCAGAGGTACTGGGACTGTGGGTGGTGGTAGGATTTTGGTTGCTGCACATGTGGTGCAACAATTGTTTAAGACTTGCCTTTGTATGCACCTTTTGATGTAGAGTCGTGTCCTGCTCTTGTACATTCAGTACTTTCAGCATCACCCACACCACATGGTGGCAGATGTCCCCTCCTGCGGCAAAAGAGCAATCACACTCAACAGTTTCTCCGATGTGGACAAGTCTGGTCTTGTGACTTTGCTCAACCTCGAACACTTTATGGTAATCACTAATGTGGTGAACATTCTTTAACATGATATTGGCATATTTTGCCTTCTTAAGCGATTCATGAAATGCTTTACTACGCGTCTTCCTTTTTCGGTGGGTGCTGCGAATATGGGGTGTCTGTCCACCCCCATCATCATTGTCATCATCAGAGCCACTCAGATCGTCAACAATGCTTTGCATACTAACAGCCCTTTGTTTGACTCTATGGGATGACCTTTCTTCAATGTGTGTCCCTGCTTTGTATGCTTCTGTATTCAAATTGTTACTGCCGAGATCCTTGGCGAACTGGCTTGCTCTATCCAATTGCCTTCTCAATGTGGCCATGTCTTTTTGCCTTTGGTTATGGCAATTACCCCCAGAGTAGGACCCTTCCTCAAACCTTTCAAACAAAAACAAAAGCACAACATTATTTACTTACTTCAACTGCATTGAGGTGAGTTGGGATCTTAAAACAAGTAATGTACAATGTTTTACAAAACCTTCAATGTTACGAAGCTCAATTTCATAAAAATTAGATTTTGGTATTTTTCAGTATAAACCAAAGAACCAAAATTTTATCATTGATTTGTTTTGACAGTTATAATATCACATATAATAAGCTCAACAGCCCTCATCTGCCACGCCCACCATACTATCATACATTTTGGAATCTTTTTATGATAAGCTTTAATTTGATATATGATAGCTTTTGTCCCCCATTCCCCCAAGTGATACTAATATGTCCACTGGTTCATGCACTTATAAAAAAGTAAATAAAACTCATGGAAACTCATGATCAGTGAGTTTGGCACACTATAGTCACTAGTGCTTATATCACTCAACCACACTTTATTTATGTCCATACCTTTTTAACTTTGCCTTCAAAAGGGCACTCTCAACAATGTGATCCTCTGCTACTCTTGACAGCGAATCCCTCTTGGCTCCACGCACTGCATTGCGTGAATGGCCCACTTCTGCCATGTTGGTATTTGGTGCATCTGGTCCTTTAAATGCTCTGAACACATGGAATCTGCAATAGAAATATTACCAAAGTATTTAACATATATCAAAACATGTGTATATCCACAAAAAATGTGTGCAGTTTCATGACTTTTTCAGATCATTACTCGCTAAGCTTAGCTATGCTCAAGGTGGACATCTCAATTAAAAAAAGCACATTACAGAGACATCAATAAAAGTCTATGTACCTTCTTGCATGCCAGAAGTTGTTAAACCAATTCTTAACATGCTTTCTCTTATCTTTTTCCTTGGCCCAGTCCATCAGAGTGCGGCGCTTCACTTCATATGCAGTTGGTGTTTCTGCACAGTAAATAGCATGAACCATTTCCAGAAATTCCGCTTTTGATCGTGGACTCCAAGTACCCTTAGAAACCTTGTGAGCACAATCATAAAAGTGAACCTCACAAGACTTTGACCTCTCAAGCAATTCTTCCTTGAGCATTATCTGAATACTTGCACGATTTCCACCATGCTCATCGCTGACAATTCCATGCGGATCGAAAATATACTGAGCATTGCCAGTGAATTCTGTTAAGGCCTAAAACAAAGAAAACAAAATCCCTTAATAAACAATCATTTCACAAAAATTATTCTACATTATTAAACTCATCAACAATGCATAAGCTACCAGTCCAAGCAGGATTTCCCAATTTGGTCACATGCATGACCTTTATACCCCGACAATTAATTCCAGATATAAACAGAATGATTAAGGGTCATAGTACTTTAAAGGGTTAGAAGATAATGTGTGGCCTTTCGTGAAGGGGTCCAAATTAGTGTCACTATAAAAACTCAAATTATGCAGGAATGTTTGGGCAGGTTGTATAAGTTTGAAGAAAATGGTAGATTGCGCTGAACAATATGCAGTTTGTGTTAAAAAACTTACACTATTCAGGTGACTCCAAAATTCACAAAGGGTTTCTTTACTTTCTGTGTCGCAATCCATACTTGCAAGAGTTACCATCTCTTTAAGTGTAGGATGTTGCACACTTAGATTGATGGTTTTCATTCCTAACACTTTATCATGCTCTGCATCCAAATAGCAAAACTCCTTAGCAAGGGGATGCATACCATCTCGTTGCATTAATGCAGCAACTTCAATACGCTCCTTGCTAGTGCAAAACACATACGTCAATTTGTTTTTGCTCAATCGGCCATCTTGGACAGCCCACAATAAATATTTATCATGTTTGTCACTTTCTGATTTGATTTTTGCTAGTGCCTCAAATGAATGACCAGCTGGATTAATTTCCTTCATAACTTGCTGCTTTACATTTTGGATGTCTTTGAGCTTTGCCATCTTTGATGCATTGTCATACACTTCAGTAACAGACTTGCCCTCTTTTAGCATTTTACGTAGACTTTCATAAGGAAACTGACATGGTTTAGCTGAATTATTTGCTTTGAAGAACTCTGCAGCTTCTTTCCTGATTGATGGGGTTATCTTCTTTGCGATACATGTATGGTTTCCATAATGGTATACATTGACAAAGGCATCATTAAACTCCCAAACCTTCTTGGCAAGACACGGAATTCTATTGGCTACATACCCACAACATGCACAATTCACATTTTCTCCTTGTCTGTCAAAGTTAACTTTGTTGTTCTTTGTAAATGAGTGCTTGTATGGGCATTTCTCGTTGACACATTCATATGTTCCGCTGCATGATGCTATACGACGTACTCCTTGAAAGTTGGATCTGTTAGATGTTATCCAAGAACACCAGGGTCTGCCATCAACTGTGCTTTTCATCATGGCATTTTTGTCGTACTGGAGTTTATAGCAACAAGTCCCATCAATGTCATGTGGCAATGTAGTAACTTCCTGCATATCACAACCTGCCCAAATTTCTGGGGTCAACTTTTTTCGTGTCCTGTAATGTAAATATAAATTATTATTACACTAGCTTTTTATTGATACCAGTTGTATAGACTTTCCTGTGGTTAAATTAAAAACAGTCCTTTCACTCCTACTACAGTAATTTTCCAATTGGCACTACTGTGTATGCACGTCTGTCAAAGAATCAGTTCCAGAAATGTACAAGTCAAAATAGATAATGGTCCAATCACATTGAAGTATCATGTGAAAGTGATTGTAAAGTTAAAAAAAAAAGCTACATGATAGAGTACATAATGTAATATTTATGTAAGATGCAATTGATACTTACATATCCTTAGTTGAAGTGCTTTCGCCAGTATTTCGTTTAGTTGATTTCACTGTTGACATCCTAAATACATATTATTAATAGCTTCATTATACAAGTATATTGTAAACTATGTTTACCATGTAATATTAGTAATATTAGCAAAGTTTATAAGTTTTGTTACAGCTGCAAGTAAATGGCAGTGACCAGCACGCCCGGGGATGGGGGGAAGAGGGGAGGGGGGGGGGGGGGGGCGGGGGTGGAATCCTGTACAAAACTACGAGGGATGCTTGTCATATCTCTTAGGGGTAAAAATTTGTGATTTGGTATCTTTTAGGGTCTTTTAGGGAATTTTTGAAGATCAGCATTTTCTGGTATCTCATAGGGTGCCAGAAAATAAGAGAAAGAGCGCATCCATATTTCTTAACCTGGGGGCTTTTATAAGTAAAATTATTTGATCTGGTAGATCGAAACTTTCGGTATATTTTAGGGGTCTTTTTGAAAATTTTCGACGAGCATCCCTGGTATTTAATATAAGCATATACATACCTTTTTTGTTTAAATTTGCACAGTTTTCTTTTTACATGCCTGTTTCTGTTGCTTATTTTTGAGAAGACAGTTTTACAATCAGGACACTGTTTGGGATCACCTTGAGAAAATAGTAATTTTCACATTAACAATTTTCATCACATTTGCATGGATTGACATTATAACTATTTATATACATGTAATGGATTTTAATGTAACATCTTTACAGCTGTCAAGATAACATTCAATAGCTAAGCTTACTTATATCATCCTCTGAATCAGATTGAGACAACTCCATATACTTTGATTCTGATAATTCTTCTAAATCTGCTAAATAATGTAAATATCAATTTTTGGTTTTTGACAACAAGAACACTTTCATTGTAAGCATTATGCTATATAATTATGTACCATTATACAGTGGATTTAATATATGTATTGTTAAACATCAACTTAAAAACAAAGCAATCAGTAGCTTACCTATATTGTCCTCTGAATCAGATTGAGGCATGCCAATATACTTTGATTCTGCTAATCCTTCTAACACTGCTATAATTATATAAATAAATATATCAATAATATATAAATATCAATTATTGGAAGACCTTATATGCAATCTAAAATATTACATACCTAAAACTTGCTTTGGCTTTTCATCCTCTTTAAATCTGCAATCATCAAGCCAATGGAACCATTTCATCAAATGGAAGTTATAGTTAATAGATCTAAATATTAATTATATCAAATAGAGTGCACAAACTAAATCTTTGAAACCAATAGTCAAAACAAAAGCATTTAGCACAGCTAACTATGTGCTAATTGCTACTAAAGTAGCCTTGACAAGTTTATTGCAAGCACTCTATCTCAATGAAACATTTAATCCACAAAGAGAAGTTCAGAAAGAAGTGAGTCATGAAAGGCATCAATCGAATAATGTTTATATAATAATGCTATAAACAACCTATAAAGTACATCATTTTCTATAATCATTAGTCATATGTAGTATTGCCTTGTATAATAGGATTTTGTTTGAGGTTTAAATTTTGCACTGAGACAACCAACAACAACAATAAAGTGTGTTTTTCTTACCTTTGTGGATAATCTTTGATTGGAGAGTCTAGGGCACAAATTCACAAACCAATTATTAAATATATTAATATGACTCTATTAATATTTGTGCTGGGAGTACTATTATTATCATGAATATAAAAAAGGAAAAGAAAAAAACAAAGGACAAGCAAAAACATGCACGAAACGATATAAACAAAACACTATACCTCATATTATAACACATTAAGAACCTACAATCAACAGCAAAATCAAATAAGAAAGTAAGAGAAGTTATTTATACTTGCCTGATGTTGTGATGTACCGTGTAGATATAGGCGTTTTCACTGGAGAATCTATAAAATGGAATGACAGAATTATAAATAGCAAAATCGAATAAGAAAGTTTTCAGAAGTAGCAAGAGAAGTTATGATTTATTCTTGCCTGATATTGTGATGCACTGTGCAGCTATAGGCGTTTTCACTGGAGAATCTAAATGGAATGACAGTTTCGAGATGACAACGTGGACGCACATGACAAACATAATCAGTAAAAAGAAGGTAAAAAATCAGCAAATACACCACATAAAATAGGTTTAAAATACCTTCGATAATTATGCATTCTTCTTTGCTAAAAAAAAAGAATATAATACATTTCAATATTGTTTTTTATAAACGTTTTATCGTTGAAACATACGTGCCGTCCATGCCGTGAGATTTCGAAGCTTTCCGCTTACGATTCTCTTACACCCGAACATCTTTTTCACGAAAAAGAAATGAGCACTTACAACCTATACAGTCTTGGGACTTATTTGTAAACTTAATATATTCACGATGGCAAGTATTTTGCATGATAAAAGCAGATTCCTGAATAATTTATTTTCTTACCTCACACAGTCGCTGTCCTCCATTTTGAAACTTCGAGCCTGCGGTACACTGATCAGCAGTTAAATAACTCGGCTCCTATCGACTCCTAACTCGACTCCTAACTCGACTCCTAACTCGGCTCCCAACTCGGCTCCAGACTCGGCTCCCGACTCGAAGAATAGCGAACCTCTGCTGTGTGCAGTTATAAAGCACTTGGGGATTCGCAGAACACTCGGGAAGTGTCCAGAAGTGTCTCATAACGCTTATGAGCGCTTATATGACTGCACACAACACGCGCGTGCGTTTTATGTTTCTTTATTAATATATGCATAAAATTTTGTTTTCATATATAATGTGTTTATTTCAAAAATTGTTTAAAATAAACTTTTTTGAAAAACAATTGTTAATGATTCAAGAAACTGCAACAAATAAATGTGTAAATGAATTATCTGCATGATAAAATTGATCTATATATCAAATAAAGACGTTAATCTTAATGTAGACCTTCTGAAACTAGCATAGTCTGGTATGCAAGTGCAACAGGTGTTATAGGGTATGAAACTTTTACATCGATTTTTTTAAATTTGAAAATCATGGTCCCGTACCCATTTCTCCGAATATTGTGATGATGAAGGAAATCCAATGAAATTCAATTACTAGCAATTGCAAATCTTTGACATGTATGTTTGCTGACATCAAATAGTATTATCAAATATAAATGTAGATGTAGTATTATTGATCTTATAGGGAGTCATTATCCATTCTTGGCCTTTTCATGGGAGGAGAAACTCCTTCCTTCCTTCTCTGGTATTCTTCTTCATGCTTTTTACTGTTGAGTTAAAAAATAAAACATTGTAAAAATAAAAAATATCTATAAACATGGCATTCGCGAAAACCTGTAAAACAAATAAATTAGTTAATAGAAAGAAAGTGAGTGAAATAAAAAACATTTCAATTCTTAATTATTTGTTTACATCGAATTTCAATGTAATGGTAAATTTGATAGTCAATAAGCCTGAAGCGAGATGACGTTTTACCCCCGTCTCTAGACCATAATCCTTTTCACGATGCTTTTGTTCTTCAATTATGACTATTGTTCCTGTATTCTCTAAGGAATCAAAAATTTTAATATGAAAGAATTTTAAAAACTATTATGGTATAGAGTCGGGGGTAAAACGTCATCTCGCTTCAGGCTTATTGAAAAGTTGGTTTTTGACTTGCATCAATCAAAGAATACAAAACTTTAATGAAAATAATCTTCATTTATAGAAACAAAAAAGTGCTGCTAATTCCAACCAAATAGTGAAATGTAATTGGTTTCAAAATTGTCATGAATTAGGTAAAGGAAATGAAAATTACCTTTCATCATCATCTGCAAAATAGGCATCTGAGTAAGCTTTCAAGCTTATTCCCAGAGTAGCAATCTTTTGAGCAAAGGCTAGCATCTGTTGTTCATTGTTGGATGGCTCGTGTTTGTGGAAAAAGTAAACCTGATAAAAAAGCTATGTGTAAGAGTTTGCTAATAGTTGGTTTACTGCATATTGTAAACGGACTTTTGACTTACCTTGCTTTTATTAGACAAAACTGAGAATGATTCAGTTCTGCCAATGTCCAATTTCTCCAGTTCATTCAAAATGCTGACAATCATTTCCCCACTGGATTGAGTGTCAGATTTATATCTCCTGAACAAGCCTTTAGTATTAAGTATGGCAAAGCTCACAATTTTGCCATGTGCTAAAACAACAAGCTTTACAGCCTTAAATATGCCATCTGGTTGTAAAAGCGGAACTGATGGCAAAGTGGCATTTGCATCACCGGTTTCTTTGTTATGTACGAACCCTCTCTTGGTGAGAGTACCTATAAAAAGATCAGAAGTAATTAGTTATACAATTTTAGTTTATATATGTGTGTAATTAGCTGTAATTTATGCAAAATTGCTGTAATGTACAAACACTAAGGTAATAGAAATTTCTAAATATATTCACTGCGTGCGGCTGAAATGTCTGAGTTGTCAGAACATCGAAAACCACAGTATAGTACCGGAAAAGATATCTAGCTAAAAACTAGTGTGAGCTGCGTCGGTGTTTCTAATGAAACTGTCATGATAAAAGGGTAAATTTTACACCGTGAAAAGATTTAAAAACTTACTGACGTTTCGGCCGCTAGTCCTTCGTCGGAGTATTAAAAAGGATTAGCGAAGGACTAGCGTAAGTTGTTTCATCTTTTCACGTTGTAAAATTAACCCTTTTATCAGTATTAGTACCGGTAAATGTCATTTATTGACTTACACAGCTGAGAGAGGCAAGTATTTACAATGGAGTGTGCAATGTTGATTGCTCTTGACCCTACGATGTGATCATCTTGACTGGACTTAGAGTGAGACATTGCAGGTTCCTCCAATCTCGTGAGTAGCAAATGAATGGGAACGGCCATTCTCAAGACTTGAGATTTCCCTCTTGAATACAATCCTACAAATAATATAGGTATATTTTAATTAATAAAGTAACTTATTTATGAAGCTACATACATACGTACATACAGTAAAGGAGGTTAAATATCTGCAACTTTACAGCTGATGCAGACCTATATATATATATGTGTGTGTGTTTTAATGTATATAAAAAAGTAAAACTTGATATAATAATTCAATAATAGTATGATTAATATAATAATTTAATAATAGTATAATTTAATATATACAAAATGTAATTAACCAATAGAAGCTAAGTTTGAGTCTACCAGTGAAAAAGAGAACGCGGGATGTTGGGAGAAACACGAGAAGAGTCGAAAAATCACGAGCCAAATTACTAGTTTTGAAAATTAAACTTCTAGGAAATTCCTGTTATCTGTGGTACACATACACCATAATGATAAACCTATTAGAGGATACATGCTAGCATAACTCACCAGCAATAAATACATCATTTTGATATTTTTTACAAATATCCATTTCCCATTCATCATGGATTCTTTCATAATCGAACCAAGCCTCTTCTGATAGAGTGTAAGGTGTACTTTCTACAGTGACTTTGGTCATCTTGTTCTCATCCACGATGGCATAAGTTTCCTGACCCTCAATATAAAGATCAATTAAGAATGACACTGCAAAAAAGGAATTATAAATATTTATCAATGGTTTGTAAAAAAACTAGAAGTACAAAGATATTTTACAAAAGTATATATCGCTATCACTGACCTATGTATACAAAAATAAAACAGATGCTTATATCGTATGAGGTATTTAACAATTATTCGCCGAAGGCGAAGTGAATGTCGAGGAATATTTACCAAGACGCGAGTCTTCGAGCCAAGAGGTAAATATTCTCCATATTCACTGAGCCTGAGGCGAATAATTGTTTTAGCATATGCCAACTTGTGTACAGAGTAACTTATTTTTATATACAATAATTCAATAAAAACAAACAAACAGAAACTTTTAGTTTGGGTGACAAATTCACGCACAACTTTTAGCACAACTTTTAGCAAAACTAAAAGGTACCGTGAAATATTGGAGTGCCCCCCCAAAATTTTTCAGCTTCCGCCGCCCCTGCAGTGACCACCCTCAGTGCCTGCACTTCATACCAACCATCTCTCATGCTTGTAAATTGCATAAAAAGCAATCTGTCATTCACAACTCCATGTAAAGCGCTTAGTAAAAAGTGATTATATCCACATATAAAAGGGCGCTATATAAATCATAATCATTTTTTTCATTTCATTTTGTGAATATCGTACGATATTCACCTCCGATTAACCTATGAGCGCGCGCGTTCTTAGGAAGTACACAAGTTGGTATATGCTAATAAATAATATTTAAGAGTAATGGTTTTTTTTTGAGTTGAAATTGTACAAGTATTTATAATTCAAAACATTTTGTAGACAACCTTTTTACCATCAGTTGTATATATTTTTAGCAGACGCATTTCAACACTTTTCGAGTTTAATGCCAATTAATTCCCAAGGTTTTCAGTACTTATTATTATAGGAAATCGCACGATCTCGAGTACAATTTGAAAATTAATAGACAAGAGTAATGTTTAGGCGAGTGCAATTAAAGAACTTTCAAAACATTACGAGTGTCTATTAACTCCAAATTGTACGAGAAGATCGTGCGATTTTTTGTTTATAATTCACTCAACAAAATTTCAGTAAGAAATGCGAAGCGACGCCGTTCGTCTTTGTCTATTTGGCGGCCGATTTTCATTCCATCGCGCAACTGAAATGCATAAAAAAGATTAGTTCTTATTAGTTTTTTTTTCGGCTTTTTTGTTTGTTTTGGCCGTGTTTCCATAGCGACTTAATTCGGTACTCCTACGGAGTACAATTAACGCTATAATTGTACTCCTCTCGACCAAGCAGAGTCGAGTAATTTTGTTGAGTGTACTATAATATAAGAAACAACTATAACCGTTATGTTGGATTGGATAATGATGCAACTGAAAACGCGTGTACGGGTTTTGTGCTCTCATAAAGCATGCGCTCCCAACTAATACAATCGCAACGCAAGATTGATAATAGTCATGTTATAATTTACAATGAAAACTTACCCAGTTGTTCTTTGAATTCTGAAACTGCTTGCATTTCATCCGATGTCAATATTTGGTCTCTTTTCCTACAGTAAACAGGTTTAGGAAAGTGCCACAGGAGACGAGACGTGAACCCTTTAACACTATTTGTTACATCTTTAATAACAGGTAGAGCGGTGGTTCGCTGTATGAAGCCAATCATGCTAAAGCTTGTTCTTTGCATGTGGAAGTTTGCATTTTCTGTGACAATAAAATAAAAAATATTGAAATCAATTACTTTAGTAATTATTTATTTCATTTGAAAAATAGAAATCATTTAAATCAACTTCTTTAATACTGTTGAGTTCAATGGTTGAAAAATAATTTGACAGCTTAATTTAATATTGAATAAAAATGCACCATCGACTTTGACATATTAGAATTAAAGTAAATAGACATTAATTCATAGAAGATTTATCTTGTTGAATTCTGTCTTCCATTAAAATTTACAAACTTTAGTTATAATTATAAACTATGGAAAATGAAATATTTTTAAACAACCAGCCACAAATTGGTCTGCAACAATAACAACTAAGGTTTTCAAGGGCGGATCCAGAAAAATTCTAGGGGGAGGCTAATTGAGTTTAGGGGGGGCTAATTGAGTTTCTTCCGTCAACACAACGGAAAACAATATAAAAAAGCATCGTTTTTTTTTTGCTGAAGGGGGGGCTTCAGCCCCCCATTGCCCCCCCCCCTCCCCCCCCCCTGGATTCGCCCTTGGGTTTTTGGCATTTCCAAGAAAAGATAATCCTTTGAATCATTAAGACAAAAACACCTATAAGATATTTTTGAGGTTTTCGCGTTCAGACATGATTAATTAGATTAAATGTAGGATTACGGATAAAACGCGTAGAATTTTTGAAAAACTACGAGACGTATCGGCCGCGGCCAACTAGTGATGAAGGCTATCATTAGCTATAGCAGAAACGTCATGTTTTTTTCAAACATTTACGCGTTTTATCCGTAATTTTACATTTAATTGAAACATATAAGAGTATTCCGATTGTAAAATGAATAATATTAAAACTTACTAGTTTCTCTTGCATTGGCTTTGCCAGTGTACATTTGTAGGAAATCATAATATTCCATTGTATCAGAAACTTGCATTCTTGTACTTGAAAACATATTCATGTTGCTAAAAAATGACATTACTTCATTGAACACTCCTAAAAGACGTCCACCGCTGTTAGCCAAAAAATCTCCAAATTTGTCCCAATTTGTACAGTGAGGCAGTATCATAGGCTTAACTTCATGGCCTCTTTCCTTGACCCCTTCTGAAACCTTTTCCAGTATGTCAGAAATAAATTCATGGAAAGCACTTTTATACCTCCCTGTAAGAAGAAAGATATAGGTATCAATATTAGAAACAGATGAGCAACGCAGTCCGAGAGTAGAGAACAAAAGGTTTTTGTTGACAATAGCAAAGTCAAGTGAGTGACGAGGAATTAAGGTAAAATGTTTCGAAAGCTCATTTCATTGAAGGTGATTGGCAACTTTTAAAAATTTAAGTAAAATTTAATGTTGATCTCAAATATGAAAAAGAGCTTGTTTTTGGGATAATCGTTTTGAGGTAATAGTTTTGCATTTGATGGAGCGCGAGCACATCGTGGGCTCAAATCGAACGTTCAACAGTAGTCACAACTGCCTGTCACCTTAATTTTTTCTCTCTCAAGTAATCGTAATTTAATAGCTGATCTCGTCTTAGTGTAGTTAGGGGAGTAAGCGTAGCGTGATGACACTAATAACAGCTGCGTAGGACACTACACTTGGTGCCTCAGTCAAATAACCTCAGTCAAAAGTGCGACAACGCGCGAGTGTTTTCTTACTCACTGAAGTCATGGCAAAAACACTTCAGAAAATAAGACTTTAGTTTTTTAACTAATTGGCTATAAACTGAATAACTTACGTTTCCTTAGAAAGAGTAAAAAATATATTTATCTTAAGTGAGCTTTCGAAACATTTGAATGGCCATTTTCACTCACAGTGGATAATTTATTCATCGTAAATGAGTTTTTAACCGACAGAAGAGATAACTAGCTAATAACTAGTGTGAGCTGCGTCGGTGTTTCTAATGAAACAATAATAATAAAAAGGTAAATTATACACCGTGAAAAGATGAAAAATCTTACTGACGTTTCGGACGCTAGTCCTTCGTCGGAGTAAAAGAGAAAGAGGTGGTAGAAAGGAGTGTTTATATGATAGATGTCTTATTCTATCATATAAACACCCCTTTCTACCACCTCTTTCTCTTTTACTCCGATAAAGGGCAAGCGTCCGAAACGTCAGTAAGATTTTTCATCTTTTCACGGTGTATAATTTACCTTTTTATCATTATTTTAACCGACTGGTAAGCATCAAGTCTTTATTTTTTTTCTTTATCGAAGAAAGCTAAATAACGACGCAAAAAATAATGGTATAGTCGACAATGAATTGGTAATTTATTATTAATAGGAAAAAAAATTTGAGATCCTCGGTTGAGTGGACTCTGCGATCGAGCGATCGAGAGCGATCGTCTGCGATCGTCTGCGATCATATGTGAACCAGGCTTAAGAGAAAAAATAAATAAACTGAAGTGAGCTTTTGAAATTCACTTACGCTATAAAACGATAAAACTTATACTGTCGAATCATTTAAATGATGTAACAGAAAAGAATATATAAAAAAAGAAGAAATCCTGGTTAGTATCCTGCCTTGAAAAATAGACACATCTTAAAAAGAACCACAAAATGCATTCGGCTTTCGGTGAATACGAAAAATTGTTTTCCTTGACTTCAAGACAGACGTGAATTTCGTGCGTTCAGTTATAGATTCAGCGTACATTTTACTTTGAAATATAAAAAGAAATCAGAACCACACAAGTATCTTAAATGTAAACTTTGGTAATGTTGTAAATTTTATATGATATCCTTTTTGCAATCAAGTGAATTTTTCTGAATTGAAATTAACGCTAACACACGGGGTTTACTGTAATATATTAATGCATGAATGGTACCTGTATTTAAAACGGATGCAAACCATATAATAATAGGTTCGTTCCAAAACTCGGCGACCTGAATGGAAGCGTGTCCCATGCAAAATGAAGTGACGACTATGGTTCCCATCAAAACAGTGGTGGACCTTTGTTTCATTGCCTTGCCTAAAATGCGAGACATCTATAACAAAACACAGATGAAAAAATAAAGGTTTGAAAGAACAAGCACTACGTTATTTTCAACGAATAGAAATCATGTGGCATCATTTTGTATGTAAATGTACTAGTTACATGAAATATTCGTCTTAGAGGAGTTATGAAAAGTGAATAGTTTTAGCTATAAACTATCATGCTGACGCACCAGTTATGGTTAGGTTCAGTTTAGACTGATTTTATATTGAAATTGAAATATACTGATAAGTCGATTACTTACCTCTTTTAGTTTGGGTGGCACTAAATTCCAGTCAATATCTTTTTGGTAACATTCGTGTAGGAGTTTGTCAAGTTCGCTGAGATCGTTCGTGGCCATTTTAGCGCGCGACTGAAGCGTAATGATAACAAGCGCAATGCCGCAGAAGGGATGAAGTCAATTGGTATATATGGTTCATAAAGTTATTCCTGGGATTATTTGATTGGTCATATTGTAAGCAATAAACAAAAAGGAAATCGTCGAAAAGTGCCGATATGCGTTGTGACTGGGCAATAACATTCCATTGTTAAGGTACTAGAAGCTGAGTAAGGGTTTTAATTATTTAAAAATAATAATGTGATAAAAGAGGAGCATTAAAGCTTGGCTGTTCCAGTAAGTATTAAAAAAATCCAATTGCATTTGATGTTTCAAAAAAGGTTTGTGATTTTATTCCCATATTCATTCTTGTAGTGCGCTTTGTTATGTTCGGCATATTTTAGGAGGCCCGCGGCCACAGTCAATGTGCGAAACCACAACAAAAACATCGGAATAGAGCGGCTCATCAGGCTACAGTTATCGAGGAGTCTCCGACAAGTGTGATAAAAGAACAAAAGAGGCGGCTACGTTGAGTAAACGTCAAAAGTGTTTGGCTTGCCGATAACAAAAGGACGAGGTGATAAGGATTAGTTCAATTGTTTTAGATGTTTTCGAAGGACTAGCGTCCGAAACGTCAGTAAGTTTTTTCATCTTTTCACGGTGTATAATTTACCTTTTCATCATTACTGTTTCATTAGAAACATCGACGCAGCTAACACTAGTTTTTAGCTAGTTATCTCTTCTTGTTTTAGATGTGATAACTAAAGCTATCAAATCAATGTTATACTTTTTAGCAATAATAGAGACGGGATATCATAGCTGGTCTCCTACGCCGCCGTTATTAGTGTGGTCACGCAGAAACAGAAGACAAGAAAAGGAATAGTTGCAGAAATATGCTATGAATTTCAAAAACGATTGGAAAAGAAGAAGTAACAAGAAACAGAATTGAAATGTTCATTTTATTGAATGGCGAACTATTCTATAAGCATCTAAAGCGAATAATTTGGAAAAAAACACCATCCGATATGCAAATATTTCACTGGATGTTGTCATCAGAAAAAATCTGTTAACATTTGCTCAGCTCCGATTTCAATCTCACGCCCCCTCATGTGAGCCCATACAAATTATGTCTCAAAAACACGTTTTTTGGACCAAAAAACAGAAGTGGATTCAGTTAATTCAACTATTCACGGATTGTATTATATGGTTTAGATTGAATTCTATTGAAAAAAACCACCGTACTTTTTGAGTTGAATGTACGCTATTGGATGTATTTTACAAGAGAAAATGCATGACATAACCGGGGTCAAGCTAGAAAATCGTCTCTCATTGAAATAAAACAGAACCTGGCAAAAAACAGAAGTGGATTTGAAAACCCCGGGCTTTCCTGAACATTTTGGTATATAATTCATAGGAATTTGTTAAAATTTAGAACTGTATTTTTGCTGATTTTATAAGCTCATACTATCTGTTGGCCTATACATTCGCCTCTTATGGTTTCTTACGTTTCGTAGCCTCGAAAACACGCTAACTACTATTTAGCAAAAAACAGAAGATTTACGGTTCATTTAGGATGTTTTGTCACGCAGTTTACTTGTGCTATATAACTTTACTTTTAAGAACAACCTTTTGCTTTGGAAAGAGAGAAAAAAGACCGAAAAGAGCAATATTCCAAATGTATGGGCAATTTTTTCCAACGCTATGTTCTTAAATTTTTTATTGTTAAAGGATCTGTCACCATTACTGGCTCTTGGGTGGTCGCTTACGGGAGAGGAAAAACAATGAAAAAATCCAAAATTTTAACCCCAAAGGTGGTCGCGGTCGCTTACGAGAGTGGTCGCTTACGAGAGAGTTTTTTTTACAGAGTTTATATGGGGAACAAAACGGGAAATTAAAAAGTGGTCGCTTATGGGAGATGGTCGCTTACGAGAGTGGTCGTTCAAAGAGAGTCGACTGTAATGAAAGAAAATGCTGTCCCTAAAAGCACTAAAGAGACTTACAAATTTGCACTAACTTTGTTCAAAGGTAAAAAAGGACTTAAAACAATCAAATAAGCTGAAACAAACTGTTTTGATCCGCAAAGTCGGTGTAACAAAGGCATTTTTATTTGAAACCATTTGTTCACATTTTTCCTAAAGTTAAATGTGTCTTTTATCTTCTTTTTTTGAAAGAATCACCTGTGTATTTATGCTAAAACAATTATTTGCCTCAGCCTAAGTGAATATCGGAGCAGATTCTCTTGATAACATTAATTTGTTTGAGATGAAGCCATATTCATGTTTTTTCTGGTAGGCAACCGTTAAACAAGGAAATGATACTTTAGGGAGTGGCACGCGGTTTGAATGATATAACAATAATGCTTGAATTGTATTGAAAAAGTTTATTGCTTATATATATTCTATAATAAAACTATAAAAATATTGCTTCTGTAAGAATATTAATTCATATTCAATCATACATGTACTGATAATATTGTAAAATTTGATTCTTAGAAAATTACAGAGATATTGCACATTGCAGACAGATCATCATGATTTAAGTAAAGCAGCTAGGCGTGGGCGTGGCCAGCACGAATGGCGACATATTACACATAGCAGATCATCATAATTTAAGTAAAGCAGCTAGGCTGTGGCTAAGTAAAGCAGCTAGGCACGAATGGCGACATCATGGGAAAACATTACATGCGTATGGGCGACAATGAGCAGAATGATATAACCATAATGCTTGAACTGTATTGAAAAAGTTTATTGCTTATATATATTCTATAATAAAACTATAAAAATATTATATTGCTTCTGTAAGAATATTAATTCATATTCAATCATACATGTACTGATAGTATTGTAAAATTTGATTCGTAGAAAATTACAGAGATATTGCACATAGCAGACAGATCATCATGATTTAAGTAAAGCAGCTAGGCGTGGGCGTGGCCAGCACGAATGGCGATAGCATGCTACTATTGCATTATAAAGGGCGGGCAGTAGAAACACTCACTATGTACACTGTACTAAAAAATTCCTTGAGAGGGTACATGTTTCTCGTATAGTTACATTCTTTAATTCGTATCTATTTAAAAAGTCTCATTAGATATATTGGTTTTCACAAAACTCATATATATATATATATTGCATTCCATTTTCTAGCGGTGTATCGATGATAAGACCGATTAAAGCCCAGGATCTAAATATTACTTATCTTCCTCTCTTAGCCAACCCCCCTTCTTAGAGGTCGTGTTTCATGACTTGTATTGATGCGTATTTGACGTCATAGCCGTCATATTGGTTCAGTTAAATCGGCAAAATATTTGGATTTTTGCTGTCTTTTATCCTATTATCATCATAGGACGGGATGCACGCCACCTACTGATATCATTCTTTCGGTTATTAGAACGTTACGAACCATGCTTTGGTCCTTTACTTCTGGGTAGAGGAACTGGACGACGCCACGCGGGGCGGTTATTGTCCTCGATCAAGTCACGTGATCCAGACCCATTATTTTGTTCCTGTTCATACAAGGGTGTCATTGAGTACCAAGAACATTCCGTCGCACCAGGATTCATTGACATATTTTCCTGTTCATTATTCCCAAATTCTTCCCTTGTATACAACGAGCCTTGTACAGGCTCCCCTCCCACAGCGCCTCCATCCTCTTGTCTTTGTACTCGCAGATTAGCATTTGCCCGAGAGGCTGGCATTGGATACGAAGAAGTTTGTGTGAAGTGGGTAGATTCACCGTTACTTGAAGATGAAGCTGGACTAGAATCCTTGTTATTGTTTTTTCCATCTCCCTTCGGAGGACCAGGTAACGATGGCCACTCACGGTTATCAGGGGATAAAGTACTACCGTCATTTATATTATTGTAAAAGGAATCTGAAGTCTCGTGATCGTGAAGAGAAAGAGAAGAAGAAGACTTTAAGTTGATTATCGACGTGGAAGCATAAAGAGCGAATTCAGAGTTTTCTCGTACTAATGTCGGGTTGCCTGTTTCTTGAGTGGGAAGGGGAAGCGGAAGCGGACGCCTTTGGCAAGGGATTCCTGTTTGAAAATCAAGCAAATCAAAAAAAGTAATCATACGTAGATTTAAATCAAAGATATACAGATTGTTTAGTAGAGCAGATTTCTAAGGAATATTTAACTAAACAAACCATTCATTAAAGCAAGGTCTGCTATTGTGTCGCTTACCAGTGAAAGGGCGCCATCATGCAAGGTCAGTACAGGCAAATGAGTCAACTCAAGTGGGATTATTTGTAATGTTAATGTAACTGTCTAGATTCTTATGCAACCAGATATTATACAGCCCTAGATGTGACTCAGTACAAAGCTGAATCGATACAATTAACAATTATTGGTAGCGCATAATTTAATTGGCAAAATAAACTGAGAATACATCACATATTACTGACAACGTTGTAAGGAAATTTATTTACCTAAATTCGGAATTTGTTCATAGAAACTGTGTTCAGGAACCTTGCTTTTGAAGGCCTTGTTAGAGTCATCAATCTCGTAATAAAGTTCTTCTTGGTCTTGAAGAGCTGGTTCATTATCTTGGTCTTCAACAGAGTCTTTGTTTCCAGGTTTGTATGCGTAAGTGTGCTTCATAAAGACTTCGACTGGTACTGACTTGCAAAGTTCTTCAAAGGTCTTGTGTTCTTCCATGGGAATCACATGACTAGCTCCTTGTGGTTGTGTCTTGTTGGTATTAATGTGCTCAGCCTCGTTTGGGTGTTTTTTGATCCAGAAAGAGAGCAAGCAAGAATCGAATGGTTTTCTGTCCAAAAGAGAACAAACATGATATTTTTTTCATATGAATCGCATATATTTGGCCCATGGAACAGAGTCCACCAACACCGCTAGAATATCCTGAGAACTACCATTGATAGTACGATATTAATCTTACCGAAATCCTTATTCTGCGTCCAATGTGGGTGGGTAAAAGGGCTTATATATTGCTTGGGTCAGTCTCAGTTTGATTATTCAGGGAAATAAGTGAATCATATCAAATAGTAGACTAATGATTTTAGTTGGCTATTGCCGAATCAAGTTTATGCACTCGTTCAGTCTTACCTGGACGTTAAAGCATCTACAATCAGAACAAATGGAGGCCGTTCAGCTGCCTTATGAAGCAAGCACTGTTTCACAGCTATGTAAACCCATGTTGGCATACGTTCTGGCCTGCATGGACGATTGTTGCCTTCGAGGTAAGCAAGAACCTAAAAATGAGAAGGTAGAAAAGATGTTTTCAAAACTGATAGTATAGTAGATTGAATACAAAAAATCCGGCGCGTACTAAAGAGCGAATAAAGGCTAAAACTTTTTATAATCGTAGGTTTGGATTCGGGGTCGCATTGTGGCTATGTTAACAAACCTGATCGTCCTTGATGGTAGCAAAGGGTTTTACGTCTTCTGCTTTACTCCCTTCTGCAGCAGATAGAGCACTAAACAGCTCGAAACACATGATGGCAAATGAATAGACATCACTGCTGTGTGAATAAATGCCGTCTTTGATTACTTCTGGAGGGCTCCTGCGATAAGAAAGAAAGGCATGCATTGGTGCTTGGACGAAATATGGTTACTGGCCGATGAAGTAATACAAAACTGAATAAATCAATGCAACAAAACAAACCATTTTTAAAAGTAACTCATTCTTTATATTGTTTTTGTAGTCTCTTTAAACAACATTGCGAATGAAAAATCGAAGCCGCCATGTTGGATCGTGACAATTCAAAGAAAATATGATGACAAAGGTATAAATAGTGTTTATTATTTATTACCCGGGGGAGGTCTTTTGTTGCAATACCATAAATACTACCTGATACCGCCCCCCACCCGCAAAAACACTTTCTTAAGTCTTCGAGTTATTGCTACTGAGGGTTCCTCTCTTCGATACCTGCCAATTTTACCTGATCATCCCTCCAGTAGTTTAAACAACATATGTGATCTTCCTATATTCTCCTACCCCCCACCCCCCTCCCCTCTTCCTTCACCTCTCCGGGAGATAAATAATGTCTGCTTCCCTTGCGTATCCAACGTGGCCGTTGATCTGAAGTAACAAGCATGCTGATAATTATTCAACTTACCATCTTACAGCATCTTCCGGCATTTTGCATTTAGTGTCCACCATTTTACCGACAGACTTTGATCGTCCAAGGCGCGCCAATTTTACCTATTTGCAGACGAATAAGATTTTTAAAACTAGTTCATTTCTCTCCCATCCCTTTCCATATAGTCCCAACGTTATGCAATTATGTCAACGCTTTAGCGACTTAATTTAAACTGCATTCAAGATTTGTATGGATATTTCATTTAGAAACAGTTCAATTCCAAGTCATTTTTATTATGCTAATTTGAATCATTAGTTATCATGGTCAGAAATCTTTGCACTTCCAAGTTAAACAGGTAAATGGCCAAGCCAACTGAAGAAGACTTTTGAAAGATCAAATATGAAATAAAATCAACAAACCTTATTGGTAAATATCATAATATGTTCTGCTCTCAGGTCACTGTGGATCACGTCATTGTCATGCATATATTCCATTGCTTGGGCTATCTGGGCAATGAAGGTCACCAGGGTTTCCCGTCGACATTGCTTGTCAAGTATTATCTTAAGCAAGTTTCCACGTCCTGAATCCTCCGTCACCTTAAAGAGAATCATAAATCCATATCACATCAATAATACCTTAACACCTTTTGACCCAATTAAACTGACACACGGTTGTCTCAGTTGGACACGTTGGGCATCTCTGACAGTTGTGCTGGAAGTTCAATCTAATATTAACAACCTGTTATGATTTTAAGCACCTTATACACTCGCAGTTGCAAAATCGTTGTCGGGTTCAAAAGAATAGAGAATAGAAGCTGACTCCTAAATGGTAACTGAGAAGTATGATAATTAGATGTATGATTAAATGTTCATAAATTGTACTAACAGATCGCATGGAGGCTTTTTGACACATGGTTTATACCGAATATTTAACAATGAATATATCAGAGGAAAATTTTCCAGAATACCTTACCGGTATAACTTTCTATGTTTTATATTTTGAACCCGACAATAATTTTGCAATTGAGTTTATAGAAAGGGCGCTGTTGCAAATCATAACCATCATCTTAATCATAACCATAGTTCTTCAAACTTATTCTTCTATTAATTTCCAAATAAAAAGGCGGTTTAATGATGTTCTACAATCCAATAAGCAGTAAAAATGAAAAATATATCAATCAAGCAATTAATGCATCCATCTGCCATCCATCCGTCCGTCCATCAATCAATTTGAATAGATAAATCTCAATTTATTTTACGTAGTGATATAGGGAGTCTCCCTTCAGCCAGAGGGAAATATTTATGTGTACGATGCACTCCATACTCACTAACTCTAAACTCAGGAGTAGAACAAGAAGACTCACCAGTGCCGTGTAACGTTCATCGTGATTGGAGAGCGAATGAATAACCACAATGTTTCTGTGCTTGAGGTTCTTCAATATCTCTAAGTCTGCCTGTTTTGTCTTCTCAACAAGTTCTCTGATAACTCGTACCTAAATCCATAAAATCATACATTCGGTCTAATCAATTACATTACATTAATCAAATACATCTTAGGGTCCAAATCGAACTAGCATATCTTTATTCATGCTTGCTTACCCCGTTAGCAAGACGAATGATTGGTATATCATGCGATCTTGTTGGAGATCCGAAGAATCCTATATTCTTTTCTTTGTCGCGGTCTTCAAGTGCACTACTGCTGTTCATCTGCGTATTCAAAGACATTCACCAGATACCATTATTAAATGTAATTGCAACTTGTTTATCGTGAATCTCTTACTTCAGGATATTTTAGCACTTAGTCAATTGCTTTACTGTATGCATGAATTAAGCAACAGTAATACTGAAATATTAGAATTTCATCTAAAAGGATAGACCTGAAAACTCGCTACCTTTCTGCTCTTATTAAGTTTTCCGCCTCCATGTTAAAATCTAACTTTGTACTAAAATGTACGGCGAATTAATTTTTTGATTGAAAAGCATTCAATCAATAAAGATAATGACGACAACTAGATTTCTAAACGTTTTGGTGCCTTCAGGCATCATTCTAAGATTCACCCGCCTTACACATAACAATTTTTCAAGACCAGGATATTTCCTATTTGCCTCAGAAAAAAACTTTTTAAGTTAGAAACTGAAGAAAAGAAAAATAAGCTAATTACCGTGTCTTTAGTCTGCGCCAGGTCTACAATTGTAAGAGAAGGATAACTTGCAGGTGGGCAATCGTTGTCTACCAGTAAAAGAAAGAACAATATTTATGATAAGCATAAAATATGGAGGAGAAAGATCAAACCGTCTTTTGAATCAATTACACTGCTTTATTACCTTCTCTCTTAAACTGCTCATAAATCATCTCCAATTCCATCTTTAGCTGCATCAGATCGATTCTTTTCTCTCTCTCGTGCTGAATGCACTTTTTTTCAATTAGGTCACAAACTTCTTTACGGATGCAGTCCTCCATTTTTAGTTTTCCTCCACTTATCACCTGTTAAAAAGCAATTGCAATCAATGATCAGTGAATTATTTGCATGTACGAAGAATAACTATAAGAATAACTTACATGGTTTCGGATTTGATCAGCTTCATGATTTCTGTATTGATTGTAGGGGGACACGCCGTAGGTGTGCATTTCAAACAGCATCACTCCAATGGCCCAGGACACTGACTTCTCTGAAAACTGTCCCAATTTGAAGCACTCGGGGGCTGCATGTCGCGTTGCCATTTCATCAAGAACACTTACGTACTCATATATGCCATTGCCCTGAATTACATAAGATCATAACAAACTGAATAAACTATAAAATTCAAAACTTAGTTTGTTATTCCATCTCAGTGACCGGATGACACTGACTCCTAGTTTTCCTCACAACTTGAAGGTATCAACAGACTTTCAAATACCTGTTTCGTCATTTCTCTTGTAAACTGGAAGCCAGTTAATTTACAGACGTTGTCCTGGGCAACCAGTACATTGTCAGCCATGATAGCAAGATGTACAAGATGGTGGTCATTCAGGTAGATTACAGCATCCATGACACCAAGGATCATCTTGACTAACTCTGATGGACTTGGCATGTGGCCCAAATGCGATCTGTTATAGGAAAAGTTCAGAGAGACTTAGACAAAGAATGCCATAAAAGATCCCAAGAAATATACAGAGAAACTACGATATTGCCCCTAAGAAATGCTCATCCCCTATGCCAAGCTAAACCTCAAAGTATATGCTTTTGTTTTGGGTTCTGTGTCCTCGAAAACGTTTTTGTTTTGTGGAAATGAGTAAGACTTTTTGAGTTCCGCTTTTTGCTTTTACAAACCTTGAATTTTGCAAGAACTTCAAGAGAGAACCTTTAGCAACCTGTTCTGTGATGAGATGATATGGCTGAGCCGAGGTATCGTAAGCAAAAACCCTGAGTATGTTAGGGTGTGGCTTCGAATTCAGACGTCTTAAGGTGTAAGCTTCAATGACAAGTTGATGGTGGATTCTGGTTGGGGCCATTTTCTCCTCTCCTAAGATGTCATCTGAAGGAAATTCAGTTCAGTCCTTTGTATGAGATTTGTTCGTTTTATGATAAATCAAATCAATGAACATACGTACTGTGTCAAACAACTGGAAGAGTTGAGTTAAAATTCAGTAAAAGAATGGGAAGTGTAAGTAGGCTATACTGTCTACACTGAAGATCCGATTGCAAATCTTGAATTTATGGAAACGTACAAGGGAACACTACATAAAAAATCAAACATTGCTGCAGTACTACTAACCTGTAGACGATTCTAATATTTTAATCATCGCATTTTCCCCACGAAAGGTTGCTGAGTAGTACCCTTTTTTATTGGACTTCCCAATAAAATGAAGGGGTCTTTTGCTAAGTTGTCTCTTGTATATCTGTAGCAAATGGTCCATGGAACGAGTGATGGGAAGGAGTTCTTTTTCTCCTTTTGTTGGTTTTCCATCTCCTCCTTTTATTTCCAAATTATTTAGCATAATTTGACGACAGTTTCCAACTTGTCCATAAAGACAGCGGTGCAAGCTCTCATGTGCCCACAATTTTTCGCCTGAGTTTCTTTTGGTCAGGTTTGCGAAGTAATGAACGAGACACAAGCAGGCCTCAGTTCTCGTGTCTAGAATCATATAATCATAAGCAGGAACGTTTAACGTTGTGAATGCATGCTAAAGGTATTAGCCATTCCGAGGTCGAGTTGCCATTGCAGTGGACATTGTTTGACTGTTTTAGAAGACATTTTTATTCCGTTCCCTAAAAAACTCCCACGATATCAGCTACAACACCAACTTGATCCAGTTTTCTTCTTACCCAATGGTTAATAGGAATCTTTTTATGATTACTAAAATTGGTTGGTTGGTTGGTCTCAAATTATTATACGTACCTTTGTCTTGGTTATGATTGACAATGCCTTCCAACACACTGCCCAAAACAAGACCAGTTTGCCACTCCCCTTCACTTGACCATTTACGGGCAAAATCGGAATGAGACTTTAGGTACATCTCTACAAGAGTGCGTAATATTTCTATATTTCCTGGCCTTTCCTTTATCTAAGGGAATTCAAAATATGAGTTGGAATCAGTTGTGGTTTATTGTGTTGGTCTACTATAAACAATAATATGACTAGTCCAATATAATCTGGTTGAGTAATCAAGTACAAAAAATAAAATCCAAGCAAAGTTTCGGGTTAAAGAAAAAAAGATTGCATGGTATAATATAAATTGCTTCCCCGGAGCCGAAATTATTTTTGCCCTCGACCAATTAAAATGTTCTCGACCAATTAAAAGTTGTTGCCTCCTCCGCAGGCTACTTGCTAAGGTTTTTGTTGATTTGGTTTTTGTTGCTGTTCAAGAGGGTTGGGTATCCTGTGGTGAAAACGACGAAGACTAAGGCGAGCAGGGGACTAAAAGAAAGGAGCGACCTGCTCGGTCAACTCTAAGTCAACACAGGAAGCCCAATATAGAAAAAGAAGGCAAAGAGCAAAGAGACCCCTGCGGAGTAGGCTATAAAAGTTGGCTATTAGTCGTGCATGGCCGGCTAAATAATAGGGTTGCATAGAAGTATTTGTTTTGAGGCATACATTACCTGAGAACCCAGACTAAACACCACCACGTGAAAATCAAACCAGGCTTTCTTGGATGCTTTAATTTTAGAAAGGAAATCTCCGACACTCTTATTTCTTTTGCCTTTGTTTACCTCTCCTGTTCTGTTATGTTCTTGTAACCTTTTTTAAGGAAAGAAACTTGTTGTCAAGAAAACTGAACGGCGTAATGAATGCGCGGGTGGCTAAATGTAAGTGCATGTAAGCATAAGATTAAACCAAATATAAAAGAACGAAAGAAAAAAGGGCTAGGTCAATGATAAGCAAATATCCCACTTACCAGATCAGAAAGTTTTTCCATGCATCATTCTTCTTTTTCTGCGGCGTCTGCTTGACCCTTGCCTGTATTTCTTTGATGCAGCGTATTGCATAACGTGGCCACTCCTTTTCGTTAAACACATTTTGCTCTTGCACCTGAATTAGTTTCTGAACAACATCTTCGTACATGTCCTTCCTACCCAACTCTACTGGTGGAATCAACCCTTGTACAATGTTGACATAGAAAATCATCAGAACCCGACTATAAGCCAAAATTCTCAGGCCCTGATCATCCGCGATTTCGTGATCAAATACAGCGGTCTCTTCTTGCGCTTGACCAAGAATAGAGTCTCTGAGATTTGATTCACATTTTATAATGAAATCGTTAAAGATTCCACTTGAGTCGTAGCTCGTCGTTGATAATATGTCCAGTATCATGTACAGAGCGTGTCGAGTTACCAAAGAACACTTCCTGCAACAGGAGAGTGTCACAAGAATATTTAGAATGTCTAGAGTTATTCCAGTCTTGGCCAGCTTTCTCTCTAGATATGGAAAAACCTTGTGGAGCAAGAACTGCACGCGTTCTGAATTATCTTCATCGGCCGGAGTATTGTCAATATGTGACAAATATTCCTCATGATTCTTGATAAATTCCTCTAGTGTGGTCTTGGTGTCTAGAAAATCACAGGAAAACAGCGCTAGTTGTTATAATCTATGCAAAAGCATTCAAAGATAATGAAATAACTGATTCAAATAAGAAGGCTCTATCAGCAGACTTATATAGATATTCTGAAAACAAAAATCACAATATCGATCTTTATAATACTTTTTTCATATTGACTAAAATCCATTAATTGTCAGGGAGGTCACTTACCTGGTGGATAAACTGAAATTCCTTTCTGATATGAAGGATTCCAGTTTCCTTCAGCAGGGTGCCCTGTCGCTGAATAAATGCCTTCTCCAAAAACTGCCTTGCGTTTCCTGCTTTTTTGGGTGATATTCTGGTAAATAGAAGGGTCATTCTCGTATAAATTGTCGGCGTACTCTGCAGAAAGAAAAGAAAAAACATATATATATATATATAACATTGCTTTTTGGTCATTTCAGTTTATAAATGAGTGTGTGTTTTATGAATCGTACAGTTACCTTGTTCGGGGACCGTTCCCATGGTTACATAGACTTCATTCACTCCGCATAGCGCATTTCCTGGAACAGGCCAATTTACTTGTTTATAATATTTATTAATTCAATTACGTTTTATCATCATCATCGTTATCTTAGTGCATACACGTAGGAATGCTCTCATAGTTTTTTTTAATAAGTATATTTTTACACAAGTGATCATGATTTTTGTCAGAATTTACGTTTTATGCTGTTACTTTCATTTACAGTTGAACATAACAGTGATGTGCGTCGCTCGCAGAGATAAATAAAATTTAAAAAACTTAATTTTCTCTCCTTCATTTATTAAATATACTTGTGTTAAAAATACTAAAACAATTGGTGCATATTTTGTATTATTGTATAGACAACCACTAGATATGAGCAATAAAGCGCTTTCATTGGCTACTCTACTACTAGGCATCAGCTCATATACCATTAGTAGAAAAAATTCAAAATGGCCGCAGACCGATTTGCTCAATTTTCTGAGAGAGAAAAAATCACCAAAAAACAAGCCAAAAGAAAAAACCAAAATAACTATTAATGGCCTCTTAAAAGCACATGGTTGTTGGAAACTCTTATTTTTTAACTTTTTAATTTGGAAATTTCTAGTGAAAAGCCGAACAAACAAAAACTAAAACACCAATAAAACAAATCATTTTTTAAAAATTAATAACAACAAAAGACCTTTTTTTCTAGACTGGCTGAAAAGCATATCTTAATTTGACAAATATATCAATAAGTTGAGTAAAAACAGAAAATTATTGTTATTATTATTATTATTATTATTGTTATTGTTATTATTGTTATTATTATTGTAGTAGTAGTTGCTATTGTTGTTGTTGTTGTTGTTGTAGTAGTAGTGGCGGTGGCGGTGGCGGTGGCGGTGGCGGTGGCGGTGGCGGTGGCGGTGGCGGTGGCGGTGGCGGTGGCGGTGGCGGTGGCGGTGGCGGTGGCGGTGGCGGTGGCGGTGGCGGTGGCGGTGGCGGTGGCGGTGGCGGTGGCGGTGGCGGTGGCGGTGGCGGTGGTAGTAGTGGTAGTAGTAGTAGTAGTAGTAGTTATTATTATTATTATTATTATTATTATTATTATTATTATTATTATTAGACTCACGGTATTCGTAATAGCTATCCTAGACTAGACTATCCCATAATCCTTCCTGTTGACCCTCGTGAAGCCGCTAATATAGAAGCATAACAAACAATAACGAATTGTATTGTATTGTAACCTACCTTGTGGCTGAATAGAGTAAATGTCTTCGTACACGTAATCGTCGTTTGCAATATCGTCTTTTAAAATAATAAAATGTTAATACTTTTAATACCATAAAGAGATCAACACACTCAATACTTAAATAGAGCTGTTATTTTAAGTTGATTTACTCAGGTGGGCTAATATCTCAAAAAGTGTTCTAAACCAGCTAAAAATAACTCAGAATGAAGTTAAATATCATTAACAACAACACAGGAGCAAGGCCTATGTTCATTTTTTCTTAAATTGCATATTTTTTTGTCCTATACATTTACTTGAATGATGCTTTCGTACACAGCACAAATACAATGCTTGGGCTGCCTGTGGAAGAAACTATTTTTTTCCGCTCCTGATAATGAGTCGTCACGGTGAGATATTCTCAAGACTGCATGATGAACTCGTCTCAGCTTGTCACTGTCATTATGCACTGTCATTGCTAAATAAACCTTAACAAACAGGAAGACGTTCGGCTGCTCAAGTCGATTACAAAAGGCCAAAATCAAAGTGATGAATACAATAGCGAATGACTGTCATAGCGAATAAATACAGTCAATTCAAAAAATGTTGTCGTCGACCAACTCAAGCCTACGCGACTGGACCGAAAGGAACTCTGGGTAGCAATCATTGAAGCAGTTGAAGAGTTGACTTCATATTTATCTGACTAGTTATGCCTGGTTTACAGCACGAACCTTCGTAGGCGAGCGGGAAATATTGAAGGAGACTTTTTTTAATGCCTTCGTATTTTCGGGATTGTGAACTGAATTATGACTACTTTGTTTTCCTTTCCCTAAACCCAAAGACATGCATTTGATGGATTGTTTCTCGCCATTATTATCTTATAACTAGCGGGAACAATATATTAAGAACGAATATTTAACCGCTTTAGTGGTTTTTACCCATATTCGCTTTCAGTCCAGTCGCGTAGGCTTGAGCCGGTCGACGACAACGTTTTTTGAATTGACTGTATGCAATAAACGACTTCGTACGATAGATTAAAAAGAAAAAGATTATTGTCCTTAAACAAGTATTTCGATATACAGGCTAAACATTCTGTTACATGGTCCAAAAAAAAAAAAAATCCAAACTGCAGACTAGCTAGTTTTGATTCTGAGGACTTACCGTTTTGATAAAATATCATCCCACTTTAGTTACTTGTGACTTATACTTTTAAATAAACTACAATGCTATATTCATGCAGAAAATCTAGCCTCCCCAGATATGTTTCTGCTCGACCCGGAAAAATAAACATGCAGAGAAGAATGACGTCAACACTGGCGCCAGCCATAGATAATTACTGGGGTTTTCCCTGGCTCTAGTGATCTGCTCTAGTGGCATAATTCCATGAAACTGAAATTTTTTAGGCTGATATATGAACAAGAGTGCATATTACAGCCAACATTTCATCGAAAAGACTTCCTGTCTTACCACAATTTGGTCTTCCCTGATATCCATTCCATTAAGTTTTGCTTTTTGAGAGCTGTAGAATGACGTAATGTCTGTAACGCTTTGTAACCGAGCGTTACAGACGTGACCTTTATTTGTTTTTTTGTTTTTTTGAACCAAAAAGAAATAAGTCAATGTAGAAAGTTAATTTGCTAAGTCAGCTCTTCTAAAAAAAACAAATTCTGTGTGTTTCCCTCGTTTTATTTTCATAGTTTCTCATATATCGTAGTTTGTGTAAATGAAGCAATTTGGAAAAAAACGAGGGAAACACACAGAATTTGTTTTTTCCTTACTTTATATATTCCTTATAACTTTTATTTATTTAACGCTATTTCAAAAAAAAAATTAACTATTATAAACTTCAATTATTGTCTAATATTTGATGAAAGTTCATGGTAATTAAATAAAAGCAACATTATAAACGAAGCGAATAAACAAGCCTGATGCGGTCGGCTATAAATTGTACCCAACCACCTTAATCAAGTATTTCGATATACAGGCTAAACATTTTGTGACATGGTCCAAAAAAAAAATAAATTGAAACTGCAGACTAGCTAGTTTTGATTCTGAGGACTTAATTGTTCCAACTAACGTTACATACAGATCATACCGACTAACAGTTTGACTTTTTAAACTAAATAAATTACCACTCTTTTCATTCCTATGCGCTGATCGAGACAACCGTCGCAACAGGGAATAAGGGCAACACACTGCAGCCGATCAGAGAATATAAAGGTGACGACCAATTTATTAGATTGAAGGAAGTGTATTGCCCAATTTCTCTGTCGTGACTGTTGTCTCGATCAGCGCGTAGCAATGAAAAGTGTGGTAAATAATAAAAGCTGTTGATGGGGAAACATGTTACGATCAACCTCACCAGCAACAAATCTGGGCCTGCTAAAACAAGTGACCTAAGCCGCAACATTTTAATAAAAGCTAATATGAATCGATCAATACACCTTGTAAATGAAGATTAACTAAAAAAGCTCAATATATTTGTACAAACCTGGGGATGTATTTGCAAACATCTCGCTCCTGAGTTGCTACTAGCAGTCGGAGAATAGTGAAATCTAAATTAAGCCCTTGTTCTGGTATTTTATATCATATATATATACGTATATATATTGGGTTAATCCCCATGAAATACCCTAGAGGGGGTTTCCCTAGCTCACCTAAATCAGCAAAAAAATGTATAATATATAAATAAGATTACGGATTGAATGATTATAATAATTTGTAAAATCAGTATTGAATCCTACTGGGCCAATAAACCAACTAGTTTTAGGACGAGGAACGTGGACCTGAAAAAAAAAATCGGAATTAATGGAAGTTTTTAAATCCTGAATCTTATTAATATTCGAGGCTAAAATTACACTTGAACAAAGTCACAGTTCAAAAACCTTTAACTATTCGCATTGTCTTTGCTGAATAATTGCTAAATAGTGCTAAGTAAGCATTTATACTAAATTAGAACGTAACCAACTACAGCCGGTTTTTGAGAAGGGGGTGGAGGTGGGGGAAATAGGTTGATGGATGGATTGGATGACACTAATTCGGTCAAAAATCAGTGAAATTATCAATCACTTTGTTCTAGGGTAACAGCTTTGAATATAACTCGGGGTAACTGTAGGGTTACAAGCGTAAATTTAATTCGTCTGAAGAAAACTTAAGACCTCTACCTTCCCCTGGAGGAAGTAAAAAGCGTCCATTACGCAATTCACTGAGATTGATAATTAATTTGTCTCGCTTTGCTCGAATAAAATACTCCCCGCGAGACAAGAGAGGTCGAATTGGAACAATACCAAGGACTGACACCAGCAGCTGTAAAATATCATCCCACTTTAGTTACTTATTGTGACTTGTACTTTTAATTAAACTACAATGCTATATTCATGCAAAAAATCTAGCCTCCCCAGATTTGTTATCTGATCGACTCGGAAAAAAAATACAGACAAGAATGAAGTCAACACTGACGCCAGCCATAGATAACTACTGGGGTTTTCCCTAGCTCTAGTGATCTGCTCTAGTGTCATAATTCCATGAAACTGATAATTTTTAAGCTGATATATGAACAAGAGTGCATATTACAGCCAACCTTTTATCGGAAAGACTTCCTGTCTTACCACAGTTTAGTCTTCCATGATATCCATTTCATTAAATTTTGCTATCTTAGAGCTGTAGAATGACGTAATGTCTGCAACGCTATGTCACCGAACGTTACAGAGACCCTTATTTGTTTGTTGTTGTTTTTTTTGAACCAAAGGAAATAAATTAATTTTGAAAGTGTATTTGCTAAGTCAGCTCTTCTAGGACACTTTAAGTGGCAAATGTTTATTTTTCAATATTTCTTTACAAAGTTATTCAAACAACAAAATATTAAATAGTATATATCTTGAATAAAAATTTTGCTTTAAAAAGTGGCTAGCTTCTCAAGATACATCTTTTTTTAATTTTTATTTTGGGGCAGGGGAGTAACTGCAAGCATGCACTAAAAAATAGGTACTTAGTTTTCTGACCTCAAAACCAATTCCTTTCATATCGCTAAAATACAATAGACATTTCCGATTTAGCGGCACATGAGCGGAATAAGCATATACTAGCGGAATAAGCATAAACCAGCGGAATAAGGCTAGAATCATCGTTATGACCAGAAAATTCAATAAACTAATGAAACAGCTTTCAGTAGTGCTACTATGACGAAAATCGCTCAAACTTGGATTCAGCTGAAACTTCCTAAGAATACTCTTTAAAGGTCCAATAATCACTGTATGAAGTGTTTTCTCGATATTCAGGACGAAAGTATGATATCTTTACGATTATTTTTTGGAGTCTGTGACGTCATACACTCAACATCAAACATTGCTACATATATTTCTTTGTATATAAATCCTTAATTTATTTTATTCCTATGAAGCCCAAAGGGTGGCTAATGTGCTTATTTCACATTACTTGTGACTATAATTTATATTTTGGGGTGTTTGGGTATTTCTTTCTCCCTTTACTACTGATATTTTGATCATAAACTACAAAGAAATGTATGGAGCGATGTTCGATGTTGAGTGTATGACGTCACAGACTCCAAAAAATAATCGTAAAAATATCATACTTTCGTCCTGAATATCGAGAGAACACTTTATACAGTGATTATTGGACCTTTAAAGAGTATTCTTAGGAAGTTTCAGCTGAATCCAAGTTTGAGCGATTTTCGTCATAGTAGCACTTTAACTTAAGGTATTGCACAATTAATATCGTTAACACTACCTGTTTTATTAGCTTAACTGACGAGCAGTGTGCTCGAGAATAAGATCTCGTCCCGTTGAAACGCATTTATATAAAAACGTTGCGTTTATAATATACTAATGTAAATGCTCGCCCTTAAATTTATAAAAGGACTAAGAATGCTAGCATATAATGTAGAATACCACGACGGTTATTATTTTCGAGAAGTTTTCCTTCTGCATGGACACGTACGTATCGCTAACATATAGTTGAAAAGTGGATGCCTACTGAGATTGTTCACTGCCTGTAAACACGTACTTCCCAACTCTGTACCCTCTCCTCTGCGGGGAAAAACAGGATTTTATTCAAGTTCTCTGTTAGTTCTTCTACAGTGGAAAAGGCTGTGCACATAACCAATGCGTTGAAATTCAGAACAAAACAAGATATTTGAGAGATTCAGTAAACATCTCGTGTTTTCGACAAACATTTGTGCTACGCAAACGAAAAAAAAGTAAAAAGAAGTTGAAAAGCTTTTCAAGAAGCAATAGATAAACAATGAAATAACCTTTGTCTTTGCTGAGAAGGTTTCTAAAAGGTACTAGCTAAATTACAGGAAAAGAACAAAAACGTGCTTATGCCGGCCAGAAAAAACGTGATGCTTAATGTCTATTTATTAATAACGTGAACTCATAAAGCCTATAAGGTGCTAGTCTTCATCTGACGAAGAATCTGTCACGTCAAGACCATGGACTGCCCTCCAGCTTTTTAATGCTTTCTGGTGCTCTCGTGCAGCACTTTGGGCCTCATCAAGAACGGCGGGGATTGTTTCGAGTAAGCTGTCCAGTTTTTTCTCTCTGGTGACCTGGGAGTTCCTAGATGACTTTAGCTTTTTACTTGACTTTGAGCTTTCATTGAGAGGTCTTTACCTTAAAGGATAATAGCAAAATTAACGAGGTTTTATTATAAAATAGGTATGAGCAACGTTCAAAGTAATTCTGTCTGCTTATAAATTACCTGTCTTCCATCCTCTCGCTTTCTCTTGTTTCTTGATTCCTGTAAGGATGTCAACAGGGTCGTCATTTGGTTCGTTCTTTTCTGCATCTAACACATACTTTGTTTCGCGGTCATTGATAGCTCTGCAAATGTCTTCAATTTCTTCAGTATCTTTATTCCAAGTTTCTTCCACACTGGATGCGGACGAGTATTCTTCATCAATTAATTTATTTGACGTGTTTGCTTCACTGGCATTCCTACCAGGAAATAAAAGAATCAATCCACTCCATATAATACCGTTATTGAGAGTCCTTTCTTCTTTGGTCAACAGCATTCTTACCTTGAAGGAAGAGCGTTGTTAAGCAGTTTAGTAGCTCTCTTCCTTAATCGCTCGTGCAACACTTTGTTGAAATTTCCTTCAGCCAAATACTGATCACCTACTTCTCCCAAAACCTCAAAATGCCTTCTCATAAAACTCAAAACACTTTTCCACTCTCTTCCGCATGCTTGCACAGCTTGAAGAAGAAGAGTATCTTCGACTTAAGTGTATTTTTTCCTTGGTTTTCTTTGCTTGTTGTTGTCCATCGCGCCTTTCTCACAGGATTAAGAAAAGTGAAAAGTGCCCTAAAAATTTGCATACATAGGCACGTGCACACGTGCACTGGTCGTAATGTTTTTTTTAAATATTTTTGTTTGGTTTCGTGATTGCGAACGAAAAAGTTGCATATATGTTTAATACACTACCTGTTTGCGTCAGTCAACAATAGATGTCCCACCTTTCCCAATGTTTATTGTAGTAACCCTGCTGTCTATCTTTGCAGCTATAAAATTGAGTCTTCAAAGACCACAAGGTTTGGTCCCTTTATTTCCTATGCATGTAATAGGGAACCTGCTCATCACACTCGTTGCGCTTGTCTCTACGGCACCAACGGGAGCTAATCTCCTAGCCCGACTTTTTGGCAATCAGCTGCTTAACCATCGTAACAGTGGCAGAGTTCTTTATTGTTTAGCACGAAGACATCCACACATCTTTTGGTACATGACCGGGGAAACACTAGAATCCTTTGATGCTGTTGTACGAAGAATTGGTATAGAAGTTACCAGTCCAAGACACACACGCTCGGGTGCCAACTACAGGTAGAAGAAGAGCTTGTAATCTTGACTTATAGAGGTGACAAAAAGTACCATTTTATGAGTACACAACTAATTGTTGACGCAGATGGTTTGGTAGTACTCCTTGTAGCTGGGTAAGTTTGCTATATAGTAGCGTTGTCATGTTGTGCTTAAGCATTTCGATCTAGCTGCTATTTTACTGCATATATAAACAAACACAAACATAAGCAAAATTTAGTACTACACGTATTCATAGTAAACAAACGTCTTGCAGATTTCCGGGGCATATGAACGATGCGGAGTCATACAGACGACTTCCTGCTATAGGCCATGGAAGAAGAAGGAATCTACCACGACGAGCAAGGCTGCTAGCTGATGGGGGATACGCTAACGTCCCACCTCTTATCACTCCAAGGCGTATTGCTTACAACAGACGACAACAGAATGCCAACAGAGCGCTAAGGTCGCTTCGTATCCGCGTAGAGCACGCCATTGGATTCCTGAAAATTTACTCAGCGACCTCGGATATTTTTCGACACATGAGGCCATTTCAACCCTTTGTAATAGCAACTTGTGGTGCTCTTGCTAATAGAAGGAAAAGAATTCTAAAAACACTGTAATGTTATATATGTTCTTTTTGATATACTTTTCGGAAAAGTTTATATTAGTGAGAGCAGAAAAATTCCTAGCTTAATACTGTAAACAAATCTCAAGATATGTTGATACTACTAGCGCTTACTAGTCAGTTGTGACTGTTTTGGTGCGTTGAATACAACAGGTGTATAATAAAGTTCATAAGTATATGACGTTTGGGACATTAGTTCTTCGTAGTAAGATGATTGACTATTAAGGACCATAGTAGTAAGACGAAGGAGTAACGTCAGTAACAATAGTTACAAACTTTCTTTCTCAGTTGTTATTTACCTAATAATACATTGTACTAGCTGAGAAAACAGTAAGATAAGGAGTTTTGAAAATTCTATTGGTTAAATCTGGAATAAAATAATGATAGCTCTTTTTAATTTATGCTTTTCCGGTCGGATTATAGAATGCGGAATATACTTTCCCTATGCCGCTAAATCGGAAATGTCTATTTCAGAGTAGGCGAACTTAATGTCTTGATCGCCAAGGTACGTATTTTTGAAACATGTCAGCAGACTTGAAGTAACAGAACGTCACAATGCGTGATTCTCTCGCCTTAATAATGAGGGTTATTTCCTTGAACCGACGTCGAACGCTTTGAACACTACAGACAAAGCGAATGACCTTATCAAGAAAGGCACTCAAATTTGCAATCCTCTTTGGAGGAAAGCTCTATATGAAGAATAATAAAATATATAAATCACTTTTATTTAAAGGACAACTGACCCCAAAAATTGCCGTTTTTCATATAAAACTACAACGTACATAGATCACATAAATTCAACTTTGAACTCTGATACAGCTTCTATGTCGCCGAAAAGAAATAATCAATTCGCGAAAAATAGCAATAGAAGAGCGCCATATTTGAGCCCGCAATAAATTACCGCATTAATGCCGTGACGTCACAACGTGAAGCTTGCATTCCAAACTTGTTGAGTTTGTATATTTCGAGTGCTAGTCGAACTTTTAATAGTCTAAGTTAGAGTAAGTTTCTTAATCCAGATGGTCCATTGTTGTGTGCCAGAATGCACCAACCATTCTTCCAAAACTGAGTCTGTTAGCTACCACAAAATTCCTAACAAAATAGCTCTTCAGAAGGCATGGATAGCGCGGATAAAGAGAGAGAACCTGCCGCCTTTGAAGAACTGCTACGTTTGCAGCGATCACTTCGAGGATTCATGCTTTGAAGTGGATCTGATGGAGCAGTTAACCGGGATAAAAAGGAAGAGGAGATTAAAGAGCGATGCTGTTCCGTCAGTATTCAATTTTTGCAAGCCAGCTAAAAGAAGAGCTACATCAGAGAACCGGCTCAAACGCAAACAAAACGAAGAGGTGAGATAACATGTCATTTATACATAACATAGTTTACATTGTTTTTCGAAATAATCACTCATGAAAAAGACTTATTAATGCATACCGAAGCGAGTCATCAATCATTAGCTATTTATGCTTTCATAGATGAAATGTTGCTTAAAATCATAAGTATAGCTAGTAATATTTGATCGATACTTGAAATTTTCAAAATGGTTATTTGCACGTGTTTAGTTTACATTTGATATTTATTCGTAAACCATAACAATGTTGCCGTAATATTCCAAATTTGCTTGGATAAATGACCCCGGAAGAATAATTTATAGCATTGTTGGTTAATATCTTTATTTTGTATTATTTAAGGTAAAGTAGGCCTCGAAGAATGGTTTATAGTATTGTTGAAAACATTGTTTATTTTTGTATTTTCAAAGAATGTGGAGCAGCTATGTGCCACAATAAATCCCTCGTGTGAAGATCCACCAAGTATGGAAACACCAGAGTTCTCTCCTGAACCACTTTGTAAGGAGATTGGTGTTCAGTGTTGCCTTGGTTGTAGATATGTTGTAACATTCACTGCATCAACTCAGACAGAGCCTGGATACTATAAAGATGCCGACACAACAACAGTTTACAATCCCTCCCCTTCACCAAACATCAGTAGAGATGAAATACTCAGTGTGAGCTTCCATGACCACAGCTACAGTACTAGCTATCACCCCTCACCAGTAAAGTCAATGCCAACAGTGTCTCCACAAAAGTCAGAAAAGTCTTTGTTTTCAGAGGAAGAGGGACTCCCACTAAGTGACGATGATGATGGTTTCATTGTTTCATCGCAAGAGACAGTTTCAACAACGGACAGTGAATTAGAGCCAGAAAACAAAGACTGCAATAAAACTCTTGAAAACCATATCAAAGAACCTAAATATTTGGTATTTAACTCTTGTTTGCAGCAGTTATTCACGTTTTGTAGAAGCTGTGGAGCACCTGTCGCTGATGTCAACTTTGTATGTCAAGGCAGCCTACTTATTGTGACAACTACATGTATGAAACATCATGCTTTGACATGGTACTCACAGGCAATGTTAAATCGCTTAGATATTGGGAACTTGTTGATTTCCTCATCAATATTATTTACTGGTAATACTTTTACCAGACTTCAAAACTTTGCATCCTGTCTTGGCCTAAAATTTCTGAGTGTGAGGGTCTTTTACAGACATCAGGAACGTTACCTATTTCCTGTTGTTAATGATGCTTGGAAGAGAGAGGAGGCTGCTGTAATTGAAGAGCTGTCAAATAAGGACATAGTAAATCTCAATGGTGATGGCCGAAATGACAGTCCTGGCCATAGTGCTAAATATGGCACATATACTATGATGGAGACAAGCACAGGGAAAATTGCCACCTTCAGCATTGTTCAAGTCTCTGAAGTAACCAGCTCCAATGCTATGGAGAAAGAGGGGTTTCTAAGGTTTTTGAACACTTTAGAAGACACGGTCAGTATAAAATGTATCACAACTGACAGACACACATCCATCACCAGCACTATGGCAAAAGATTTTAGCCACATCAAACACCAGTATGATGTGTGGCATCTTTCCAAGTCAATTGTTAAAAAGCTGAACAAGAAAGCAAAATTGAAGAAAAACCAAGAGCTGGCACCCTGGATACAATCCATTTCAAACCATCTTTGGTGGTGTGCTGCTACATGTAATGGAGATGTACAACTTTTGAGAGAGAAGTGGAAATCTGTTGTTCACCATTGCGTGAACAAGCATTCCTGGAAGGATGCAGAGGTATTCAAAAAGTGTGCCCATCCTCCCCTAACCCGCAGACAAGTGCACACCACACACTGGATCAAGCCGGGGTCACCAGCTCATGTTGCCCTAGAAGAGGTTGTCCTTCAACCAAAGTTACTTAATGACTTGGCAAGATTGACCGACTTTTGTCACACAGGAGGGCTTGAAGTTTATCATTCGATGATGCTGAAGTATTGCTCAAAAAGAGAGCACTTCTCTTACAAGGGAATGGTTGCTCGTACTCAACTTAATGCCATTGACAACAATTTCAATACAGCTAGAATTCAAGCAATTGTTCAAAAAGGCCCAAGGAGTGGAGAAGCTCGTTATCGCAAGTGCTTCCCTAAGATGCACAAGCGCTGGGTTGTTAAGCCAGTCTTACAAAGAAAAAGCTATGCTTTCCTCCCTGAGCTACAACTGAAAGTACTTGAAATTTGTGAGGGTGGCATGGAGGCTGCAGGGGTTGACCCAATTGAAGAGGTTGAATTACCAAGAAACATTGCTAGTGTTCCTGCCCCAGACAAACAGGAATTGATTGAACGACACCGGTCAAGATTTTCTAGGTAATTAATTTAAATGGAATGTAGTAGAGACTACAAACACTAAAATGTGTAGTGTTAAGTGATGCTAATTCTAACCATTTCCTATTTTTAATTAACACTATTTAGTAGAAAATAATGCAAAGCATCATTGGCACTCTTTTAGTGATTGTACTCTAGTGAATAGCTGTTTTGAAAGAACTGTCAAGTAAGCCTGTCGTCCCAATCCCCCTCATCTTTGAACAGTTGTGTTCATTACTGGTAATAATTACAATGCTTCTACAAATGGGAAGGCACATGACAGACCCAAGTAAAACTGCTATAAACAAAATATGTAGTTAATGTGAAGGGGACCTGATTAAAGTGGTAGATAAGTTTGCAGTTTTTAGATGTTCAAATGGAAATTTTATTAAAATATCATTACCACTTAGGAAACGATTGACTTTTAAATGAAATCTTAAAAGAGGTCTTTTCTTTAACTATCTACGCTCCATTATATATGGGGTCTCTCCCAGTATGAATGTAGTATAGAAAAAATTCCAGCTGAATAGTGACTTTCGCTTTCACTCATGGGAATCAAGATGTTCATTCATTTGCTCTCAGTGAATTAATCAGCACATGATTACTGAGCTGCAAAGGGCCTATTTGTCTGGAAAAAAGAAAAAATGAGCCATAAATGGCTGACAAGCCTGGATGCCAAGATTTCCTAGTGCCAATTTGTCTGACAATGAGACTAGTCAGTACTGAGATTCTAAGATGGGGTGGGATTCTATCACCAAGAGAATATTATTTTCATTTAGCACAATTTTTGAATCCATTATAGCATGCTACTTCAAGGCAAATTCTTTATAAACAATACTGACTAGCCTTGTTTTCAGACAAATTGGTGCCCAGGAAATATTGGTTATCCATGTCTAGTATAACTGCAAAATTTGCTTGGTTAGCTCATGATTTTGTCCACTAGTGCTTTGTACACTAGGTTCTCTATTCAGCTGGATATTTTGTCTAGGTGTAGTTGTTTTTAAATAATAAAATATGCAAAACCTACAAAACATTTATATAAACAACTTTCTATATGTACTTCATCTAAAAATAAATTCATGACTACTCTTATACATTTTGGTCTCAGCCTTTCCATGTTTTCCTTTTCAATTTATCAATTCAGAAATCCTGATAGAAAAAAATCCACTCTGTGTATATGAAATGAAGTAAGGAATAAATAAAATGTATATAATAACTCCATGTAACTTTAGGCCAAGCTAATCATCTGCATAGTGAAAACCTTCAAATTCAAAGTCCTCCTCTAGTCCAGGGGGAGGGAAGTGTGCTCTGATGCACATGACAGCACAAGAGGGCAGAACAACCCGAACTTCCTTTCCAAGAACTCCCCAGCACCATCTTGCTAGTTGCCTATATGCAATGTGTCTGTACTGCTTGTGCTCTGGGCCTTCATACGCATTACTGTACTGCTGTTTGTACTGAGCCCATGCGGTTCGAAGAACATACTTATTGGCACAGACAGGTAAGAATCCAGGATGTTGAGTAATGCATGGTGGTGGTTCATCAGCATCTCCATCTTCAACAACAGACTGGCATGTTGCAACCACTTTTTCGATTTCTTGGCAACAAATGCATTCAGATATTGAATCCATAATTTGGCAGCTACCACAGGTACACCTATTTAATAGAAATAAAACAATTCTTAGTATCTTTGAACATTATCAACGATTGTCCCAAGTGAGAATATACATACACAACTTGTGACACAACTATATCCCTGTATCTATATCCTGCAGTATATAACTTATTGACTATCAAGCGATGTTTTTAAACATGTTTTTAATTAAAATTGTGAAAGTTGGTATTGCTTTTGGTCGCAAACTGGATTCATGCATACCAATATCTAAAGAACAGATTGCAAGAACACGAGTGGCAAGATACGATTTTATATAAAATGGATATGTAGTTCAGTTTTGTGATAAGACAGAAGTACGACTTACCAATCTGAATTTGTAAGTCGATTGTTCTCTTGTTCATCGTCTTCAATAATGTCACTGTCAGATCCTTCTCTGAACTCTTCATCTGAGGAGATTTCTATTTCTGGTTCAAACTGATATGGCCGTAAACCAAATTCGTCGTCCATTCCGAAAAATTCTTGAGCGAAATCGTCTCCCGAGCTGTCCGAGCCTTCGGAAGAAGAATTAGATTCTGACATGCCTTTAATTTGATGACCAAGTTGTATTTTTTCGCAAAATATTGAGTAAAACGTATAAGAAACTGAGGAAGAATCGGGCAAACCACTGGAAGCTTGAACTCTTGTGACGTTGTGATGTCATTACGCTATTTTTCTGAGCCCGCGATAAAAGCGCAAGATGGCGGCCACCAGAGCGATATATGCGATGTTTTCAAAAAATTGTTTTAGAAAAATGGATGCTCTATCCCCTTTAAAAACTGGATTTTTGGAGTTCTCAAATGATGTAGTTCCTCTTAAAAATGGGTCATTTTGGAGGGTCAGTTGTCCTTTAAGTGTCTAGTCGTTCTAGCTCTTTCGAACTAATAGACCAGTTTCGAATTTGAATTCCAAATTACCGCTGTGTTCCTTGATTACAGACTCATTTGCACAGGGTTAGCCTCTTATCAGTGTTTAAATATTCACAAATACCACAACAGAAAAGTAAAGAATGTACAACTTCAACAATACAAACATTTTGAAACTCGACAGACCTTGACTGGAACACACGAATATTCTGAACAAACTCGAGGCTAACCCTGTGCAAATGAGTCTGTAATCAAGAAACACAGCGGTAATTTGCGCGCGCCCGGGCAGATACGGGTCATATGATAAAATAATATTTAATAATGATAATAATATGAAAATCTTTGTTTTTTCCCCGAAAATATATTACATGACATAATAACGATAAATAGTATAAAGGACAAAGCTTCTTTGTACTATTTATCGATATTATTGTCATACAAAATATTTTCGAGAAAAAAAAAAACAAATCTTTCCTAGACCGAAATTGAAACTACTTACCATATGACCCGTATCTGCCCGGGCGCGCACTCTTAGAAAAACCTTTGGGAATATGGCGTGAGGAGGGGAGAGGAGAGGGCTCTGCTCGAAACCTGCGACCGTATTGACATAATTTGCAACTTTTAAAATATCTTTTTTATTTAGGGTCATATGATAAAATGCTTATTGACTGAGTTAGGTCGGGCCGTTCTCGGTAATTTGTACGAAACTCGCTGCGATCGGTCCGACGGAATCACCTCAAGCCAAATATATAGCTCTTATTAACCGAGTGCGAGGTCCGTACCGTAAGTTATGGACCGAGTTTTTTCCACTGCCTTATGGCCCAAGCGCGTAGCGCGCGGGCCATAAAAAAGTGGAAAAAACGAGGATCCATAACTTACGGTACGGACCGAGCAAACGAGGTTAATAAGATATTTATTATATGGCAAGGCATTGAGATCAAAAAGAGGCGAAGCAACAAAAAGTAAAGTTGACAGCGCATGTCAAACGAGAGCTGCATTGGAAGGGCTTCCTGTACGTGCCAAAAGTTATGTAGTGTTTGAGTCGCTCAAAAGGCGAAGTTTTAGTTTACTTTGAATGAATTTAGCTAAATTTTAAAGTTTTCTGAAATACTAGTTAACAAAAGTGAGGCTTTATTTTGCAAAACATATAAATTCAAAGCAAAAAAGGCATCAAAAGAAGACCTCAAGAACTCAACATGAGATTGAGAAGAAAACTGTCGTACTTCAAACTTCAAGATATTCACAACCAAGATGAAAAATACTACAGCCTTCCGCTTGTTTTCCTGCCTTTTATTGAGAAAAAGACTCAAAAACTGTCTCCAGAAATGAACGAGAAGCTTTGGAAAATTACGGCTGGCTGAACATGGATAGTTTTCGTCAATTTTCAACGTTTTGACTGTTTGAAGCAGGCCGCCATATGTACAATGGCTGAAGTCATGAAGTAGGCACACTTTCGACTCAATTAAAAAAGGTACTGCCAACTCTCCTGTCTAAACATACATTCAAATTCAAGTGGGGGTGAAATATTACTGAAATATGGACATACTTCAAGAGCGGATGAGCCTAGAAAACTGCTTAAAACGTTTACGAAAGAAACTACTGGCTTCTTCACCCGATCGATTCAGATAAGTTCAAACTGGACGTTGTTAGCTCACTGAAATAACAAATTTATGTTAATTCTACTCGTAAAACTATCTTTATTTCATTTACTGAATTAGCTGCTGTTCACCACCCTTTAGTTCGTAGTTAAACATAGTTTTAGCTTTAGCATAGTTAGTTTTTCTAGTTTTTTCTAGTCGTACAAAATCGCTCAACTAGTGCCGTGTAGAGCCTTGATCGAAAGAGTTTCGCTTGTATGAAAGAGTTGTCGCTTGTTTGATAAGTTTTACATTAAATGCCAGTGACTTTCAGTTATCTCTAATTATTTATTGAAGGTTTTCCGACGATTTTCATCCAGAAATATATTTTTTTGATAAAGATTTGAATGTTTTAAAAGATTATAAGTACGTACACTCAGTGAACCATTTCATTTTTCGGTCCGTACCGTAAGTTATGGACCGCAAATTCACCAATCATAGCGCGTGAAATTACCTTGCCATATAATAATTTCCCTTACGGCCCTCCCACTCAGTCAATAAGTACATAATATAACCTACATAGTGATTGGTCACTGCAAGACAATTGCTAAAATATTATTGGTCGAAGGACTTTTCGACAGAACAAATGGGAAAGGAATGTAGTGCTCCATTGAGCAGACGTTGTAGGGAGGGATTTTCCTTGAAGCGGTTTATTTGCAATGAGAGAGAAAATAAATATTTTTACAAGTAAACTAAGCAAGACATCAGTTTTCAAATTACTTCTACTTGTCTTATGAAAACAAGATAAAGCATGATCAATTAGCTATTAAAAGTATTGATATAAGATTTCTGTAAGGCTATCATCACGCACAAGTTTAGATGATGGTATGCTTTGAATTCACAAGTAAACCTCTTAGCTACTCCATTAGTATGTGTAGCTCTGGTTACGCCCCACACACTTTTTACCCCTTTGCTTAGTTATTTTAGCACTATTCTTTTGAATCTTATGATAGAAATATTCCTTGAAGCCTTTCCTATACATTTACGATATATTCATATATTAACTTTAGTTTAAGCTATGTTTAGTTCCAAGTTTTTAACTCGTATTACTCGTTATTAAGATATCACGCTCAGGAATTTACTTATGTTTTTAGCCAATCATGATTCAACGATATTATCACATTGATTATAGAATCACACCTGTCATAGAATTATTATGAATAGAGCTTATGTAATTAATTCAAGACAGAGAGTAGAATAAAGATCCCGAAGCACATACCGAGAACGGTCATCCTATAACATATGTAATATATTTCTATTATGAGTGGCTAATGAATGCATTGACATTTATTACAAAGGCGACCCTTTGTAGTGCCGATAACGATCGAACGTTAGTATTGCTTACACCTACTTTGAAAAAAGTTGTCGGTCGGAGATCTGAAAAAAAAAGAGAGATCTGGACTAAACGGGACATTTGTGCTTTTAAATTATTGGCTTGTTCCAAGTGATTCGAAACATCCAATGAGAAGGCTCGATTTTCTCAACCTTGTTCAGAAGCTTTTTGAGAATTTTATTTTCCAAGTGTGGGATTTAATTCGTTAGTTAACAAAACATTTTGAATACCAACTAAACATAAATCTTTCATATGCAGTGTGAAGGGTGAATATATGAACTACGCCTACATGGATTCTTAAAAGCAGATAATATATTTTAAGAGTCAAATCCAACTAGTGGTCTATCATCAATGCTGCATTCTTATTGGATGAGCTACTAGTACGCTATAAGTTATACCCTACTAGTTGTGAAAAGTGCCAGCTTTGAAAACCAAAACATTTCATTTAACTTTAATTCAAGACTTGTTTGCGTCTAAGTATTTGGCCTACTAGTTGGATTTGACTAAAACAATTAGTCCTCCTACCCTCATGGCCTATGCGTTAATAGCCCATTCGTGCTCGAGGACTAATTACTAAATAGTACCTAAAATGTGTCCAGTTAGTCTTATGTGTTTTGATTTTTTTGTTCGTAAAATGTTGCCAACATAGCAGCAACCCAAGAAGTTAATGCTACAGCTAAGAACGCTAGAAATCCCTCAAATTTTAGCACAGTTACATTCTATAGATAGCAATCTTTAAGAAAAAGTAAATGGTCCCATGGGTCCCCTTTGTTTTAGGGGTGAAAATAGGCTTTGAAGTGCGAGAATTTCACGAACACTGAGTATCAGCGGCGACACATTTGACGTCACTATTCGTACCAAAATATAGTTTTATTACTGCATACCTTGAAGTATTCTAGATTTATTTCTTACTTTCTAACTAAAACAAAAGTGTGATTTAAATATACTTTTCTCGTTATATATGAGTTCAAAACGGCGAGGTGGTCCCTAACACACCAATTCCATCGAAGTCGGCCAGAAGTTTAAGAGAGTCGGCCAATCGGCACATGGAACTACTCTCCCTTGTATATCCATCAATGCCCGCCATTTACTTCCCCTGACAGATTTTCTACAAAGCGTGGTTATGTGTATAATATCCATTGACTTACAGAGCGATTTAGCAGTTTACACTTCGACGTAAAGATGCAAATGAGTAAAACGTTTAATTTCCTCCATTGTGCTTTGCGGTGTTAAATTACATAAAAAAACTAAACTAAAACTTCCTAACCCAAAGAAGAAAGACTATATCCAAATTATGATGAGTGTATTTTTTAACGGCCTAAGACACAAAAGTATTTAACTTATAATTTCGAAAATTATGGTGAGTGTATTTTTTAACGGCCTAAGATACAAAAGTATTTAACTTATAATTTCGAAAATTATGGTGAGTGTATTTTTTAACAGCCTAAGATACAAAAGTATTTAACTTATAATTTCGAAGAAAGACTATATCCAAATCGAATCCGCATTTACGATACGAAGACTTCCGGCGTGACCTCGGGTCGGTTGCCGAAAGAAATCCGTTGAACTGGTGTACAGTGAGCTCCAAGTACGGGTCAGAACAAGCGAGGTAGAATGTGAATACAGGCAAATTTCATGGCTTAAAGACGGGAAGACTAATCTCTAATGCGACTTTCTCGGTTCTATAGGGATGTGAGAGAAGGGTCATGACTAAAATTTGGAGCTGGAAAGAAAATTCGAAGACGTACAAGGTTTCAAACACTCGTGATGGCTCGCTTTTGGATCCCGAGTTTCCAACCTTCTCTTATTTCTTACTGATGGGGGAAAAAAATCCTTAAAACGGGCTAAATTCAAAAAATAACCACGCAGAGCGAAAGAAGTGCTATTTCTCAATGATAGGGTAAAATTTCGAGGCTTTATTTCACGTTTTGATGATTTTATTGAAATTTTTGATGATTCCCCATACATTTCCTTATAACAGGACACCACAGAAACCAAGCTTGGGCTACCTGTGATCTAGTTTGAGGAGTTTCATGTCAGTTGTCATGTAATTTGCCTATTGACCAATAAGATTAAAGGCACTTAATGGGTTTCCTTGTGTTTACGTTTTTTCTGAGATAGCGTGCGGACCTTGAAAACTCACAAAATACTGATAAACTCGCTCAAAAAGGGACAAATACATACTAATTTTCAATGTCGTATAATAGATAACTTATTTGGTTTTTTTTCCGTAATACGGGCTGATATTTTACTCATTACTCGTATTTTTCCTCGTCCCTACGGGACTCGGAAAAATACATTCGCAACTCGTAACATATCAGCCCCTATTACGGAAAAAAACCCAAATAAGATATAAATGCGTTGTAACTATATAAGAATAATATATATTCATATAAAATTCATAAAGTAAAAAAAAAAAGCACGCAGAAAGTGACGTAAGCAGAACACAAGGGTATGGAGAAGCACGAGCCGCATTTTTTGTGGTAGAAACGCGACCCACTATAAGAGTGGTCAGTCACAGGCTACTCAGATTAATCATGTCAAACAAGCTTTGGCTTTTAAACTTCAAGTTTATTTTCTGTTCATTTATTCATTCATTTATTTATTTACAAAGCTTTACCTTCAAATAAAGATATAATAATATAAAAAATGATATACAAAACAGACAAAATAAAGATCCGCGAATGAGGTAGGGATAATACAACAGAACATAGCTCCAATGTAAGTACACCCTTAACTAAATAATTACTAATAAACAATAAATTCTAACTGCTAAGATGCATTTAAATATATATGCTATATATGATTTTTAAAATGCTAGTTATCAAGGACGCGATAGTTAGTAGCAGCAGCATTTGTTATTTAGAAGATTATGAGCAGAGCAGCACTTGGGACTAATTGACTTCTTCCAAGTGTTGAAAATAGGATCATAGAAGTTGGAAGTTGCATTAGTGTAGTAATGATAAATAGAAGATTAAAATTGGTTAAGCGAATTAGCTAAGTCGCAAGCGTTAGGTAAGATATTCCAAAGTTTCGGAATGTGAATAAAATAGCTAGCTTGGAAATGTTTAGTCCTGCATTTAGGTATTAGCAAATCAGTTTCAGAATTATGACGGGTTACCCTGCGGTTAGTACAAACCTTAACATAGTGTTCAATGGGTATTTTAAAGTGACCTGTGCGACATTTGAAATAAAATACTTAATTCTCAAATTCATGCCAATATGATGTGGGCAATAAATTAAGTTAATTCAGACGGTCACAATAAGACTTATTATCATAATAACTGATATTTAAGATATATCTCGAGGCTCTGCGTTGCAGACTTTCCACTTTCTTAATGTTAACAATAGCTTGCGGAGACCAAAGTTCACTAGTATATCCTAAGTGAGGCCTAACATAGCTATGATACAAAAGCTTTCTTGCATTGATGTCAAAAGAGATTGGTATGTCTGTTGTAAGAACATTCCTAGAAAAATATTGATATTCATATCTATAAAAAGGACCTATATAATTCAGGTCATTGATTGACAAATTGATGTTAAATAAGCGATAATAGGTCATTTCAACACTGAAGAATATTTTATACGACTTGCGTTTCTTTTTATTATTCTCGTCAAGAAGAAGGTGATTGGTCGTGTTTTTTAAAGACGACGAAACTATTTTATAGGCTTCGATTATTTCTCTTTAGAGGTATGCCCACAATATATTCCTTTCCGTCTTGGAAAGACCCATATATCGCCTATCGCCTTCGACTCCAACAACCATTTTGAAATAACTGCATATAGAGAGATAATTTCATAGAAAGTGCACGCGTACGTTATTCACGATCGATTTGTGAATGTCATAAAACAAACCGGAACGGGTTTTTAGGCAATTGAGTTTGATGATACGAATTTTGAATAAAAACTATTCTTAGTATTTTCTGTTTATCATATTCATACCGAGATTTTCAATTTGGTTTGAATTAATTTTAAAAAAATCAGTTTACAAAGTTCAACTAAAATTATGATAAGGCTATTTAATTAATTGATATTTTAAAACGCTTAATCAAAAGCTAAGAGTAACTTTTTTGAGATCTTTTGACATTCAAATTGTCTAATTTTAATGTTTTCGACTTCTAGACTTCATCATGGCAGCAGGAAGTATCGTTTTTCTCAGACGTGAAAAGGCGATACCCGCATTGATTAGGAACAGCGAAGGAACGGAAGTATATTAAACAGGTTTTTACTGAGTAAGTCCCGGTATGTAAATAATACAACTAATCATGATATATAATTTTTAGATATTCAGAAATAAGGAAGGATATATTAGACATGGATTATTATGGAAAATATAAAAATTCCGCTGTGCTAAAATCATGCTGGTCGTAATTGTCGGTAAGAAAAGGGGAACGATAGATTTATTTATTACACATTATTGCGTCTATAAAAGGCACTACCAGCCATATCTTGTATATATTCTATCAGTACGGTCCCTAATGTTTATGAACCAGTATCATGCTTCTCTATTTGATTATTGAAAAATATTTATAATAATTAGGCAAAAAAAATAAACAGGTTTGCAAGTTAATCAAGTCCGGTATAATAGGAAGCTAAGATTGCCACGTGTCATTGAGCGTAAAAACGTTGGCTTGTGCTTGTCGTTGTGAAGATTAAATATTCATTGAAAAAAAGACTTTTTGATTTTCCATATTGTTGGCAGCCCCATTATTGGTAGAAGCCGTATGGGAACCAGCGACATCCACATCGAATATCCTTTCACTTGAGTTGCTTATTAAAGACATGTATCCATTCTCTGTGGAATACGACAAACCTTGATACGATTCATCAGGTTCTAGGTAAGGTGTATAGCATTCCTGGTCGGAATTACCATGCAAACATTTTGTTCTTGGCCTATCGTAGGTATCATCGTATATGTCGTTTTCTTTCCCCTTCTCTTCATTGTGCTTGATATTTGTCGGTGTTTCTTGGGGTGAATTTGGTGGCAACGAGAGTAATGGGGATGATACGCACCTCAATCTTGGAGGACAAGTCACCTTGTGTTCTGGTAGTCTCGGCCTGTCGTTGGTATCATCATATATGTCGTTATCCTCTCCCTTCTCTTCCTTCTGCCTGAGATCAGCAATTGTTTCTTGGGTTGAGTTTGGTGGCAAGGGGAGTGGTGGGGATGATGCGGACCTCAGTCTTGGAGGACAAGCCGTCACCTTGTATTCTGGTAGTTTTGTCATGTCGTCGATATTATAATATGTGTCGTCATCCTCCATCTTCTTTTCCTTCTGCCTGATACCAGTAATTGTTTCTTGGGTTGAATTTGGTGGCAATGAGAGTGGTGGGGATGATGCCGGTCTCAATCTTGGAGGACAAGTCCCTTCGTATTTTGGTAGTTTTGTCATGTCGTCGATATTATAATATGTGTCGTCACCCTCCCCTTTCTTTTCCTTCTGCCTGATATCAGTAATTGTTTCTTGGGTTGAATTTGGTGGCAATGGGAGTGGTGGGGATGATGCGGACCTCAGTCTTGGAGGACAAGTCCCTTCGTATTTTGGTAGTTTTGTCATGTCGTCGATATTATAATATGTGTCGTCACCCTCCCCTTTCTTTTCCTTCTGCCTGATATCAGTAATTGTTTCTTGGGTTGAATTTGGTGGCAATGAGAGTGGTGGCAATGATGCCGATCTCAATCTTGGAGGACAAGCCGTCACCTTGTATTCTGGTAGTCTTGGCAAGTCGTCGATATTATAGTATGTGTCGTCATCCTCCCCTTTCTTTTCCTTCTGCCTGATATCAGTAATTGTTTCTTGGGTTGAATTTGGTGGCAACGAGAGTGGTGGCAATGATGCCGATCTCAATCTTGGAGGACAAGTCCCTTCGCATTCTGGTAGAGTTGGCAAGTCGTAGGTATCGTCACAATCGTCTTCATCCTTGCCCTTCTCATTCTTGTGCTTGATATCTTCCAGTGTTTCTTGAGGTGAATTTGGTACTGATGATGATGATAAATATGACGATGACTGTGATGGTGGCAAGGAAGAAACTGAAGACGCGGATGATAAAAGTGGTGATGCTTGAGGTCGTGGTTCTGATCGTGGGGGTCGTGATGATAGCTTCAAGAAACGCCCTCCACTATTCACAAGGTGTTTAAAGAGTTTCCTTAACCAAAATGGACGCTCATACTCGTAGATATGGGGACCTGCAAATTCCTCAGAAACCGAGCTTTCGATGTCTTGTCTGGAGATGGGATTAGTTTCATCAAGCTGCTGAACAACATTCAAATCTGGCCAATTTTCATGTATTTCGTTCTGTTTTATCCAACGCTGAAGAAGGTAAGATTCCCAAGGGCATCTGAAATTTAAATGTTTATTTATGATTTTTTGTCTATGAATGAAATAAAGCCTTGGAATGCTGCAGTTACTAAGAATAATGGTACCAATATATCATTTGCACAAAGTATCAAATCTGGCCTAAACGAATATACTAAGATACGTACTTTTTTGTCAAACAATCGAGCACTAATAATGAAGAAGCTCGTTCTGTAGTTTTTAAACACCAACACTGTGTCACGAGTACGTACACCCAGTCCGGGCATAGGGCAGGTTGGGAAGGACGGCAATTCTCCTTTAAAGCGCCCAAAATCTGATGATCACAAAAAAAAAACACACACACACACAACTACTCAAAAACCGGCAGGAGTTTTCAATAGCAATGGAGTAGATTTTGGTGGATGTCAGTCAAGGCTTTTCCTATACAGTCAATTCAAAAAACGTTGTCGTCGACCGGCTCAAGCCTACGCGACTGGACAGAAAGGAATATGGATAAAAATCATTGAAGCGGTTAAATTTTTGTTCTGAATTAATTGTTACCGCTAGTAGTAAGATAATAATGGCAAGAAACAATCCATCAAATGCATGTCTTTGGGTTTAGGGAAAGAAAAACAAAGTAGTTATAATTCAGTTCACAATTTTGAAAATATCAAGGTATTATAAAACGTCTCCTTCAACATTTTTCGCTCGCCTACGAAGGTTCGTGCTGTAAACCAGGCATAACTAGTCAGATGAAATTATGGAGTCAACTCGGTTTCGATGATTGCTACCCAAGGTTCCTTTCGGTTCAGTCGCGTAGTCTTGAGTTGGTCGACGACAACATATTTTGGATTGACTGTATGCACGTGCCTTTGAAAACTGTTTCCCGATAACGTCTTAGGAAAAAATTGATTACAAAAATCCTATCTTGTTGCAACCACAGTAGCTTGTACAACTTTGTACAAAACGTTAAGGAAATCAACAATAAATGATGAAACAGCAATTTAGGTACACTACCTCTTCATTAGAATACTGCGAGAATGGTTTTGCAGTATCGGAATCTTTTGCAAGACACAGAAACATCTCCAAAATTGTCATGCCCAGTGACCAGACGTCTCCAGCTGGAGAAAATATCCTCTCCTGAATGACCTCTTTAGCGCACCTTATAAAAGATCAGTATTTTATTTACCGCCACAGTAAAGGACGGCAGGGAATCCAATCAGTTGGGTGTAAATATAATAACAATGGGATTATCAATGAAAGAGATGGGTTAAAGTACTGAAATACTGAATGGTACTGAAATCAAATAGAAAGAAGAAAACAGTAAAAGAAACGCTACTCTGAAAACTTTTTTTGTTGACCTACCAACGATATACATCTGGATGAACCTCGCCATTCACAACACCAAATGAGGTGTTGAGCTGGTTGCAAGATGGTAAAATGCTTCTAGAGAAGTGCAACCCGAAGATTTTCACCTGAAGAAAGAAAGCTAAATTAAGTAAAAACATTAACAGGGGTATGATGGGGTACCCTATCGTCAGTTCATTGTTTTATTTATTGTTCATTGTTTTGGTACCCCATCACACCCCCTATTAAAACCCCATCAACACCCTCCTAATAGCTATTGTTTTGTAAATCGTTTACTGTCACCCTCACTTTCTTGAGTTATTGCTTATCAAACTGCATTCAATTTACGGCTAGCAAATATTGATTCAGGAAGGCACAGTAGAACAAGCAATCATATAACACACAAATGTTCGTGAGAATACTAACATGATTCTTTTTGACAACCCTGACGCTTTCAGCATTTAAAAAGCAAAGTACGATGTTCTTTTGGTGGAGGTAGCGTAGTGCTTCGGCGATTTGAGCAGCAAATTTAGTCACATCTTCAGGTGTACAATTGTTACCCAAGATGTAATGTCGTAGACTTGGACCCTCGCAGTTTTCGTAGGCCTTGTTGAAAAAATAATTATGAAACTAAAAGATTAAAACGGCTGGGGGAAAATTGCAGTCATTTGCTGCTGTGCTCTTGATACTTACAATCACTCTTCCAGATTTGGTTTTGCGATCTTCTACAACCCTAGCAAGATGCGGATGGTCCAATAACTTTAAGTTTTTCAAATGTTGCTTACTGGTATCCACAAGGCTCAATGATTCTTTGGTTGTGTTTGGTGTTTGTTTCGTCTTTTATTAAGGAAGAACGAAAATTATTACAAAATGTACAACTTTAATACTCTAAGACTATAAGTAAAAACTAAGAAAAAGTGAGCATAAATCTCGTAAAACTGCGTAGTAATTTCGCACCCCCTCCCACACGGAGTTGCATGTTCTTGATATTGATAACCGCGCAAATTCTCGGAAGACACTCTACAAGGTGGAAAACAAAAATTGTTGTGCCTCAAACAATTAACATACTTACAACGTCAATATCTTTGTCTTCCTTTGGCAAAGGTTCTGAAATCAGTCTAAGACGTTCGTCTGCACCTTGTAATGAACGAAATATCAGATAATTTTTCTTTAAGATATTAGACTTAATATTTATAGACTTTAAATGTATTTGGCTTTCGTTATATTTACGTAACATTTACACTTATCTCTCCCCAAGATGGGCCTTTTAATGATGTTTGCTCAACACGCACTACCAATACGTTCACCATTTGTACAACACATAACACTCAACTCACAACAGAAAGCTGATGAGGAGAAAAATAAGTATTGGGTAAAAACGAAAGTAGAAGTACCTTTTCCGTTACATTCAGCAAGAAGTTTTTGAAGCTCTTCGGAAATTTTCTGAAATGAACTGATTCTGTCTTGCCTAGTTTTTCCCATACATTTCTGTATGAGTAGAAATACTTCGTCTCCCATGTCTTTTGTTAATGTTCGGCCCGAGAGGACCTGTGGATTGATAACAAATTAATTTTAGTCGTAGTCAAAAGCCTGTAGGTACAGGCTCCAGAAAACGGCCAGCTAGATGGCACGCGCTAATACTCCGCCGCGTTCCCCCCACCCCCTCCCCCCCTCCCTCCTCCCCCCCTCCCCCCACAAAAAAAACTATTTGGTAACTCATTAATTGTCGAAATATATTAAAAAAAGAAAATATTAAAAATTATATTGAAGAAATGTTTAGATGTTTTAATTTTCTTATAAAGATTGGATGAATGAAAATATTTCTTTTTGCTTGCTTGTTTCCGTTTTTGTTTTTGTTTTGTTTTTACTTTTGTTTCTACTTTTAAAATCTCGCTGCGCCCCTGCACGTAAATAAAAGATTCCCATCGATAATACTTACGTGTTGATGAATGTTCTTAGTATCTACATTGGCATATGGGGTACCCCCACACGTGAACACAACGTACATCAGAACACCGAATGCCCAAATATCAGACTCTCGTGAGAACAAAGGTTCATCTTCAAGACATTCTGGAGCAGAAAACCTTATCGACGGGTCTTCCAAATCCAACTTTTCTCCATGGATGCCCCTTTCCATTTCATTCTTAGAAAGAATCTTAGCTTGGCAGAAACCCGTGATTCTGACATTAAAGTTGTCGTCAAGTAAAACATGCTCTGGTCGCAGCTGATTGTGAATGACTTGCTTCTTGTGTATGAAGTTCATACAGTTAGCTATCCCAAGACATACATTAAGTAGCTGACGATAAGTAGGGATTTCTAGCTCCTCTTTACAAACTCTCAAAAAGTGAAGTAAGTCTTCTTTTGGCATGTAGTCACAAATCATATGTAATGGCCGTGTTTTGGTGTCAGCGGTATGGACCATCAGAACATGCTTGTTCGGGGTTTGATTGAGATGTTGAAGAACCTTAGTTTCATTTTGCAGATGTTTTTCTGATGGTGACAGATCTTGATCCTGATCTGCATACAGATTCTTTATAGGATTTATGATAGCCACAGTGATAGCTACAGGTTGGTAGTCATATAACCCACGTACTATTACACGATTTTCATCCTCATAAATGATTTCTATGCATTCCAAACCTTTGGATTCGTGGATTTTACAGATCTGCTTTATCATCACATCTCGTTGTAACGGAATGTGGTCTAGTACCTCAGGTTTGAGTCTTCTTTCAATGACGATCTTTCTGGATTTGAAGTCTCTAGCAAATGAAGTCTTAATGCAATGGTTTTCTATTATGTTGCGAATGACTTCCGACTTTCCGCAAACTTTGGCCTCCATCAAACAAGCAAGACAGCGAGCAGCTTTGATTCTAGTAGCTATAGGTTACACAAAATAAACGAATATTTCAGGACATGAAATTGATAAGATTCCTTTTTAAGTGGTAAGTCGTGTAACTTTTAACAATATTTGTACGATTTAATTCAAAATTATTGGATACCTTTAGAAAGCTTGGTACTGTTAATGGTATGAAGCAGTGTCTGGCAAGCGAGCAATGAAAATTTCCAGTCTTCATTTCTGTGTGGCCATTTCTTACTGAACACATCGTGATTCTTGATGATGATCTCAATAATTTGATAAGCATCGGCATTACTGGTACACAACTAGAAAAGGAAAACAGCAAATAATTATCAATTTTTCATTAAATCTTCGTCTTTCCAAAAAGATCAATAAGGTAGGTAAGAAGTAATACTCTTAGGGTTAGCATACACTTAACATACACTTAGCATATAGGAATAATCTTGTTTACGATACAAAAATCATAGAGTCAATTGATTTGTTTATTGCGTCTCGTGTTTTCCGCGTGAAGATCGATTTGCTTTTGTCCCGTGTGATGATAATGATGGGTCGATGCTCTTACTCAGTTTGTAAAAGTCTGTACAGATTAGTAATAACAAGCAGTTTAGGACTTTTGGCTTAGCAATACGTCTTTTTTGGCTTACCAATACATCGTGAGTACAGTATTTACCTTGCCATGGAGCATTTTCAGGATGACAAAATAATCCACTGAACTACTTTCTGCACATTGCAGCTTCTTCAGGAAAGCTTCCAGCGTGATATCTTTACACAAATCCAACAGCTTGGTCATGTGACTCAATTTATTGTAGTCAAACAAACGCTCGATCAAGTTTAAAACTGTTTCCATTGAGAAGCGCCAGCGATCTTTTTTGGGACGCGGATTTCTTTGGAGAGTTTTCTGGATGTTTTTCGTTACAGTCTGTTTTATTTCTTCTTTCTCTGTCTTGTTAATGTATGGAGGTTTCAGGTGACCCTTAGCAAGGTACAGCAGTATTAAAGCTAGAATACTGTTATACACTTCAAGACGGCTTCTTTGAATATGCTGAAGGTTTTCTGCAAAGCTGCCGTCGACCAAGGACCGACGCAGTATCCTTTCGACCTCTATAATATGAGCGTTTGCCGACTCACAGCTGCCAAACTCTAGATCAAGCAACCGCTTCATTATCCTTAGGGAATGAATGGTAAGTCTTGGACTTTTCAGCTCTGGAGAACAGAACCTAGCAAGCAGCTCTAGAGCATCGTTGCAACTGCTTGCGGCCTTGATAGCATGGTTCTCGATTTCTGGTAGAAGATGTTGCAAAATATTCTTCTCGATTTTATCCTTCTCGGTGCCCCGACATTTAGCCACTGCCTCGAGAAGTGTGGTGGGGTTTTTCAATATTTTTACAACTACGTAAAAGAAAGAAATAAGAGTTTCTGCGGTCGAGATCAATGATCAGTTTTTATACATAATTGTTTTCTATTGTATTGTTTCTGTGTGATGTATTTTATATCTAATATGCGTCTTAGTAATCTAGGCAACCTTAGTAATCTATGATACTATTATAGGATAGTGTAGCGATCTAGAGCCGAGCATAACCGAACGGACCGAATCTAATGATAGCATGAAAGAGTCTTGAAGTAGTGTTCAAAGTTTGTATGGTTACTTTGCATTATGTCAATTAGTACCACTATTATTACTAACCATCAAAAGAATTCTGAGTTACACCAGCTGATTCTGCTGTTGTTGATACGTTAGCATCACTCCCAACTGCCACAAAATTGCCTTTACCACCGACATTGACTACATTCTTTATTTGCTCCTCTTTCGTCTTGGTGCAACCTATCATGAGCCAAAAATAGAACGCATGAAACACGAAAACACCCCAAAACCATTTTTCCCCAATAATTAGAGAGTTACTATTTATTACTATTATTATTACTATTATTATTACTATTATGACTATTATTATTATCATTATTATTATTATTATTATTATTATTATCATTATCATTTTTATTATTATCATTATTAGGCTTTTGAGAGAAGACAGGTTTTATTCCATCAAATCGTAAATGAAGCAAAATGACAAAAGTCACAAGCTTCATGACCTACTACCAACACGCAATGAATCGACCTACCACACGCGCTGCCAAAGATATTATAAATTACCAGTCTGTAAGACTAGGTTGAAGAATACTTTTATAAGAAACATAGTCTTAATCAGCAGTAGGTTTTAGATTCCACTTTTTAGCTTTAGTATCTAGCTTTAGCTATCTATCTATCTATCATACTACATTTATTTCTGGAGCTACGCGTACTTATTTTGGTTTCAACATTTTTTTCTTTTCTATGCCACATTTTGCTCAGTTTTTACAATGAACGTTCAGCGGGTTTTCGCAAAAACCGGGTCAAAATGCATGGTTATAGCTGAATATAAATGTTCCTAGGGATTGTAAAGTTGTGTTTGTTTTGCATTGGAAAATCATTCTTCCAGCTGATCTGAAATAGTCACGTAGAAATGACATCACTCCAAGACTGTCATGGCTCGTTCGTGTTTTCAGAAGGGTAAATTTCATATTTGATTTCATGCATGATATCTTTTCTGGATTTATATGGGATCTTTTGAAGGTGGTTACATGTGTCAATCGTGTATTATTCTTGTTTTAGTATAAATACACAGGTGATTATTGAAAATCTCGCGCTCTCGAAACTCACGCTATCACACGATAATCACCTCCAGCGATAATCCAAAATGGCGGCCAGCCACTTTGTTGCTGTTACCGGAGAGGAATTAGAAATAATGAAAGAAAATGCTGTCCCCAAAAGGACTAAAGAGGCTAACAAATTTGCACTAACTTTGTTGAAAGGTAAAAAAGGACTTAAAACAATCAAATAAGCTCGAACAAACTGTTCTGATTTGCAAAGTCGGAGTTCGCCTGTGTTGAAATTGAAGGCCGCGTTTGTCACTTCAATTCAATTCCTAATTTTAAATCTGTCTTTTATCTTCTTTTTTTTTTTTTTTTTTCCTTTTTTTGAAATAATCACCTGTGTATTTATACTAAAACAATTATTTCCCTCAGCCTCAGTGAATATCGGAGAATATTTACCAAGCCGCTCGAAGACTCGCGTCTCGGTAAACATCGATATTAGAGAGTTTTAGATTGACTTTTTTTCTCCCCGCAAACGCCAAACGTGACCACGTTTTCATCGTTTTCCTGTACTTTACTTTACCTTTTACAAACCTTCTCACCAAAGACAAAATATTATTTTGTTTTTCTACTACTTGGACTTTTTTGCGATTCTTTTTAAGCTATTTAAAGTAATTTTTAAATGGTCAACTGACGTTTCACGTTTGCCGTGAACGTAAATCTAAAACTCTCTATTATATATTGATATGGCTCCCCCATACCTGGCTGATGCTATAAAATCGAGAAAAAAATTTGCGCACTCTCAGATCTACAAGCCATGGAGTATCTAAAAGAACAAAGATTTCGTCTGGTGACCTATGGTGACAGATCTTTTTACGTTGCTGGCCCTAAACTGTGGAATGACCCACTTCAAATTAGGAAAAGTTCTTTAATCCAATTATTTAAAAATGAACTGAAAACTCATTTGTTCAAGAACTTTGTCTCCTCTGGTTCGAAGTGAACATCAATGAACTATGACATTTCATTAATATTGTAACATACGTCTGGTATTTATTTTATTTCTTATTGTAAAGCGCCATGAATTTTGATATGTGCGCTATATAAGTTCCATTATTATTAATTATTATTATTATTCACTTCGCCTTCGGCGAATAATTGTTAAATTTTCGGAAGAATTGACCGTCCGTTTTCATGTAGAGGTTGTGTTTATCAATCTCACTGTGAACCTTCGTTCACGGTTTTCATTTGATGAAGGTTTATTAAAATCGCTCCAAAATCAAAACTCTTTCATTCGAGCGGGAATTTTGCTTAATTGTATGACGTCACAGCGTACAACCGCTGTACATGATAACTCTTTGGCCGTGAGTCAACAAATTAATGGCGGACGAAAATAAATCGTAAAATTTTGGCCCTTTCCTTTCGAATATCAGAAAGATATTTCAGTTAGTGGTTATGATGATAATAATAATAATAACAATAATAAATTCATTTGCAAAGCGCAAATTCAACATACGTTTTCAAATGAGCTACTAAAACCGGTATTATATAAAAACTTATAGCCTATAAAATTAAACATATATCTATTAAAAATGTAAGACTACTAAAAGAAAATTGTGAAAACAATAATAAAGAATGATAGCATTTAAATAGAAAATCCTATTTAACCTACTTGATGTTAAAACCTACTCTAGGCTGATAAAAATGAATAAATAAATAAATAAATAAATAATGTATTGCATGGTAAGCATATAATTCCGAAATTCAAGCATAAGCAAAAGCAAATAAATAATTGTTTTTAGTTCCTTTCTGAACTTGTTAATTGAGTCAAGATCTCTTAGTTTGCAACGTAGTGATTTCCTCCCAGAGGTGAGAAAGTCTTAATTGTTGGGTGTTGTAATAGTAATTAGAAATTGTATAATTTTCGTCCAAGTTCCCATTTAATCGGACGATACATATTTACCTTATTTTTCAACAATTCAAATAGTTTAGCACCTCATAGTGTAGTACAAAACGCGCCCTACGTTGGTCCTCAGTTGTCTGTGATTTCAAAACTATGCTCTTGTAGTCAGATTTTTGACGATGTGTCATTAGAACTGTCACTGTGTGCACTGAGTGTATGATTCGTAATAAGGCTATCTAACCCGTCTCGCTGTAAACAATAATAGGCGTTTCATACCTAAACTACCACAATCCTTTTCATACACAAATGTTAAATCTCATTTAGGAATACCAAGACAATAGTAAAAAAGTTCTCATAATATAGTAAAGTAAATCCGCGCGATCTGATTGGTTGAAAAGCATGAACCATTTGCCCATGGGTTGCACGCTCACGTCAGCTTTTTTTGCTTCGGCGAAAAAAAAAACAAACTTTTATGTATCTTTTTGCTGGCAATTTATCTAGAAAAGATAACTGAAAATGACTGAAAAAACTTGCGAAAGTGCTCATCAATCTCCTGCATTTAGTATAGAATTGTCATTTGATCAGCCTAGTAATAAAACGTCAAGATTTGCATCCACTTTCAAACAGTGAGCTGGACAAGATTGTGTCAGATCGTCACTCCAAAAAGACAAATTGGACGGTGTCTACATTCAAAGGTTTGTAGCAATGATTTAACAAATACAAAAATATTGTTATCGTGTATTTATTCAACAAGCATTTTCAAAAGTAATTAACTATAAATATTATAAATTCACGCTCACCATCTACTTCGCAGCTTCACAACAGCAGTTAAGTCATTTAAGGTGGAACCAAACTAATTCAGATCGAACTTTGGGCAATTTTATTTGCTCCCTTCGCAAAACTATTACGTCAATTTAACTGTATTTTTCATATAATGTGCTTGGATTATCCTAGATTCTAACAGTGTATTTTATTTTAAGATTTTTTTAATGTTTAGCCTATCACGGCAAAAAATGAAACAGTGCTATTTTTAGTTTTTGGCTTTTTTCTCCTCATCCTCAGGCACGATTTTTCTAAAATTTTCAGAATCTTATCATCTAGTACTATTGCAGCCTGTGTGTAAATTTTGATGGAAAGTCTTGGGCAGAAAAAAGTTATGACGCTGCTTGAAAATTCAGTCCAAAATTTGAAGCATATGAGACAAAAAATAACATTGAATGGATTGCCTTGAAGTTTTCACATATCTATTTCCAAGTATTGCGGATGAGCCTTACGAAAAATCAGCATCAAATCTTAAAAACTCATTGAAAAAATGTTTTTTACTAATTGTCGTTGTAAAGCTCAAAAATGAGAGTTTTGCTAAAAATCACATTTTCGCCGTTTTCTTCAAAATGGCTCCATGTTTTTTCTTTAAACTTTCTACATCAATAGACTAGAGCTTTATCTAGATGGTAGTAAAATTTCTACAGCTCGTCCTATCCAAATTTTGGAGAAAACATTTATTAAAGTGAGGTGAACTTTTTTTCTGCCCAAGACTTTCCATCCAAATTTATACACAGGCTGCAATAGTACTAGATGATAAGATTCTGAAAATTTCAGAAAAATCGTACCAGAGGATGAGGAGAAAAAAGCGAAAAACTAAAAATAACACTCCTGTTTGTTTTTTGGCCGTAATAGGCCAAACATTTAAAAAATCTTAAGATAAAATACACTGTTAGAATGTAGGATAATCCAAGCACTGCACATTATATGAAAAATACAGTTAAATTGACGTAATAGTTTTGCGAAGGGGGCGAAAATAAAATTGTCCAAAATTCGCTTTGAATTAGTTTGGTTCCACCTTAAGCTCTACATGGGAGTGAAAGCCGACAAAACATACTAACCAGAGAAAATTAATCCACTTCAGTCAGTTAGTTTTGACCCGTGTATAAGAGGCTTTTCATTGCTAAGTCATTGTACGATAACAAACTTGAATCGTCAACAACAACACTGGAAAGACAGCCACTGTGTTTTTCATTGATTTTCTTGGCATTACTGTACTAAGATATGTCAGCACTTGAAATGTACTTCTACCCGGTCGAAAATCACTTTCTCCGTAGTTTTGAACATTTTTAATTCACTCGCAAGCTAAACTTTTGCCATTATTTTAGTCATAACAGTCTTCAGTCTTTCTGTTTTTGGGGCTTTTCATTCACGCAAGGTGCGTAAGGAGAATTTAGGGCATGATCAACAAATAAAGTCAATATTTTTTGTTTGTTGACTTGACTATATTATAAAAGTAATGGATCATAAGTAGCTGTGCGTCCATCGAGTTATGGATGCACTTGGGAGGTTGCTCTAAGCACTCAAAAAAGCTAGAGTTGCACTGCGCTTCGCGTCGTGCAACTCTTACGCTTTTCTAAGTGCTTAGCAGCCTCCCGCGTGCATCCATAACTCGATGGACCCACGCTACTTATAATCCATTCCTTAATTTTTTAAAAATGCTACCGAAGAACTACATTCAAATAATGTGCTGGTATTTCTTGGTCTTTTGATTTTATAACTTTTTTTTTTTCCCCTCTCTATTATGATTAGTCACGCAAACTTGACCTCTTGGGTCATATTTTTTGTTTGTCATCGGTGTCAGTGTTGATTAAAACAAAGATTTCAGTGAAAGCAATTTGATATGAACTGATCTAAAGCACAGAGATAAACCAGGGGATAGATGTGCTCTGCAATACAACGTTTTGCGAATAGCTTGTATTTCATAAGTAATAATGAATTGCGGTCAGAGTGCATACACCGCCTGGGGACTGAACGCATCAGTCCTTTAGACTCGCAGGAAGTTACTGTCAGTGTACATGTGATATTAAATTGTAGGTGAAAGTGACATTCAATTGTGTTGTGGTTGATTTTTACAACCTGGGCAGGCCGAACGGGAAAATTCCTCGATCGAACGTCGACTGATTTACGATATAAATACAGTGTCAAATGAAAAATATAACTAGGTTGTATGTTATGTATAGGGATCGGAGCTGGTTTTCCATAGGTCAACGTTTATTTAAGAATAAAGTACACACCAAGACAAAATAAGACAAATTACTCAGCTGCTTTATTAATGCCTGTCTCATTGCGCTCAATCCAAAGTTCTGGCATAAATGTAAATCAGTTCTGCAACATTTGAACATAAATCCCGCTAATATAATAAAGTATAACGGACGCCACACAAATTAGAACTACAGCTCTCCGGAGAAAGGTTATCAGTTTGAAATCATATTATTGTGTTTCATTGATGTTTATCAAGTGTTGTTTTTTTTAATGAAACTTGAACTTGAAGTATTTCTTGCGTATTGTGACAAACGGTTTAGGAAAGTTTAGCGCGGACTAAAAAGTCTTTTAGCGATTTTTCCTTCCTATAAGATACCATAGCTTGGTCTGGAAATATCCGTGCTAGATATTGGTTATTAGAAATGAGATGCCAGTATTTTGTTAATATACTTTTTAAGACTTTGAATACAAGAATTAAAGTGCTACTATGACGAAAATCGCTCAAACTTGGATTCAGCTGAAACTTCCTAAGAATACTCTTTAAAGGTCCAATAATCACTGTATGAAGTGTTTTCTCGATATTCAGGACGAAAGTATGATATTTTTACGATTATTTTTTGAAGTCTGTGACGTCATACACTCAACATCGAACATCGCTCCATACATTTCTTCGTAGTTTATGATCAAAATATCAGTAGTAAAGGGAGAAAGAAATACCCAAACACCCCAAAATATAAATTATAGTCACAAGTAATGTGAAATAAGCACATTAGCCACCCTTTGGGCTTCATAGGAATAAAATAAATTAAGGATTTATATACAAAGAAATATATGTAGCAATGTTTGATGTTGAGTGTATGACGTCACAGACTTAAAAAAATAATCGTAAAAATATCATACTTTCGTCCTGAATATCGAGAAAATACTTCATACAGTGATTATTGGACCTTTAAAGAGTATTCTTAGGAAGTTTCAGCTGAATCCAAGTTTGAGCGATTTTCGTCATAGTAGCACTTTAAAGGTAGTTAATAGATAATACTTTTTTATGCAACAGAATTTTAGGAATGATTTGTTTATATACATGAATATGCTTTTTGTATATACAATACAATCATATAGAATACATACTTTATTGAACACATCCCCAAGGGGGCTTTTCAGCTTCAATTACAATATAGAATTAATGAGCAATATAAAATCTAAGTTAAACATAAATAAATAAATAAATAAATAAATAAATAAATAAATAAATGAATGAATGAATGAATGAATGAATGAATGGATGAATGAATGAATGGATGGATGGATAAATGGATGAATGAATGAATAAATGAATGAATGAAGAAACAAACAAATAAATAAATAAATAAATAAATAGATAAACATAATACATAAATACATAAACACATAAACACATAAACACATAAACACATAAACACATAAACACATAAACACATAAACACATAACACATAAACACATAAACAACACATAAACACATAACACATAAACAACATAAAACATAAACACATAAACACATAAACACATAAACACATAAACACATAAACACATAAACACATAAACACATAAACACATAAACACATAAACACATAAACACATAAACACATAAACACATAAACACATAAACACATAAACACATAAAAAACATAAACCAAATAAACCACATAAACACATAAACACATAAAAACATAAACACATAAACAATAAACACATAAACACATAAACACATAAACACATAAACACATAAACACATAAACACATAAACACATAAACACATAAACACATAAACACATAAAAACATAAAAACATAAATACATAAAAACATAAATACATAAAAACATAAAAACATAAAAACATAAACCACATAAACACATAAACACATAAACACTAAACACATAAAACACATAAACACATAAACACATAATAACAGAAACACAGAAACACAGTAACACAGAAACACAGAAACACAGAAACACAGAAACACAGAAACACAGAAACACAGAATACACAGAAACACAGAAACACAGAAACACAGAAACACAGAAACACAGAAACACAGAAACACAGAAAACAGAAACCAGAAACAAAAACACACAGAAACACAGAAAACAACACAGAAACACAGAAACACAAAAACACAGAAACACAGAAACACAGAAACACAGAAAACACAGAAAAACAGAAACACAGAACACAGAAACACAGAAAAAAACACAGAAACACGAACACAAAACAACCAGAAACACAGAAACACAGAAACACAGAACCTAAACACAAGAAACACAGAAACAGAAACACAGAAACACAAAACACAAAAACAAAACACAGACAAAACACAAAACACAGAAACACAGAAAACACAAGAAAAACAAGAAACACAAAACACAGAAACACAAAACACAGAAACACAAAACAAAAACACAAACACAAAAACACAGAAACACAAAACAAAAAAACAATAAACACAAAACACATAACACAAAACACATAAAACATAAAACATAAACACAAAAAATAAACACATAAACATAAAACAATAACAACATAAACATAAACACATAAATACATAAAACAAAAACATAAAACAAACATAAATACATAAATAATAAATAATAATAAAGAAACACATAAATACATAAATACATAAATACATAAATACATAAATACATAAATACATAAATACATAAATACATAAATACATAAATACATAAATACATATAGAAAGAAAGAAAGAAAGAAATAATTAAATAAATATGTATGTATGTATGTATGTATGTATGTATGTATGTATGACAATGACAATGACAATGACAATGACAATGACAATGACAATGACAATCTTTTATTTAGCACCATAAATATGTATGTATGTATGTATGTATGTATGTATGTATGTATGTATGTATGTATGTATGTATGTATGTATGTATGTATGTATGTATGTATGTATGTATGTATGTATGTATGTATGTATGTGCATTCAATCTTGTACTTAGTTGTGAACAAGGCTAAGATTGTAGTTCGGGTTGTACTGGGAGGTACAGACTTTAGTAAGCTAGGACCGAGTATAAAGGAACCCCGACTGACAGCCACACCGACTAAGCAAAGTCCTTCTGGTCAACCTAACTCTGCTCTAGTTTGTGTAGTTAGATCTGATACTTAACTCGTTGTATAACGTCTAAGACGAGGTTCAATAAAACCTCCATCCATAGTCTTACAACTTTCTTATTCGTTTTGCATTCTGATTGTGTCAAAGCTTTACTTCTCTGTGAGAATCAGTGAACTTCGTCAAGAATCTTTTGTGTTAGTTGAGGAGGGTATCCTCGTTTGATTAAACGAACTTTAAAGTTGCCGGTTTGTTTGCTTCGAATGATTCTTTGGTTGAGTTAGTTCTAAGAAGCCGTAAGGCCTTTCCCATGATGAATTCTTTCTTAACACTGAAAGGATGACAAGAAGAGAAGTGTGAATACTGACAAGTTTCAGTAGGTTTAAAATGCGTTTGAATGTCAAGTATATTTCGTTCTTTAAAACGATCACTTTCGTATACTTCAGTATCAAGGAAAACCATTTTATTTTGATAAATTTCGCTAGTGAATTTGATCGTAGTGTGTTGTGAATTTGCATAATTCGTTAATTTCTGCTTCATTGATCGTCCACACGGTGAATACGTCATCAATAAATCTCTTCCATATGAGAGGTTTTAGAGGGCTTTTTAATAACAAATTCGTCTCTATGTTAGCCATAAAGATAATCGAAAGAATGCTGCTGCCATCTTAGTACCCATAGCTATTCCGTGTGTTTGGAGATAGTGTTTGCTGTTATACTTAAAAGAATTCTCACTTAAAATAAGCCTAAGTAAATTATTCAACTCTAGTGTTGGTATAGGTAGGTTAGGCTGAATTTGAGATTCATAAGCATTTAAAAATAACACTTATATCCTCTTCTTGAGGGATGTTAGTGCAGAGTGAACAAACGTCCAAAATAGCGAGAATAGCACTACTAGGAATGGTTGTTTTCTCAATGAAAAGTGACATTCAATTGTCTTGTGGTTGATCTTTACATCCTGGGCAGGCCAAACGGGAAATTTCCCTGATCGTACGTCGACTGATTTACAATATAGATACTGTCAAAAGAACAATATAGCTAGGTTGTATGTTATGTATAGGGACCTGGTCTTCCATAGGTCAACGTCTATTTAAGAATAAAGTACACACCAAGACAAAATAAGACAAATTACTCAGCTGAGCTCAGCTGCTTTATAAAAGCTTGTCTCATTCCACTCAACCCAAAGTTCTGGCATAAATGTAAATCAGTCCTGCCACATTTGAACATAGCGGCCCGCTGATGTGTTAATGGTACATAAATACCGAGAACGGAAGCAATAAGCCATATATATCCTGAGATTATACATCTACAGATAAAGTTCGTCTGCATTTAATAACGTCATAGGAAATAAGAGTCGCGTAATATTTTAGAACAAGTCCAATTTAAAGAACAGGCAAACGGTAGAAAATTAAATTCGCAGCGGTGTTGGACTAGACTATTCCACGGTAATAAACCGCCAAGCTAATGCCACACCGACTTGAAAACATATATGATGATCAACTCCTACAAAGTTAACTCAATTAAAATAATCCCACTAGTCTATCATGTGGATCTTGTAAAGATGTCTTTGGATCTGATAACAAACTAACTTTTGTGGTATCCTTTTACTAACATTTGTAGTAATAACAAGTTAATAACAAGTTATATCTTACCTTCATCTTCAGATGATGATGTGAAGTCTGTGGAGGAATCTTGATGATGCAGGCCCCGAACCATACTTGAAGCTGCACAGCTCACTTTGGTATATAACCTAGAGCTTTATGATCCCTCGAAAACCCAGAGATGAATTGTCTTCAGTCTTATCATTTGGGGAACTACCACTACTCAGTATGTGCGTCATCGTGGCTATAGTTACACGGCCCCAGGGGCAACATTTTGTTTCTTTTCGCTTTCGCTATGATCATGTTAAGGAATTTCTATCAAAATGGGTGTAGCCTTTGATCTAAAGCAGAAGTAAAAATAAGTTGCAAAATTTCGAACAACAGTGTTAAAAGCGGTTTTCAGGCAGAGCGTTTATTGCCGTATAATCATCAAAGTCAATCTGACTTTGACTTTGACAAACGACTTTTCAAAAGCATGCACATTCGCACGGCTCGCTTTAAAATCAAAATGCTTTGTTTAAGACGTAAATACAACTAATATTTGCTCAAAACCTCTCTCATAATTGCTTTACATCTTATGATTTATCGCAATTTTTTTTAAAAGAAAAATTAAAGAGATCATACTAGTAACGCTTCGAACCGCAAAGATCAAATCCTAGAATGTGCGTGGCGTAGCAAATTATTTATTTTGTTTATCAAATCAAATAGAATCTTAAAATAAGTATTGCTATGTACCTCATGTTCCTTTGTGAGTAGACTTTGAAGCCAAAACAGTTAATATAAATACATAAATATAGGTTATATATAAAACTATATTATCAATTTCAAGAGAATTAACGAGACATGCTGAATGAATTTGTTTAATATACGATCGCTTATCGTAATTCTGACTCTCGAACCCTGTTCTCCTCATCCTTCTTCGCTCGTTCGTGCAGAAAATACTGTTCGAGTAGATGAATCATGAATAGTTAACCAAAACACAAGCTTTTGCCCGTGAAGTTCATTGAAAATTCTTAGAAATAATCCTTCAAAATCCTCGCTATCTTCTCCTTGTTTACGAAATTCATAAATTAATATTTCTAGTTCGGCTGTCTTGAATTACGGCGGTCAACGAAACAGATCATGCGTAGACATAAGCCTGTGCCACGTGATCTGCTAGCACCGCCCTCTCATAATCACTTGACAACATATTGACATTGATTGATATCTGGTACATGATAATTGATTGGACTATAGATGGGAACCCTATAGCAGATACCCGCAAAGGTCTCTTGGGTAAGTTCCTGAAGACCCCCTGGGTAACAATTGCGCAACTTTGCCATTTTGTCGAGGAGAAAAAAAAACAAGCAAAGGCATTTTATAGCTGATATACCACAGGTATCCCAGCAACAAGACGATTTCCATGGTGTCACTATACTGACTGAAAAGGATATTGTTGAATTGGGGGGGGGGGGGGGGGGGCACTTTTATCAACCGGAATAAGCCAAAGGGCGGTTTAACTTCAAACGGTTGACTATTTTTTCAAATACAGTATGCTTCTATTTTTCAAAACGTTTTGAAATTCATCGAAGTATAATTTGAAATCCCAACAAATCCAGGGACTGATCATTTTTAGTGGACAGTAGTATAGGCCGCACCCCACGGGCCGGATTTTCGCGGTAGATTCACTAATTTTGTGGTGGATTCGAGTATATTTGCAGAGGATCTAATTATGTTCTAATAAGTCACGCATTATGTGTACTATATGCGTTGGATTTAATTATTTGTATTGTTTATTACCATAAAATCGTGGGCCATTGACGAGCAGGACGAGTCACATTAATTATTCATCAATAAAATAACGAGTAGGTTGTTTGAGGTTGCCATGACGAGCAATTGACGTCATGAGTTTATTGTTAGGCAAGTGTGGACAAGTCTTTTGTTTACCAATCCAATTTATAGAGCGCCGGGATTTTGAATTTTTACTGGGATACCTGTGATATCACAGTCATAAAATGTCTTGGTTTTTTTTTTTTCTGTCTTCTCCACGACAAAATGGGAAAGTTGCGCAATAGTACCCAGGGGTCTCCAGGAACTTACCCAAGATGTCAATATGTTGTCAAGTGATTGTGAGAGGGCGGAGCTAGCAGACCATGTGGAAGAGGTTTATGTCTACGCATGCTCTATTTTGTTGACTGCTGTAATCCAAGACAGCCGAACTAGAAATATTAATTTATCAATTTCGTAATCAAGGATTTCAAGGCAAAAAGATACCGATGGTTTCGAAGCGATTATTTCTAAGAATTTTCAATGAACTTCATGAGCAATAGCTTGTTTTGGTTTACTCTTCATGATTCATCTACTCGAGCAGTATTTTCTGCACGAACGAGCGAAGATCAGTAAGGAGAACAGGGTTTCAAAAGTCAGAATTTATACGATAAGCGATACTGCAAATTCATTCAGCATGACAATATAAATATTCTTATAGCCTACATTTATGTGAATAGACATAGTATAGTAGTAATAAATTGTGCGTTCGATGTGTATATAATGAAGTAGAGAGAATAAGAGAAAAATATGTCTATGTCTATGTCTATGTCTATTCTTTGCGTACATATTTACGGTGTTCAACTTATCTATAGAGAAAAAATATCGCTCTGGGATCCTCACGAATACCCTACATTTCATATTCTGGCTGCGTTACCAGCGTGGTTGGTCCTTGTAGTGTAGTGGTTAAAACATCGGACTAGAATAGCGAAGACGTGGGTTCGAATCCTGCCAAGGGCATTTGATATATTTCTCTTTTTCTCTTTTTCTCTTATTCTCTCTACTTCATTATATACACACCGAACGCACAATTTATTACTACTATACTATGTCTATTCTTTGCGTACATATTTACGGTGTTCAACTTATCTATAGAGAAAAAATATCGCTCTGGGATCCTCACGAATACCCTACATTTCATATTCTGGCTGCGTTACCTGCGTGGTTGGTCCTTGTAGTGTAGTGGTTAACACATCGGCCTAGAATACCGAAGACGTGGGTTCGAATCCTGCCAAGGGCATTTGAAATTTTTCTCTTATTCTCTCTATGTCAAAGTTGAGGATTTCGCTCGACTAGGTTCGAAAGAACCTTCGACGTTAACCGCTATAGAAAGGAAGGGGTCTTAGGTTTGGGCGTTACATAGCCACTGTCGCTGGCGAGACTTGTTGAGGGAACGTTTTCTGGAGTCGTAAAACTAGGGGATGGCATTTAAAGACTCTGACTAGTCAAGGGCGGTAGCATGGTTTCCTGCTTTGGTCTGTATACTACAGCGCTTGGAAGTTGCTGTTGTAGATTGAGGTATCGATTGTAGAGTCTAGTGTATTCTTTGATCTTCAGTTCCGCGGGAACATTGGGTTCCATAAGAATGTTATCCATCTATTCCTTTAAATTCTGTATTGTTTTGAGTATGGGTAGTTGTAAATAACTTTGACGTTCGAAATAGTTAGCCATGGATGTCATAGTGGCATCATACTCTCCACCATACTGTGATAATGTTGTTGTAGGATTCGGCTGGAAAGTAGTCTGATCACTGGGGAGAATATTAGTTCTAAGTCTGCATTCTTCTGGTGTGTTTGGCTTCAGATCCACAAAAAGATATCCATAAGGGCGTTGTACAGCGGCCTCGTACTTTTGAATGAACTGTTCTGTCTTGCCTGGATACATCTGCTTTCCCAAAGTCATCATTTGTAGTTTATCTCTTTGGTTTTTAAAAAGAACGAGGTATGCAGCATTTAGACTCAAGGTGCGCATAATTTTTCCCTGAAAGTAAAGATTCTGCATAAGAAAAATGACACTCAGGTTTCGATGATGAGATCCTTTGGTGAATAAGTTCATGATTCTCTTATCATTAGACGTCTCTGTCATTTGGTCGTCAATCACAATCAAATTATTGATCTTAGGGTTAAAATAATAATCTTCATCCAGGTCGTGCAGTATGCCTTTTACAAACTCGATCCCGGGAATGGTTTTCATCATGTGGTCGTAAGCAGATTGCCACTGAGCATAACTCCATACGATGCGCTGTGGCGGAGGACTGATCACTTGTGTTGCATTTTCGAGCAAATTCTGAACCCAAACCGTTTTTCCGGAACCGGTCATTCCTGCCACAATGGCTGTGAAGGGATGGAGTAACTGAAACCTGTCACATTTCGTGTGATCTTTAACATTTTGAGGCAATGGGTACGGAGTGTACCGATGACTGCTTTTTCGCATTTGTTCTTCACCGATCCAATACTTTCATTGCGAATTGTCCAACTTATGAGTTCGACTTAAATGAGTGTATGAATTCTTTTGCTGCTTTTCGCAAATAGGACAGGACCGTGTCATCGTGCGTCTTTCGAAAAATGAGGCGAATTCCTTTAGGGAGCGCTATTTATGCGAATCCAGTTTGGCAAGCGCAGAAATTATGGTCTTCATAAGATTCTAGTGTAGATATAAGATTCTAATGTAGATAAGTAGATTTAGTGTAGATTCTAGTGTAGATTCTAGTGTAGATTCTAGTGTAGATTCTAGTGTAGATTCTAGTGTAGATTCTAGTGTAGATTCCAGTTTAGATAATAGATTCTAGTGTAGAATCTAGTTTAGATTCTAGTGTAGATTCCAGTTTAGATAATAGAATCTAGTGTAGAATCTAGTGTACTCAAGCATGTTAAGGCCTGGGTTGAGCCAGAAAAAGGGCTTAATAGGAAAAAAATCATATCTTCCCACGTTTTCCCCCGAATGAGCTAAAACTCCGGCTGATGTTTATTCTTGGTATTCCTGATTTAAAAATCCAATTACATGTCATATCTATGTCACGTGACGTGTCACATGACCATTGTAACATTTCATTGAATTTTCAAAAGTAGGTGCCGAGTTTTTCATAAAACAATCTAATTTTTATATTTCTTAAGACCAAATAAATATATCTGCCCTTTCACGTTGGGAATGGTTGTCCTTTATCCATTGGTTGAATGTTATTGCCTCGTTATTCTGGCTTCTCTCCGTTAGGTGCAATTTCGGTGGAGTTCTGTATGTAAAATACATTCATTCTCAACGTAAAATTTGAAAACTTTATCAGTTCATTACCTTTTGATTATCTATTCTTTTTCTTAAATAATATTCATCACCTACTTTGCAAAATCCTGCCAGTCCTAATAACAATAGCATAATGTCCGCCATTTTGTCATCTTGAAATCCTAAAAAGCCTGGGCTCTAGGAAGGTACTTCATGCACTGGTATAGTGAAAGGCTCTAGTACTGAGAAATCCAAGATGGCGGACAAAAGGATATTGAGTTGCCAAGAAAAATAATTTGGATTATACTGAAGTTTTCGTCGAATTTTGAAGAGTATCTTTTCTTTGTTGGACAACCAAGACTCCCACAGTTTATTCAGTGGAAAATAAACTCAACCACACGAAGAATTATCACAATAAATATGCATTAACTTTTGCTTATTTGTTTTATTGATTGCTTTTACATTTCTATGGCTTACATTTTTTAACACAGATAAACCGTATTTGTTCTATCTAAATATTTCTTAAGTACAGCGATATATTATACAATAAGCATGCGCGAATTTTGTATGGTTTGGCGGCAATTTCAATTGTCTAGATTTTTGCAAAAACCATCTTTGTTTATGTAATGCATCAACCATGGGCGTTGATTGTGGTTTTTCAAAAGCGTTTCTGTGGAAAACAAAGTCAAAAACTCTTGAATATATCAAACAAGAAAAGGGGGAAAGCAATCTTAAGTTTAAAATTCGAATAACTGATGAAAGATACCGGCTAATATGTGAGGAATTTAAGAATTATCCTCGTTTGCATCTTGATAAAGGTAGGACAATTATTAAATATTATTTACACACACACACACATAATGGGAATAACTATTAAGCTAGGTTGACTTGTCTGAATTTAAATGTAAAATTCTTCCAATGAAAAGCTTTTTAGCCATGAAAAAGCAATTCAGAACTTCCAGTCAATAAAACAATGCAATAAATTAATTCTTTATATTACATTTTTTCGTTTATGAATTTAATTAGCCATGTTTCTGAAACACTACAAGACTATTGATCAAAAAATGGCTCAATGGACCCCGCCACAATCCAAAGCACAGTTTCTTTCAACATTTTCTTCCCAAAAATGGTACAGCACATCTGAAGGACGAAAGAATTGCCATACCATAGCTGACTGCAAATGCTGCCAAACAGTACATCCAATCCAATATGCCCTTTACCATTCAAAGCCAAAGTGCCAAAAGAAGTATGTTAAAGGCTGCATTGCTAAAAGGAGATTGTCCTTTACAGATTTAAATCGTTCAGCAAAGGAGGCTCTCAAGTCATCTCTGCCAAAACCTACCCAAAAAGAAATAAGAGAGATTGGAAGTGCTGTATTTTCAGAATTCGATGGAGTGTGTAGGCAGCAGCTTGGAAAAACATTTCAAGAAGTACTTCTTCAAGTTCCTGAGGCTGGTCTACAGAAAAAATTGAGCTCTGCAGAAAAGAAGAAAAGAGACAGGGATGAAAAGAGAAAGTTCAAAAGTAACATTGAAAACTTTTGGAAAGAAAATGATGCTGATCTTCACCTCTCGCAGCGCACTTCTTTTGGTTCGAGAAACAAACAGCGCATGCAGCTAGGGTTTGAAACAATGGAGGAAGCAAAAGAACGCTGGGCAAAATTACCAAAAATTAGATCACATTGTCCTAAAGCAATCACTGGTAACTTGGAAGAGCTCTTAACTGACATTAGTTATCAATTGACACGGTTTTCTTTGTTATTCATAAGGCTTTATTTTTATTACAACCCTCATAAACAATGGACAAACTTAAAGCCCGGGGAGGGAATCGAAATGCAGCAGGGAAGAGCGGGGCTGATATGAATTAATCTGATTGGCTCATTATGAATCGAAGGTCAATATATAGTTATAAACCCGGTTTATAACTATATATTGACCTTGAATTTATAATGAGCCAATCAGATTAATTCATATCAGCCCCGCTCTTCTCTGCTGCCTGACGAGTAAAGTATCTGGGGAATAATACTATTCTACAGAACTAATCTAATTAATGTTTACATTCAAAAAAACTATAGAGATATGTTTTCTAAACATTACATTATCAAATCGTTGCTAGTGTTCATAGTTTATGTGTTAAAGTTTACAACACAGTTTTTAAAATAATAATTCTTACAAACTGGGTTTTGCTCATCCTTTTCACTGCATTTCTTCTTGTTTTCCTGCGATGTAGATCAGCATCGGAAACAACGGCAATGTCCCGCTTCGGTTCTTGTATCTCTAACTCATTATTTTTCTCTCCGATGTTGGCTTCTACTTCCAAACAATTTGCATTATCAAACAAAAAATCATGCAACTGCAAATTGAAAATTGGGCTTGAATGCTGAGAAAAGGTATTCGGCGTTATAAAAACTGCCTCTTCGTCACTACTCTCCAACTCCATTGCCATACAGCCACATGTGATTACGAAACCCTAAAATCTATGGTTTTCTATTATCATCTGCACTTTTGTTTAATTAGCATCATAGATTTCCAGAACATTAAAACTATGTGCCACATTACCTCTGTAGGGACTAGAGGGCATTAATAAATCCCTTTATAATCAACTCACATTGTTCATGCTCTATAGACAACAAGGGAAATATAAAAACAAAGCGGAAAATGTTTACCCCTTTTGTATACATTCTAAACTTCCAACTGAACCACGAATGTTTTTTAAAATTCTTTTTATTTTCATTATCTTAAAAGTCTAACATCAGAATATTATAGAAAACCTTCTTAATTGATAACTAAAATAGTTAGTTACCTCGAACGTCGGCAATAAGCCATATACATCCCTCGGGCCTGCGGCCCTCGGGATGTATATGGCTTATTACCTCCGTTCTCGGTAACTAACTCTTACTTAAAAATTGGCCCAAACAGCCAATCAGCTGGTCTGAAAAAGCAAAAATCTACAATGTACACAAAGCTGAAAGCGATTCCCCACCACCAAATGCTGGCCAGCTGCTAAAAGAATATCTTAAGAATGAAGGAGTAGATATTGCACCATTTAAAAGCCGATCACAAGGTATAGGTAACTGAATGTTGAAACACAAAAATTGAAGGGCTGAATTATTCTGATTATTATTCTGGTTTTTTTAAAAGGAAATAGCCTGATACAAAAATATCACATGATTATAATTTACACAATCAATATAAATAATATAATTCCATCCCCCCCCCCCCCTCCCCCCTTCCAGATAATTTTCTTAAGACCCCCACCCCTCTACCTCTAGAAATTCCAACTCCCATACAAACTCCATAATTTTGTTCTTTCTCTCAGAGCCCCTACTCCCAACCCCTCGGAAATTTCAAATTCCTCTATGTGTGTGGGGTATAGATAATTTCTTAAACTAGCTACACAATTAGGTTGAAATTTTGTACCTCGGCAATATATAACACTGTAAAATTTTATAATTTCAAAATCATGCTAGATATAAGATTGTAAAAAGGAGTTTAGGGAAAGGGTCCAGGATTATGTAAGAAATTAAATAACAATATCTAAATATATATAACAGGTGTACAGTATCAGATGAAAATAATAATAAAAATTAAATTAAGCTAATCCTTTTTGGGAAGTTTTATAATTAATATTAGAATTATAAATTTTTGTAACAGTTTTGAAACACATTTTACAGGTCCAAGAATTAGAAGAGCAAAGCGAAAACAAATTGGTGGAGAAATTAGTATCCCTTTACCCAGGAGCAATCAGAAAGTTAAGCAGTCAATTTTAGATAAAATTTCTTCAGGACAATTCAACTTAGGAGTTCCTGTTCTAGAAACTGACAGCACAAAGTTCATTATCACCCCAGAAGGGAAAATTGAGAAGCGATCATGCAAGTTATCTGCAAGAAAGTACCCCTTATCTGAAATTAGAAAGAAAAGCCTTGAAAGAAATAAAAATTTCATTAGAGTAAGAGCAGAAGAAGAGTATGAAGAGATGACAAGAGAAGAGGCTTTGAATAGGTTAGATGAACTAGATGAACTAGATCAAGACTGTATAGCATTAGAAGATGCAAGATTGAAAATCAAAACCTTCGAAAGATCTAGACACTGGCTTACTTGGCATGTTCATTCAAGTATTGCAAGTAGTGGTCTCTTACTCTTCATGGTTAGAGAAATGTATGATCCAGCCATCCATCTAACCAATGAAGAATATTTGGTTATCAACAAGAGAAAAATATATGTCCAATGTGTTGTAGATAGAGGAGCCACAACTATACATGATGGGAGTATGTGGAGCTGCTGAAGCAGAACAAATTCTCTTTGTCCCGACAAGGAGAGAGTGTCTTAGAAGTCTTGCTCAACCATTAGCTTTTATTCCATCCCTTGGTATTGAAATCCAAGATAAAATGAGATTTATGAATGGAGATAATCCAAGTGTGGAATTTGAAGATGGCACACAGAAAGGAGGACACAGGGGGTGTGCAGGTTGTGATGGAGATCAGAGAAATGGAGATGACTTTGAATATATGGCTAATAGGAGCTACAGAAATCTGAAAGAAAAGCAGAAGCTTGTTCTGGATGGCCCTCATGGAAGATCAGGAGGATTGCATCCTTTTCAAGACCTAAAGGTAGAGCAGTTGAGAGAAGAGCTCAAGGCCAGAAATGAAGACACTACAGGCCTAAAGAAAGAATTACAACAGCAGTTAACAGAAATACTTGGAGGAACAGCAAGAGTCCCTGCACTCCTTTATGGTAATAACAGGTTGACACTGGAAGATCTTAACCTTCAGGATTACGAGGTATTGTTTTTTGAGCCACTGCACTGCTGCATGAATCATATTGCAAACATGCTACAAGAATTACCTCATCATATCAGTGATGTTAACACCTTGGTCTTACTTAAAGTGTGGCTGCCATCGCCACTTGGGGATGGAGTTTCGATTCAAAGTTACTCTTGTTCTAATTCAAACCGTTTTAATAGCTTATAGATCGCATTTACATCAATTTAAACCAAAAAAACTACTCCTTACGGTTAGATAACAAGACAGTAATCGTTCTATCTGGGCGAACAACGTAGTCCCAACGTATGCTTATACGCGCGACCGCTGGACATACCGCGCGGCGTCGCACTTGACACAGGGGACCCGCCTGTGGCAACATGGCTCCCCTAACTGTGGCTAACAGTTACTAAAATATGTAAATAATGCGCTCGCTAATAATCACAACATGAGAAATCTAAAGTTCAACGTAATGTTCCATGTTAACAAAGTTCAATGTCTGAAAAGTAAACCAAGGCTCCTCGGCTGGGAATTCCCGGTAATCTCCTGTTTAGTCTTCTTGGCAGCTTTCGGCAGGAAGAAGAAGAACCAACTTGTGAATTGGTCTGTCCAGATAGGAAGGGGGTGTAGGCGTTTGCCTTTGTTGTTGAGAGCTCCGTCAGCTATAAGGAGTTTAACCTTTCTCACATGACCATCCTCTGAGACTTGGGTCTGTACCACTTTCGCAAGAGGCCACTTGTTTCGTGCCAAGTCTCCGTCCTTCACAATCACAATATCTCCCACACTGAGGTCTCGTTTTGGATTGACCCACTTCTCACGCTCTTGAAGGGTGTGCAGGAATTCTCTTCGCCATCTTAACCAGAACTCGTTGATAAGATACTGTACTCTCCTCCAGCGTTGTTTGCTGTAAACATCTGCTTTCTGGAACTCTCCTGGAGGAGGCATCAGTAACTTAGGTTTCATAGTCAGAAGGTGACCAGGTGTCAAGGGCTCTGGTGCATCTGAGTCACACAGATTATGAGCTGTCAAGGGTCTTGAGTTCACGATGTTTTCCACTTCTGTCATGACAGTTCTTAGAGACTCATCGTCCAGCTGTTGGGAATGGTTTCTGAGAACGGGTTCCAAGGCTCTTCGCACGGTTCCAATTAGGCGTTCCCAGGATCCGCCCATGTGGCTGGAATGTGGGGTGTTCATTCGAAAGCAAATCCATTCACAGTCTTGTCCAAGTAGGTACTCTGCTACTCTCTCTTGGTTCATTTCCGCGAGTGCTGCCTTGAGCTCATTTCGGGCCCCAACAAAATTGGTTCCTTGATCACATCTTATCTGTCTCACGGGGCCGCGACGGGCCAGAAATCGTCTAAGGGCGTTGATGAATGAAGACGTGTCCAAACTGTTCGCAGTCTCGAGATGCACTCCTCTTGATGCTAGGCACGTGAACAGCACTCCATATCGTTTTACCTCGCTCCTTCTCTCTTTGACAACAAAAGGACCGAAATAGTCCACTGCGCAGTAACTGAAGGGCAGAGCCTGTTCAACTCTGTCTTTGGGAAGGCTTGCCATTTGTTGTTGTTCAAGTGGTCGACGCTGCCTGCGACAGGTCACGCACTGAGAAATAATATTCGCTACAGCTGATGATCCACCGACGATCCAATAACCTCTTTGGCGCAGTTCGTTATGGGTGGTATTACGACCCATGTGGTTGACCTTCTCGTGATAGTAACGGATGAGTATAGTTGTCACATAACACTTTCTGGGAAGGAGAATGGGATGGCGCACTTCTTCAGTAACGTCAGCACAGGCAATACGACCTCCAACCCGGATCAGCCCATCTTGGTCGATGTAGGGGTTTAACTTATAAATGGAACTTGCCTTCCGCAGGACTGTCTTTTTCCTCTTTATAAGACTCCTCTCTGTTTCACCACTGCATCTACTCAGGTTACTCAAGGCTCCGAGTTCTTCTGGGAAGTATTCACGTTGAACACTTCTGATGATCACTTTCTCCGCTTCTTTAAGAAGTAACGGGGTTATCGATGTTGTTCGTAGTGCTTTTGAGACATCTTCTTTGGCCTCATTATCATTCTTTATCCTTCGGCTTTGGATCTTGGCCAACAGCTGGAGACACAAGGCGACAACCTTCTTTGCTTTAAACCATGATGAAATGTGACTCAGTCTGTTCAGTTCCAGGTGGCTTGGTGGGTCTTGTGTCTTGGTTAAGAGAACCTTTCCTTGCTTTACCTCGGGATCCGATTCACTTATCGGGTGATCTTCTGTTTGCTTAACTTTAAAGGGACCGTCTTCCCACAGGAACTTAGGCCCTGTCAACCAGCGTGAACCGTTCAGCAGCTGACGAGCTGTCAAACCACGTGAGGCGTCATCTGCGGGGTTCTGACTCGTTTCCACGTACATCCAAGCGTTGGGGTCAGTCTTCTCTCTAATCTGCTGAACTCGATTTGCCACATAAACATGGAATCTTCGTGCTTCATTTTTCACGTAACCAAGGACGACTCTGCTGTCAGTCCAGTAGTATTCATCTAGCTTTGGGTAAGACAACTCAGCACGCAGGAATTCACCCATCCTGGCAGATGTTGTTGCTGCTGCCAACTCTAGTCTCGGAATAGTGTTTTGCTTTAACGGCGTGACTCTCGCTTTACCCACTATGAAAGAACAATGAGCATGGTTCTCTTGATTAACAGTTCGAAGGTATGAGCACTGTCCATATCCCTCTACGCTAGCATCACTGAAGTGATGGACTTCTACTGACTTTATCTCGTCAAAGCCGTCTGGCTTGAAGCATCTTGGTACCTTCAAGCTTTCTAGATCTGTTATCTCGGTACGCCACTTTTCCCACGATGGTCGCAGCGATTCTGGAATAGGACTATCCCAGTCTAGCCTATCCCTGCACATCTGTTGAAGAATCTTCTTTCCTTCTAGGATAACCGGGGCTACGTAGCCAATTGGATCGTAGATCGAACACACAGTTGACAACACACCGCGACGCGTAAATGGCCTATCTTTTAGTTCAATGCGGAATTGGAAGGTATCATCTTCCACACACCACACTACACCCAAAGCTCGTTCGATAGGTAAAGGGTCGACCTTCAAGTCGATTTCTCTAGTGTTCTTTGTACGATCTTCAGCAGGAACAGCCTGTAGAACTTCAATTTGGTCTTCCCTGATATCCATTCCATTAAGTTTTGCTTTTTGAGAGCTGTAGAATGACGTAATGTCTGTAACGCTTTGTAACCGAGCGTTACAGACGTGACCTTTATTTGTTTTTTTGTTTTTTTGAACCAAAAAGAAATAAGTCAATGTAGAAAGTTAATTTGCTAAGTCAGCTCTTCTAAAAAAACACATTCTGTGTGTTTCCCTCGTTTTATTTTCATAGTTTCTCATATATCATAGTTTGTGTAAATGAAGCAATTTGAAAAAAACGAGGGAAACACACAGAATTCGTTTTTTCCTTACTTTATATATTCCTTATGACTTTTATTTATTTAACGCTATTTCAAAAAAATAATTAACTATTATAAACTTCAATTATTGTCTAATATTTGATGAAAGTTCATGGTAATTACATAAAAGCAACATTATAAACGAAGCGAATAAACAAGCCTGATGCGGTCGGCTATAAATTGTACCCAACCACCTTAAACAAGTATTTCGATATACAGGCTAAACATTTTGTGACATGGTCCCAAAAAAAAAAAAATTGAAACTACAGACTAGCTAGTTTTGATTCTGAGGACTTAATTGTTCCAACTAACGTTACATACAGATCATACCGACTAACAATTTGACTTTTTAAACTAAATAAATTACCATTCTTTTCACTCCTATGCGCTGATCGAGACAACCGTCGCAACAGGGAATAAGGGCAACACACTGCAGCCGATCAGAGAATATAAAGGTGACGACCAATTTATTAGATTGAAGGAAGTGTATTGCCCAATTTCTCTGTCGTGACTGTTGTCTCGATCAGCGCGTAGCAATGAAAAGAGTGGTAAATAATAAAAGCTGTTGATGGGGAAACATGTTACGATCAACCTCACCAGCAACCAATTTGGGCCTGCTAAAACAAGTGACCTAAGCCGCAACATTTTAATAAAAGCTAATATGAATCGATCAATGCACCTTGTAAATGAAGATTAACTAAAAAAGCTCAATATGTTTGTACAAACCTGTATTTGCAAGCATCTCGCTCCTGAGTTGCTACAAGCAGTCGGAAAATTGTGGAGTCTAAATGTAAGCTCTTGTTCTGGTATTTTCTATCATCTGATAGAGTTAAACAATCATAGATATATATAGATATATATATATTGGGGTAATCCCCATGAAATACCCTATAGAGGGGGTTTCCCTAGCTCACCTAACTCAGCAAAAAAATTTATAATATATAAATAAGATTACGGATTGAATGATTATAATAATTTGTAAAATCAGTATTGAATCCTACTGGGCCAATAAACCAATTAGTTTTAGGACGAGGAACGTGGACCTGGAAAAAAAATCGGAATTAATGGAAGTTTTTAAATCCTGAATCTTATTAATATTCGAGGCTGAAATTAATTTGAACAAAGTCACAGTTCAAAAAACTTTAACTATTCACATTGTCTTTGCTGAATAATTGCTAAATAGTTCTTAGTAAGCATTTATACTAAATTAGAACGTAACCAATTACAGCCGGTTTTTGAGAAGGGGGGTGGAGGTGGGGGAAGTAGGTTGATGGATGGATTGGATGACACTAATTCGGTCAAAAATCAGTGAAATTATCAATCACTTTGTTCTAGGGTAACAGCTTTGAATATAACTCGGGGTAACTGTAGGGTTACAAGCGTAAATTTAATTCGTCTGAAGAAAACTTAAGACCTCAACCTTCCCCTGGAGGAAGTAAAAAATGTCCATTACGCAACTCACTGAGATTGATAATTAATTTGTCTCGCTTTGCTCGAATAAAATACTCCCCGCGAGACAAGAGAGGTCGAATTGGAACAATACCAAGGACTGACACCAGCAGCTGTAAAATATCATCCCACTTTAGTTACTTATTGTGACTTGTACTTTTAATTAAACTACAATGCTATATTCATGCAAAAAATCTAGCCTCCCCAGATTTGTTATCTGATCGACCCGGAAAAAAAATACAGACAAGAATGAAGTCAAAACTGACGCCAGCCATAGATAACTACTGGGGTTTTCCCTAGCTCTAGTGATCTGCTCTAGTGTCATAATTCCATGAAACTGATAATTTTTAAGCTGATATATGAACAAGAGTGCATATTACAGCCAACCTTTCATCAGAAAGACTTCCTGTCTTACCACAGTTTAGTCTTCCATGATATCCATTTCATTAAATTTTGCTATCTTAGAGCTGTAGAATGACGTAATGTCTGCAACGCTATGTCACCGAACGTTACAGAGACCCTTATTTGTTTGTTGTTGTTTTTTTTGAACCAAAGGAAATAAATTAATTTTGAAAGTGTATTTGCTAAGTCAGCTCTTCTAGGACACTTTAAGAGGTAGTCTCTGTAACAGCGTGCCACTCGATCTGGGCTTGAAAAATAGATTTCTTTTATATTCCTATCATCGAAAGTACTATCTATCCTCACTACAAAATTGCAGTTAGAATTGTTCTAAATTCTTTTTTCCAACCGTTTTACGAATTTTTGTCCATCGACCCCAAATCAGTGAAAGACGCCGATTTTCGAGGTCGACCGAGGGCTATTTTCAAAGTCTGTTTTCTCGGGTTCCTCTGCACATAAAAGCTAATTTTTCTATCCAGAACTTTAGTCTAGTGCAACTTCTGCATAAAAACAGTAATAGTTTTTTTTGGAATGCGCGAATTCTGAAAAAATAATCCTAACTTATCGAGACTACTGAAAGCGTGACATGGAAAGCTAAGATTATGAGACCTCGAATATTGCAAATTTCTCATTTGTGGCACCTAATCCAGCCCTAAAATATCATTCAACCTTGAGATAAGAAGCTATTTTATAGATGTGTGCAATAAAATTTGCGGCACATTGCGTTTCTACGAAATAAGCTTCAAATTGTTCTATTTTCAGTTATTTCCTTGCGTGACACGACAGGCCGTTGGGTCTGTGACGGCTACTTCTTTGCTCATTATCCTCAAGAATTAAAAACCTTAACTTTACAATATTTGTTCCATTATAAGAGATTTCAATGATCTACGGCTTCATTTAATAGTGTTTCTATAAGCTGAGTAATTTTTTTAGTTTGAATATCTCGAGCTCCGCGGGAGGTCAATCGTTATTTGCTTTTTTTTAATCATAGTAAATTTAGTAAAGAAATACTCGCTTAGTAACATCCTAAAAAGATCCAAAACTGAGAACTGTTCTTGTTCGTAGAGCTGAATATTTCTAGGTTTTTTTTTAAATTGTAGGAAATATATCATTGATATCTTTGTCACTAGTCATTTAACATTCTCGACGTTTATTTCCTTTATAAATTATCCATCATTTTCTATTGCGAAAAGGTATTTCGTCCTTCCGATATTTTCGAACTCCATATACTATCATTTTGTCGAAAAATACTTTGCAGTCTTGACTGTTCTTCGGCTGAGATGACGATTTTTGCAACAGGTGCAATCAAACGTATGAATTCATTCATAACTACAGAACAAGTGATTGTGAAAATTATGATCATACAGGGGCGACGGTTCGGAAGTGGAGGTTACGTGTACTGGCTCCAATAATTTGGAAGACATAGAGCTACTCTGTAGACATGCTTCAAATAAACCATTATTATTATTATTATCATTATTCAATCAATCAATCAATGTATTGCTCATTTCTCTTAGAGAAACATTCAGCTCTCACTCTACTCGAGTACGCTCAACTACTTTGAAGCCAAGCTATTATGGTTGCGTCTAAAGCATTCTTTCAGAATCTGTGATGGTTGATATCCCTGAAATCTTTGGTAGATTGTTCTTATTGATGTTTTTATTGGACGGCCTTTTCTTTTGTTGTTGTTTTGTTGTATTATTATTATTATTATTATTATTATTATTATTATTATTATCATCATCATCATCATCAGAGCCCTACAAAGACCTGACCCCCCAGCAAATATATCACCTGCATGAGAAGGAGAAGAAGCGCAAGTATGCTAGCAGAGTCTTTGAAGTTGAACAAGCGACTTTTACGCCATTAGTATTCACTACAACTGGAGGTATGGCAGATGAGTGTAGAAGATATCACAGTAGGCTCGCCGAACTAATTGCCAACAAGAAGGGAGAAGATTATGCCACCACTGTATCCTGGATACGAGCAAAGGTTTCTTTCTCCCTTTTGAGATCAGCTCTTCTATGCCTTAGGGGCTCAAGAACCACAAGAAGAGTATTTAGGAACATAAAGGACATAGACTTGGATGTTGAGACTGCAAATGCAGCAATTAACTAAACACTTAACATATATATATATAAGAAATCTGTGAATCAATTTTCCGTAAAATAGTGCTCAATACATCGATAGAAGTAGAGCAGAATATTTGTTTGAGAAGAAAAAGTCAAGACAACATTTTTCCCGACAAGCCTGTTTCGTGAATTGCTTCACTCTTCAGGGGATTTAATGATAAGAATATTCGTTACTATCATTTATATAGAAAAAGTATACATAATTAATTAGTGGATGTAGTTTAGCTGTTGCGTAGTAATGCTTTGTTTCTGTGGCGGCATGAAGATACAAGTTCGTTTCGCTTATTTAATGATGAGAGTTCCGGTCGATAGATTATTAGAAACTTTTCTTTAAGACAAAGGTTACATCTTTTGCTGGAGCTGTTGTAGGCGGAGCTTATTTGAAGATAGGACGCGCCATAAAATGGAGTAGCTGATATTACTGTTCTTGAGAGTCCAGATGTATTTGCTGAGTTCAGTCGAGTTTTTATGTTGTTCGTGGCGGAATGAGGCGGTGTGGTTTCTGTATCTTGTTTTGAAGTCGTTTTCTGTGAGTCCTATGTATGTTGCGGTAGTGTTGTTGTCCTTTCTTGTGACGGTGGCTTGGTATACAACTGATGATTGGAGGCAGTTGCCATTAAGCGGGCAATTGTTCTTTTGTCGTCAGTTGCATGTTTTCTTGTCCTGTGTGTTGTTTGCGGTGTCGTTGTCGTCTCTCGGTGGATGTAAAATGCGCTTGTTGTGATTGTCAATGATTTGTTTGGCATTGTTCATGCAGCCGTAACTGATCTTGATGGTTTTACGATTAAAGACTTTCCTAAGATTTCCTAAAAACTCGACTCACTAGCGCTTTACTACCCTGCGAGCAGAGTCTCCTTTTAACTCCTATACGGGCGAGAGAATGAAAGGAGACTCTGCAGAAATCGTGTATTTCTTTTGTAGTGCCGTTATCCAAGAATCTGGATAATGAGATGCATAATTTCAGGTTTCATACTGGTTTAAACTGGTTTTGATGCGCGAGTCTGTATTAAAAAATATGGCCGATGACCAAAATTGAGCCCGCATCGTATCCCAAACTGTAATTTCGAAAGCGATCTATATCACGTTTTATCAAAACAAAAATCCATTTCAACCAATTACTCATCAAAGGAAATCGCTAGAAAGTTTTATGGATGCCAAAGACCCGTTTGTTTCGCTGCCGACAGTTCATGCAAAGTCACTTATTTTCCAGCTTGTAACTCCGATGATCAAACATCTTCAAGAAATCGATCCAAACACTAGTCGATACCCTAAAAATCCTCTTTTGGTGGCAATAACTCCGCTCCAGCCACTGATGAGCGACCAAATTTCCGCTTGTGAAAAAATAGTGCTTCAAACTGCTAAGCTTGATGAAATTGAAGCAGTGAAAGAAGAACACGAGATCATCTTTCACTGAGGTCATGACTCTAAAAACATGTTTTAAGCGGTAATCGTGTTCGGACAGGAACCGGAAACCATTTATAAAACGAGTGTCTCCCCGATTAGTAGGGCACTTGTGCCCGGCTAGAAGACTAGAGACTTTAATAAAGTCATTATTATTATTATTATTATTATTATTATTATTATTATTATTATTAGTGAGCTTGTGAACGAGTTAGTTTCTTAGCAACCGCTGCGCATGCTCAAATAAAATTGTCTCCTTTCCTTCTCTCGCCCGTAGAGGAGTTAAAAGGAGAGTCTGCTCGCAGGGTAGCGCTTTACTGCAAATGTCCTTTAAATGTCTTTTTTTTTTTTCGTACATCATTTACCTAGTTTAGTCAATGACGCATTTAATAAACCTTTTCGACAGTCGACAAAGATCGAAGAAGTTGAAACACCTCGCCCTATCCCTCCTCCAAAAAGTGAGCTTTATCTGAAAAACGCTTCTTTTAACTAGACATGTCTCTAGGGACCCTTCTCAAAATTTGCTCGAATTCGAGGTCAACATGAAAATAAAAAAATAAAAAAATAAAAAAAAAAAACACCCACACTTTCTTTCAATGGAATTTGGTATTTCTTTTGTATTTCCATGTTACCCTTGCATTCAAGACAATTTTTAGAAGTGTCCATTGGTATCTTCTTCTTTACAGGATTGTAACAGAAAGACAATGAAGAACAAGGATTTTGGTTTTATTTCATTTATTGAACATTTAGAAACGAATGGATACAAGAAAATGGGAAAATAATTTGTAAGATATTTCATTTTTACCAACCAAGATTTATCGTTGGGTTTACGTATAATAGTTAAAGGAAAACATAAGAAATAAATTGACGTTACCCGAATAATGCTTTAGAAATTATTTACAAACTAAATAGCGTGTTAAACGATAAAAATTTCAGTTTGTTTCAAGACTATGTTGCGCACCGGATTCCTTTGCAACTTGTCTATCAGAAAATTGCTACAGGTGGGTGCAGAGAGTACAAGGTAGTTCTACTCCTGCAACGAAAAGTCGGAAAATCTAATTTGCGCACGCATAAAACCTCTTACTAAAGTACAATTTTTTTTCGCGAGACAAGTTGAATGAGAAATCACTGTGCGCAACGGCGCCTCAAAAAAGCGTGAGCTTGATAACCAACAGCAGCTTTAACCGCATGTTTTTTTCCTGCATTAAAAACTACAAGAAAAAAGCTTCCAGGCTTCGACTAACACGGTCTTAAAATTGTAAAGACTGTCAAATAAACTGTGGATCTACATGACTTTATATTGCCAGGTATTTTGCAAGATGCTGGCTTGCAAGTGACCAGATTAATAGTTATGAAACCAATCAAGATCCAATAGCATAATGACCAATAATAGATTGTTAATTTTATGTTATATTGTTAGAAGGTATTAAAATAGAATTTGAATAAATGTATTTGTATATTGAAAATTGTTATAATTGAAACTTGAAATGTTTAGGAATATTCAGATTTTCATTTAAAATTAAAAATTTTTTAAATCCCTTGAAGGGACGATGAAAAGTAATATATTTAATTTTATAAGTGAAGTTTAAATTATGAAGAAAGCAAAATGATATTACTCGTAAGATGAAGCGGGAAACCATTTGAGAGTCGAGGTACCGTACGTTTCCCTACTGGGTTACGATGTTTAGCGATAACAGAGGGATTCTCTCCTTTACTCGGCTTGGATTGCTAAGCTGATTACGTTATTTATTACTAAACCTTGTTCTCTTTTTTATTCATTTTGTAAATTCATTATTTTCTTAAATCGCGTATTTGTTTGTTTTACTCACGTAATTCTAATCACATTTTTACGTTGGCCATGTGTCTCGCGTGGCGCACGCCCTGGAGTGTTTTCCCGCGGAACATGGCTCTAATCACGTGCTCCTTCGCAAATTGTCTTCAGTTCTTCAGTAAGAGTTTCCTGCCGGAACGCCACCCTGATGTTAGGTACATTAGTCTTTGTGATATCATTCCCCCCAGTCGCGTTTTCAATCCACTGATGCTTCACCTGGATAAAATATAAGAAATGAGAATAAGAATATTTTATTGAGTGATGACTAATCTGAAAACACACGAGAACGTGTTGCAGATAGAAGGTGCGCATGCGCAATTACATCACCCGTCCCCCTCCCTAAAGGACGTGAACGACATTCAGTACATCAAGGGTGTAGCCTGGTACAAAGAAATGTCTCCAGATTCTTCGCCATCTCTGTATAACTTAGATGCCCTACTTTGCAACGACAACTCAAATAGAATGCTGTTTACTTGCTAAGGGGCACTCGTGAAGAAGTAGAAATTTCGCTTCTCCTAAATACTGTGAAGTGATGAAGCACGCAGGAATTTGCAGAACACCTGAAAAGTGTTTGGAGAAGCATGACCGTAGCCATAATAGCGTAGTACAAAAGTAGAAAACATGCTCGCGTTCTGTGTAATATTCTAGACTCCTACCTCGTCTTCGAAGCCACTCATCAGTACACTGTTACGCGCCAGTTCCGCCATGTCACACTGGCTCAATTTCCAGACTTGAGCTGCAATAAAGTATTCTTCCATCAGTGGTTCCTGGTTGAACAATGATATTTAATGTTTAAGAACAGTGCGCAGATCTAGGCTGTATATTCGCTGTGCAATATGCTCATACAACAACATAAAGAAGGGTCCAGCAGTGGTCCCTCAGAGAGGCTCTTCTTTTATCCAATACTGGAATTTAGAAGTTTTGATTTTTGAGAAGGGAGGAAATCCATGAACCTTCGCTTCAGCCCCTGGGCTGGTGAGATGCGTGCATTCATCACCATGCCACACATGCTTGCCATTAACAGAGACATGACGTCATAAAAATACTCGCATGACCCCCTAGTGCGTATTAATTGTTACTATACCTTGGTGAAATGAAACATGAGGGGATCGTCAGTAGAGAGGGAGATTAACAACCCTCTTGAGAGGAATTCTGGTAACGGGTTGCGCTGGTAGTTAAGAAACAGTGAGTTGTTGCTGAGCGGTGACATGGCGATTCCGATCTGTGCTAGATAGTACAAGTACTGGAGAGCAGGAACCTGACAAAAAGTAAAAGTAGGAAAAAATAAGTAGGAAAAAGTATGCACATATTTTCCCTGCTAGCAGAGTCTTCTCTTTTCTCTCCCTTCTTTCAGGCGGGGAGGAAGGAGACTGCCGATGTAGAGCGATTCCTTTGATACACCGCCGTCCACGAACAAAACCAGTTTTAAAACCGGTTTTAACCGATTACATGTAGTGCGCATGATCAAATGTAACACACCGTGGCGACAAACATTGTTTGACGAGAGCGGCTGTCAAAATCATGACAGCGTTGCTAAGTTACGCCACGCATGCGCGACAGAAATAACGTCCTACATCGGCAGAGTCTATTTTTTTCTCTCAACCAAACAAAAGGAAAATAGGCTCTGCTAGCAGGGAAGCACATATTAACCTAGGGTTTCCATACATTTGTACCCGTGGGATCTCTGTAAAAAAAGGCAAAGGGAAATGGGAGTGAACAGGCAGATGTTCCAAAATTCTTTTGAATCCAAATCGAGATCTTTCAACTTGGTTAGCATGCTTGGGGATCTTTTGCCAAATTTACACTCTTTTCATTTAGGTTCCTGCGACGACCCCTCAAATTGACCCCCTCCCCCTCTCCCCTAAAACCCTGTCCAAATAAACCTGATCATGTGATAACTACTAGATGACTATGGCAGTTATGAAAGAAAATGTGCGCACTCAATACCTTCCTTACAGTAGGCCATGGGAAATGTTCTCACTCAACATGAAGGCTGTCACTAAATGATGGGCGGGGTCAGCCTCACCACAGTGTGGACGAAGCTTGAAGGTGTTGAAACCTCGCTCTCTATTGGATGAAAAAACGATACTATTACATTAAGTACAAAGAGATTTTAACTTTACCACAGTAGCGCGCGCCATGTTCATTCAAGCCAATTCAATGTTACAGCATCACATACCCTGTGCTGGAAGTCAGTACTGTATTTTGTTGCTTATATTATTATATTATATTGCTTATTGTGATGTCTTACCGTCTAAGATGATTCAAGCAGACCATATTGGAATACGTGTCGTACAGGTAGTAAGAGTAGGGAGGGTTGTCCTCTGATGTCCAGTTGGCTGGTAGTGGGCTGTTCTGACTGAACAGCTGACTCTCTCCTTTACTCTCATCATCAACGCCATCAAATCCTATCACCTGGTGAATAATGCAAGTTGTGTGTCACTGAGGACCTGTAAGACCTTGCTTAGCAGGCACCACATTAACCAACCACGCCACAATTGCTCCTTAAAACAAGTGTGGGAGGTCACTTAGGATCAAACAATGGACCTCTTGCTTAGCAGGCAGTACACTAACCAACCAAGCCACAGTTGCTCCTGAAAACAAGTGTGGGAGGTCAATTATGATCAAACAATGGACCTCTTGCTTAGCAGGCACCACATTAACCAACCAAGCCACAGTTGCTCCTTAAAACAAGTGTGGGAGGTCAATTATGATCCAACAATAGACCTCTTGCTTAGCAGGCAGCACATTAACCAACCAAGCCACAGTTGCTCCTTAAAACAAGTGTGTGAGGTCATTGAGCATCAAACAATGGTGCTCTTGATTTGCAGGCAGCACACTGACCAAACCCACTTGCTGCTTAAAACCAAAGTGCGTGGACTTCTTCCTTAGCAGTTAACGCATTAATGGGTTAGGTCATTGAGGATCAAACAAATTCTTATGGTCCTCTTGCTCAGCATGCAGCACATTAACCAACCAAGCCACACTTGGTTCTAAATTGATGCTGAGAAATCTAGGCTTCTTCAATCAATTTTTAAGAATATTGAGAGGTGTTTTACCTGTGTTAAGAACTGGTGCAGTTGTGGATGAGACTGTGGGTTGAGTGTTGCCTCAAACATTGGTGCCTCCCCTCCCTCTATGTTTTTGTTTATATGTTCGCTGAGCTTGATTTCTCGAAGAATCTTACCCCTCGAGATTATTGATTTCAAACGGTTATTGTTACACTTGTCGAACTACTTTTCTTAGAACCCTTTATATTGTGATTTTTGCCGTGACTTTTTTTATTTTGCCGTGAGTTTTGTGATTTTTGCCGTGACTTTTTTTGTTTTGCCGTGACAGTTGTGGGCCACTGTACAGACAATAGTCCTTGCGTAATTGGTAAATAGTGACAAACCCAACAAAAATAATTCCTATCGCAAAAACCATCTTTACACGCCGTAAAGAAGCCATCGTCCTACTCAGCCGAGAAAAGTCTTGAAGTTTGAATAATTTTGTGAGTTAATAAGGATGTCAATGGGGCCTGTCATCTTTTTTCCCTGTCATAGTAATTGAGGAAAGCCGGATAAGTCACTGTTAGAAAAATAAACAAACAGAAAACACAGAATGTGCTGTAAAATAATATCTTAGACGTTAATGAATTACTCAATTAACACTCTTAGAACATACAAATTTGGCGCAAGATGTTCAATGCGATCCCTTAATAACCACTCCTGAAAATCTTCTATGTAATCTTTCTATCGCGAACGTGCGTTCTCAGTTCTCTGCCTCTTTTTCGGCAGTACCTTTCGGATGAAATGCTTTCTCAATGCTTTGACCGCAACCCATTGTCGATAGATAGACGCTTAGTAGAATAGAAACTATTCCATTTTACACTGTCACCATCATACTACTGTAAGTCAGTCATTCTGTCCGTTTAGACAAGCGTTGTAAACAACTTGACGTCACAAGCCCTAGTCACGTGGTCATTTGGCCGCGCGCTAGTGGGGACATTTTTCAAGGCACATAGCGTGATTTCAGACGGGGGAAAAACGATTACAAAATTTTTTCCACAAAAATTTTTTTACGAGATAGGTTTTACTATATAATAATAACCTAAAATCAGCCAAAAACATTTTCATGTCATATACACTTTAAGGGGCCAGAGTACAGGTATCAAAATGGTACAACATTCTAGTGCTGCAAATTACACCCTTTCTACTATTTGCAACCTTTTTTTGTTGCACATGGTAGTAATACAAGCACTATTTGATTTGCAAAATTGTGTGATATTGTCAAAACTTTGTAAAGCTTTGTACTATTTAGTTGGATCTTTGATACAGGGTCATTTTTGGTTGCATGTTAGGTCATAAGAGCCATATTGGTTAATATTTCAACAAAGTATTTCTCAACATATAACAAGAATAGCTAAGATCTTTAACCGACCCCATAACAAGAATAGCTAAGATCTTTACAAAACTATTGTGACTACAGTATGCATTTGTGTTTGTAGATTTCAACAGTCTCAACCTCCATGTCAATTCAAGGAAAGATATGTGCATACCATATACCCATAAAAACTTTGTTAGTAAGTTCAGTAGACAGTACTGACCTACAAACCTTAGCACTAATTCCTACAATTTCGTTAGTTAAATCTTTCAGGGATACAGAGTGCAAACAATATAACCGTGAAACGTTAGTAAAACTAAATAGCACAATTTCATGCAAATTCCATTGTTTAATTTGCACTATTTTGTACTATTTAGTAATTAGTGTTTCACCAATAGCGCAGCATGCTGATTCTAAAAATAGCTTAAAGATTTGGACAAACATTGCATTCTGTTTAACCGCTACGAGGATTATACGAACCGATTTTATTATTTTTACTTAAAGTTACAATAATAGCCCATGTAAACTAAAATCAACTGCGATAGGCTGTGAAAATTATCTGCTGAAAGTAAACTTGTAAGTTTGTTTGTCCGAATTTCGCCTTTGTCTTCGTTTTTATGACATCACGGCTGCGCTGCGCTATTAATTGTTTGCACTCTAGTATGCACTCTACAGTAAATTCATTAAATTATGAAGAAAAAATTAGTATATTCAGTTAGGTATTAATACAGGACTAGACTACACAGGCTAATACTGTTTTGTTTTTACTTCAAATTTTTTTTTTTTTTTTTTTTTTTAAACAAGTGAAATAATTTTAACATCTCACAATAAAGCTGAAATTAGTCACAAATACTAATACGAATATGACAAAATTAGTTTAATATGACAATACATCATTCACGAAATACTACTATATATGTGGAACAAGTTACTGCATACAACACAATTTGCAATGCCTAATAGTGGGATACCTGTGGCAGAAAATGAAATATATTTTCGTTTTCACAATAATATATTTGAGCATTTTTAAAAGCAGAGATCATGATTGTTATTATCCTTTGCGATTCCTAAAAGAAATATTTTAAATTTACTGTTGATACTTATATAAGGTATGACTCGTAGCGTCGGATCTAAACCCACCAATTGAATCACAAAATTCAGTTCCGTCTGATCCAAAACCCGTATACGTCATGTCATATTTATTATATACCTGTTTTAAGCTGTTTCCTTTGAAGTAAGTTTCATTATTCACCAATGACAATGGAGTATTTTCGATCCGCATATCAATTGATCCGGTTGTTTTGATCAGATAAATAGCCAGAATTTGTTCACTTTCATAATTATCTATAAACGCAGAAAGTCCCATCATGCCCGCTAAAGTTGCAAAGAAAGGCGAGAAGAAAGCTGGGGGAAAAGCTGCCATAACGGGCACTAAGAAGAGATCTAGAAAGAGAAAGGAAAGTTACGCTATATACATTTACAAGGTTCTAAAACAAGTTCACCCTGATACCGGAATCTCAAGCAAAGCCATGATCATAATGAATTCGTTTGTGAACGATATATTCGAACGTATGGCAACAGAGGCGTCGCGATTAGCACACTATAACATGAAATCAACCATAACCTCCCGAGAGATCCAAACAGCTGTTCGATTACTACTTCCTGGTGAACTGGCGAAGCACGCAGTAAGTGAAGGAACGAAGGCTGTCACTAAGTACACCAGCAGCAAGTAAAGATCCAGACAAACTTTACTCCCGTTGCAAATCAGCTACTTGATGAAGGAACCCAATTCGTTCGCTGGATCCCATACCATTTCCAGTAATGTTATATTTATCATTTTGTACAATGTTATATTCCAAAATACACTACAAACAGTTACAGTTCGTGGTTTTAAAATGTTATACAAAACTGATACAATGAAAATGTTACAAATTAAATCGTTATGAAGTACTTACAACATCCAGTTGACAGCATTTGCTATGATCAAAAGCAACATTCTGTCCTGGAAAAATATAAGTAGCAATAGTAGAGTTTAACAGTTCCTATACATTTCGTATTATTGACCCCAATACCTCGACTTGAAGCAATAATTGTTTAAATGCAAGATCATTTATTTGTACAGAATAAGAAGAGCAGGAAATAAAGGTTCTTTTAACATTTAGTCTTAACTCACATGTTTATTGTCATGGAAAGGTTTAAGGGTGGGCCCAAGGTTCGGCACCCCTACTCCCCTTTCATTTTGGTGAGACGTAACAGGGTGCTTTTCATTAAGTTAAACCAATTGGTCCAAGTTGCCAGTTCTGAAATGGTATGCATCAGTTCTTAGATCTATACCGATGCAACCCAAACTGGCCCCTAAGCAACTTAATAGAAAGCACCCAAAATGATGCTGAAGTTTTCAGGCCCCTCTCCCTTAATCTGATTCACGCCTAAGTGCTGGGTGTTGAAAACTTACCCTGTAAGCAGGACAAGCACAGCAGTCGTATCTCAGGAAAAACAACAGTCTTGTCAACATACCAGATTCTGCCAAATTGAAAATCGTTAACTGCTATTTTCATAACCATGCAAAGTCATTAGCTATGAGCTGCATGCTGAAGTTTGGTTTTTCACTGCCGTCCTGATCAAAATTTTGAAAGGTACTGACTGATTAGTTGTGATTGACAGCAATGAAAAACCCTATTTCAACGTGGAGCTAGCGGTTTTGCATGTTGCATGCTTCCTCCAAAATCATCACATTCTTGTTAATTCAGTGAGTGGCATTTGTGGGTAAGAAAGACGCATTTTTCAGCATCTTGAAATCAGTTTATAGGAAGCATGGATGGCATAGCAGTGAGAGCGCTCGCCTCTCACCAAGGCAACCCAGGTTTGACCTGCCATTTAGGGACCATGCGTCATTCCCTTGAGAATAAGTTCCAAGGTATGACCAAGCTATGCAAACTCAATTTGCATTGCTAATTTGAGTCCCCGGGGATTATGCGAATGAGATAATAAAAGCCCTTCACGTGGTCCTATAGTGTCACTCTACTCGAGGCAGCCGGTCAAACATCGTCTTTGTTATAAGTATTTGGTATTTCAAACCCGTCTTCCTGTGATATGGCCGAACAAGCTCCGGTTGTTCCACCTCAAGAAGAAGTTGTTCGAGTGTTAAACCCAGTAGAAGATGTGCCGCCGCTTCAAAATGCGGCTCAAAATGCTGCTCAAAATCCTCCCGAAGGTGCGGACCGGAATGCTGCTGTGCAGGATGGAGCACAAAACCCCGCTCAAGATGCCGCTGCTCCTGACGTCCAGGAAGCAGCGCCTTAGGTAATATTCCTTTCGCTAGTGCGTTGTTTATGTTCCTAGTCGTTCGTAGCGTTGGGTCTGAAGTTTTAAGTTAGTGTGCTTCGTATATTAGTTCGAAGTTTTCTAGTCGCGTAATTTGCATTCTGGTATCGCCGTTGGTGCCAAGTTTAATCTTTCCGGCTGTTGTTGTATTTTGTTTTCATATTCACTATAAACTTTATGAACTGTTGTATTTCAGTTAAGGATGTGTAATGTCTGCGAGGCTTAAATAATATTGCCTGGCTGGTGAAGCTTCAAATATTGCCTGTGAGGCTTGAAATATTACCTGTGAGGCTCAAAATATTGCCTGTGGGGCTTGACAAATATTGCCTGTGAGGCTCGAAATATTGTCTGTGAGGCTTGACTAATATATTGCCTGTGAGGCTTGACTAATATATTGCCTGTGAGGCTTGAATAATATTGCCTGGCCTGCGAGGTTTGAAATATTGCCTGTGAGGCTTGAAATGTTGCCTGTGAGGCTTGAAATATAAGCTGTGAGACTTGAGCATTGCCTGTGCGACTTGAGCATTGCCTGTGAGGCTTGAGATATTGCCTGTGGAACTTTAATAATATTTTCTGTGACCCTTAAAAGATTGTGTACGCGCGATAGTGGAAATAGTGCCTGTGAGGCTTGAAATTGTTTACCCGTGACATTTGTAGATCGCCATGTGGTTTCGAATGCTGCCCGTGAGGCGTGAAATATTGTCTGTGAGACTCGAACATTGACAGTGTGGCTGGAAATATTGCATGTTGGGCTTTAATGTTTGTGTGGCAAGAGGGAATATTGTTAGCAAAAAATATGGCTTAGTTAAAACGTAACGAAATGCCTATGGTTGTAATAATAGATGAATGCTGGGGGTTAATAATGTGGTTCTTTAATGGACTAATGAGCAAACAATCGTCGCATTGTTTTAAACATGTACATGCTTGGTTCATGTTTGAACATTATGTTGACACACCGCTTAGCGTTCGGTATTAATTTTCATTTGAAGGTTGAGCTGGGACTTGATCAAGTGTTGAGAAGAATAAAAGTGTTGGAAGATTCACAGAAGGCAACAGTGGACTCCTTATTAGAGGAAATTCGACATTTTGTGAAATCGCCCGTCTTCACGAAAGACAAGGCACTGGACCTCCTCCTCGACTTGAAACTAGTGGCCAGAGAGACAAAGCATACCAGGAAGGGTTTCTTTGAGGCTTGCCTTCAAACCATGAGGGAGAAGGCGACCGTGCCCCTGGACCAATTCAAAAAACATCTTGATGTACTCTTGGGAGATAAAGATCAAGAGAAGGTTATGGAGATGATTGCAAAGGTGGACAAAGCGTCAAAGGCCTCGAACCCTGGGACGTCCCGCCCGGGCCCTTATGTTAGAAATACTCCAGGACGGTCTGGCCGTGCGAATGTCCAGTGTTATTGGTGCCATAGGTATGGTCATTACCAGGGGGCTTGCCCAGAGCGACGCAACCAGGCCAGGAGGGCACCAAGGGCCAATGCATCAAGAGAAAATAGATAGACAGATCAGGGAATTGTATAAGCAAATGTGTGGTGACTAACTGAGTCTAGAACTTGAAATAAATGAGATGATTGGTTTATTTTGTATTTGTGGGGATTGACTCTAGACCATAGACTAGCTGATTGATATGATTTGGTTTGCACGATTAAAACGTTAACAATTAATTTGTTTTAATTTGGGATTATTCTTAAACAGATTTAAGATTGAATCAATTTATAGTTCATATTGTTTATTGTGTGATTTCGGGGTTTCTCTTGGCTTTTTTGAAAGCTTAACTCGTCCAAGACGTGTAGGAATTGTAGTGGAGATACTACTTAACAGGCCGACATCTTATAAATACTCCGGATGCACTCAATAATAAAGGGAATCCGATGTGTGATATGCGAAAGAAAAAAAAAAAAAAATTTATTATGACGTGCATGTCGGGCATACGTCTTGTCTTTAGAGAGGTGGATACTTACTGTTTTAGGTCTTCCATATCGGGGGGAACAACTCCTGCTGGTTGTCCACTACGGCCAACCACCAGACGACCTGTACAGGCGTGTTGAAGTTGCTCTCTCCTGATCGGGAACCCGTCGGTATCCTATCGCGTCAATAAATATCTTGTCTTATTTCGATGTGTCTTGGCTTTATCCACTTGTCTGTGTTTGAATCCTGGTTTGAACCGGTTTTTCCCCAGACAACGGGACATAAGAGGAAGTTCGAGCCTTCGGTTGATGTTGACAAGTGGTGGGAATTCCGTAGAATGGCAAAAGCAATCGAGCCAAGACAATTCCAAGTGAATCGATCGTGGGTGGATATCGACGGCGTTCCCGGTCAGGAGGGGCGAGGAAAGACTCCAGTTTACTGGAGAGAAGTAATTTCAACGGGTGTGGTCCCGGATCTGTATACTCTCAAACTTAGGGACCCCAAAAATTTCTCAGTCGGGGGTGTTCATCAAAGTGTTCAAGCTTGGGCGGAACTGCTCCAAGAACATCCACAGAAGGAGCGAATTGAGGAGTGGATAAAAAACAAGGTGGACATTCTCAAATTTTCTCAGCCATTTTCGGGATCCTTCAAAGGGTCGAGGTACAAGACAGAATTACCCCCGCGCAAGATGTTTGCGAATCACCCATCCTGTAAAGAGTTTTCAGAGTTCATCTCCTCTGAGATACTTGGGCGTCTCACATCTGGTGCATTTAGAGTATGGGGAGAGGTGGGTTCGGATGACCCACCGCACCTGGTGATGCCATTGATAGTTGAGCCATCGAAACCTCGGCTTTGTCTGGACGCGAGGTTCCTGAACCTCTGGATGAAAGATGCTCCCTTCTCATTAGATCGTCTAGCGGATGTTCCCCGGTATGTTTACAAGTCGTCGTTTATTACAAAGTGTGACGACAAGTCCGGCTATGACCACGTGATGGTCACAGATAACTCCCAAACGTATTTAGGCTTCTCATTTGGGGGCTTATGGTTTGTATGCACAACGCTACCCTTTGGATGGAAAATCTCCCCCTACATATATCACACCATCGGTCTGGCAGCAACAGGGTTTTTGAGATCGCAAGGGGTCCCTTGCTCGTTGTACATAGATGATCGGTTGAATGGTGAGCTCATTACTGCGACCGGTCGGTGGGCTAAGTTGCCACAAGAGCGTGAGAAAGTTTTTCGTTACGAAGCAGCAGAGGCGGCCCTCTATGTGGTGCTGTCCGTGCTGATAGCATTGGGCTATACAATTGGTATAAAAAAGTCTGTTCTCGTTCCTACAACTTCATTAGAATACCTGGGCCTTATTGTCGACTCTGAGAAGCAGTCATTCCTGATACCACAACGCAAGAAGGAGTCTTTTGCCGCGTTAAGGGAACTCATTCTCACTGGTAAACAGCCCATACCACTAAAAACGCTTCAGCGTTTCCAAGGCAAATGCATTTCCTTGTCATTGGCAGTTCCAGCAGCAAAGCTGTTTATCAGAGAGATCAGTAAAGCTCGGCCCGAGCGTGCGGGGAAGGATGCAGTCATCTTGAACGAGATTCAGAGAGAGGAAGTGTCTTATTGGCGCTTTCTTGACAACTGGGATAAATTCATTCCTTGGAGGGACGAAAAACACCATACCTTCTCTCTGTCCACGGATGCCTCCGGATATGGCTGGGGTTGTGTCATTCACCGTGGGTGCGGAGACATCTCTTTTGGAGATTATTGGGACGTCAATGACAAGACGCTCAACATTTCTGCCAAGGAGATGAAGGCACTGGTGTACGCTATAAGAGCTTTCCCCGATGACATTTGTAATTCTAGGGTGGACGCTGTTGTTGATAGTCAGGTTATGATTGAAGCGTGGAAGTCTCAAGGGGGTAAAACCTCTCTCGAATTAGTCAGAGTCACGAAGCAGCTGTTTTGGGAAGTTTCTTCACGAAATACTCATCTCAACTTGCAGTTTATCCAGTCTTGTTCTAACAAAGCGGATGCCCCCTCCCGAAGGTTGTCGCGGAGCGACACAAAGTTGTCCCTAGAGTCGTTTGCGCAAGTGGATGATGAGTTTGGGGGTAAGACGGGCCACTCCTTTGATCTAATGGCATTAGATTCTAATGTAGTGAGAGGCAAGAACAACATTCCTCTACCCCATTTTTCACCAGCCCCAAGCCCTATGTCGAGGGGTGTAAACCTATTTGCCCAAGACCTGCATGCTGCACCAAACATGATGAATCCGTATGTCTTTCCTCCTTTTAACCTGATAGGCCCTGTACTTCGATTGTTGACTAACTTTAAGAGGCCTTTTCCTATAATCGTCCCAGCGCTCACTCCTCACCCGTATTGGTGGCCGGAGCTAATGGCGCGCTGTTCAGGGAGATTGTGTCTAGGAGAAAAGGGAGATAGTCATGTCCTGCTAGCTCCGTCTAAATCTGGTTACAGCCCCATACCATGTCCAGCTACAATGTGGGTGTTGCGGATAACGCGCTTCTGATTGTCGTATTTCATTGACGTGCTTAGGAATTGCCAAGGGTGCCCAAGTTGTTTACTCCTGCAGTGGCGTGTCCACGGTGTAACTACCCTAATGATGAAAGCTTCAGGTTTTGCCAACAGTGTGGTTATCAGAGGCCATCCCTAAACACCTCGGTGCGACGGCTCGGGGAAAAATTAACGATTGATGAAGAGCTGATAGTGGCACGACGTCAGGAACTTAAGAACCAGCGGGACTCGTCAAGATATACCAAGCAAAAATCAGCGTTGGAGTGCGAATTTAGCCAGTTTTTGGGTAGCCGGGCATCGCAAAAGACTTTGGCTTCTGCTATACCTGATGATGTGATAGAGTTCCTCATATGGAAAGATCGTGCTGGAAGGACAAAAGTACATAAGTCAGAGTGTCCGGCTTTAGTCTGTCGTGGTGTGACCTGTTCTTGCCCAACGCGTCTTGCCTATGGAACGATTGATTCGTTGATAGGAAAACTCCGTGCAATATTTTCTGAGAATGGTAGGGGTTCGGAGTGGCACTCCCTCCTTGGGGTAGGAAACCCCGCTGCTTGTCGCTCGGTTAAGGCCTATTTAGCCAATGTGAGGGAGGAACAACTCAAAGCCAGGGTCACGCGACGTCAGGCAGAGCCTATCCTAGTAAATGACTTGGCAGTAATTTCAGAATACATAGAACATGTACTTAATAATAGTTCTACTCTGTCGGCAATTCAATTATTTATGTATGCTAGAGATCAAGCTTTATTTAAGTCGCTATTTTTTGCGGGTGATAGGGTAGCGGATATACTTCAGTTAAAGGTTTCGGATGTGCTCCGTTTTCCGGATAACTCAGGCTTCCTTCTAAACCATGTTTGGACTAAATCATTGAGATCAGGTGATTCAAATGTGTTTGCTTTTAAAAGAGGATCGAACAAGTTTCTTTGCCCGGTACGAGGTTTAGAGGTCTACTTTGACATTTCCAGCCTCTTACGGGTAAATCTAGCTCCGGGTTTCCTTTTTCGGTCGATAACTAAGGAAAATATGGTCAGTCCATATTGTTTGGAGCCTACCGCGGCCCAAGCGCGCCTTAAGTTTTACACCTCACTGTTGACTGGCCGGCTCTCGGGGAAACAGCTCACCTTGCATAGTTTTCGCAGTGATGCAGCGGTTTCTTTGGCCTTAGAGGGTATAAGCCTTCATGAAATCATGGACCACGTCGGGTGGAAGAGTAGCAAGACCGCTTTGCATTACATAAAATTAAAACAGGTGATCAATCCAGCGGGAGCGGCAGCAAGACTAGCGAATTTGCCTATTGATACCGGCGAAACGTATAGACGCGCAAATTCATTAGAAGGCTTCTCTCAGGCTTTTGAGGGTCCTAAAAGGCAATGAATGCTTTGGTTCGGTGGTGATTAGTGAGGCTAAGATTTTGCTTTAACGTAGTGTTGGGGGAGTAGAGTGTTTTCGCATGGGTTGGACAATGACCGTACCGTGTCCAGAACCATGAGTTCTGTAATTAAACACTTCAAATTTTGGCGGTTACCTAGTACCCAGTACCCTAATTGTATATATAGTAACTGTTACTGTTAATTAATCCTTTGCCACTCATACAAAACCACTCTAAAGATATATCAGGTGTTGGGAAATGATATGTGAGTAAGGATTGGGAAAGAGTGATGTTATGAGTTCTACAAAGTTTGCCTAATAATAAACTGTTGGAGGATATTCCGGGTACAGAATGAGTACAGTTCATTGCCTGAGTCATTGGTACGGAAAGGATGTTGGCGTGGGGAAGGCCAGAGCTATCCCCATTCCTTATTACCATCTCATGGATAACAATGCCCGGGGAAGAATATTACACTATTAAAACTAATTTGACCAGCCCTTATTCTTAGCTCTGCAAGTCCCCTCCCAAAAATGAGGCAAGTTGGTTGCTCCTTTCAAAAACCAGCTAAAAGCTGTTTGGAAAAGTAAATCCATTATGAAGTTCTACTATAATCGTATAAAAGATTATATATGCTTAGAAAATTTCCACATATATAATCTTTTATACGATTATAGTAGAACTTCATAATGGATTTACTTTTCCAAACAGGTTTTAGCTGGGGTATTTTTCTGTTATTTTTAGCCTTGGGTTTAGAGGTTTCCTTCGTCAAAGGTGTTCATCTCCATTACGTGAAGAAATCCTTCAATGAAACTGTCTATGGAAACGTTTCTAAGGATTTCGACAACTTGTGGAAGTATGAGTATACACGTTCAAATACAACGGTAAGTAAAGCACATGGTAAAATTAGTGTGAATTTTTACAAAACGCCATATACATATCTTAATGTGTCTTGCACAGACTGATGCCTTCAGCTCATTCATTTGTCGTGTTTACATGACAAGCTTTTATTTCGAATTAAGCTTACTGTAACTTAATTTAATAATCGTAATTATTCAAAATTATTGAAATATCTTGGCGGGCTATTGCAATTTTTTTGAAGTGTTTGTTGTTGTTTTTTTCTCACGATAAAGAACTTACGTAGAGCTTATAGAGCTTACTTTTCATACAAATTATGTGACGTGTAAGAGTGGCAAAAAACATAGTTACATAAGTAGAGTGGGGAAAAACTTGAATAACCAGGGCTAGAAACCACAGAGCAACCTCGGAAGAGGAGAGGAGAGAAGGGGACTAGATTTAAAATGTATAAATAACTTGTATAGACTAAAAATTGGGGATTGAAACTTGAAAATTTAGTGGGAGTATACTTTTCCCAACCCCTCCCCCCTGAGTAAAAATAGGGAGAGGGGTAAAGTATAAACTTGCTTATTTAAATGCAACCCCATTATCATGTTTAACAAAGGTTCAGGCTGTAAGATTGGATATTTCAAGGGTAGATGCCTTGGCAAGTAATCCAGTGGTGCTGGTAGCAAGATTGCAGAAGGGAGTTTTGTCTTGGTCATTACCAACATTGTCAGAGGATGGGTAAGGATGTATATGTATTGGCATAAGTTTAGATAGGTGGGTGGGATGCGGGGTGGGGGGTGGGAGACCCATGGGATGTTAACATTTTTAGAGTTAAACAAGGTTCAATTTTTCTGGATGAGGAATCTAGATCAATCTCTTCTGTTCATTAAATAATTCATTAGGCCACATGAGGGGTAGGGAAAATGTGAAAATGGGAAAATGGGAAAATGGGAAAACATTAGGTCCAAGCTAAACAGGTCTATCAACATCAGGAATGGTCAAGGACTTGAGTCAAAAGATTTTAAGATAAGATACCCAATAATTGATTTTCCTAGGGGTGTGGCTATAAATCTCTTTTGGGGGATGAAAGTCTTTCTTACATCCTACAGTTTTTACTAAACTCATAGTAATATTGGTCTTGCACATTCTGCCTTAGATCTGGATGTTTCTTTTCTCATCTTGTAATAAGTAAGAAGCAAGGGCTTGCTTGTTGTCCTGCGTTCTATGTCTAGTACATATAGTAACTATGCTCTCTCCATCTGTGCGCCTATGCTTTGGAACATGTTGCCTCATAACATAAGAAACGCAAATACAGTATCTCAGTTTAAGTCTCGTCTCAAGACATATTTTTGTTTAATTCATAGTTATTAAGCATACGCTTGTTACTGTTTTTATCCCTAGGACCAAATACCTCTATTCTAGTCGTACCCTGTGTCCAAAGCTGGAGAGCAATGCAACCTCAAATCAGCCACAGTATTTCCATGTTCATGTGGCTACAGCATCTCCTACTCTAGTTAAATATAAGATGAAAGCCTACTTCCTAACAGATTTTGAAATGAGGTAAAGTATACCTTGAAGGTATGAATATACTATAGATGATTATATACTAAAACCAACACCTGGTTGGCTCGAGGGGTTGAGAATCGCACTTTGATGCATGAGGTTGTGGGTTCAAGCCCTGGCTGGACCAACGCTCAGTGTCTTAGAATAACTTTGTAATTACATCTATGAATGATAAGACTTTCAAGTGGCTTGGATAACGACTTTTAAATGGCAGTCCCATCTCACCATAGTTAATGGAGCAGAATGGTTAGGAAACCTATTGTTCTATGTTTTTGTTCGTCTTTATCTATTGTTATAAGACGTTGACAGTGCACAGTGAAGGAAAAGTTTCTCCATTTGTTCACAGTATTAGGGAATATGAAAGTTTTTTACCCTTAAAAATCGTTCTAAAATATGTATTATTTGTTAATTAATCCTACATGTATATGATTAATATTAATTGTTTATTGAAAATGAATTTCCTCTTTTTAATGCTTTCTTATTTATATTATCTAGTAACTTAACTGTATCTGCATAGAAATATTTATACACATGGTTTTTGGTCATTGAATGAAAGTTTTTACTTTCAAAATGTTCATACATGAAAATAATAAGGAAATGAGTATTTTCAGCCATACTTGCTTTGGTTCATTTGCACCGTCAGTAACATGTGATGGTACAATTCAACATCAAAGGCAAAACAATGCCATTGTTCTATGGAGTTTCCAATCCATTCCACTCCATTGACTATGATCTCACCGCACTTCATCATTACTAACCAATATCAGAGGGATGTGAAACAACCACTTAGAATGTGAAGAAAGCCTTGCAGTGACAACCCTCAGTGCCTACATCTTGTACTTACTACCTCTCATAATTCATCTCATAATTCATTGTACCATCATTAATTCATAGTAAAGACCATGTTTTTCATGTTTGATTTAAGGTTGGGACCAGCTGTTGAATTCAGTGTGAATCCTGCTGCACCCATGGTATATTTTCTTCTGTTGCAAAATATTATATTTTTAGTTATCGATGGAATAAAAAATGCAATCTTCTAGAACTTATATTTTACTCTTTTTTTTTTTCAGTACAAAGTCTTCAATTTTCCAGATGGTGTAGACACCGTACGAATAGTTGCATCATCCACATCAGAATACTGTGCAATACTATCAATACAGAACACTCAGGTAATTCTTTAATAGTATAATCTCCCCGAATTTATTCATTTATTTATTCATTTATTTATTTTATTTTTTTATTCGTTTGTTTGTTTGTTTATTTATTTATTTTTCAAAATAATTTTTTTCAAAATTTCCAAATGAAAATATGGTAGGTCTAAGGAAAATTTTAGCATTTTTATTTTGAAACGAAAACTGTACTGAAATGAATGTAAAATGAGTATAAATAAGGATATAATGGGATAAAAAGTAGCGTTTTTTTTGAGATGGGTTATCTATTATCCAAGGGGATACTTACAAGGTGCACCTCACCCGTGTAAAGTACCTTGAATATCATTATTTTATTGAAAGCAACATAATTATGAATTATCTCAATGCAATATATTAACCATTATACAAGAAGAAGAAGAAAAAAAAAAAAAAATTGAAAAAGTACACTAGGCGTTCAGTTTACATTTTAATAATAAAAAAAGATTTACAATATTATATTATTCAACTTTACTTTAAATATGCTTTGTTGCAGGGCCCTGTATATGACCTGGCAAGAAACGTAGAATTTACTGACTATTTTCAAACCATGACAAGGAAAGCTGCTATCACTATCCAGGTTAGACTTTCTAAAAGTCTGCAGTCCCTTTTTTTTACTGGCTCCACTAAGGACTTTTCATTTCTGCTTCACACCGATTTTACCACAGGTTTTTTGATCAGTGAATAAAGCACATCATTTAGCCAATGGTGACGTTTTTGGTGTGAAACGGGAATAGAATCTGTGCAACGGAAAAAAGTTGTCTATTTGAGATGAGGTGGTGGTAGTGGTGCTTGTCTTAAGAGCGAGTCCGTGTGAAAACCATGCAGGCAGGTCTACATGGTACCTCACCGATTTTCTTTAAACTTGGCTTGTTTGTACATCTTGATGAGCTTAGTACTCAAGCAAAGTTGTTTGACCTTAGCGTAAAAAGCGTTGGAGTTACAGCTGTTTGAATATTTTAGCCTCAAAACGGCCAAAATTAGCATAAAGTTTTCATGAAGTTTGAGGGTCTCGTATTTTCTCTACAGTTTAGATAGAGAATTCATATCTTTTCCACGACTGACTTGTGACCTTATAAGCATTGTAAAGTAAATAAAAATTTAAGAGCGACTGTCCAGAAATATCGAGCAAAATCGAAAATTTGTGGCCACAATCAAAAAAATAAAAGTCCTTCATTTTTGGTCTGTAGACACTGTTTGATGAGTTTATGAACGTACTGGGGTCGGTTTTTCGATCTACGTAAAAAATCCGGATTTTTTTGAAAAAAACCATTTCACCCCGTGTCGGTCTAAAAATTGCTCAAGAAACGGCTGCGAATTACGCTTTCAAAAACATTCTCGCTCCAAGTGAAAACCCAAGTTACAATCAAATTTGCAACTGAATTCAAGAAAAGGGGTGTTGAACAATTGTTCCAGGTGATCTTAGACGTTTTAAACTAAACTTTAGATAGAAAAAATTGCATTCTTCCAGCACAGTTATTCACAGTCTCGATTTTACCTCACATTTATAAAAGCGATTTTTCGCATGTGGCCATTCTCCAATTTTTACAAACCTCAAGCTGTACAATGTTCAAATGATAGAATAACACGAACTACAAAAATTAGTTTGGGTTTTTCCACAGGCCTTATGAAAACTTTATGCGAAGTTGGAAAAATTTGCCATGTAAATATGTAAATTAGCAGTTTGTTTACATCTCCACACCACAGATCACGGCCGCGAAAAAAGTCATCTAAAATAGTTTTAACAGCTTATTAATCCACACATTAGCCTATCTAAGGACTATCTAAGCATGATTGGCCTTTGTTATTATTTTAAACGATTATTTGTTGAAGTTAAGCCTACACTTCCGGTGTTGAAGACACTCAGCTTGCTTGCCTCGGTGGCATTCCATCGGTGCGTAGTAAACTTAGTAATCATAAATGACTGTTAACATGCTCTATAAACGTTACTATTCCTCACTAGTGGTATCCAGCTTATCACATAGTATTTTCACATACTGAGTATGCTTGAAAGTTTGCATTACTTTGTAAATAAGCAGGGATCAAACCTGTCAAAGCGGATTATGTGAGCTGATGGCGTGACAAACGACAGTTTGCGCGGAGCCGGACGTGACGTCGTTTGGTACAGTACGTTTTTTATTGCCTGAACATCTTGTGATTTGGCATAAACTAAAGAGAATCACTCGTTATCAAGACTCTCTATGAGCTTTCAATGATATTGTTCTTTACGACAAAAAGACCCCGATTTGAATAAGGCTGCGTTCATATTGTATGGCAGAAGGGGCGGAGGCAGATGAAATCTTTAAATGACAAAACAATTCTTAATACCACCCAAAAGTCCCCCAAAAAATAATATACCCCCCCTGGCAAACTCTCGTAGCTTCTTTTAAAAATTTTGCATCCCCCCCCCCCCATTTCTCTGAAAAAAGGTTTTCAACCCACCCACCCCCCCCCCCCTCCTTTTTTATTGGTAAAACTTTTTCCGATCCCCCCTAAATTTCATCTGCACCCCCCCCCCCACCCCCCTCACCACCACTCTCTGCCATACATTATGAACGCATCCTAATGTCTCATGGAATTCAGACATCAAAGAACTAGTTTATATAATAAGTTAACTGGAATCATCGAACCACATCCCACATCGATTTGCAATCAAGTAGCTTGCGTCCCTCATGTTGTTCGACTTAACAAAGTCAATTCTTCCATTCGTAAGATAACTTCACTCTCTTCGTTGGCCTCCCCAAGACTATTTCTATATGTGTAAGGGACTGGTCATAAAGTATGGGGGGTTGGGGGGCAAAATCAGGGGATGGGTCACATAATTTTGAACTCCTTAAAAGGGGTAGGCTGTTGATAAAATTTGACAACTAAAATGGGTGGGCCTGCAATTTTGCTTCTAAACTGGTTTTGGGTCATCAGGATTTTCAGCATCATTTTATGTGGGCCACGATAAAAATCAGTGATTCTATTCTGATTTTGCCCACACACACACCCCCCCCCCCCCCCCCCCCCGCCCCCTATATTTTATGACCAGTCCCTAATCAATGATGTAGTAGCGTCAAGCTTGCACAATTTCACGACTGAGCACTGCGCAAGTAGTCATGGCGTCGTATAGACCGTATATATTAGTCAATTTAATGCTAGCAATCCACCAACCTTCCTGAACCAACAGTAAGAAAAACACCAGTCTCTTTTAACACAGTTTTCGATCCACTTTTGCTCAAACCCCACTCTGCTTTTGGATTCCTTTTGATATCGGCTTTGTGCTGAGAAAGAGTTACGGGTACAGAACATTTCGCTGATGTCCGTTTCCAGCTGACGCCCAAACGCACGGTGATTCCGACTGATCGTAGGGCTGTCTATGTTTCTAGAGGGCTCAAAAATACATACTCTTGCGAGAATTAATTTGACCTCGGTTTCAACTTCAACTATACTAAAACATCGTTTGCCCTCGGCGATATCCCGTTTACATCTTGTCAAAGGAACGTTAGTGACAGATCTACTTCTTTCTTTTGGGTCAAACCCACAATGACCACCAATGGTAGCTTGAAAAGAAAATGATTTACGAGCCTCCATAACTGATGCTCACCATAATTAACAAATTTCTATACTGACTATAAACACTTTGTTAAATGCTGCTTTTATTTTTGTCTACCTGGTAATGTACAACAAATTTTTGGAATTTGATTGAAACTATCAAATTCCTGGACATTTCGGCCACACACGCGTCATGTTCAGATCACAGTTATATCAAATCGCACTATCGACATAAAATGTTATATATATACATATATATATATATACTTTAAAATGTATTTTCTTTTTTCTCATAGTCTTATATCAGATTTACGCTTCCACGAAACCAGGCGAGTCTATCATACATTCGATCTATTGTACAGCCATGAAGCTAGTGGGGTAGGGGAGGGGGAATTGTATATCAGGCTACAACTGCACTCATCATACATGTAACCAATTTTAAACATGACTTCGATCAAGCAAGAAAACATATGACAGCTAAAAAAAACAAATCTTGATAACGAGTGATTCTCTTTAGTTTATGCCAAATCACAAGATGTTCAGGCAATAAAAAACGTACTGTACCAAACGACGTCACGTCCGGCTCCGCGCAAACTGTCGTTTGTCACGCCATCAGCTCACATAATCCGCTTTGACAGGTTTGATCCCTGCTTATTTACAAAGTAATGCAAACTTTCAAGCATACTCAGTATGTGAAAATACTATGTGATAAGCTGGATACCACTAGTGAGGAATAGTAACGTTTATAGAGCATGTTAACAGTCATTTATGATTACTAAGTTTACTACGCACCGATGGAATGCCACCGAGGCAAGCAAGCTGAGTGTCTTCAACACCGGAAGTGTAGGCTTAACTTCAACAAATAATCGTTTAAAATAATAACAAAGGCCAATCATGCTTAGATAGTCCTTAGATAGGCTAATGTGTGGATTAATAAGCTGTTAAAACTATTTTAGATGACTTTTTTCGCGGCCGTGATCTGTGGTGTGGAGATGTAAACAAACTGCTAATTTACATATTTACATGGCAAATTTTTCCAACTTCGCATAAAGTTTTCATAAGGCCTGTGGAAAAACCCAAACTAATTTTTGTAGTTCGTGTTATTCTATCATTTGAACATTGTACAGCTTGAGGTTTGTAAAAATTGGAGAATGGCCACATGCGAAAAATCGCTTTTATAAATGTGAGGTAAAATCGAGACTGTGAATAACTGTGCTGGAAGAATGCAATTTTTTCTATCTAAAGTTTAGTTTAAAACGTCTAAGATCACCTGGAACAATTGTTCAACACCCCTTTTCTTGAATTCAGTTGCAAATTTGATTGTAACTTGGGTTTTCACTTGGAGCGAGAATGTTTTTGAAAGCGTAATTCGCAGCCGTTTCTTGAGCAATTTTTAGACCGACACGGGGTGAAATGGTTTTTTTCAAAAAAATCCGGATTTTTTACGTAGATCGAAAAACCGACCCCAGTACGTTCATAAACTCATCTAATAGTGTCTACAGACCAAAAATGAAGGACTTTTATTTTTTGACTGTGACCGCCCCGTGCTCGATATTTCTGGACAGTCGCTCTTAAGTATTTAAAATTTGACAGTTCTGTAGATTTTTGAATTATGGATATTATGCAGTTGTTTTCGAGCTTATAAAAATATAGATTAGAAAGGATCTATGTTCCAATATGCGGCTTCATTTCCTTTGACTTCGAAAGCTATCACAGATATATCAATGATAGGGCAACCTGTTTAGCAAAAAAAATCTTTGTAAAGGTTTCATTTTTCTAGGAAAAATGACATCTCAAATAGATGAAATTTCGCTTGTTAGAAGGTGTCACGTGACCCAACAATACGTCCATGACGATATTTTCAAACAAAAAGCGGCGTAGACTTAGGCCATATTATAATGTATAAAAACCTTTACCGTGTAAGAATAGTAAATACAAGTTCGCAATTTAGATTTGTTGTTTACATATATATATTCTGTGCTCGTTGACTCAAATATAAGGCACTTTGTGTCGATCGATGCTTTTTATACAATTTCATCTTAATTTTAAATTCCCTTATTCGTTCGACATTCACTTAACTTTATGTTGCTATAAACAAAACTACTCTCACATACGATAAACCAAACTCAAAAATACTTTAACATTTTAATATTTTTATCTGATACGATCGATCAGGATCGAAATCAAAATATCTTGTTCATTTCAGGCGTGAGAATAGTTGTCTTTGATTGGTTGCGCGGAATTTCTTTTAACTCGGTTCATGCTAACTTTATCATCATCACTATTACATGATCCAGCTTTTTCATCTAATCACGACGAACTTGAAAAAATTTAAGATTCTATAATATTTTCTTAGATTTCTTTGATACATCTTATACACTTCTTATAGACTTCTTGCTTCGAATGTGTTTTTATTAGACGTATTTAAATACACACCAAATTTGCAACATTAACAGTGGAGACATTAAAAGCGACGTATCGATCGATAGTTAATTGTCCTTCAATCATTTCTTTAACTATATGAGAACCTTGTTTTGGTTCTGATAATGCAATGGCGTTTTGCTCTTTCCAAAAATATTCGAAAAAATCTTGTGGGATTTCTAGGCGAAACAACAAACAGACGTTTTTTCTTCCACTAAAATCATGTACAAATAATGTCTCAAATCATCTAAAAGGCTGCTTCCAGACTTCACCGAATGATGTGAACGTGGAATGGAAGTTGTGTCTTCTCAGAGCGGGATTATTCAATGAAGAGGATGTGGACACTTTCACAATATGCCCACTCCACAGAGATCAGTTTGGGCTGGGATGGCGTCCAAGCAAATCATGCAAACATCCAGCTCACGACAGCAAACAAAAACCGGTTAGAGGCGTAACAAAGCGACTGTCATCAGAAATATTTGAAAGTTGGGGGATTTTGTGCGAAATCGGTCAAGGTACTGCTTTATTTACTTTATTCTTCAGTTTTGCTAATTAGATTTATGAAAAAGCTAATTCAGAACGTTGTTTACCATTGTTTCATGCAGGGATTTGCATGAAATGTTTAGGAATTCACAGAAGAACTCTAGAGGGCTCAGTATCGCAGGTATGATTTTATTTATCCCATGTTTAAGTCAGTCAGGCAGTCAGTCGGTCAGTCGGTCAGTCGGTCAGTCGGTCAGTCGGTCAGTCAGTCAGTCAGTCGGTCAGTCAGTCTGTCAGTCAGTCAGTCTGACAGTCAGTCAGTCAGTCAGTCAGTCAGTCAGTCGGTCAGTCTGTCAGTCAGTCGGTCAGTCAGTCAGTGTGTCAGTCTGTCAGTCAGTCGGTCAGTCAGTCAGTGTGTCAGTCAGTCAGTCAGTCAGTCAGTCAGTCAGTCGGTCGGTCAGTCAGTCAGTCAGTCAGTCAGTCGGTCGGTCAGTCAGTCAGTCAGTCAGTCAGTCAGTCAGTCAGTCGGTCGGTCAGTCAGTCAGTCAGTCAGTCGGTCAGTCGGTCAGTGTGTCAGTCTGTCAGTCAGTCGGTCAGTCGGTCAGTCGGTCAGTCAGTCAGTCAGTCAGCCAGTCAGTCAGTCAGTCAGTCAGTCAGTCAGTCAGTCAGTCAGTCAGTCAGTCAGTCAGTCAGTCAGATGCAGATGTGCCAGATCTAGAAGAGTTGTTAGTCCATTTAATTTTTGTCTTGTTTACATTTTATCCCGCCAGTTGCAAGACTCAGCCTGTAGCCTTAACGAAGAGAAAGGTAATATACCTCCCCTAGCCCTAGCCGACAGCGATGACGAAGTGGCGGCCATCACAAGAACAAAGCGAACAGAGGTTCGTATGTCTGCATGTGTTTTTATCGTCCGGTATGGTGTAAACGCAGCTTAAGTCCTATCCATATATGTATCTATTTATAGGCGCAACCAGGTGTAACCGGCGGCAAGGCACTCAGCTATGAATCAGATTGCAAGTGGTTTTGACAAAAGAATTTATTGAAAAATTCACACAACTTTACAATACATGAAAAAAAAACGGGAACGAGATTACAGGATATCTCTAATGAAAACAAGAAAAATATTTACAATGAGATAAAATAAATTTGTAGCTTATCTAAATAGCTAAAAAGTTATGAATAAAATACAGTTTTGCTAGATATAAATAGAAACGGAAATACGTAAATTACGTCACAGGTAATTTGAATATTGCATACTGATTAGCAGTGTTTACAATACGCGAGTGAAAATTACTAGGTTGCAAAGTTTAATGTACAAGTCGGTAAACCGTTTAAAATGAACTAAACCAATGGAAAAAGCAATAGGAAAAATTGACTAGAGGTTAACTATGGCTTTAGGTAAGTACTTTAACCTTTGTTTATGACAAACTAAGAATTACACGGTTTACTGAACACGCGGTCGCGACAATGACCTTGAGTGTAGAGTTTAAGTAGCGAACAAATTAAAGGTTGGAAAGAAAAGGTCTTTTATCCCGCAGTTAAGGCTATTTATCGTAGTAAAAAGGTTAAACAAGCGAGTAAGGCGGTAGCGATCCTATAGTAAACGTTTTAAAGAGTTTAAAAGACAAGATACACTCAGCGTGATTACTAAATTACTACTGCGTGAATAACTTTGTACTAAATTACGCGCTAATGCGACTAGAATTACTACAACATGAAACGAATGCTTAACAAATATGTAGAAAATCTAAGCTATAAAATATAATGACTAGTTAACGATATGAACATAGATTTGTCCTAAATCTATCCTAGGTAAAAGTGTAAAAGGCTGCAAAGATTCATACCTTTACATCGAAGAGAATTCCTTGTCTTGATATGTGAAAATATCCGTAGACAACGCAACGTCTTCAAGAACTTTTACTACACTGATTTAAGCTTAGTTTGGGCCTACTTTTATGGGAAAACCTGCATTCTTAAGACCTTACACATCCTACGCAATGTTGCACGCCCTAGGCGCAAACAGGATGTCCCAAACACGAACTTACGTAAACAAGCGCCAAACCTAGGCATGACTCACTGTAATGTAATTACGTACGGAAATTATTTCTTGCTTACGCATTTTCCACGCAAACAGTTAACTAAAGAATTACATTCCTATGTGTACACGAGGCATTCCTAATTAAAAATATAGATTTATGACTAAATAATTACTGTCCGAAATAGTGTCTTTTGACTCTGTCACACAGGGGTATACTTTAAGTTAGAAAACAAGCATGATGATTTGACGTCACCAGTGTCTCATTTAGTCAGTCAAACAGAGGCTTTATCTTTGAATGATCAAGCTGACCAATCTGATCAAGAATACATGCCTACTCCCCTTCCAAACCGTAAACTTCAAACCCTGAATCGACACATTACCAGTTTGAGTGACGGGCGAGTGAGCCCGGTGCGATTTCAACTAAACCAAGCCATAACAGAAGTTGCCAGAAGTACTCGTTCTTATATTAAACGAAAGGCCAATGAAGTTGTCACAACAACTCTTGAATGTATAGCGCCCGGACAGTCTGAAGAACTTCTCGGGCTAATAACGGTATCTTCTTCAACAATTGATGACAGACCTGAAAATGATGTCATGAAGACGCTAATTTCACTATACAATGGGGCCACATCACGGCACACCAAACTGACATTGTTGTCAATATTCGTCAAGCACTACACCAAAACGCAACTCAAGGCAATGGTTCCTGGACTAACAACATGGCGAATCGACGAAGCAAGAAAATACGCAGTCGCTGGAAATTTGTGCGAAGGAAAAAACCCTGTGATTCGTTATCGGTTAGATGAAAAGAAAGTCGATCATTTTATAGATTTCATCAGCAGCCCTTATTATCTTCAGGACGTGGCATACGGAACAAGGAAGCTAAAGTTGTCGAATGGAGAAGTAATCGAAATACCAAACATGGTTCGGACTGTGATAAATTCAAGAATGGTAAGGCTCTATGAATCATATTGCCAAGAAAAAGGCTTTGCACCACTTGGACGATCGACGCTCTTTTCCATTTTAAAGGTATGCATTTAAAATCAAACAAATATTATATCTTTTCAATGAAAGAAATTAAACTATTTCTAAATAAAAAAGACACTAAATGAAAATAAATCATAAGGGGCACGTGACACCAAAAATCTGAGCTCCAAATAGAAATCGAACGCATGATCCTATGCAGGCTATCTGCGTACTAGACGGATAATCTAATTACTAGGCTACAGATTTTTGCGGAGTCCAGGCTTATGGTCAATTTTCATGCAGTGTGTGTGTTCATTTATTCGTTTGTACGTTTATTGATCTATCCACCCATCCTTCCCTCCTTCCCTCCTTTCCTCCCTCCCTACATCCATTCATTTATCCGTCCGTCCGTCTGACCGACCGACCGACCGTCCGACCGTTCATTCATTTATTTATATGACATATAATAATTTGATATCTGATCTCAATGCATTTTCCCATAGGTATGTGCATCGTCTCAGAAGAAAAGTCTTGCAGGACTAGACAACACAGCGACTGAAGGAGCGTCAGCTTTTGACACCATGGAAATGATCATACACACCATGGCATCCCTCGGTAAACATCTATTTTACAACAAATGTGATGAATTATCTTACGACCCTCTTTTCTGACTCTTAAGTGGCTTATATAAGACCTTCTTACTCCTTTTCTTATGTGTACAGGTTTATCTGTTGATCATGCCAACAACTTCATACAAAGGATTCAAACAGCTAAGAGATATCTGAAAGCTGATTACAAACTCCATGTAATCGAGGAAAATCCCTGTGCTGATCATTGTATACGATTCGCACTGTCTTCAAATGAAAATCAGTATAAGTCAGATTGTAAACATGATCATGATATGCTATGCGATCGGTGTCAGGACTGCAGAGACGTCTGTGAAGATATAATTTCCGAGCTCGACTCAAAGGCTATTTCATACAGGTATAGTCAAAACTTTATATAACGAGCGCCTGTGTCTTCGAACAAAGTTTTGCATCGTTTTCAGTGCTACATTTAGGGTGTGTTCAATTTGCTTCATCACAATATTTTTCGATGATAAACAGAGTACCATAAATATTTCATTATTTCATTTTTAATCAGCACTCGATCTTTAAGTTATAATTTCTTCCCTCTTCCCTTTAAGTGATAGACCCTTTGCAGTTAGAGGTCTTGTGACCTCACCTACCTAAAAACAAATCAGCAATTGTCGTCTAACTAAACTCGACCTGTCCTTTCCATTTCTGGCCATCAGTTTGACACTGCTGATTGATTTAAGGTAGGTGAGGTCACTTGACCTCTAGCTGCAAAGGAACTATTGTAACGATATTCATACAGAATAGCCCGATTTATCTACAGGTGCTTCAAATAACTATTTTAACCTTATTATTCCTAGTTATCCAGAGCAACAAGAAGAGCTAAAACATGATGCCGAAAAAGCAGCAGAGAAAATCCTAGATTGGAAATCACACATTGTCAGGGCTATCAACCAAGAAAGGGCCAAAAGAGAAGTTCTTGACAACCTTGCTTACGAACAGACTTTGATCATAATGGATTGGGCGATGAAATGGCTCCCTCGAAAGTACCGTGAAACCCAGAACGAGTGGTTTGGGAAAAAGGGAATTAGTTGGCACGTTTCGGCCTGTATAACAAAAACAGCTAGTAACAGAGAAAACGACTTCGAGGTAATTTATTTGTCTTTTAGTAAGAATGTAATAAATTGCTTTTTATACAAATACAACAAATTGGATTTTATGATTTTATGCATGTTTGCTACTGTTCACAGGTGCGCACCTTCGTTCATATTTTAGAAAAGTGTAATCAAGATTGGTTTTCGGTGCTGTCGGTATTAGAGAATCTGTTTCTTGAACTTCCAAAAACCTTGCCAAACATCAAAGAAGTATTTTTGAGAAGCGACAATGCTGGTTGCTATCATAATGCTGCCTTAATCACAAGTATCCATACCATTGCTAAGAAACAAGGGCTGATTCTGAAGAACTACAGTTTCAGTGAGGCAAATAGTGGTAAAGACGTCTGCGACAGAAATATTGCACCACTTAAGGCACATATTAACAGATATTTGAATGAAGGTAACACAACTTTATTCTCTTTTTTTTTTCCAACGTAAATCTTTTGCAGGGAATATGGCTGGTGATATTACTTTACTTTAATTAATATATAACTATTTTTACCTACTAGGTCATGATATCACTTCTGCTGAACATCTGAAAGAAGCTATTGATTCCTATGGAGGGTTGAAAGGATGCCAAGCTGCTATAATTGAGCTAGATACAAATATACAAAGTGCAACGAAACCTTTTAAATTAAAAGGCATTAGCAAGCTTAAACAATTTGAATATAACATTGGTGGAGAAATGACGGTATGGCAGGCGTGGAATATCGGAAAGGGTATGAAAATATCGAAGACTGGCAGTCCTCAAGGTGAGACGGGCGTAATCGTAACGCGGCCATTTCTTGAACCAAAAGTGACGTCTGGCATTTTAAAGAAAATTATAGTGGAACCTTCTTCATGTCCAGCTGCAAAAAATGAGCCAAATGTCCCTGATGTAAAAGACAAAGAACCTGTCAAGTTTTATTGTCCCGAAGAAGGATGTATTAAAGCATATAGCTGCAGTCGCTATCTTAAACAGCACCTTGATATTGGAAAGCATGAATTCAAGCTTCACGAAGAATCACAGTATGATCAAATACGACGGAAATGGGCGCAAAAATGCACTTCTCTAAAACCTCCAAACCCCTCGTGTCCACTAATGGTTAGCTCGGCTTCTACTTCAGAAGAAGTACATGTTCCTGATCTAGTGACCGGCTGGGCATTGAAAAAAATCGAAGCAGTGCAACCGATTTCCACTGCACGTGAAGAGCTACCTTGTAGGGCAGTTCCTGATTGGGGAGGACACGGGTAGGAAAGTGACGCAAGCAGAAACATCGACACGAATGCGTTCCATGCGTGATAGTAACGGGAAACGAGTCTTTGATAAAGAAGATTGGCTAACGGTACAGCAGATCACCAGCTATTTTTCAAGACTGGCGGCGATGAAAAAACTTGGTCAGTTACCACCAGCACCTCTAACTGAAGAAGAAGAGGAAGAAGTCGAAGTTGCCGTGCGTACGACCGAAAGATATAATCTGCGGGAGAGAGTCTTGAGGAAGCTCACTTTGTGACTTCTTTAATCGGTCTAGCTAGAGTGTATTATGGGAGGACCTTGCGATGACTCTAGCAAAAATTTAAGGGCACTGGAAACTAGTTTCAAATGATGTTGCACATGTAATAACAATATGATGTTGCAGCTTAAAACATGAAATGGTCGGCTTTGAATGGCCATAGTACCACTTGGAGGATTATATTTGTTGTATTTTGATTTTTTTCTAAACAAATGTCTTTTAAACTTCTTATGTTGAAGATATATATCAATATCTAAAGACGTCTAGATCAATGAATGTGTACTGTATTTTGGTGTATGGCTTTTTGACTTTGTTAATGTTGTATCATTCTCTCACAAACAGTAAGTAGCAGAGCTAAATATCTGACTTCTTCTAGATTGTTTTCCTTTATTTACTACTGGTTTGCAATGGCTTTTCATTTGATGAGTAATCTTTGTTGTAATCAGCCATTAGCTCGTTGTGTAAGATAATCGCTAAATCACGCAATTTGCGGTGCTCTCATGCTTCACAGTTAATACTTTACAAAAATATTTTTTCGTGCACTTGTTTCCTATTATCTATAGTAAAGAAAAATCAAACTGCGTACTTTTAGAAGCCCGCCGCAGCGAGAATATACGATGTTTATTTCAGGCCAAAAATACCTGTTTTAAATTTCGATTCCAACGACTTAATCGTAAACTACCTTAATTATTTTCTTTCGAATTGCAATGATAGTTTGATACCTTCATCGTAGTGTTCAATAGATATACTACACTTGTATAAGTTTCCATTTCGAAAAGAGCTGTAGTTTTAGAGCACTGTTGTTGTGAATTTCGCTCTAATTTCAAGTAATTTGCATAATTTGTCTGGGCATGATTCATTCGACATCCATATCTTCTCGGCGTTTTAAAATTGTCGTCTGATATTCCACACATTTAATAATCACATCAAAGTACATAACAGTGCAAAATATCAAGATAATCGGAGGTACCCCATGTAGACACATTTTTCAGCATTGCATGGTTTTCAGGTGGACTCGCTCTTAAGCAATCATATTATTTAGTATATGTAATAGGACTCCATGCTGTCCAATTAAGAAATAATTGGACGAGTAAAATTCTGAGGACTGCCAAAATTGGATGAGGCCATAGGCCGAGTCCAATTAATTTGGCAGTCAGAGGAATTTTTCGAGTCTAATTATTTCTTGATTGGGGAGCATGAAATACCATTACCTATTAATTATATAGCTGCCTAATTAATCCCATATCAACAAGACCTGTCCAATTAAGAAAATAATTGGACAGTTACCTATATGGGGTTAATGAGAAGCTGTATAATTATATATTTAATAATGTACAGATTTTAAAAGACAAATGTTTATACCGTTAAATGCATTAAGAGGGTCAATGTGTCTGATATATTCTGGGATCTGCTGCACACACAGAGAAAGCTTTATCTCTAAACATTTTTGTGTTAGATGTGGGGACCCAGATGTCCAGTTGTTCAGACCAAGATGTTTTAGGATTGGTTTTTGAAGAAAGTTATTGAATTGTCTGACATTTTTTTCAAATTGTTGTTCTGATAACAGAGAAAAGAGATGAGCCAGTTTTATATAGTTGCTATGGTAAAATCAACGGACACTGAATGTGAGACAGGCTACAGAACAGCAAACCCCATTTCACCCCAAGACAACCAGGCAATAGGCTTTAAAGGTATTATTTTATATATAAATCATGATGTTTTGGATACAGTGGTGTCAGGGGCGTAACCAGGGATCTTGCAGGGAGGGTGCACAGAGAACGGAAATGGAACTATTACAGAACCAAAATGAAGTTGCAAAACCAAAAACAAAAACAAAAATGAAAATGATATTGGAGGACCAAAATGAAAATTGCAGAACAAAAAAAAAAATTGCAGAACCTTAAACAAAAAGAAGCAATAATGGGTGAGTGATATGCAATTTTAAAGCAAATGGAGATAGGTGAGCGGACCTTAAGCTTTTATGGGGGGTGCACGTGCACCCTGTGCTCTGGGTGAGGTGTTTAATGAAGACTATGAAGGATATCACTAGTTAGCTGAAACATCATCATGTTTTATCAAAGCTATCCGTTTAATCCAAAATCCTTGACATTTGACATCGTGTTAAAATGGGAAAGCCTCAAAGATTGCAACTCCTCTGCATGATTAAGTTGCTGAAGTAGAAAATGGTCCTATTTCGAACAGTGACAATGCCTGCAATATTAAACACAATGATGCACCAGGTTTTTCTAGCCATAGTAACAGCACAAGCTTTCTGGGAATGAGAAACATTTTGAGAGATAATGGGATAAAAGGACAATGGAACCCAACTGTTTCTCATTACCAAGAAGCTAGTGCTGTAACTCTGGCTATGCACACAGTGCAACTCTGTTTTTAATATTACAGGCAACATTGCTAAAGTAGTATCATTTTTTACTACAGAAATAGTGGCTCACAAAATCAACTTCCTGCAATATGCTGCATTCAATGTTGTAACCTGTGTCCATAGCTTAATACCACATACCGACTAGAAAATAAAAAAATAAATTTAAAATATTTTAAATGGTAAGAATGAAGTGTTTCTAATTAATTGCTTTTCCGTTTTACATTCAGAGTAACCATCTGTTGTAATTGCTCGCACCAAATTCATAACTATCAAAATTGAACATGTTCTCTCAGGTATGTTATGCTATATATTAGAGCCTGAAACTCAAGTACATTTGTTTATTGGTTATTAGGTGTGCACATCCCTTGGCCTTTATAGCATGGACATACTAACTGTGACTGCTTAAACAAAATTTATGATACCGTAAAGACTTTAGCCAATAAGAAGAGAGCAGAATCAATATCATTTTGAACTCAGCCAATCACAAACTCTAAATTCCAGTGAGTTGATGATATCTCAGTGTTTTCCAGATATCTAGCCTTTGTTGCTTGCTCTTGATTGGTTCAAGTTTGACTTAAGTTTGATTCCCCTTTGCACTCTATGTCGTGATTGGTTTTGGTCACATATAACTTGTCCTCTGGGTATAAAAGGGAGGTGTGGATATATATTCTAGGAAGTGTACACATGAACACTAAACACGTGAGAGTAGACCATCCCTGTTTCCCATTTTTTCATTCCCTTGAATATATTTCTTTCTTTACCAGTAACGCTTGAGATGTATTAATAATTTGTCTTTTAAATATAAACTATTTAATGATATTCCATTCAATGTTTCCCATTTTTCATTCCCTTGAATATTATTTCTTTCTTTACCAGTAATGTTTGAGATTATTAATTTGTCTTTTGGGTATAAATTATTTATACAGTGAATGATCATTGGGAAAGTAGACTAATATGACGGTTTGCCCTGTTTTGTCTTCTGACCATACGTCATTCCCTCGAATAAAATCATCTTTTTATCTATATACATTTTTTAGTATCAGCTAGAACTTGCATTGCTTTATTGTGATTCCAGGAAAGTCTAGAGTTATACACTGGTGTTAGCTCCTGTTATATTTAATTAATATCACATTTCTGCCTTCTTTTTTTTCAGCCAAGGATTACATCAGAGCCATAGTGTTTCCAATCTTTGTGTTTGGTTTGTTTTATGTTATTACTTTCTGTTCCATCGTTGCAATTTGGTGCAATTAGTAAGTACAAATTACAATAGGGTTAAATAAAAATTCACATTTTGTAATATTATTTGGGAAGCACGGGTGGCGTAGCGGTGTGAGCGCTCGCCTCTCATCAATGCAACCTGAGTTAGTCCCGCCGGGTTCGGTGTTGTATGTGAGTAGAGTTGTTTGTTGGTTCTCTCCTGTGCTTCAAGGGCTTTCCGGGTTTGCCGGTTTTTCTCCCTCCGCAAAAAATCAACTCCTAAATTCCAATTCAATCACGGAATGAGGGCCACAGGTTTGTTAGCCACTGGCTGTTAAGTGCTACCCTCATGAAAAAAGGACTTTTTTTTAATTATACCATTAGTTGATTTTCAGGAACATTTGGTTATTTCCAGGAATTATAAAATACCTGGTACAGATACTTTTTGTCTGAATTTAGACAGTGATTCCATTAACTGCCATCAATATTATTATTTCTTTGAGGTAATATTTTACCTTTTTTTAAAAATAGACAAAAAGGGTTACCAGGAAGAAGTTTCTTAGCTATTTTGATGCCCAAGAAAGCGCCTTCAACAGAAGATGAAGGTAAAAACATCCGTCAAGCTAGACCTGAATAAAGAGTTATCCATGTGCAATAACAGAAAATATCTATACCACCATGGAGGAAACTTGTAAAATGACCCTACCCCCAGGAACTTCAAATTTTCTTCCTTACAAATTCTGTAATTTTGTTCTTTCTCTGACTCTGCCCCTCCAGAATTTCTAATTCCCTTCATGGGTGGGGTATGGATATTTTCTGGAACAACAAATTAGCATATTCAGAGGTGGTTCAGATTCACACCCAGTCATCACTCACTCGCGCTTTTTCAATTCACTCACTCACGCTCTTTCATGCTTTTTTAATGCGTGGTGGCTTTTCTCTTCTGTCCTTCCCTTGATGCACTAGGAACTCACTAAGTCCTTCCCATCAACCACAGCGTGAGATCAATAAGACAAGAGAAGAGACTGCGTACAAGTCTGGGGGTGGTTCGTTGGGTTCCATGAAATCCACTCTTTGTGAGATCTTGTGAAGCTGATCATGTTCTTTACATTCAGTTGTCAACAGAATTGGAACCCCCTATTGTGAAGCTGATCACTCCAGTTTTTCTGTGTGCCAACCCTGGAACTCCCATTGTAAAATCCTGGATCTGCCGCCCGTCATGATTTCTTAAAGCCCATCCATTTTTGTACAGGAGGGGTGGGGCAGTGGAATTTATGGGGGTCTTTACAAAAAGATATAAAGTCAAAATCAACTATTTGGTGACCATTTTACTTTGACTTAATGCCAGGCACTTTCCTGAAAATTTAACTTCAAGCCATCAGTGACGTTGTATTTTTGTCCATAAAATCTCACCTTTCTTAATGGATTTATAGATGAAAATGAAAGCTTATCACCACTTGTGGAAGCAAGATCCTTGACATCAGGATCTAGATTCAAGTACGGATCTGTTCAAAAAGGTATGAATTTTGAAATGTCTTAGAATAATTGAATTATCTGCTTTGAAAACTTTCCCTAAATCTTCTGTTTTATGTACAGTTCTTACTGGCATCTTGGATTTTTACTGCATTATTATTATCTATTGCATAGTAAAGTACAAATAGACTACTGACAAATGTTTGTACCAGACAGCATTACAGCTGTTTGTGTGATTGTGACAACTTGCAAAGGTTCTGTCTGTCAAAGATTACTAGCTTGAACAATGTCAATTCACTAAACAAATCAAGCTGCAACACCTAAGAATTTGCTATGCCCAAAGTGCTAACCTAAGGTCTTTTGATATGTATAATTTCCAGAATTGAATGAAACCCCTGAGGTACAAGATCAAAACAGAGAAATAAGAGAGCATGCATATGATAGCGAGAGCCTCCCAGAGCCATCGACGGAACATATCAAAAAAGATTATGATATGCTTCATGATCTTGAACATGAAAAGGATATCTATAGACTCAGGGTAATTAGGACTTGAAAAAATTACAAAATAACTGTTATGAATCCCTCATTCGGATTGGTTGGAAGTGCAAATGATTAGACGTTCAATTGGCTCATATGACCATGTCAATGGTGGTGCTGTCCCTAATGGACTAAAGATGAGGACCATGAGTTTGTTATTTGAATTACAGTCAATTTCCATCCTCTATAAAATAAAGATAATTTGTTTATATTATTTAGTGCACAGCAACTTCTTGTTGCTGTGTTTCTCCCAACCTTCTCTTATACCCTCACATGCTATAAATGCACTTAGCATGTGCACATCTCTGCAGGATGCACATGTTTTGTTTTGTAAGGGGCACTTATTAGAAGAGGGGCGTCTTGTACAAAACAGCTCCAAAGGGGGCTCTTAATTGAAGATATACAATGAATTATTTTTAAAAAGACAAGTTAGTGATAATTGAATGATGATCTTGTCTCCCAGACATTTGTTACTGTAGCAGACATGTCGAAGGAAAATCGCAAGCAGTTAAAAAAGAAGTACAAACTTTACCACTGGTCAGTAATGCTGTTGCTATAGTAGCTGTCATTTGTTGTTTTTGTTTTTTGTTGTAGTTACATGTATTTTTAATAGATATTTTCTTTTTACCCAGGAATTTGATAGTCATCTCAGTATTTTACACTCTTACTGTTCTCCAACTCGTGATTACTTACCAGAACGTTAGTATGCTATACTCAAGGGCCCCCTTCAGCAGAAAAAAATGATGCTTTTTTATATTGTTTTCTGTTGTGTTGACGGAAGAAACTCAATTAGCTCCCCCCTAAACTCAATTAGCCCCCCCCCCTAAAATCTTGGCTGGATCCGCCCTTGATACTTGGTGGGCTTATAACTTTTGTTGGAATTTGTATTTTTACACTTCCTTTTTTCTTCGTATTTCTTTGTCTTTTAGGTCTTGAGAAGCAGTGGTGATGAAGACATTTGCTATTATAATTTCCTCTGTGCCCATCCAGCTGGACTGCTGAGGTTAGGACTAGAGTATCCATCCTTAATCACTCTACCCTGTTACGCTACCCTGTTAGCAAAAACCCTCTTCCAAAACTCTGCTTTCAGGGTAAACTTTAAGTGTAGATCCAGGGGGTGGATTTGGTGGCTAGCCATCCTTCTTGGAGATCGAAAATAAGGTTTTGAAAAAAATAGGAATAACATGCCTGGGCAGATCTAGGATTTTGGGTAGGGGGATCACAATCAAGGAAATGTACCTTTTCAGCAATTAACATTTTTTAATGTTTCAATTCAATTCCAAGCTAGTAGGGGGGGGAGGGGGGTCATTGGCACCTTGTGACCATCCTTTGGATCCATTCCTGTAATAAAAAATAAGGCAAAACCTGAAAAGGAAATGCCTTTCTAGGTAAATGGCACCCCACCCCCCCTCCGCCGTAAAATTGTTTTGGATTGACCATTGTTCAGTGTTCTCCTTGTTATGGAGGAAACCTTGTTTATATTATTTCTCTTGTTTTCAGTGCCTTCAACAACGTGTACAGCAACATTGGATATATTTTGCTTGGAATTTTGTTCTTTTTCATTGTCCTTAGAAGGTACAAAGCAAAAGAAAGAAAAGATGATATGAGTATTATTGACATTTGGACAGTGGCATAGCGAGGAGGTTGCCTCCCTCCCCTCCACACCATTTGTTTTCTAGACCTGTGGATATGGTGCAAAAATGAAAAAAATGAAAAGTGTTCGCATTTGTATTGGTTGGAAACTGGTACATTGACCACCCCTCCCCTCAAGACCAAAACCTTGGTACACCCCTGCATTTGGATTTGAAAAAGGGGGAACTTGAATGTATGCAATGATGCTACTTTTGAATTTCATTAAACTGGTTCTATTTGAATTCTTTCAGAGATCGACTTCACAAGCAAGCTATTGCTTCAAAGGACATACAAGAGAAGGTGGGCTTTGATTTTTCATTTCATTCATGCAAGGCATAATAATAATAATAACAGTTAGTAATAACCTTTGTCTGTTTGTAACAAGAAACAACAATTAGTTATATGGTCTTGAAATGCTACATAGACTTGATGGAAAATATACTCATGATATTCTTTGAGTGTTGCAACAAGATGTTAAGCTAAGGACACACAAGCAACATTCCGCACAGTGTTGCAGGCAATATATAGGCAATTTGTTGCACGCATTGTTGTTGAAGTAGAAAATGAACCTACTTCAGCAACATTGCTTGCAATCAAATGTTTATATGGAGAAAAGTCTAGGTAGAGGGTTCCTCTGATTGTGTCCTTGCTACTAGAGTGTGTATTGCTAGTATTAGTGCTATTACTCTGGTAGCTGTGGGTTTTGTTTGGGTTCTCCCGTTTCCTCCCTCCATAAAAATCAACTTGTGAATTGAGCATTGCATGCAAAAACATTGAATGTAGTGGTATTGTGTATGAGTGAAAAAGTGTCCCCAATTAGTGCGAAAGGGCTACAACAACTTGACACTTAAATAAAGATTTTTAATGAACTGGCTTTTCCTCTTCAGTCGTGTGGTATTCCAAAACACTATGAACTATTTTATGCCATGGGTAATTTATTTAGAATACAGTTTGTTCTAGAAAATGGTTTATGTCCAGTGAATGCTTTCAAAGATAATAATCAAATAATAATCGACTTTATTTAGAAAGGGTGACATGTGACAGCCGCAACTTTAATTGCAATGATAATTTTGTGGCCCTCTATGTATGTCTCTGAATGAGATGGGACACCCATTTTATGTGGTTATCTAAGTCAAGGGCAAAGGTCTAACCATTTGCAGATATTTTTAAGAGCAACTATAAAAATATAGAAACTATAGAAAGAAGGAACTTAGATCAATGGTCATGAGACAATAATGTCACCCTGGACATTCTTGTACTAATGGGTTGTTGGTGACAGGGCAGAAAAACGGTTTTTGGCCTTTCGCCATAAGGACAGCTTTACATATTTAATCTCAATATTTTGTAAACACGTTCTTTTGGAGCCAAATAGCCAAATATAAAATGCGACCAAAGTTTATTGAATGCTTATTTGAGATATAAAGCCATGTACTTTGGGAGAGGTGATACTTCGATCAGCAGAAAAACCGACATTTTTGTGAATGCTAATAAGTAGATTTACTTTCATTCGACAAAATTTCGTCACAAGTTTCCTGCAGCAGTGACACAAATGAAATGCTTAAAAAATTTGGAGTATTAAACTCAGTTAAATAAAAAAATCGTGAAAGTAGCAGGGTTGTTGTTTTTCTGCCCTGTTGTTGTAGGTTAGGTTGTAGGAACATTTTGAATTAAGCTTTACAGCCACTGTCCTCATGGTTTCACTAATGATATTTCTAAACTTTTCATTTCTTCTTTAGCCATGGCACTCGTGATGGAAGGAGTACTTAGTGCTTGTTATCATGTTTGTCCATCAAACAATTCTAATTTCCAGTTTGGTAAGCCATTTGCTTATCTTTGACAAATCATAAAATTTCTAAATGCTTCAACAATTAATATGCATTTTTTAAACCAAATTGAGAAAAACATTGTCAGGTTGAAAAGTTTAAATTATCGAAGGTAAGATTGCGGGGTGTTCTGGTTAGTCAATATCCTTCGCATTTGGAGAGTGCTTGAATTTTCTAGATACATGCATTGAGTGAAAAACTGCTTTGTTCAGTAACTTGAATAAGGTTTGACAGCTGCAAAACAGTAAATATGCATAATTTACTCTCAATATGCATAATATTAGCCTCATTAACTGTTTACCCAGAATACCTCTTGGTTTTAGATGTGGCGATTGATCTTTTTTAACCTGACAACCTCTTTCAATTTGGTTTATGCAGATATTGAGTTGTGATTTTCGTTTATGATAGATACGTCATTCATGTATATCATTGCATGTCTGGGAATGGTCAAAGTTTACCAAACGAGACACCCTGATATTGTCAGCAGTGCACACACAGTGTATGTCTTGTTTGCTAGCATTATCCTTATTGCTGTCGTTGGAGTGGTAAGTTTCAGTTATTCTTACACATACTACTCAGCTTACAGGGATACTCGCAGTGGTAATATTTTTTGTGCAACGTACTGCAATATTTTATTTTTACTAAATTCTGATTTGCTCTGTAAATTAGCCATGACATGACTTAGATTACCCTAGGCATTTGTAGGGCTAAAATCCAAGTCATGTATTGTGATGAATTTGAGAAATTTAAGCTCCCTCGACTTGAGAATTTATAACCTAGACCCCAAATGCCTCTCATGATTTCCAGCTGCTCCTGCCTCATAACCACCTGGACCCAGTTGTATGAAGGTTGGATAGCGCTATCCAATGGATAAATCTTATCCAGTTGATAAATTTATTGGATAACACCATCGACTTATCTACTGGATAAGGATTTATCCATCGGATAGCACTATTCACCCTTCATACAACAGTAGTAAAAAATTCCTGGATCAGCTTTTTGCACATCTTACCTAAGCAAATCTTTGGCTGTTGTTTCATAGCATGCGACAATCACAACAGAGCCCTAAGCACCATACTTTTCAGGGATGAAAGACCAATGATGAAATTAGAATTTAAAAGTTGTGCGGGAGTAAAAGCAGAGAAAAACCCTCAATCTAATAGTACTCAATTATGCTAATTCTAATGCTTAATCACCTCCCTGGTTTAACATCACATAGTGCAAAGTGATTGCACGCTTTTAGTGTTTGTACTTGTTTTAATCTCCTCATTATGGTCTTTCTTATTCCCAGTTGTTTAGTTCCACTTTGTTTTGGTCTGTGTTTTGTGTCATCCATATTACGATATCCTTATATTTGAGCTCCCAGTTGTACTACATGGGAAGACTTAAATTCGGTAAGTTTTAAATGAGACATCTAATTAGCCATTTTTGAAATGAGCAACCAGCTTGCCTCCTTTTTGGGAGGGGACTTGCAGAGCTAAGGATAAGGGCTGGTCAAATTAGTTTTAATAGCTTGGTCATACCTTGGAACTTATTCTCAAGGGAATGACGCATGGTCCCTAAATGGCAGGTCAAACCTGGGTTGCCTTGGTGAGAGGCGAGCGCTCTCACTGCTATGCCATCCATGCTTCCTATAAACTGATTTCAAGATGCTGAAAAATGCGTCTTTCTTACCCACAAATGCCACTCACTGAATTAACAAGAATGTGATGATTTTGGAGGAAGCATGCAACATGCAAAACCGCTAGCCCCACGTTGAAATAGGGTTTTTCATTGCTGTCAATCACAACTAATCAGTCAGTACCTTTCAAAATTTTGATCAGGACGGCAGTGAAAAACCAAACTTCAGCATGCAGCTCATAGCTAATGACTTTGCATGGTTATGAAAATAGCAGTTAACGATTTTCAATTTGGCAGAATCTGGTATGTTGACAAGACTGTTGTTTTTCCTGAGATACGACTGCTGTGCTTGTCCTGCTTACAGGGTAAGTTTTCAACACCCAGCACTTAGGCGTGAATCAGATTAAGGGAGAGGGGCCTGAAAACTTCAGCATCATTTTGGGTGCTTTCTATTAAGTTGCTTAGGGGCCAGTTTGGGTTGCATCGGTATAGATCTAAGAACTGATGCATACCATTTCAGAACTGGCAACTTGGACCAATTGGTTTAACTTAATGAAAAGCACCCTGTTACGTCTCACCAAAATGAAAGGGGAGTAGGGGTGCCGAACCTTGGGCCCACCCTTAAACCTTTCCATGACAATAAACATGTGAGTTAAGACTAAATGTTAAAAGAACCTTTATTTCCTGCTCTTCTTATTCTGTACAAATAAATGATCTTGCATTTAAACAATTATTGCTTCAAGTCGAGGTATTGGGGTCAATAATACGAAATGTATAGGAACTGTTAAACTCTACTATTGCTACTTATATTTTTCCAGGACAGAATGTTGCTTTTGATCATAGCAAATGCTGTCAACTGGATGTTGTAAGTACTTCATAACGATTTAATTTGTAACATTTTCATTGTATCAGTTTTGTATAACATTTTAAAACCACGAACTGTAACTGTTTGTAGTGTATTTTGGAATATAACATTGTACAAAATGATAAATATAACATTACTGGAAATGGTATGGGATCCAGCGAACGAATTGGGTTCCTTCATCAAGTAGCTGATTTGCAACGGGAGTAAAGTTTGTCTGGATCTTTACTTGCTGCTGGTGTACTTAGTGACAGCCTTCGTTCCTTCACTTACTGCGTGCTTCGCCAGTTCACCAGGAAGTAGTAATCGAACAGCTGTTTGGATCTCTCGGGAGGTTATGGTTGATTTCATGTTATAGTGTGCTAATCGCGACGCCTCTGTTGCCATACGTTCGAATATATCGTTCACAAACGAATTCATTATGATCATGGCTTTGCTTGAGATTCCGGTATCAGGGTGAACTTGTTTTAGAACCTTGTAAATGTATATAGCGTAACTTTCCTTTCTCTTTCTAGATCTCTTCTTAGTGCCCGTTATGGCAGCTTTTCCCCCAGCTTTCTTCTCGCCTTTCTTTGCAACTTTAGCGGGCATGATGGGACTTTCTGCGTTTATAGATAATTATGAAAGTGAACAAATTCTGGCTATTTATCTGATCAAAACAACCGGATCAATTGATATGCGGATCGAAAATACTCCATTGTCATTGGTGAATAATGAAACTTACTTCAAAGGAAACAGCTTAAAACAGGTATATAATAAATATGACATGACGTATACGGGTTTTGGATCAGACGGAACTGAACATACCTTATATAAGTATCAACAGTAAATTTAAAATGTTTCTTTTAGGAATCGCAAAGGATAATAACAATCATGATCTCTGCTTTTAAAAATGCTCAAATATATTATTGTGAAAACGAAAATATATTTCATTTTCTGCCACAGGTATCCCACTATTAGGCATTGCAAATTGTGTTGTATGCAGTAACTTGTTCCACATATATAGTAGTATTTCGTGAATGATGTATTGTCATATTAAACTAATTTTGTCATATTCGTATTGGTATTTGTGACTAATTTCAGCTTTATTGTGAGATGTTAAAATTATTTCACTTGTTTTAAATAAAAATAAAAAATTTGAAGTAAAAACAAAACAGTATTAGCCTGTGTAGTCTAGTCCTGTATTAATACCTAACTGAATATACTAATGTTTTTTTCATAATTTAATGAATTTACTGTGGAGTGCATACTAGAGTGCAAACAATTAATAGCGCAGCCGTGATGTCATAAAAACGAAGACAAAGGCGAAATTCGGACAAACAAACTTACAAGTTTACTTTCAGCAGATAATTTTCACAGCCTATCGCAGTTGATTTTAGTTTACATGGGCTATTATTGTAGCTTTAAGTAAAAATAATAAAATCGGTTCGTATAATCCTCGTAGCGGATAAAAAGAATGCAATGTTTGTCCAAATCTTTAAGCTATTTTTAGAATCAGCATGCTGCGCTATTGGTGAAACACTAATTACTAAATAGTACAAAATAGTGCAAATTAAACAATGGAATTTGCATGAAATTGTGCTATTTAATTTTACTAATAGCGCATTATCCCCTATCGTTTGTTACGACAGTTTGCCGGTCGTATTCATTGCCATTACATGCTTGCTCGTTGGGCTCGCCCTAGCGACGTAGCTGTTTCGACAGCGGCTGCACACCGCCTGCCTCATTCTTCCTCGCTTGCTACAACGGTTTGCTTGCCGTATTCATCGATAGCGTTCTACTCATCGTTACGTTCTAGCGACTTGTAATCGTTGCCCTGATATACGGACATAGTTCGCTCGATTATCGCCTACACAATAATTTTGATGTCGTGTACTGCTGTTATTACCGTTGGTTCTGCTCGCCACACAACTTGCCGGTCTGAATTTATTCTGCATTCGGTTGAGGTTATATAACCCCTTGCTTACCCCTTGACATCGCATATCGCGCTGCATCCAGAATCCTTCACTCGAGCCTTACTCCTTCTCTCTCATGCTGATTAGCCTCTTTATTTACCCTCTGACACGAGTATACTACCCCCACCCCCTTTTTCTTCTTCCAACCAGGTCTGTAATCGGGACGCATTTTCCTTTCAGCCCTTCCAGCTCTTCCTCCAGTTTCCGCAGTGTCGCCTCTCAAGGGCGACCACTTCGCGTTGGAGTTACAAAGTTATCCTGATCTAAATCGAGTTTCGTATGTGTTGAGTGGCATTTACCATGGTTTCAGGCTGGGCTTCAACGAGGCTCCCCTTAAGCCAGCTAAGCGTAACAACAAGCTTACTCTAAACTTTCAATTCAAAAAGCAAGAAGCATCTTTAGTTAGTTAACATATTTTTATTTTAAGCTTACTTACTTTGCATGTTTTTTCCTCGATTCCGTGCGATTCATTCTCAAAAAAACACAAACGTGTCTACCACTGCTGCTTGTCACACAGTATTTGATTGTTAAAATCTGTAATTTTTAGTGATATTTTCGTTTTTCAGACAATCCCAACCATTTTCTTGTTTCTAGACGAACCAAGTAAACGTTGCTAGGGTCAAGAGAGAGACTGGTACAAGGAGAACTGCGCAGTCTCATAAAAAAACACAGGATTCCCAAATAAATAAAACAAGTATGATGCAAAACAGTATAAAAATAAGGTTGTGTAAATCAATGAAATCTTTCAAAATCTTCAAATAATTCCAAATATTAATATAAATAAATATATTTATTTATTTCAAATCTAATGTTTTATTAATATAAGATTTCCAAATAGAAAAATCAGATACTTTGTTGGGTAGCCTGTGTTATTTGTAGCTGTCTTCTAGTTCGTTGCTACCATTTTGTAGAAGAAAATGTTTTGAAGAAAAACAGTTTTCAAGAAAGTTTAATGGCCTTAAGAACCAGAAAGGCATTGCCCACATTGGTAATAATTCCATTTATGCTCGTTTTGAAAAATGATAACTTTCATTTTCAGTTTCTGTCAATGTTAATATTCAAGCTTAAAAAACTTACAACTTTTTTTGTTTTGTTTTTAAGCTTAAGAAGGCTTCAAAATAATAAATATTAGAGGGGGGAAAAGCACTGGTGCAAACGGTAGGGGAGGGTCATTACTTTAAGCAAACTCATGATCAAAGGTACCCAAAAATTTGTGCATGTATTTGAGGGGGAGGGGGGTAACTATGTTTTGTGCAAAGTCGTAACCCGAGTGAATGGCAAAGGATTTGTTTGCAGCATAAAAAGGGAGAAACCTTTCAACTTGTGCAGATCAAAACTAATATGCACCTTACCTCTCCCTCCCTCTGGTTAATAAATGGTCCCAATTCATCTTCACTTTATTTTTTTGTGTTTCTATTAATTGCACCCTTGGTTTCTCATACATTTAGCTCACTGAGAACTCGACATGATATGGGACTGCAAACAAACGTACAGAAACTACATACATCATATGTCAAGTTCATATACTATTGGGAATTGGCTAGATATTCACGCCCAATCAAAGGATAGATACAGACCCCGTTGATACGAGCCCAAGATATTGATAAAAAAGTTTAGTATTATAATAGTTAATTATTTATTATATTAATAATTATATTTATATTTGTAGAGTGCTTTTAGTCTCACTGTTGAATAGTTAGATAAATTTATCTAACTTAGATAACTATTTAGTTGATGTCACCTAAAATAGTAAAAGCACGCCAAATAACGGCCATGCTAATCCGGGGGGTTGTTTTACCAGAGAATGAGTGGATAGACATTCATTTGTATCATCGTTTCTCCCCCTGATCTCAGTAGCTGTTTACTCGTAGTTTCAAATTTAGGTGACGTCACCTATTCAACAGTGAGACTAAAAGCACTCTACTGTTCTAGTTTATTTCAGTGTTGGTGCTAACAGCCTGGGGGTTCGTACTGTATGCTGGGTTTAAAGTTGCAGTTTCAATGGTTTCTTGAGACATGTTCCGAGGAGTTATTTATGGAGATATGATGTTAGCAACTTTATGTTTACACTACAGATACAATCAATTAGCCTGGATCAAGCTGTTGTATCCTGCAGTATCAAGGACAACCACAACCTAGATTTCATTCTTGGTGTTTGGTTACTGTATTTCATCTACTTGATGAAGCCTTTACAGCTTTTAGCAGCATTGGAGCATTATTTGAACTCCCAGTGATTGTTTTATTTTAAAAACTGAAACTTTTGGCTTTTTATGATTTAAGACATTACATTGACAACTTCAGAACCCTTATTATGCCATCAAAAATGTTCATTTAAAAAACCATAACACAGGAAGCAAACAGTGATTAAAAAAACACGACATGCAGTATGTAAACTTTGTATCATAATCTTTTATATGACAAAAAAATTTGTAATAGGGAATTTGTAAAAGTCAATAAAATTTCTTATGAATAGTTCCCTCTAACAGATTTTTTTAATATTTTGACTTAAGTTTTTGAAAAAATAAACCAAAGCCAAATGCAAAATTTGAAGAACTTTTATTGCACAGATTTGAGTTTTTTTTTCAGTTTGAATATAAAAATGTTTGAGGAGATAAGCAAGTTGCAAGTTCAAATGCAATGCCTCATAGATCAACCCCATCACAAGCTCAAGGACAATATGTCAAGCCTTCTTAAATGAAATTTAAGGCCATTTCAAGCCTTTTTAAACGAAATTTAGGCAAAGCTAAACTTGACCTGAGTAGCAGCGAACAATCTACAATAGCCACTGTTTACATTCATTGTCTGGCCATCTATGTAGGTGGAACACCTATCAAAAAAGATTCTGGTCATCATGCGAGTATTATCTTTGGTCATCAGCAAGGCGAAGCTAAACTGAAGATAGATTAGATAGATAGATAGAAACTTTATGTACATGTCAAAAGAATCTAGCCAAGGGAGAAACCCTCTACTAATAGGGGACACCTAACCGATATAAAAATTTACAAAAATATACAATATATATAACTAAATAAAATAATTCTAATGTACAAATTGTTCTAAAATAAAAATTCTAAAATATGATACATATAAGTTAATTAAATAAGCTAGTAATTATCCCTTTATTACTATCCTTGTTAACAAAACATAATCCATCGGGCCTGGTTCCTCTGGTGCAAACAGCAGATACGTCCCACTTTTTAATTCTGTTTAACTTTTCTCCATATTTTCTTTATTTTGTAGCTCATTTGTTACACAACCCTTGAAAGAGTTTAATCGAACATCTATCTCACCCTCTTCAAGCTGAAATCAAGTATAACAAAGTGTTTTAGAAACCAGAAATTATCCATGATTACTTGTACTCCTTTGGAAGACTTCCCATTCAAAATAAAGATGAATAAAAAAAGTAAAAATTCATAATATACAAAACTAATATGCTAGTACACCAATACCATGATGCTTCATGCTTGAGAAAGGGGAGCAATGTATAGATGTTATATGGTGATCAGCGTACGTAGTGATACTAGATGTACATTACCTCATCCCATGCATACATCTCTATTAACAATGAGGTGATATATACGGTCTGGTGCATAATGATGGATGGATGTTACGTGGTGATCAGTGTACATAGTGATACTAGATGTACATTACCTCATCCCATGCATATATCTCTTTACAACAATGAGGTGATATACACTGTCTGGTGCATATGATGGATGGATGTTACGTGGTGTTCAGTGTACGTAGTGATAGTAGATGTACATTACCTCATCCCATGCATACATCTCTTTATAACAATGAGGTGATATATACGGTCTGGTGCATAATGATGGATGGATGTTACGTGGTGATCAGTGTACATAGTGATACTAGATGTACATTACCTCATCCCATGCATATATCTCTTTACAACAATGAGGTGATATACACTGTCTGGTGCATATGATGGATGGATGTTACGTGGTGTTCAGTGTACGTAGTGATAGTAGATGTACATTACCTCATCCCATGCATACATCTCTTTATAACAATGAGGTGATATACACTGTCTGGTGCATATGATGGATGGATGTTATATGGTGATCAGTGTACGTAGTGATACTAGATGTACATTTGTAACTCATCCCATGCATACATCTCTTTATAACAATGAGGTGATATACACTGTCTGGTGCATATGATGGATGGATGTTATATTGTGATCAACGTACGTAGTGATACTAGATGTACATTGCCTCATCCCATGCATACATATCTTTATAACAATGAGGTGATATACACTGTCTTGTGCATTTGATCTGTTTTAATCCAACTTCACTAGAGCAGTTTAATGACTCATAATCTTTCTCTTTTCTGTTATTTTGCTTAGTCTGTAGAAAGCACAATAACAAAATATGTAACATGAATTTGCAAGAGTTTGCTGCCCAACTACTCATTTTGGTTGGCTTTGAATTGGTTCATGAAAATCATCAAAGCCCATTAAAATAGTGTTACCGGTGCATAATGAATAAAATTATGAATTGGTTAAAGTCATTTTAGATCAAAAGTTTTTTTTACTCTGGTGGTATTATTTTATTTATGTAATCTTTTTTAAGCTTGCAGCTTTCGAACGTTAAGAGAAGTTCACCATAATACTAGTACAAGATCTTAACATACTTACAAGACGATGTTTTTTTCGGAAAGTATAATGCTTGTAGTAAAACTCTTTGACGTGTGCAAGCTCTAGAAAAAGAGAAAAGATTACGAGAAAGAACAAAGCTCTAATCTTAAATGACATGATCTAAATACACAACTAAAGCTTACAACAGGTATATACTTCATGCCAGTTTGACACATAGTCGACCTTACCATATTATCGCCAGACAGTATTATCGCCTGATTAGATCTGTCCCTAGCCATGGTTATCTGTCCCTAGTACTGATCATCTGTCCCTATAGCACTGATCACCTGTCCCTAGCACTGATCATCTGTCCCTAGCACTGATCATCTGTCCCTAGCACTGATCATCTGTACCTAGCACTGATCACCTGTCCCTAGCACTCATCATCTGTCCCTAGTACTGATCACCTGTCCCTAGCACTGATCACCTGTTCCTAGCACTGATCACCTGTCCCTAGCACTGATCATCTGTTTCTAACACTGATCACCTGTCCCTAGCACTGATCACCTGGCCCTAGTACTTATCACCTGTCCCTGTTTCGATTCTATATGGCATGAAGGATTATTACTTAGATTATTACAATACAATATTAATGGTAATTTCTACAACTTAATCAAAGATTTATATTCTAAGTCATCGTGCTTCGTAAAGATAGGCTCAAAGCGAACTAAGTCTTTTCAGTATTCACGGGGCGTACGACAAGGTTGTATCCTTAGTCCCTTGTTATTTAACCTATTTTTAAATGAGCTCTCAATGTCATTAGAAAATAGCAATAACACCGATTTTTATATTCTTCCAAATGGTCAAAAACTCACCTCCCTTTTATATGCTGACGATCTTGTTCTTTTATCAAAATCGCAAGTTGGTTTACAGAACTGTGTTAATCTTGTTAATAATTTTTGCACGAAATGGCAAATGTCAGTAAACGAAAAAAAATCAAAAATAATGATCTTCTGTAAAAAAGAAACGGACAGGATAAAACAATCACATTTCATCTTAAATAGTAACAGCCTAGAAATTGTTAAGGAATTTACGTATTTAGGCGTTCGAATAAGTTCTACTACTGGTAATTTTTCCTCTCACCAAACTAAATCAAAAGAAAAGGCTCTACATGCATTTTATAAAATCACAAATAAAATTGATTTTAGGCGTTTGAAACCAAAATTAGCTTGTAAAATATTTGATTCACTAATTAGACCAATCTTAACTTATGCATGCGAGATTTGGAGTGTATATCAAAAGCACGACTTTGAAAAATGGGACAAAATTCCGATTGAAAAAGTTCAACTACGTTTTTGTAAATATTATCTTGGCGTAAGTAATAAGGCTTCGAATATTGCTTCACGTGCTGAACTTGGACGTTTTCCTTTGATAACATTTATTGATAAACTTTCTTTAAAATACTTTAATCATCTTTTATGTTTACCTGATAATTCTCTATCAAAACAAGCTTTACTTATTTCCAAGTCTTTACATGCAGAAAATAAATCTTGCTATCATACAAACCTTTTACAAATGTTATCTTTTTATAACATAGAAAATGAACTTACAGATGTCATCTCTAATTCTAATTTGGAGAAGTATTATGTAAAAATGCAGGAACTTTACTTCAATCATTGGAAAAAACTCGAAAACAATTCAAGAAAATTATGCTTTTATAAAACATTTAAGGAATTTTATGAATATGAAATTTATCTGGACAAAATTCAAAATTTTGAGCAAAGAAGGCAGTTCACCAAATTTAGAATTAGTAATCATAAATTAGCTATCGAAACAGGCAGATACAACAACCAAAATATATCAAATGATCAACGTATCTGTTTATTCTGTACGAACAACGAAGTTGAAACAGAAATACATATGTTGTGTAACTGTCCTCTTTATGATCAAATTCGCCGACGATTTTTTGATATGATAGAACCTGAAATATCTGTTGACAATTTTAAAGATCTTAACATAATTCGTAACTTAATGATCTCTACCAATGACAAGGTTATTTTTTATTTTTCTAAGTTTATATACAAATGCTTCATTCTTAGGAATGAACCATAATAATTGATGTAATGTATTAATGATTACTTTTGATAAATTTATCTTTGATTATTATTACCATTCAATTAAGATTTTAGTATATTTGTAATACTCATACTTTTTTTTTTTTTTTTTTTTTTTTAAATATGTTACTTTACATATAGATAGATAGAGATATAGATATATAGATATTTTTCTTATTACAATGTGTTTGTAAAATATAACAAACAAAAAAAATCCCTGTTAATGTTCAATGCTTTAGCAATACCTGTAAATTGTAGGTCATGCCAATAAAGCTATTTCAAACCCCTAGCACTGATCACCTGTCCCTAGCACTGATCACCTGTCCCTAGCACTCATCATCCTGCCTTAGATTGTACGTGGGAAGTTAGTGCATAGTTAATGAAGCTTAGGATGAGAGGATGAGTAGAATAAATAAGAATGAGAATCAGTAGGTTTGTAATGGACACTAGTGCTAAGATGGTCGTCATTAACGCTGAGCAAGAAAAGGAAAGGAAAGTGACCCCCCGCCCCCAAACATGCTAAGAAGTTACGTATTCTAGAACGATTTGGTGACAAATTCTTGTTGAGAAATCATATCATTGAAATCGCTGTATCGGTAATAGACATTTGAAGTTAAACACACGATCATATCAACAACGCTGTACTGTAAGCTTATCATATTAAAATATGCTGCTTGCCCTGAGAATTTTTTTTTCTATTTAAACAATAATGCGTTTTCTGTTTCTTTGCTCTGCGCCACAATGCCCTGTAAACTTATTATGTACGTTTTCGTTTAACATCGTAGTTTTCAAATGCGTTCGTAATTTAGGACTTTGTCCTAATAACTTTATACAAAACGTTGCTTTGAAACTGGCTCCCAGCTATTTATTTTCCATTTTAGGTTTGTATGTGCGGTTTGTTAGAGGTAATTAAGGTTAAGAGTGGTCCCACTTGCTTTGCAATGGATTTGAAGTACTTCAGTGTCGCCCTTCTTTTAGCAATTAGGTTGAAGTTTACATTTTTATACCACAGGCATCCCAAACTTTAATGTCAAAGTTTTTGAGAAACATCTTTAAATAAGCTAGTTCGTAGTTTAAAAGTGGTTTTCAGCGCGCATGTGGCTTTATGCCGACTTTCTCACCTTCTTTTGTTTAATTAAGAACAAACGAATTAAGGTTTAAACAAAAGAAGGTGTGAAATGTGCTTGCGCACTGGAAAAGATTAAACTACGAACCAAAACTCGTACCCAGAGCCTGCGTTTCTTCTGGCCTGCGGCGAAGAACGAGGACTCTGGCAAAATCTTTCTTCTTATAATTTCTTTTTTCTTCTTTGGCGCATACGAAATTTTCTGGAAGTGAATAATCATGCTTAAAAACAGAGTTCTGTGTTCACTTCCTATAAAAAAAGATTAGAAATCGGGAACATAGTTTTTTAATTTTTTGCAAGCAATTGAACGCATGCGCTCTTATACCGGAAGTCCATGAAATCCTGGTCTTAAAAAATCACTTTCAAAATTAGATTTCTGGCAGACTTGCTCGGCAAAGTAAAACCCACATCAAATTACCAATTTGACCACTGAAAATTAAAACGGGGTGGGGCACCTTATAATTTTTACGAACAAATTTTTGAGCCTCTAAGATTTTAGAAAAATATATTTTATATAATATAATCTTTTGCTTCCGTTTTATCTCATATTCAAAGTCAAATGATTAAAGACTTGTTATACATATCAATTTGATTTTTTTTGAATACAAAAACATAGAAAACCCTACCCCGTTCAGGCCAGTAGTAGGATGCTTTTTTCTACCCTGGGGTGACGCTAGCAAGTTGTGCATGTTTTCACTTCGAGCTGATTGGCTCTTTACCTGTCAAGGATTCAGCTAGTTTTAAAAGTTACAAATAAACATAGTTCTGTTAATTTATGTTGTGTTTTGTCTATATTTGAATATGAAAATTATTTCAATCAATTATTTCACATCTGCCGAAATAGCTCAGTTGGGAGAGCGTCAGACTGAAGATCTGAAGGTCCCTGGTTCAAATCCGAAGCGGAAACTCTACTGAACAATCTTGACAAAGGAGTTCATTATGCTCATGCCCTTACTGGAAATACCAGTGTCAGGATGGACCTGCTTCATTACTTTGTAGAACAATCCCGGGTTTCGGCAATTCCATTTTTCGTTTGGCTTTTCTTATTGCATTAAAGTATTGGGGCTTCAATTGTTTTTGTTTTGCTTTGTTTTGTTATCTATCTAGAGGTGTTTTACTAGAATTAAACAGCTTTTACTAGCTAGGAATTAAACAGTTTATATGACGTTATATCATGTTGTATATTTATTTGCCATGACGCTATAATGACATATATTTGTTTCTGTTAAACAATACCGGGTTTCTGGAATTCATTTTTTTCCTTTTGGTTTTCTTATCACATTAAATCATTTGTTTTGTTATCTATGTTATACTAGAATTAAACAGTTTTTACTAGGGATTAAACAGTTTCAGCATAGTAGTCATGACTTTTGATTCATTTGGATGGCTCTTAAAAGAACCGTTGTTTTTGTTGTTTTTGTGTAGCAAACAGTTCAAAACAGCCTTGGTGACAGCCTTGGTGTCTTCACTGACTGCGTGCTTGGCCAGTTCACCAGGCAGAAGAAGACGAATAGCCGTCCGGATTTCTCGAGAAGTGATGGTGGATTTCTTGTTGTAGTGAGCAAGTCGGGAAGCTTCACCAGCGATGCGCTCGAAGACATCATTGACAAAGGAGTTCATGATGCTCATGGCCTTACTGGAAATACCAGTGTCAGGATGGACCTGCTTCATGACTTTGTAGATGTAGATGGCATAGGACTCCTTTCTCTTGGACTTTCTCTTCTTCTTGTCACCAATCGCAGCCTTTTTGCCTGCTCTCTTCTCGCCTTTCTTTTCTACTACGGCTGGTTTGGGAGGCATCTTTTTTGAAAGTATTGAACAGATATAACGATATAGGTATGATGCTGTAGAACGAATTTATACTGAACTTATTGTTAATTACGAAACGACATTCTAAGGTATTTATTGGTAGAGTTATAAATATTCAGAGCGCATTATTCTCGTAGTCTTTGTGTATTGTTGTCAGGTCCGCATCTTATTGGTGTCTTGTGATCCGACCATCGTCCAGCTTGGGCTATAAAATCTGATAGACGCCTTTGTTTGGGTATTTTCACACGAAATCTAATTAAGTTAATTGAAAAAGAAAACTTTCTCAAACATGTCTGGTCGCGGTAAAGGTAAAGCAAAGTGCACCAAGTCCAAAACACGTTCATCCAGAGCAGGGCTACAGTTCCCCGTAGGGCGTATACATCGCCTTCTCCGCAAGGGCAACTATGCTCAACGTGTTGGTGCTGGTGCTCCAGTCTACATGGCTGCTGTTCTTGAATATCTGAGTGCTGAAATCCTCGAGTTGGCCGGTAACGCTGCTCGTGACAACAAGAAGAGCAGAATCATCCCCCGTCACTTGCAGTTGGCTGTCAGAAACGACGAGGAGTTGAACAAGCTTCTCGGAGGTGTTACCATTGCTCAAGGTGGTGTGTTGCCCAACATTCATTTATATAACAAAAATAAACACTACACTTAGTTTTCTATAGACCTTACCACACACATCAGTTTCACTATCTCATGATGAACGCACACAAGACAATCAAGTACACGACCCTCATTATGCCATAATCACACAAGCCAGAAAATAAAAACTTTTATAACTCATCATTTTTTCGATAAAAGCATTTTGCTCTATGTCTTGTAATAAACAAACGAATAACGCGTACCGAGCAACTTCCATCCTTATAACCAGGGGTTATACATTCCATGTGTCTATAAGAGAAAGCTAAGTATTTGGCGGTTTTATCCCGATAAGGACTATTCTGACATCATCATATACGAACATTTCTTTTGTTATTGCGACTTTTGATGCGGGAAATAAAGAACTGTTTCAGGTTGAAGTGAAGTTAATTTTTTTTTTTTTTTTTTTTTTAATTTATTTTTTGCAATTAAGATTCATTTACTGTGGATGTTAGCTGTGTGTGTGTGTGTGAATCATATCAATTCAAGCATACAGTCATGATCTTTTTAGCATGTGGTGGCTCTTAAAAGAGCCGTTGTTTTTATAAAGCTCCATTTTAACCGCCAAATCCGTACAGGGTACGTCCTTGGCGTTTCAAAGCGTAGACGACATCCATTGCTGTGACTGTCTTTCTCTTGGCGTGCTCGGTGTAGGTGACAGCATCACGGATGCCATTCTCAAGGAAAACCTTGAGGACACCACGGGTCTCTTCGTAGATCAGACCAAAGATTCTCTTGACTCCATCACGACGAGCAAGACATATTTAGCTCTTTAGATATTTCCAATGATGAATTGATTGACACCGAAATTCTTTCCCTAAATATAAAGAAAACGAACCTCTTAGAAAACAATCGTGAAAGGAATATTTGAATATGAAAAAAAAAATCATCATCATGAATTAAAATATGTAAGGCTAGCACTGCTTGTTCGATTCGGACACCAAAACGGATGTCTTTTGTAGACAAAATAATCATTTTTAGTATCAAACATCTATACTTTGTTTCAAACTTCTCCTCGATTTGTGGCTTCCGAATTTCGTCTAAAGAAAGAATTCTTATATATACATACAAATTCTTGGTGAACGAATTTGTTTTGGCTCGAAATATTCAAGTTTTAGCGGTTTCTAGTAGACAAAAGAAAAGTATTGCACGATCAGCCAATCACGATGTCAGTCGGTTGTAGCCAATCAAATTATTTGGCGGCTGGTATAAGATCTTGGTTGTTATCAAAAAAGATATACTCGAGAAATTCAGAAAATACTAAAATGGCTCGTACTAAGCAAACCGCACGAAAATCTACAGGAGGAAAAGCTCCCAGAAAACAGCTGGCCACCAAGGCAGCGCACGTAAGAGTGCCCCAGCAACTGGTGGAGTCAAGAAGCCTCATCGTTACAGGCCCGGTACCGTCGCACTTCGTGAGATCCGTCGTTACCAGAAATCAACCGAACTGTTGATCCGCAAGCTGCCCTTCCAGCGTCTTGTCCGTGAGATCGCTCAGGACTTCAAGACAGATCTCCGATTCCAGAGCTCATCTGTGATGGCCCTTCAGGAGGCTAGTGAAGCTTACTTGGTTGGTCTGTTTGAAGACACCAACTTGTGCGCCATTCATGCCAAGAGAGTCACCATCATGCCCAAGGACATTCAGCTTGCCCGCCGAATCCGTGGAGAGAGAGCTTAAACACTCTACAAATATTCAATCTAACAACGGCTTCTTTAGAAGCCATCAAATGCCACAAAGTCATGGCCATATATGCGTTACCTTTGTCACTCCCTCTGTGATTACACTCCCATACAACATTTTTATTTTTCAAAACTAAAACGTTGATAAAAACAAACATTTTCCTTTTGATAACACGCTTCATTCTCCTCCCTCGCCATAAAATGACCGCTGACCTCCAAACAACGCCGGCCATCTCAGAAAAACAAACAACCCAATTATTTCACATCTGCCGAAATAGCTCAGTTGGGAGAGCGTCAGACTGAAGATCTGAAGGTCCCTGGTTCAAATCCGAAGAGTTTGTAGGAACTCTACTGAATAATCTCGGGTTTCGGCAATTCAATTTTTCGTTTGGCTTTTCTTATTGCATTAAAGTATTGGGGCTTCAATTGTTTTTGTTTTGCTTTGTTTATATGACGTTATATCATGTTATATATTTGTTTGCCATGACGCTATAGTGACATATATTTGTTTCTGTTCAACAATACCGGGTTTCTGCAATTCATTTTTTTTCCTATTGGTTTTCTTATCACATTAAAACTTCATTTGTTTTGTTATCTATGTTATACTAGAATTAAACAGTTTTTACTAGGGATTAAGAGGGAGTCTCTGTAACAGCGTGCCACTCGATCTGGGCTCGAAAAATAGATTTCTTTTATATTCCTATCATCGAAAGTACTATCTATCCTCACTACAAAATTGCAGTTAGAATTGTTCTAAATTCTTTTTTCCAACCGCTTTACGAATTTTTGTCCATCAACCCCAAATCAGTGAAAGACGCCGATTTTCGAGGTCGGCCGAGGGCTATTTTCAAAGTCTGTTTTCTCGGGTCTCTGCACATAAAAGCTAATTTTTCTATCCAGAACTTTAGTCTAGTGTAACTTCTGCATAAAAACAGTAATAGTTTTTTTTTGGAATGCGCGAATTCTGAAAAATAATCCTAACTTATCGAGACTACTGAAAGCGTGACATGGAAAGCTAAAATTATGAGACCTCGAATATTGCACATTTCTCATTTGTGGCACCTAATCCAGCCCTAAAATGTCATTCAACCTTGAGATAAGAAGCTATTTTATAGATGTGTGCAATAAAAGTTGCGGCACATTGCGTTTCTACGAAATAAGCTAAGTTTCAAATTGTTCTATTTTCAGTTATTTCCTTGCGTGACACGACAGGCCGTTGGGTCTGTGACGGCTACTTCTTTGCTCATTATCCTAAAGAATTAAAAACCTTAACTTTACAATATTTGTTCCATTATAAGAGATTTCAATGATATACGGCTTCATTTAATAGTGTTTCTATAAGCTGAGTAATTTTTTTTATTTGCATATCTCGAGCTCCGCGGGAGGTCAATCGTTATTTGTTTTTTTTAATCATAGTAAATTTAGTAAAGAAATACTCGCTTAGTAACATCCTAAAAAGATCCAAAACTGAGAACTGTTCTTGTTCGTAGAGCTGAATATTTCTAGTTTTTTTTTAAATTGTAGGAAATATATCATTGATATCTTTGTCACTAGTCATTTAACATTCTCGAACGTTTATTTCCTTTATAAATTATCCATCATTTTCTATTGTGAAAAGGTATTTCGTCCTTCCGATATTTTCGAACTCCATATACTATCATTTTGTCGAAAAATACTTTGCAGTCTTGACTGTTCTTCGGCTGAGATGACGATTTTTGCAACAGGTGCAATCAAACGTATGAATTCGTTCATAACTACAGAACAAGTGATTGTGAAAATTATGATCATACAGGGGCGGCGGTTCGGAAGTGGAGGTTGCGTGTACTGGCTCCAATAATTTTGAAGACATAGAGCTACTCTGTAGATATGCTTCAAATAAACCATTATTATTATTATTATTATTATTCAATCAATCAATCAATGTATTGCTCATTTCTCTTAGAGAAACATTCAGCTCTCACTCTACTCGAGTACGCTCACCTACTTTGAAGCCAAGCTATTATGGTTGCGTCTAAAGCATTCTTTCAGAATCTGTGATGGTTGATATCCCTGAAATCTTTGGTAGATTGTTCTTATTGATGTTTTTATTGGACGGCCTTTTCTTTTGTTGTTGTTTTGTTGTATTATTATTATTATTATTATTATTATTATTATTACCATCATCATCATCAGAGTCCTACAAACACCTCACCCCCCAGCAAATATATCACCTGCATGAGAAGGAGAAGAAGCGCAAGTATGCTAGCAGAGTCTTGGAAGTTGAACAAGCGACTTCTACGCCATTAGTATTCACTACAACTGGAGGTATGGCAGATGAGTGTAGAAGATACCACAGTAGGCTCGCCGAACTAATTGCCAACAAGAAGGGAGAAGATTATGCCACCATTGTATCCTGGATACGAGCAAAGGTTTCTTTCTCCCTTTTGAGATCAGCTCTTCTATGCCTTAGGGGCTCAAGAACCACAAGAAGAGTATTTAGGAACATAAAGGACATAGACTTGGATGTTGAGACTGCAAATGCAGCAATTAACTAAATAATTAACATATATATATAAATGTTTGCCATTATTACTTTTTTTTTTTTTTGACTCATATATTATTAGGATTAATTTTTACTAAATAGATTTTATGGTTATACATTAGTAGATATATTTTTATTATATTATCATCATCATCATTACTTTTTTTTGTTTGTTTTGTTTTGTTTTTGTTTTTGTTTTTATTTGTTTTTTGTTTTTGGCTTTTTTTAATCTAGCATAATGTAAATGATTTCAAAAGTGCACAGTGGTTTTGTAAGAAATAAGCACACTGCGTCGTGGAACCTTTTGTTATTTTGAATAAAGATTGTAGTAAAAGTTTAAAAAAAAAAAAAATTATTGTTATTATTATTATATTTTAATAAATCATTATTATCATTATCATCATCATCATCATCATCATCATCATTACAAAAGCAAATTCTTTGGTTATCTACATGAGTTCGGAACTAACATTATTTTCAAGGCGATTTTAAAACAGTCAATCAGTACAGGCTGTTTTGACGTGCTCCTCCAATAGTCCTCCAATGATAATAGAGAGTTTTAGATTTACGTTCGCGGTAAACGTGAAACGTCAGTTGACCGGTAAAAAATTCTTTTAAATTACTGAAAACGAATCGCAAAAAAGTCCAAGTAATAGAAAAACAAAAGAGTATTTGCGCTTGGTGAGAAGGTTTGTAAAAGGTAAAGTAAAATAGAAGAAAACGATGAAAACGTGGTCACGTTTGCCGTTTGCGGGGAAGAAAAAAAGTCAATCTAAAACTCTCTAATGTTCAGCTTCCGCCGCCCCTGTTGTGTACTCACTGAACTAAGATTTAAGGCTTACAATGATCTTATGAATTTATATAGCGCCTTTTCTATATGAATATAATCAAAGGCGCTTTACATGGAGTTGTGAATGACAGATTGTTTTTTTGTGCAATTTACAAGCATGAGAGATGGTTAGTATGAAGTGTAGGCACTGAGGGTGGTCAGTGCCAGGGTTTCTTTACGTCCTCATGGTTCTTTTACGTCCCTCCAATGTTGGTTAGTAATGATGATTGTGGAGGGACGGGACCGCCATTTAAAGTGGTCATCCGAGCCACTTAAAAGTCTAACCATTTGCAGATGTAATTACAAAGGCAGCACTTTCTTCTCGGTTATTTTAAGACCCTGAGTGTTGGTCCGGCTGGGACTCGAGCCACGACCTCCCGCACGAAAGTCCCGATGCTCAACCAACTAGCTGAGCCAACCGGTTTGCGGTATAGCTAGCTAGCACTACTGATTCTACTGCGGAGAACACTTGCATTCCTTAATGACTTCCCCAACCAAACGCACGAGCTCTGCCTTAAGGCCTTTAGATCTAAACTGTTCTTCAAAGTGATTAAGTATTTTTTTCAGCATTGCAACATTGAAGGCTGAGATCTTGTTTCTTTGATATAGTAGTGGCATAGATCTTACGTGTCATAATGGGGTGTTGCAGGCCAATATGATATCCTCATGATCAATTTCTTGTAACAGCAATGGGGGGCTAATTGAGTTTGGGGAGGGGGGGGGTTGTAATTGAGTTTCTTACGTCAACACAACGGAAAACAATATAAAAAAGCATCGTTTTTTTTCTGCTGAAGGGGGGGGGGGGCTTCAGCCCCCCTTTGAATCCCCCCTCCCTTCCCCGTCCTGGATCCGCATTTGGACAGATTCATACGTTCTGACTCTGGTATTACATCCTGAATGCCTTCCTCTTCTACCAAAGATCGTACATTTTCATGAGGACTGGGTAAGAGTTAATTACCGAGAACGGAGGCAATAAGCCATAGGCTTTTATTTCTCAATTGACACGTTTTTCTTTGTTATTTACAAGGTTTTATTTTTGTTATAACCCTCATTATAAATGCGAGGTCAATATATAGCTAGTTATTAACCCGGTTAATAACTATATATTGACCTCGCATTTATAATGAGCAATTTTTGATAGAAAACCTTTTCAATTGATAAATAAAATAGTTAATTACCTCGAACGTCGGCAATGTGTTGAAGGTGTCTCTTGAACAAGTGATATATTCTCGGCGGAGCTAGCCCATCGTATATAGTTTCATTTCTCTCTGACTGAATTTCGCTATTAGATATACACCTACTTGCAAGAACGTTGTCATACGATAGTGAGAAAGGAATACATTAAAAGACAAAAGAAAATGTTCAACTTCAGTGATTTATCTTCTTTTGTTTTTTGATATAATTCCTATACCACTAAATCACTAATGTTCTATATTCGTATGTCAATGTTCTTGCAAGTAGGTGTATATTTGTATTTGTAATAATGGTTATTTGAATTATATTAAAGATGTATATTTTTTGTTTTATTTTATTTCATTTTATTTATTATTATTATTATTATTATTATTATTATTATCTTTTTTTTTTTTTCTTTTCTTTTTCTTTTTCTTTTTTTTTTTTTTTTTGCAAGAGTCTTCAGTTTAGACGTCCTAGTCTAACGCACTGGTATTTAGTATAAAGACATAGATTCAGTATTCCAAGTACTACTAATATAAGTATAGAGTGTATCAATAACACAGTGAATAACAATACTAACGCCCGGGGGGCGGGGTACTCCCCTATATTTGCTATACGGGTATGTGCCGCCCTATAGGGTATGGTTTTTCGGCTTCTGGGTCTGGACTAGGGTATCATATTTTGACATTTTGTCTGGGATAGGGTATCATTTTAGTCTGGGATAGGGTTAACGATTTGGTCATTTTTGTCTGGCGAATAGGCTACGCTTTCTGCCGGCACAAAAACAATGAAAAATGTTAGTAAATATTGATTGCAATCTGTTGAAAACCCGTCTTTTCCGTCTTACAATTCTTAGTTTTAGGTCTGGGATAGGGTCAGGGTTTCGAGGTCCTGGCGGCACCCCCCTACCCAAGTTGGGGAGGTAGTACCCCCCCCCCCCCCCCCCGGTACTAACACAGGCAAGTACATCCTTTACTTACAATGATATGAATGATATGTTACCTTCAACTAAAAAAACTAGAAATATTCAGCTCTACAGGCAAGAACACTTCTCATTTTTGGATCTCTTTAGCATGTTTCGAGATAAAGCGAGAATTTCTTTACTACAATTAAATAAACAAATAGCGATTGACCTCCCGACCTCGAGATATGCAAATAAAAAAAATTACTGTGCGGTGAAATTTCAAAACAGCTTATAGAAACACTATTAAATGAAGCCGTATATCATTGAAATCTCTTATAATGGAACAAATATTGTAAAGTTAAGGTTTTTAATTCTTTAGGATAATGAGCAAAGAAGTAGCCGTCACAGACCCAACGGCCTGTCGTGTCACGCAAGGAAATAACTGAAAATAGAACAATTTGAAACTTAGCTTATTTCGTAGAAACGCAATGTGCCGCAACTTTTATTGCACACATCTATAAAATAGCTTCTTATCTCAAGGTTGAATGACATTTTAGGGCTGGATTAGGTGCCACAAATGAGAAATGTGCAATATTCGAGGTCTCATAATTTTAGCTTTCCATGTCACGCTTTCAGTAGTCTCGATAAGTTAGGATTATTTTTCAGAATTCGCGCATTCCAAAAAAAAACTATTACTGTTTTTATGCAGAAGTTACACTAGACTAAAGTTCTGGATAGAAAAATTAGCTTTTATGTGCAGAGACCCGAGAAAACAGACTTTGAAAATAGCCCTCGGCCGACCTCGAAAATCGGCGTCTTTCACTGATTTGGGGTTGATAGACAAAAATTCGTAAAGCGGTTGGAAAAAAGAATTTAGAACAATTCTAACTGCAATTTTGTAGTGAGGATAGATAGTACTTTCGATGATAGGAATATAAAAGAAATCTATTTTTCGAGCCCAGATCGAGTGGCACGCTGTTACAGAGACTCCCTCTTAAGTGGCAAATGTTTATTTTTCAATATTTCTTTACAAAGTTATTCAAACAACAAAATATTAAATAGTATATATCTTGAATAAAAATTTTGCTTTAAAAAGTGGCTAGCTTCTCAAGATACATCTTTTTTTAATTTTTATTTTGGGGCAGGGGAGTAACTGCAAGCATGCACTAAAAAATAAGTACTTAGTTTTGTGACCTCAAAACCAATTCCTTTCATATCGCTAAAATACATTTCAGAGTAGGCGAACTTAATGTCTTGATCGCCAAGGTACGTATTTTGGAAACATGTCAGCAGACTTGAAGTAACAGAACGTCACAATGCGTGATCCTCTTGTCTTAATAATGAGGGTTATTTCCTTGAACCGACGTCGAACGCTTTGAACACTACAGACAAAGCGAATGACCTTATCAAGAAAGGCACTCAAATTTGCAATCCTCTTTGGAGGAAAGCTCTGCATGAAGAATAATAAAATATATAAATCACTTTTATTTAAGTGTCTAGTCGTTCTAGCTCTTTAGAACTAATAGACTAGTTTCGAATTTGAATTCCAAATTACCGCTGTATTCCTTGATTACAGACTCATTTGCACAGGGTTAGCCTCGTATCAGTGTTTAAATATTCACAAATACCACAACAGAAAAATAAAGAATGTACAACTTCAACAATACAAACATTTTGAAACTCGACAGAACCTTGACTGGAACACTCGAATATTCTGAACAAACTCGAGGCTAACCCTGTGCAAATGAGTCTGTAATCAAGAAACACAGCGGTAATTTGATAAAATATGATAAAATAATATTTAATAATAATAATAATAATAATAATAATAATAATAATAATAAAAATATAAAAATCTTTGTTTTTTCCCGAAAATATTTTATATGACATAATAACGATAAATAGTATAAAGGACAAAGCTTCTTTGTACTATTTATCGATATTATTGTCATACAAAATATTTTCGAGAAAAAAAAACAAAGCTTTCCTTGACCGAAATAGAAACTACTTATCATATGACCTGTATCTGCCCGGGCGCGCGCTCTTAGAAAAACCTTCGGGAAAATGGCGTGAGGAGGAGCGTACGCCTTTGAGCGAGCAGGGCCGTACGAATCCGTACGGCTCTGCTCAAAACCTGCGACCATATTGACATAATTTGCAACTAGTAAAATACCTTTTTTATTTATTAGGTTCATATGATAAAATGCTTATAGTTGACTGAGTTAGGTCGGGCCGCACGGGAAAATATTTTGGCTCTCGGTCATTTGTACGGACCTCGCTGCGATCGGTCCGACGGAATCACCTCAAGACACACTTTTTCCCCTTTGCTTAGTTATTTTAGCACTATTCTTTTGAATCTTATGATAGAAATATTCCTTGAAGCCTTTCCTATACATTTACGATATATTCATATATTAACTTTAGTTTAAGCTATGTTTAATTCCAAGATTTTCACTCGTATTACTCGTTATTAAGATATCACGCTCAGGAATTTACTTATTTTATTAGCCAATCATGATTCAACGATATTATCACATTGATTATAGAATGACACCTGTCATAGAACTATTATGAATAGGGCTCATGTAATTAGTTCAAGACAGAGAGTAAAATAAAGATCCCGAAGAACATACCGAGAGCGGTCGTCCTATAACATATGTAATATATTTCTATTATGAGTGGCTAATGAATGCATTGACATTTATTATAAAGGCGACCATTTCTAGTGCCGATAACGATCGAACGTGAATATTGCTTACACCTACTTCGAAAAACGTTGTCGGTCGGAGATCTGAAAAAAAAGAGCGATCTGGACTAAACGGAGCATTTGTGCTTTTACATTATTGGCTTGTTCCAAGTGATTCGGAACATCCAATGAGAAGGCTCGATTTTCTCAACTTGTTCAGAAGCTTTTTGAGAATTTTATTTTCCAAGTGTGGGATTTATTTCGTTAGTTAACAAAACATTTTGAATACCCGCTATACATAAATCTTTCATATGCAGTGTGAAGGGTGAATATATGAACTACGCCTACATGGATTCTTAAAAGCAGATAATATATTTTAAGAGTCAAATCCAACTAGTGGTCTATCATCAATGCTGCATTCTTATTGGATGAGCTACTAGTACGTTATAAGTTATAGCCTACTAGTTGCGAAAAGTGCCAGCTTTGAAAACCAAAATATATTAAAACTCTAAATATATTACAATTTGCAGCGTTCTACTCGGTCTCAGATTCCATACTTCAAATCTTAAATCTTTCAAAGTTTATTGAAATCGGTTAATTAGAAAATTTTTTTAAATGTTTGACATTGAAGTGAGTTTGACTAGAAATCCATGTTGAATGCAAATGAGGACGATTCGAATTCTATTTCCGATTTACAGGCTTCTTCTTCTAAAAGCATAATTTGGGTTGCCTGCCCTGCTGGACAGCTATGCAAAGGCTTACCAAAACATCCCGTTGTGTTAGCACAAGTTTAGCATACTAGCCGAGAGGTTTTATTTACAACGTCTTATCTACAATTATAGTGCCAGGTCCGTTCAATCTTCAAATCATTCAGTACTGGAATGAGACTCGATCAGTAAAACTCAAGTTTTTAAAGTTGTAAAGATTCGAAGCCGTATATTTTCCAATTTTTCAATAATCAATAAGTACTTTATGCTGTTGAATGAAAACTCAAGTAGATAAATACAAAGTAGGGCCTTTCAAAACGCCCGATTTTTAAAACGATTGCAAATTTTAGTTACCATTGGCCTCGAATTCAGCAGATAACGAAAAGGAATACTTATTTGCCGTGATAAAAGCTACCAATGGACAAAATGATTATGAAAAATATGTTTTTTGAATTCCAAGTTTCTTGTCCATCGAATCACAGTTCAGATTTTACCATTCTTATATTTAACAAATATAAAACAGCTTTTTCCGTGCTCCGTTCAGTAATAAAGCACGCAGAAAGCATAAAAGGAAAAAGAAAAAACAACACTTTCAATCCAAAACTAAAATGAATTACATGTATTAAGAATCATTTACTTACATTAAATAGCAAGGCAAACCTGCCCAAAAGGGTTGTAATGAACTGGCTGTTGTCCATACAGCCAATGCTTACTGCTTGCATTTTACGATTTCTGTTAAACATGTTAAGATCACGCCACAGGTTACCCAAGCGTATACATTGTGCTGGTTTACTATACAATATATAGGACTTCATAAATCTTCATTTTCGTGCATTGAATTTTAATAAAATCCTATGAATCTTCTACAGCGTGTTTTAGTTGTTCTTAGCTTCACTCTGAGCGAATTTTGTTCAATCTAACTGCACTTTCCCCACCGTTAAACTGATACTTTCCAAGCAACAGCCGGTTGCTGTCGGCTTCTGATTGGAAGTATCGCTTTTCTCACACGCGCATTGATTAGGAACAGCGAAGGAACGAAAGTATATTAAAGAGGTTTTTACTGAGTAAGTCTCGCTATGGAAATAATACAACTGATCATGTATATTATTTTTAGATATTCAGTAATAAGTATAGGTATATAAGACATGGATTAATATGGAAAATTTAAAAATTCCCCTGTGCTAAAATCATGCTGTTTCTAATTGTCGGTAAGAAAAGGGGAACGATATATTTACTTATTTACAAATGATTGCGTCTATACAAGGCACTATAAGCCATATCTTGTATATATTCTATTAGTACGGTCCCTAATAGTTTATGAACCAGTATCATGCTTCTCTATTTGATTATTAGACCGCCACGTGTCATTGAGCGTAAAAACGTTGGCTCGTGCTTGTCGTTGTCAAGGTTATATATTCATTAAAAAAACGGGCTTTTGATTTTCCATATTGTTGGCAGCCCCATTATTGGTAGAAGCCATATGGAAACCAGCGACATCCACATCGAATATCCTTTCACTTGAGTTGCTTATTAAAGACATGTATCCATTCTCTGTGGAATACGACAAACCTTGATACGATTCATCAGGTTCTAGGTAAGGTGTATAGCATTCCTGGTCGGAATTACCATGCAAACATTTTGTTCTTGGCCTATCGTAGGTATCATCGTATATGTCGTTTTCTTTCCCCTTCTCTTCCTTGTGCTTGATATTTGTCGGTGTTTCTTGGGGTGAATTTGGTGGCAACGAGAGTAATGGGGATGATACGCACCTCAGTCTTGGAGGACAAGCTGTCACCTTGTGTTCTGGTAGTCTCGGCCTGTCGTTGGTATCATCATATATGTCGTTATCCTCTCCCTTCTTTTCCTTCTGCCTGGTATCAGTAATTGTTTCTTGGGTTGAATTTGGTGGCCAGGGGAGTGGTGGGGATGATGCGGACCTCAGTCTTGGAGGACAAGCCGTCACCTTGTATTCTGGTAGTTTTGTCATGTCGTCGATATTATAATATGTGTCGTCATCCTCCCCTTTCTTTTCCTTCTGCCTGATATCAGTAATTGTTTCTTGGGTTGAATTTGGTGGCAACGAAAGTGGTGGGAATGATGCCGATCTCAATCTTGGAGGACAAGTCACTTCGTATTCTGGTAGTCTTGGCAAGTCGTAGGTATCGTCACAATCGTCTTCATCCTTGCCCTTCTGATTCTTGTGCTTGATATCTTCCGGTGTTTCTTGAGGTGAATTTGGCAGTCGTGGTCGTTGTTCTGATCGTGGAGGTCGTGATGATGGCATCAAGAAACGCTTTCCACTTATCACAAGGTCTTTAAATTTCTTTAACCAAAATGGACCCTCATAGTCGTAGATATGGGAACCCGCAAATTCCTCAGAAACCGAGCTTTCGACGTCTTGTCTGGAGATGGGATTAGTTTCATCAAGCTGCTGAACAACATTCAAATTTGGCCAATTTTCATGTATTTCGTTCTGTTTTATCCAACGCTGAAGAAGGTAAGATTTCCAAGGGCATCTGAAATTTAAATATTTATCTATAATTTTTTTCAATAAATGAAATAAAGCCTTAAAATGCTACAGTTACTAAGAATGATAGTACTAATATATCATTTGCACAAAGTATAAAATCTGGCCTAAACGAAGATACTAAGATACGTACTTTTGTGTCAAGCAATCGAGCACTGACAATGAAGAAGCTCGTTCTGTGGTTTTTAAACACCAACACTGTGTCACGAGTACGTACACCCAGTCCGGGCATAGGACAGGTTGGAAAGGACGGCAATTCTTCTTTAAAGCGCCCAAAATCTGATGATCACAAAAAAAACACACAACTACTCAAAAACCGGCAGGAGTTTTCAATAGCAATGGAGTAGATTTTGGTGAATGTCAATCAAGGCTTTTCCCATATTCACGTGCCTTTGAAATCTGTTTCCCGATGATGTATTAGGAAAAAATGTTTGACGTCTACCAAAATCCTATCTTGTCGCAACCACAGTAGCTTGTGACGTTAGGGTAATCAACAATAAATGATGAAACAGCAATTTAGGTACACTACCTCTTCATTAGAATACTGCGAGAATGGTTTTGCAGTATCGGCATCTTTTGCAAGACACAGAAACATCTCCAAAATTGTCATGCCGAGTGACCAGATATCTCCAGCGGTAGAAAATATCCCTTCCTGAATGACCTCTTTAGCGCACCTGATAAAAGATCAGTATTTTATTTACTGCCTCAGTAAAAGACGCCGCAGGAAGGAGAATCAGTTGGGTGTAAAAATAATAACAATGGGATTATCAATGAAAGAGATGGGTTAAAGTGCCTATCACCCTTATTTTTTTACCTTCTTATATCGAAATATAAGCTATTCAAAGAAACGTGTCCAAAGAATTTTTTTATTCTGACGCTCCTTTCTATTTTTTTTCGAGCGGTCAAAGTGCGAAAATAGGAAGATTTCAAAATATGACCGAGCGAAAGGGGAGACTCGGCTAGTGAAGTAGAAGGAGCAACACGCCCTTCTTGATTTACAAAGAAATGTATGGGATACTGAAAACGTCCTTGCGTTTCTTGGGTTTTTTTAGAAGTCCTTGGACTTTTAACTACTTTATTGGGCTTCTATGAGGAAGTTAATTATCTAAAGATTCTATTTCCAGTTCTCATCGGGATTCGTAGCCTAATTTACTGGTATATTAGTGAAGCGAACACAAGCTAGCAAAGCAAGGTTTATTAAAGAATCAAACAGTTTTGGGTTAGTGTGGTAACATTTCAGTGGTTATTAAACTCTTAAGAAATATTTAGTGCAATGCTAAAAGGGCTGTAATGAATGGTTGAGACCAAATGCCCGTACGATGTCTACGATTGACACAATAATACTACTATTCACAATATTTTAATTATTTGCTACCGTATAATGCTCTTCAGATTTTTTACTTTTATCGAATTTCCCTCGATAGACGATCGTTTTATCTTCAAAGATAGGTATGGCTAGATACTGTGAGACAGGATAGAAAACTGATAGAATAGAAAATATCATATTCGACTATGAAGTGAAGCCATGTTGACCTGCAGAGTAAGAGTAGACTGATGATGCGAAGTGTCACGCACCCTTACATGTAGTTCCTCGACTGAACTACGACATTATAAATATATAATGCAATTCATGTTTAGATTTTGAAAACTGTTAAGCCATCAACATTGAAAAAGATTTTGTGAACTACCTGGAGTTATTTCATTGTTTCTGTCATTTATGTTTCTGATTTGGAAACGACCTGGAAGAATTTTGCGCGGCACGGACTCACATATTCATCCATAAATACATGAGATATTAATAAGAATAATGCTAAAAAATCTATGAGTTAAAGGGTGTAGGTACATGTAGTGCTTAGAGTTACTGTATGTGAAATCTATAAGTTTTTGAAGCTAATTTATTACACTTGATTCTGAGCGTGACAACCTAATATGAGGTTTTCCCTAGGTGGCGTTTAACTTCTCGCTGCTTTTCTTTTTCTTAACATAATTCAAAAATAATATCATTCCTGAAGTCTGAAGTAATTAACATCCTCTAACCAGAAATACTAGGTCTTTTGAAAGCGTAAAAAACCCGGCAAATTGGTCATAAATACTAGTGAAATCAAAGGAGGATGTTTACCTAGCATGCTTTGCGCGCCGTGCCATTATGCATCTGTCTTTAGCGTTTGTTTGAAAAATTTCCTCTCGACGACGATTTTCCTCGATTATTTCGCCAAACAAAAACAACAGCCGTTTGCTTATTCAATATTTTCTGCATCCATACTGACAAACAATAGAAAGTCTGGACATCTAACTGGGACCTTGTTCGGTATTTTCGTAATTTTTTGCCACAGGAAAAATCAAAATATGCCGTATCAATGAATGGATAGAAAAAGATAAAAATTGTTTTGACAAGCGAAGTGTTTGTAGGCTTTGAATTATGTGGGAATAAGTCGAAATTAAACGAAGAAAATTTTAAAAAGGAAACACCTACACAAAGTATAGCCTTCATACTATGCTATATCCCTTAAGTCTCCTTAAGTCTCCAAGTTTGAGTGAGATACGGCCATTACAATTTCCACTAAAATTCGCCTTGTGTTTCGCTTCGTCTTGTCTTACGTCCTTGATTTGACGTGACCTGCTAGATTACCAAAAATTGTATTTTTGAGTATCTTCAGACAAATCTGATAATCTTGATTTTAAAATTCAAACGTATACTTCATATAATAACAATGACAATGAAAAATGTTTTATTTTTTATTTTATCAATCGAAGGTAGTTTTATTAAAGAGGGAAAAGAGTAAGCTTACTTTTATTCATAGCACGTGTCACAAGCCCGACAAACAATTCAAGAATTACCTTAATCTAACAAACTATAAACGAATTTATTACATCCGTTTTGAAATCACAAGCAAATCCTGCAATCTGATTGGTTCCCTGCAGTAGTGATTTCAGCATAAATTGCACGATTTTGAGCTCTAAATTGCACGATTTTGCACATCAACTGATATGAGCCAATCACAAGAGAGACATGTCATTTTCTAGCCAATTATATCAAGGAATCCATCTGAGTGTTGAGCTCACCGCTTCTTGCAAAAAAAAAAGAGCCACGGCTCAAAAAAAAAAATTTTCTGAAGAACGATTTTACCGTCCACAGTCTTAAATAAAGACTTAAAAAGCCGTAAAAAGGACTTAAAAAGACCAACTGATCACTTAAAATCGTCAAAAGCATCTTTGTAAAGTAATTGCTTAAGTAAGTTGAAGATATTACAGCGAAAAGCAGTGGGAGAAAATGCAATCGGCATCTTTTGAATGTGACTTCTTGGCGATTGATCGTGGAAAGTGGTTTCCTTTTCAATCTTTAAAGCATAACAACACATCGAAAATACAGTCATTAAAAGAAGTTTTTCTTAAGAAGAAGATTTCTGTTGAGCTACGTGACTTCTTAAGGACAACCGAAGGACTAAACAACCTTTGATTTTTGCTGTTTTGCGGGCACAAGTGTGATCTAAACATGTTGAACAGAACAAGCAGTGAGCATTGGCTGTAATATGGACAACAGCCAGTTCATTACAACCCTTTTGGGCAGGATTGTCTTGTTATTTAATGTAAGTAAGAGATTCTTAATACATGTAATGCCTTTTGGTTCGGTATAAATTCATTTTAGTTTTGGATTGAAAGTGTTGGTTTTCAAAATGAGAATCATTGCTCGATCAGTATAAACAAGCTCTCTTGGCAGCATGTTTGAATCGACTGCTTTTAGATTGTAAGTCATGTCGGTTTAACTGGAAAAAACGTCTTTTTCAAAAAAGATTTCAAAATGGATATAATAAAGTGGTAATTGAACTGAGTGGAATGCAATTTTGGTCTGAAATCAAACTTGCAATTACAAATCGCACTCCCGCTACGCGGTCGCGCGTTTGATTTCAGACCAAATTGCACTCCACTCAGTTCAATTACCATTATAAATAGTCAAACCACTAGAAACTAATTTTATTCAACTCAAGAAAGCCAAACCTATCATTTCACAGTGCAGATTGTGTAATTTTCTTTAAGAACTCAAATTTACAAAAAGCTTAAAAGTTCAAATTAATACAAAGGCAAGACATTCAAAGAAAATACTCAATCGAAGAAAGTAGATTGTATAGTTTTCTCAAGGGTAGATAAACAACAACAAATTAACACATGACTTTTGTATATTACCTCGAACAACAGCTGCTAGATAAAACTACTTTATTCACTAGCGATTTTCTTCCGGAAAATCGAGACTGTCTTTGGTTCAAAATTATGCAAGTCTTCTTTCTTCAAAGAAAATGCCTGGGAAGATGGCTGATAACTGTCACAAATTTAAAACACGTAATACCAGCAAATTCAGTCTAATTGATCCTTTTTGACAATACAGTAGAGAAAGAGATGATCCGAAGTGAAAAAGGGCTCACGATTTCCCTCTATAATCTCCATAGTCGAGTCCATAGTCGATGTTTCTGCATTGACATGAAAGCGAAAATGAGTAGATCACGTGACTTTTCAGTGTGATAATATAGTTGGTGGAGGCGCGCAAAGCATGCTAGGTAAACATCCTCCTTTAGTGAAATCTAGAGAGAATGAGGGGAGCATTTAAACCCAACTTACTCCTCTTACGTCACAGCCCAGTCCTCTAGGTTATCATTTTACGCGGCCAGAGTCAAAGAAATGCCTATTCACAGTCAGTGTGAATATTATGATGGGAATTGTAATATGCAAATAGAGTATATATAAAGGGAAGCGTGGTCCCTCTGGTGCCACTTCATTCAAATTAACGGGAAGAGTACAGACGTCGACCCACCCGCCTCACCCGCGAGCAAGCGGGATAAAAAAACATTACACTCTGGGTTACCTGGGCATTGTTCCAGGCCAGAGTGGATGCCTCATACCTCATTAATAACAATACATAGGGTGGAATATTATACTATTTTCGCACTTTTGACCGCTCGGAAAAAAATAGAAAGAAGCGTCAGAAGCGAAAAATTCCTTGGACACGTTTCTTAGAATAGCTTATATTTCGATATAAAAAAATAACAAAATAAGGGTGATAGGCACTTTAAAGTACTAAATACTGAATGGTACTGGAATCAAATAGAAAGACGAAAACAGTAAAAGAAATGCTACTCTGAAAACTTTTTTTGTTGACCTACCAACGATATACATCTGGATGAACCTCGCCATTCACAACACCAAATGAGGTGTTGAACTGGTTGCAAGATGGTAAAATGCTTCTAGAGAAGTGCAATCCGAAGATTTTCACCTGAAGAAAGAAAGTTAAATTAAGTTTTTAGAAGCATTAATAGGGGATATGATGGGGTACCCGATAGTCAGTTAACTGTTTTAGCATTTAACTGACAATCGGGTACCCCATCATGATCATACCCCCTATTAAAACCCCATCAACACACTCCTAATAGCTATTGTTGTGTAAATCGTTTACTGTCATCCTCAATTTCTTGAGTCATTGCTTATCAAACTACATTCAATTTACGGTTAGCAAATATTGATTCAGGAAGGCACAGTAGAACAAGGAATTCATATAACACACAAATGTTCGTGCGAATACTAACATGATTCTTTTTGACAACCCTGACGCTTTCAGCATTTAAAACGCAAAGTACGATGTTCTTTTGGTGGAGGTAGTTTATTGCTTCGGTGATTTGAGCAGCGAATTCAATCACATCTTCAGGTGTACATTTGTTACTCAAGATGTAATGTCGTAGACTTGGACCCTCGCAGTTTTCGTAGGCCTTGTTGAAAAAAAAAAAGTGCACATAAATAACTCGACATTAGTCCAATGTATTCTAGCTCTCTTCGAAGGCAACCAGAAAATGTTGTGGCTTCAGAAGGGCTCGTTTCGTCTTAGTACTGCTAATTTAACATCTATTCTATTATAAAACTAAGATACTAAAAAGGCTGGGGGAAAATTGCAGTCATTTGCTGCTGTGCTCTTGATACTTATGTTATGGGATTGACCGCTCTCGGTACGAGCTACGGGATCTTTATTCCACTTTCTCTTCTTCTACTCTTCTGACTTAAACTAATTACATTACATGAGCTCTATTTATAATAACTTCATGACAGGTGTCATCCTACAATCAATATGATATTATCGCTGTGTCTTGATTGGCTAATGGAAATAGTAAATTGCTAAGTGTGATATCTTATTAAAGAGTGATACGAGTGAAAATCATAGAACTAAACATTGCTTAAACTAAAGATAATATGTGCATATATGGTAAATGTATTGAAAGGTCTACGAGGGATATTTATATCATAAGATTTAAAAGAATAGTGCCAAAATAACTAAGCAAAGGGGTAAAGAGTGTGTAGGGTGTAACCAGAGGTGTACATGCTAATGGGAGGAGCTAAGAAGTTTACTTGTAAATTCAAAGCATATCATCATCTAAACTTGGGTGATGGTAGCCTTACTGAAATCTTATATCGATATTTTCAATGACTAATTGATCGTACTTTATCTTGTTTTCATACGATAAGAAATAGTAATTAGAAAACTGATGTCTAGCTTAGTCTGTAAAAACATTAATTTTCTCTCTCATAACACTTACAATCACTCTTCCAGATTTGGTTTTCCGATCTTCTACAACCCTAGCAAGATGCGTATGGTCCAATAACCTTAATTTTTCCAAATGTTGCTTACTGTTATCCACAAGGCTCAATGATTCTTTGGTTGTGTTTGGTGTATTTTTCATCTTTTTTTAAGAAAGAACGAAAATTATTACAAATTGTACAATTTTAATACTCTAGGATTATGAGTATAAGACTAAGAAAAAATGAGCATAAATCTTATAAAACTGCGTAGTAATGTCGCACCCCCTCCCACACGGAGTTGCATGCGCATGTTCTTGCAATATGATAACTGCGTAAATACTCCGACGACACTGTACAAGGTGGAAAACAAAAATTGTTGTGCGTCAAACAATTAACATACTTACAACGTCAATATCTTTGTCTTCCTTTGGCAAAGGTTCTGAAATCAGTCTAAGACGTTCATCTGCACCTTGTAATGAACGAAATGTCATACAATTTTTCTTTAAGATATTAAACTTAATACTTATAGACTTTAAATATATTTGGCTTTCGGATTCGATTCCTGGACTCGGGTAGTAAATGACGTAAAGTTATATTTACGTAACATTTACACATATCTCTTCCCATGATGGGCCTTTTAATGATGTTTGCTCAACACGCACTACCAATACGTTCACCATTTATACAACACATAACCTTCAACTCAAAACAGAAAGCTGATGAGGACAAAAATAGGTATTGGGTGAAAACGAAAGTAGAAGTACCTTTTCCGTCACATTCAGCAAGAAGTTTTTGAAGCTCTTCGGAAATTTTCGGAAATGAACTGATTCTGTCTTGCCTAGTTTTTCCCATACATTTCTGTATGAGTAGAAATACTTCGTCTCCCATGTCTTTTGTTAATGTTCGGCCCGAGAGGACCTGTGGATTGATAATAAATTAATTTTAGTCGTAGTCAAAAGCATGTAGGTATTGGCTCCATAAAACGGCCAGCTAGATAGCACGCGCTAATACTCCGCCGCGTTCCCCCCACCCCCTCCCTCCTCCCTCCTCCTCCCCCCCCCCCCCCCCCCCCCCCCACAAACCTATTTGGTAACTCATTAATTGTCGAAATATATAAGAAAAAGAAAATATTAAGAATTATATTGAAGAAATATAATTGTTTAGATGTTTTAATTTTTTTATAAAGATTGGATGAATGAAAATATTTCTTTTTGCTTGCTTGTTTCCGTTATTTTTTATTTTTTTTATATTTTTAAGTTCTCGCTACGCCCCTGCACGTAAATAAAAGATTCCCATCGATAATACTTACGTGTTGATGAATGTTCTTAGTATCTACATTGGCATATGGGGTACCCCCACACGTGAACACAACGTACATCAGAACACCGAATGCCCAAATATCAGACTCTCGTGAGAACAAAGGTTCATCTTCAAGACATTCTGGAGCAGAAAACCTTATCGACGGGTCTTCCAAATCCAACTTTTCTCCATGGATGCCCCTTTCCATTTCATTCTTAGAAAGAATCTTAGCTTGGCAGAAACCCGTGATTCTGACATTAAAGTTGTCGTCAAGTAAAACATGCTCTGGTCGCAGCTGATTGTGAATGACTTGCTTCTTGTGTATGAAGTTCATACAGTTAGCTATCCCAAGACATACATTAAGTAGCTGACGATAAGTAGGGATTTCTAGCTCCTCTTTACAAACTCTCAAAAAGTGAAGTAAGTCTTCTTTTGGCATGTAGTCACAAATCATATGTAATGGCCGTGTTTTGGTGTCAGCGGTATGGACCATCAGAACATGCTTGTTCGGGGTTTGATTGAGATGTTGAAGAACCTTAGTTTCATTTTGCAGATGTTTTTCTGATGGTGACAGATCTTGATCCTGATCTGCATACAGATTCTTTATAGGATTTATGATAGCCACAGTGATAGCTACAGGTTGGTAGTCATATAACCCACGTACTATTACACGATTTTCATCCTCATCAATGATTTCTATGCATTCCAAACCTTTGGATTCGTGGATTTTACAGATCTGCTTAATCATCACGTCTCGTTCTAACGGAATGTGGTCTAGTAACTCCGGTTTGAGTCTTCTTTCAATGACGACCTTTCTGGATTTGGAGTCTCTAGCAAATGAAGTCTTAATGCAATGGTTTTCTATTATGTTGCGAATGACTTCCGATTTTCCGTAAACTTTGGTCGCCATCAAACTAGCAAGACAGTGAGCAGCTTTGATTCTAGTAGCTATAGGTTACACAAAATAAACGAATATTTCAGGACATGAAATTGATAAGATTTTTTTAAAGTGCACATGAACCCTTCGACAATACTTTCAGTACTGATTCTACACGAAGTAAATAGTTGAATGGTAAAATATTTCTTGATTTGAGTGATGCGTTTCTAAGTTATGAAGGTTTGTACTTCCAATATGCTAATGATGTGACGTCTATTAAGGCTTAATCAAATATACAAAATCGAACTGGTTCATAGAAACAGTATTTTAAAAGCATCATTATTTTACTCATGGTTTACATGAAAGCTATTTACAATTTTTATTTTCAAAATGGCCAGCATTTAGTATTACTAGTTACAACAAAAACACTCAAATACCTTACCTGACGTCATCATCATTAACATATTGGAAGTATTAAACCTTCATAACTTAGAGACGCATCACTCAAATCAAGAAATATTTTACCAATCAACTATTTACTTTATGCAGAACCAGTACTGAATGTATTGTCAAAGGGTTCATTTGCACTTTAAAGTGGTAAGTCGTGTAACTTTTAACAATATTTGTACGATTTAATTCAAAATTATTGGATACCTTTAGAAAGCTTGGTACTGTTAATGGTGTGAAGCAGTGTCTGGCAAGCGAGCAATGAAAATTTCCAGTCTTCATTTCTGCGTTGCCATTGCTTACTGAACACATCGTGATTCTTGATGATGATCTCAATAATTTGATAAGCATCGGCATTACTGGTACACAACTAGAAAAGGAAAACAGCAAATAATTATCAATTTTTCATTAAATCTTCGTCTTTCCAAAAAGATCAATAAGGTAGGTAAGAAGTAATAATCTTAGGGTTAGCATACACTTAACATACACTTAGCATATAGGAATAATCTTGTTTACGATACAAAAATCATAGAGTCAATTGATTGGTTTATTGCGTCTCGTGTTTTCCGCGTGAAGATCGATTTGCTTTTGTCCCGTGTGATGATAATGATGGGTCGATGCTCTTACTCAGTTTGTAAAAGTCTGTACAGATTAGTAATAACAAGCAGTTTAGGACTTTTGGCTTAGCAATACGTCTTTTTTGGCTTACCAATACATCGTGAGTACAGTATTTACCTTGCCATGGAGCATTTTCAGGATGACAAAATAATCCACTGAACTACTTTCTGCACATTGCAGCTTCTTCAGGAAAGCTTCCAGCGTGATATCTTTACACAAATCCAACAGCTTGGTCATGCGACTCAATTTATTGTAGTCAAACAAACGCTCGATCAAGTTTAAAACTGTTTCCATTGAGAAGCGCCAGCGATCTTTTTTGGGACGCGGATTTCTTTGGAGAGTTTTCTGGATGTTTTTCGTTACAGTCTGTTTTATTTCTTCTTTCTCTGTCTTGTTAATGTATGGAGGTTTCAGGTGACCCTTAGCAAGGTACAGCAGTATTAAAGCTAGAATACTGTTATACACTTCAAGACGGCAACTTTGAATATGCTGAAGGTTTTCTGCAAAGCTGCCGTCGACCAAGGACCGACGCAGTATCCTTTCGACCTCTATAATATGAGCGTTTGCCGACTCACAGCTGCCAAACTCTAGATCAAGCAACCGCTTCATTATCCTTAGGGAATGAATGGTAAGTCTTGGACTTTTCAGCTCTGGAGAACAGAACCTAGCAAGCAGCTCTAGAGCATCGTTGCAACTGCTTGCGGCCTTGATAGCATGGTTCTCGATTTCTGGTAGAAGATGTTGCAAAATATTCTTCTCGATTTTATCCTTCTCGGTGCCTCGACATTTAGCCACTGCCTCGAGAAGTGTGGTGGGGTTTTTCAATATTTCTACAACTACGTAAAAGAAAGAAATAAGAGTTACTGCGGTCAAGATCAATGATCAGTTTTTATAGATAATTGTTTTCTATTGTATTGTTTCTGTGTGATGTGTTTTATATCTAATCATGCGCCTTAGTAATCTAGGCAACCTTAGTAATCTATGATACTATTATAAGATAGTGTAGCGAACTAGAACCTAGCATAACCGAACGGACCGACTCTAATGATAGCATGAAAGAGTCTTGAAGTAGTGTTCAAAGTTTGTATGGTTACTTTGCATTATGTCAATTAATACCACTACTATTACTAACCATCAAAATAATTCTGAGTTACACCAGCTGATTCTGCTGTTGTTGATACGTTTGCACCATTCCCAACGGCCACATGATTATCTTTACCACGGATATTGACTATATTCTTTATTCGCTTCTTTTTCCTCTTGGTGCAACCTATCATGAGCCAAAAATAGAACGCATGAAACATGAAAACACCCCAAAAACATTTTTTCCCTATAATTAGAGAGTTACTATTCATTACTTTTATAATAATAATTATTATTATAGATAATCTATACGTCATATATATATCTCTATAGTCAAGTCTCTATTATTCTCTAATTTATCCTTACTTAATATATGGCCTTATATTTTGGGCCTTATAAATCTGTTCTTACTCCTCTGCTCATTCTTCAAAAAAAAGCAGTCAGACTTATGACTTTTTCTCATTATATTGATCACACTAGTCCACTTTTTCTTAGGTTAAATATCCTGAAATTGGAGGATCTAGTCTATCTACATACAGCTTTATTTATGTTTGATTTTTACTCAGGAAATCTCCCTAGTACCTTTGAACATTACTTCCAACCAGTGAATCAGAGACATAATTATCATGTAATACAAGATTAGCTGCAAAGTCTTCCTATTCCCTTCCTAAAGCTAGGACCAACTATGGCTTATTTAACATTAAGTATATAGGAGTAAAAATTTGGAATTCAGTTGATGAAAATTTAAAAAGAACTACCAGAAATAATTTCATTAAATCAATGCGTAGCAAATTGCTAGATTCTTATATTTAAGCTCAGGACTAAATCATATATGCAATTTCATGTAAATAATAGATATCGATGATTCTTAATACATACTTACATTAATTTTTTTTTTCTGATCTATTAATATTAGTGTTTATTTATTTATTGTATATTTTCTATGATTATTTTGCTGCTTATTTATTTAATTCTTGTAAAATATTTAATATTTTTTTCTTATATGAATATAATTATATTGTAATTAGAATTAATATACCTCTCTCGACAATCAAATTTTATATAATTATTGTAAATATGCTAGCTGCCTATCTTGGCTAACCTTTAGGTTATCATAGGTAGCTTGTGCCTGAATTCTTGTTAATTTATATATCTATGACTTGTAAATATCAAATTGAGGTACCAAATAATAAAGTATATATGTATGTATATGTATAGATACCAAATACAATTTTTCTTTTCTTATAAACAATTAAAAAAGAAAATTATGATGATGATGATGATGATGATTTAATGAATTTTTAGTATCTTCATATCATATCATTTCTTACTTTTATTGTTGTTTAACCAAAAGCATCAAAATAAAGTTTTCATTATTATTATTATTATTATTATGGGGAACTTTATTGATAAAATCTCACTAAATGTATCAACATCATTGCGGGCTTAGCCTAGGCAATGTGGACTAAGTATACTATATAGTATTTACATTATTATAAAAGTAATGATGAAAAGGTAAATTATAAAAGTAACAAATAAAAAAATAAAATAAAAAAGAATTTTCAATAATCTATAAAATGGGTATGATACAAAACAGAAAAAAAATTAAAGATAAAATATACTAAAAGTTATCAATTGAGTATATAGTACATGAAGCTAAGATCAACTTTGAGTTCTTCAAAACTAAAATGAGTCTCTCTTAGAACTACAAACACATAAAACGTTTAACAATTAGTTCACAATTCTGTGAAATAATACATTTCTGAGAGCGTTCTATGGTTAGGCTAGCTACTTGCTGTCTAAATAACACGTTCAGTTCTTTACTTAGAATTTCGTAGCGGCTAAGAAGTCAAAAACTACAGTTACTTGTCTAACTTTATATCCTGGATATAAGTTCTTTATTCCTAGTTTCAGGTTATTATTATTATTATTATCATCATCATCATCGTCATCATCATTATTATTATTATCCTTATTATTATCAATAGTCTTTTGAGAGAAGACAGTTTTTATGAAATGATTTATTCCGTCAAATCGTAAATGACAAAAGTCACAAGCTTTATGATCTACTACAGACACGCAACGAATCAACCTACCACACGCACAAGATATTTTAAATTGCCAATCTGAAAGTGTAATAGGTCATGGGTATCCATGTCAATTGTGTATTACTCTTGTTATATTTCTGAATTGAGCGTTTTCATGTAGACGTTGTGTTTATCAATCTCACAGTGAACCTTCGGTCACGGTTTTCATTTGATGAAGTTTCATTAATGGGACGATATTTACTTTATTTTTCAGCAATTCAAATATTTTAGTACCTCATAGTGGGAAAAGTTTAACCATTCAACAAAATATTTGTGTTATGGTTTGAATAGAAATTTGTTTGCAATAAAACCATAAATGTCCTAGCGTGAATTAACAATTATCTATCTTTCTACCAAAAAACATTACTTAAATAAAAGACAAATTTCCGACCCGCGACAAAAATGACGGAAACCTCTCGCGATAAACAAATCATAAAATATCAACAAATTAAATGGATTTAGCTTTTAGAAGCGTTTCAATTAGCCTCCTTCGCAGCCGTTCTTAGGGTCGTCACGCAACGACCCTAAGAACGGCTGCGAAGGAGGCTACGTTTCAATGTGTAACTTGGCCTTTCTTTTGTCTGATTTTCCAACATTTCTTTGCATAGTTTCTTTATTCATGTATATGCCAATTTCATATGCCGATCCTTCGTTTTAAAAAAATCTTTTTAATTCAGTAGGAGTTCAGTAAAAAGCTTTATGTATATATGTATATATATGTATTTTATTATCGTATGATATGTTGGGGGGAAAAGGATACTCGCAACTCGCAACTCGCAACTCGCAACTCGCAACTCGCAACTCCCAAGAGACAATAGTTTTTTTATTTTTAAAGAAAAAAGCTACCGAAGAGCTACATTCAAAGAATGTGCTGGGTACTTAGTGGTCTTATGATTTTATACAAACTAAAATTGATTTTAATTTTCTATTATGACTAGCCACGCAAAGCTTGACCTTTGGGTCATATTTCTCGTTTGTCATCGGTGTCAGTGTTGGTTAAAACAAATATTTCAGTGAAGACAATGTGATTTGAAAATCTAAAGTACGGAGATTGAACTAGAGGATAGATGTGCTCTGCAACACAACATTTTGCGAATGCCTCGTATTTCATACATAGTATAAATGCATTGCGGTCAGAGTGCATATTCCGCCTGGGGACTGAACGCATCAGTCTTTTAGACTCGCAGGAAGTAACTGTCAATGTACATGTGATATTAAATTGTCTGTCAAAGTGACATTCAATTGTGTTGTGGTTGATCTTTACAACCTGGGCAAGGCCAAACGGGAAATTTCCCTGATTTACAATTTAAATACTGTCGACAAAGTAGAAAAACGACAAGGCTGCTACTTTCGCATTTTTTTTTTCTTTATCTCTTATTCATGCTAAAAAAACGTTTAGTGTTCCATTCGTGTCTCTTGTGCTTTAAACGTTTCACAAAATTCTTCTAACCTCGAGCAATTCTACTTCGAGGTATTAGCGAAAATGTTAGTTTTTGTGCTGATCAAAATCATCTCTCCCAACGCTCAGGGTGTTATATCTCAAATATGCATCCCTTAAATTTTCCTAAGGCCCCAAAAGAGAAATATAAAGCTTATTAACGCATAAACGTTGAAAGTAGAACCCTTTTTTCTGCCATGTCGAAACTGTCAAAATAACAATATAACTAGGTTGTATTTTATGTCTTGGGAGCAGGGAAATGAAGTTGATTATCCCTCGACAGTTGCTTTCAAGTATAGCACACAAGATAAGACAAGACAAACTACTCAGCTGATTCATAAATGCTTGTTTCATTGCACTCAATCCAAAGTTCTGGCATAAATGTAAATCAGTTCTGCCATATTTGAACATAGAGCCCACTGATGTGTTAATGATAAATAAATACTGAGAAAGGAAGCAAAAAGCCATATATATCCTGAGATTATACATCTACAGATAAAGTTCTTCTGCATTAAAGTCAATAACAGGAAATAAGAGTTGCATAAAATGTTAGAACAAGTCCAAGAAGAGGCAAACGGTAGCTAATTATTTTCGCAGCGGTAGATTATTCCACGTATTAAACATAAGCTATTGCCACACCGACCAACGACTTACTAAACAACTTACTGAACATAAAGAAATACTTGAAAACATGTATGATGATCAACTCCTACAAAGTTAACTAAATTAAAATAATTTCATAATAGTTTTAGTCTATCATGTGGATCTTGTAAAGATGTCATTGGATCTGCTAACAAACTGACTTTTGTAGTATCTTTTTACTAACATTCAGTAGTAATAACAAGTAATATGCTACATTCATCTTCAGACGATGACGTGAAGTCTGTGGAGGAACCTCGATGATGCAGGCCCCGAGCCATACTTGAAGCTGCACAGCTCTCAATTGGTATATGCTCCCTCGAAAACCCAGAGATGAATTTTCTTCAGTCCTATTATTTGGGGAACTACCCCTACTCAGTATGTGCGTCATCGTGACTATAGTTACACGGCCCAGGGTCAACTTTTGGGATGGGGGTACGTGAATATCATGCAGCCATACAGTGGTGCATTCGCGGTCAAGAGGACTTTAAACCGTCATAAAGAAATTGGACTTTACCCACGCCCCCTCCCCCCACCCATTAACCCTCCGTCCCCCCCCCCCCCCCCCCCCCCGGCTTCCTCAAAGCGGACATTTTTGTCGTTATTTATGCATAGGCGTAGTCAGTACTTCCAAGAAAGAAGAGGTCAAGAACCTGGTCAGAATAGTGAAATCAGAGTTTAAAAGGAAAAAAAAAAAAAGTCGATGGAAAAAATGATGCCGTTTTCCAATAAATTTATCCACTGAATGAAATTTATCCATATCGGATAGCGCTATTCATGCTTCGTACAACTGTGCCCAGATGCATAATACTATTACTATATTACTTTAGTAAATTAAACCAGCCGCTTTCGCCGACGTGTTGATGAGCTTGAACAGGAAACTGAAGATGAAAATTTGAAAAATAACGTTTTTTCCCTAGAAATTGCTGTAACTGGTAGCAGAGTTTCCACAGCCACTTCACAAGGATAAGTATTTATAGATAAGGAAATGTAGGCTTTTGCATGTTAGATATCCTTTCACTTTTGTTGTCCCTTGAACAAGACGATTTCCTTGGTGTCACTATACTGACTTAAAGGGATGTTGTTGAATGGGCGGGGGGGGGGGGGGGGTCCACTTTTATCAACCGGAATAAGCCAAAGGGCAGTTTTACTTCAAACGGTTGACTATTCTTTTCAAATACTGTATACTTCTATTTTTCAAAATGCTTTCAAATTCATCGAAGTATAATTTGAAATCCCAACAAATCCAGGGACTGATCATTTTTAGTGGACGCTGGACAAATCGGGGCATGTTTCAATTTTGCGTGCATACCTCCCTCCCTTTCTGCACTATAATTTAGTTTAAATCGGACAACATTACTCTTCGTGCATCTTTTTTATTTTTTCACGTTTTTTATTTAAAAATATTGTGAAAGAATAGAGAATGAATAATGATAGGCTCACTATACTTATGCCATCAATTAAAGCTAAGCATTATGTTGTTGATTAAATGCGGTCAATCTAAACACACTTTACTTCCTAGCCTAATCTATATCACGTGCACAGTGAAGCGCTAACAAATGGGCTTCTGGGCTGGCTAGACAACGTTTCAAACAGCTGAGTAAAATTAAATGAAAACCTTTCCCAGAATGATGCACACGACAAAAAGATACGAGAAAGGTTTCAGCATTGCTGCTTCACTAACAGCGCATGCAGGACCTCCCTGGACCGCCAAAGCGTGAATGTAACCGGCCCCTAACCATTTGTCATAGGTGTTTTTATTTCCAACACTGACTAGTTTCTTAGTGGAGTCCCTGAAAAGAAGATTGCTCTTTTCTGGAACATATTTGCTGGATTCAAATATCAGGAATCCGGAACAGTTGCTAGCTGTCGTGTTAGGCTGACAGTACTTGGATGCTGTGACTAAAATGTTGACAAAATCTTTGTTGTCAGATGTGGTCCTGGTAACGACAGCATTAGAAGGTCTGCGACCATAGCTGCAATCCTTGTACGCCTCTTGTGTTACAACTACAATAACAAAAACTTTGATGAATATATCATGATCACAGAAACATTTCAAGGTAAACAGAAGATGTGGAAACCCAAGTAATAGTCAACGTCAACAAATACAAAGGAGATGATAGGCCATTTGCAACAAACAGTCACGTGCTGATGGTTCACTTCGATAAAGAATCAATTTAACCAAAGGTCCCTTGGGGAAGGCTCTGCTGTTTGGCAAACAATTAACTGCTAAAAAGAATTGTGGGAAAGAATTTGAATATGACATTAGTAATCCATATTAATCCAGCAAACGTTATTTAAATGGAGGAACTTTGAATTTTTTTTGACATCCAGTAACAGTGATTCTGTTGTGCAAATGGCCTATTGCAAATAGACAAAAAGGTTCATCAGCAGAACTAGTATAGGGAGATTCACTTAGAAGTGGTGACGAGTGCATGCTTTTTGAAAATGACGTTTTTGTTTTCAGGTTCTTTGGTTTTCCTCCTCCATAGAAATCATACTGGCACCGTAATTGAGAACTGTTTGCATAGAATATTTATGCAGTGATAGTGTGTGAGAGTTACAGGGACCAAATTGAAATCAGTCAAATTTGCTTCCCACTATAACAAAGTGATTTATTTTATTAGTAATGATGGAAAGGTAAATTATACACTGTGAAAAGATGAAAAAAAACTTACTGACGTTTCGGACGCTAGTCCTTCGTCGGAGTAAAAGAGAAAGAACTGATACTCGCACTTCTGCTATTTTCAATAACCGCCCTCTTTTTTCCTATAAACGTGATCGTAATCTTCGTTCTTTCTTGGTCAAGGGAGCTCTTCCCTCTAACAAAGAACCTGGTACTTTTCGCTGTTCTCGTAAACGTTGTTATACTTGTCCTCACTAGCTTCTCACACTTCTGTTGTCGGTCCTAAATCAACTGTTAAAATCACTGACCATTTTGTTTGTACCACTTCTAATGTTGTATATTGTATTAAATGTACCCGCTGTAATCTTTTGTATGTGGGCGAGACTGGCCGCCGTCTTGGTGATCATCTTTATGATATTTGCAATAACGATCCCACCAAACCAGTTTCCCGCCATTTTAATCTAGCTAACCATTCTCTTTCTGACTTCATTGTTTTCGGTCTTTCTTAGATTAACGGCAACAATGATTGTCGCAAGACCAAAGAAATGCGGCTTATTCACCTATTGGGCACTCTTAGTCCCAACGGGATTAATGAACGCTTTACTTTCAACTAACCTTTTCTTTTGTCTTTTGATTGCTTGTTTTTGTTTCCTTGCCTACCTTGCTCTCATTGGTTTCTTTTGTCTTATTCTATCATATATACACTCCTTTCTACCACTTCTTTCTCTTTTACTCCGACGAAGGACTAGCGTCCGAAACGTCACTAAGTTTTTTCATCTTTTCACGGTGTATAATTTACCTTTTCATCATTACTGTTTCATTAGAAACACCGACGCAGCTCACACTAGTTTTTAGCTAGTTCTATCTTTTGATTTATTTTATCTATAATTTTTTTATTACCTTTAGTTGTTCCATCCGGGCAGATGTACTTGTAGTCAGACATCTTTCCATATTTAGCACTGGCATAGTTCAGTACCTCAGCCGTTGTGACATGTTTGACAAAAGCCACATCTCCTTTCTTGTCCGCCATGCACTGAAAAGCACCATGATATCCACTGTAAGTGTTCTTATCAGCAGAGCTCTCACAGTTACTCTCTTTTGGACACAGTGCACACAAGTTTTCAAGTCCTTTTAATTTTGGAGCGCCTGTTATAAATTAAAAAGTAAATGATAATACATTGGCTTTAGAACTGATATTGAAGGACCGACAATGATCAGGCAAACTATATGTGCGGATGTGTTGCTACTGATTGAAAAACTAAGGAAAGTCAATAGAAATAAAGCTGATCTTAAATGTTTCATCAAGCTTTGCACGATGATTATTATGCCATGAATATTTCAGAAATAAAATTTGAAAAATTACGTAGTCAACGCTCGGTAAGTATTAGATCAGCATTCGAAAAATGAAAAAAAGTTGCAATCAGATACCAGGAAATTGATGTTAGCGAGTTTATAAATAGCCACTAAATTATAGCCCTACATACAATGTCAGTGAAATTAGATTTTACATCAATGTTAAATCGAAGTCCGGCTGGATATTTCTCGCCAACATAAATTATGCGCAGTGCAAAACTACACAGACAAAATAGTCCTTCGTCTTATGCAATAATTTAACATTATATTGCATATACTAGGATATTGTTCTGAGAAACATGAAATGCAGCTTCACCTGGTACGCAGCTCTTAGAGAAGTAGTTTGAGGCAAACTGCGCATCGCATCCAGAATTTGCTTTTCCTTGGGTGGTGTTATATAATAAATATCCAATCGGAATATTCCATCCTGCTGTTCTTCGGTATCCGGTATGGCACGACTTCTTTCCTTTCAATGTTCCAATGGTCACTGTTGTATCTTTTTTTGCCACAATGACAGAATAGTACCCCATTCCTGCGAGGGTTTCATAGTCTTCTGCTACTATCGGTACTAGGTCATAAGTTTTGCCTGATGAAAAAGTACATTAAGATAAACTGTCGTTATGATCAATAAACGAGGATAGAGAAACTATATGCTTTGCTTGAGACAGTCGTCATCCACTGAGCAAACAGTGAACACTTTTATTTTTATTACCAGTATATCTTAGCAACTAGTCAAGATTTCTGTTAATTAGATTGGACGCAATAAAACGCAAATGCTTCTGTTTTCCATGCCATTTCAGAATACATTCAGTTCATTGAAGTTTGAAGTTTTGAAGAATTGAAGTTTTATTTCTCCGTTAATCAGTAACACCAAGAGATCACGAAGAACAGAGGGACTCTTTCAGTATCGGCTTTGGGATATCGGCACTCCCGAAAAGTTATTTTTAGAGTGTGCGTACTCCTTAGGAATACTCTTCTGCTTCCGATGCAGGGTCATTTAAAGCAATATGGCTCCCGGGTTGGGTTGGGTTGGGTTGGGTTATGAGATTATATTCACTGCTGGTGCGGTGATTTTGAGGTTTCCCAACGTTTGCCAGAGCGGAACATGGCAAAATAATCGGGACAATTGCTTCTACTTTTTGAAAGTCTGTCCCAGACCCCCAAATTTTACCCCTAAATTGTAGCAAAAAGAGCAAACGTTCGAGCAATTAAAGTTCAAATTTGCGAATTGTCATGAGTCACTTTATCACAATGTAGACTCGCATTTCAATCATTTGGTTATCTCGTTATCTAGAAATGCTAAAATATTTGTGAAATTTAAAAAAAGCAACGAAAAATATAAAAAAAGCACGTCATTTTGACCTTGAAGTTGTGAGGTCCATATACGTTTGCAAAGTAGCTTAGTTTAGGTTAGCTTAGCTTAGATAGCTTGGCTTGTTTGGTTTGGTTTGGATTGCCTAGTCAAATTTGCACAAATTAGTTTCATAGACCGTAGACCTACAAAACTTTGCGCTAATTTGGACAATTTTGTTAGTTTTTCATGGATAAATGAAATACACTCTACCCAAAATAGTGTGCCCTTCTCCCCCCCCTCCCCCCCCCCCCCCCCGTTAAATAATGACCAGTCCCTTAGCGAGATTAGTCTGTACTCTTAGTAAGTCGGTTTATACTCTTCTTCTGTAAATATCTATTTGTATCTATTCAATATTTATATTATTTATTGGTGCATAGTGTTTTTCAGTATTTTTGTCTTCAGCTGTACCATATCGATCAAATGAGGCTGCGTTTGCACCGTACCATACGAATTATAACTAAAATAATAATTATTATTATTATAATTATGATAATTATAATAATTATAATAACTTTTATTATTATTATAATATTAATACAAGCACAGGTAGCCCAAACAAGGTTCCTGTGTATATGATTTATAAGGGAATGTATGGGAGCTATCACAAAGCTACTGCAATGAAATTTTTCGCTCAACAATTTGCTTCCAAACTTGGTACAGTTGTTGCTTGTACACCTCGCTCAAACTTCTGGCCAAGTTTCAGCGCGATTTGGGGCCGTTTAGTGATTTTTTTTTCGAAATCCGCTCTTCTCTAACTCATACCATTAAAAGACTTATTAAACGGCCCCAAATCGCGCTGAAAATTCGCCAAACGTTTGAACGAGGTACCAGCAACGACTGTACCAGGTTGTGAAGCAAATCGTTCAGCGAAACATTTTATTGCCATATCTATATCATTTCTCCCATACATTCCCTTATAAACCATACACAGGAACCTTGTTTGGGCTACCTGCGTATTATTATTATTCCCGCTTCAAGTTATTCGAGCTTCCTTACCTGCTTTGAGAACGTCTCCACCACTAAGAGTAACAAAGTCCGCCTCATTATTCTTGATTTTCTTCATGCAGTCTTCTTTATTATCACCACTGACACAGTCAGGAGTAATTTGTCCGACACCAGCAATTTGCGCTATTCCAGGGAAAGCTTTCTTGAATTCTTTGCACTTGTTCATTTCATCCTTTATGCAACACCAACGAAATTTCTTCGCTTCTATTTAATAGAAAAATAACTTAGGACATCATTCCGCAACACCGGCAAAGTCCAAATTTTAAAAGAAACCTATAGCGATATAGGTCTAGAAAAAATGTCCCGACGTAGTAGTCGATCGGTTTATTAATCAAAGAATGTATGATGATTTTGCCGGGACTTATATATCTGTCCGTATTATAGTGGTGTCCGTAATATAGAGGTCAATCGGGTCTATTATTTTAAAATATATGGTGGTTTTGCTTGAACTTAAGTTGTCTGTTCGTTATATAGGAGTCAGTAAATTAAAGGAGTTTTTAATATATTGGTCGGGTCTATGAAACGAAGAGGTTTTTGAGTTTAAGTAAAGAGGAAAGCCCCCTTTGCCGAAACCTCTATAACACGGACATATATCACCATACGAAACGAGTCTTGAGCTCATAAGGTCATTCCTGAGTGACAGACAACAGCGCACAGTTATTGGAAATGTCTACTCCTCCACCCAGTCCCTTTCCCATGGGGTGCCACAGGGTTCCGTCCTCTCGTTGCTGCTTTTTCTGATCTTTATTAAGGATCTCGCCGAGGCGATAACGAAGAAGACCTTTGTAAATATTTTCGCAGACGATACTACCCTTAATGTATCCGCCCCCTTCACAGATACCATGGGTCTTTCTGCTGCTCTTTGTGAGAACATCCAAGATCTCGAGCGCTGGTCAAACAACAACTTTAAGCTAAATACCGTAAAGACCAAATCGATGATTGTGACGGCTACCTTTAAAGATGGATACTGGTATTGAGATTGAGGTCAAAACGAGCGAGGGGGTTGTACTAGAGGACACCGCCAGTCACAAAGTATTAGGCGTGCTCATAGATCAAAAACTATCGTTTAACGACCACATTGATTACATATGCCAAAAGCTCTCCCAGCGAATAGGAACTCTTAGTTCTATATGCCATTATTAACCACAAAATGAACGCTTACTTTTTTATGATACTACTATAAAACCGGTTATGATGTATGGAAGTCTGGTGTGGGGCTCAACCTCTGCCAGTAATATTAGGAGGGTGTTTAAATTACAAAAAGGGGCCGCAGGAGTAATACTTGGGGTAAAAATTAAAGAGAAGAGGACAATCACGCTTTTCAAGAAACTAGGATACCTTTTTATCACGAAATCAATGCAAACAAATTAAGCCTAGTGTTCAAATGCCTCATTGGTCGATCCCCTGAATATATGTCAAACAGGTTTACACGCATTAGTGATATTTCTGTAAGGCAGTCAAGGCAGGGAAACAAAATGCTGAGATGCCCAAGATAATCGCGTGAAACTGAGGGAGGAAGGACATTTACAACGACGGCAGTGAGAGAGTGGAACAAACTCCCTATTTCTATTAGATCCAGCCAAAATGTTAAACTCTTTAAACAAAATTATGTAAATTCCCTTAAGTAATCTTATGTAGGGCTAGATTGTTTCCCTATTTCTTAATTTACTCTTAACTTTTAATTTCTTTATATTTATTCTTAACTAGGGATGGGTGGGTCTTTGGGCGAATGGAAAGTTGGAGTTTATTAGAATAGTTCATATTTTTTCTTAATTATTATATTTTTTCTTAATTATCATATGTATGCGTGCGTATGTATGTATGTACGTCGTATGTACGGGTGTGTATAGTTAGCGAGGTGTAAATATTCTCCATATTCACTGAGCATGAGGCGAATAATTGTTTTAGCATATACCAACTTGTGTACAGAGTAACTTATTTTTATATACAGTAATTCAATAAAAAAAATAAAAAATAAAAAAAACTTTTAGTTTGCGTGAAAAATTCACGCAAAACTTTTAGCAAAACTTTTAGGCCATACTTCGCCTGCCTTTTTAGCATTGAAAGGAATGGCACTTACTTTCATTTTTTTTAATCCCTCATCGGAAATTGTAGCAAAACGATTGTCGGCAGATGCCATTTTGTTGCCGACTCACTATTCCGAGGTTCAGAGGTGAATATCGTACAATATTCACCTCCAATTAACCAATGAGCGCGCGCGTTCTTAGGAAGTACACAAGTTGGTATATACTAAATACATATACGCGTATATATGTGTGTGTGTGTGTGTATATGCCTGTATATACACCGAATCGCTAAAACTTTGACACATATATGTGTATCCCCCTTTTTTCTATTGTCCTACCTGGATTTTCAAGGAAAGACAATAGGAAAAATGGGATACATATACTATGTATTTATATCGCTAAATTGTCAAAGTTTTAGGGATTCGGTGTATACATCTGTGTATGCATATGTATATATTGTTTTAGAACTTTTTTAGTACTCATATTATTGTAATTTAGCTCGAGGGCCACTAGTTTATCAGTTTATAACTGTAAAGTGTTTTTACCCTCTGTAAATAAAGTTATTATCATTATTATATATATATACATCCCACGGGCAGCCCCAGCGCAAAGATAGTGAAGATGGTAAGTTTACCGAATTCATAATGAGATGATGGTTAGAATCTCGAAGGCTTTGGAAATGTGCTTAGGGAAAGTTTCAAATTTAGTTGAGGAACACTTTGGTGCTAAGATTTGAGTCAGAAGTTGTGTTTTACTCCGGGGGGGGGGGGGGGGGGGGGTTACTCCCCTATATTTGCTATACGGGTATGTGCAGCCCTATAGGGTATGGTTTTTCGACTTCTGGGTCTGAGGTAGGGTATCATTTTTTGACATTTTGTCTGGGATAGGGTATAATTTTAGTCTGGGATAGGGTTAACGATTTGGTCGTTTTTGTCTGGCGAATAGGTTACGCTTTCTGCCGACCAAAAACAATGAAAAACATGATGTTAGTAAATATTGATTGCAATCAATTGTAAAACCGTACTTTCCGTCTTTTAGTCTGGGATAGGGTATGTAAAATCAAAATTTTAGGTCTGGGATAGGGTCAGGGTTTCGAGGTCCTGGCGGCACACCCCTACCCAAGTTGGAGTGGTAGTACCCCCCCCCCCCCCCCGGGTTTTTCCTGTTCGAAATCTGCCTTCACTGCTGAGTGTATAACACTCCACTTCACTCCTGTTCAATTTTTTCTGTACGCGTTCGACGAGAAATGTTTTCTAAAGCTTACGAGCAATCTACGGGGATTCGCAGTCATTTGCTGCGACTAGTCGGTGGGAAAGGGAGCACGAAGTTTCGTTAACATGTTTCGAAGAAACGACTTATCAAAGAAAATATAATTTTGAAAGTTTTATTGTCTTACCGACCGCCTCTATATTAAGGTGGCTGCCTACTTTTGAACGTTCGATTTGAGCCCACGATGAGCGCGCGCTCAAAAACCGCTGAAAAATCTACAAGATTTTATTGAAGAACCATACGCGTTTTGAGCTTCAACAGGGCAAAACCCTCAAATTTTGCACGGGACTCTATATTTTTTGATAGCTCATTCGAAGAAACTCCTAAAAATCTAGGTTATATCAACATTTTAGGAAAAGTTTAAATCAGGAACACGTGAAAAAATAGATTTTTGTAGGGATTTTTGTTCGACTTTATGAGATTTTTTAAGAGCACCGAAACTACAAAATATGACAAATCAATGTATCTCTCTGTCTTTTTGTCGAAAATATCCATGTATTATTGTAGAATGATTGACTAGCCTTCATTTATGCAATCATATAGTCTGAAAATAACTATTATCTTATGAATCTTAATTTTTTCTAATCACTTCCGGTGGCGCAATTTTTACTCCAAAAGCTCGTGCGTAGGCTTCCATTAAATGCTGATTATCTCGAAAACGAGCTCGGGACACCCTATTTTTCTTTCCAGATTTGGAATCATCATTAAATTTCAATTCGGAAAATCGAAGTTTTAAAAAAAGCTTAAATCAATTTCCAAAAGTAGGCAGTCACCTTAAAGACTTAACACTTATTTACTGGGACCGAGGGAAACAGTATGTTTTGTGGTCCCGAGATCGCTGATGTTTCACGAGGCGGAGCCGAGGTGAACATCAGCGGTCTAGGACCACAAAATCTGCTTCCCCGAAGTCCTAGTAAATAAGTGCTTTATTATCATACCAAGTGTCAAAGAGAACAAAACAAAAATGAAAATGGACCCTCATGATTGTCCAAACGCGTTATAGATTGTCAATGGTTATGCTAATAGCACTAATGAATTTTCATTTTTGGGTAAATGATTTTCCATAAATGCTATTGTTTGTCATTTGGTGTTATTGAAGTTGAATTTCGCGCACAAGAAAATACAATCCGCGCATATGAATGTACAAACGCGCTATTGATTGTCCATTGATGCCCATGAATGTACACGCATATTCAATTGTCTTTATTGAAAGTTGATCCGCGCTAATGATGTTACTTGTGGTGTTGATGAAAGTACATTACACGTTATTGATACAACTATTGGCACAAATGAATGTACATTTTCTGTTAATGAACAGCAAAAGGTGTAGTTATTTGCAGACTATATGATTGCACGAACGAAGGCTAGTCAATCCTTCTACAATAATACATGGATATTTTCGACAAAAAGACAGAGAGATATATTGATTTGTCACATTTTGTAGTTTCGGTGCTCTTAAAAAATCTCATAAAGTCGAACAAAAATCCCTACAAAAATCTATTTTTTCACGTGTTCCTGATTTAAACTTTTCCTAAAATGTTGATATAACCTAGATTTTTAGGAGTTTTTTCGAATGAGCTATCAAAAAATATAGAGTCCCGTGCAAAATTTGAGGGTTTTGCCCTGTTGAAGCTCAAAACGCGTATGGTTCTTCAATAAAATCTTGTAGATTTTTCAGCGGTTTTTGAGCGCGCGCAAATCGTGGGCTCAAATCGAACGTTCAAAAGTAGGCAGCCACCTTAATCGATGGTTATTTTGCTGTATAGAAATGCTAAAACATTTGAGAAATGATAAAAAAGTTCTGTCATATCGCTGAGGAAGGATGGATCTAGTCCTGTGGTCACGATCTCCAATGATCTAGACATTGATAACTTATACGAATGAAGCTAAGTAATCTTAGATGTTCAACTTTCTATGTGTCATTCAACTGATTTATTACAACACTTGAGTTCATTTAATGATATATATGATTTGAATAATTTAGATCCTGACTCTCACCTTCCAACTCAATCTAATTTTAAGTATTATTCTACCCAAGATTTTTCAGAAAACCTCGAAATTGAAAGTAGCATTTCTGGTAAATGTTCTTCGGTTTTGCACTCCAACATCAGAAGTCTAAATGCCAACATTGACAATTTTATACATATGCTTTCGGAACTAAATCATAATTTTTCTGTTATTGGTCTTACTGAAACCAGACTTAAAAGCACACCTGGAATTCCATTTAATAACTTTATTAATGGTTATAAATTCTTTTCTCAGCCCACCTTATCTCATGCAGGTGGTGCAGCTTTCTATGTTTCTGACAAATTATCTTCTTCCCTTAGAAGTGATCTTTCTTGCTCTATTAAATCTGAATTTGAGTCTCTATGGATTGAAGTAGAAAGTGATCTACATCATAATATTGTGTGTGGGGTTATCTATAGGCATCCTCATAGTAACTTTGATGTATTTTTTAATTATCTTGAAAGTTCACTTGATAAAATTAATAGAGAAAACAAATTTTGTGTAATCATGGGGGATTTTAACATTGATCTATTAAAATCCTCTTCCCATTCAGATACTGAAAATTACCTTAACACTCTTCAATCATATTCATTTAATCCTCATATACTTCAACCTACTCGCATTACCGATCATTCTGCTTCTCTAATAGATCATATATTCTTCAATTCATTAACTCACTATACTGTTAGTGGTAATATTGTTTATGATTTAACTGACCATCTTCCAAATTTTCTAATCATAAATAAATTATCAGCTCTTCCAAAAAATATTAAAATATCTAGAAGAGACTACTCTAAATTTAATGAAGCTGATTTATTAGATGAAATTAAGGCTATTGATTGGACTGAAGAATTTGAACATACCATTAATGCTTCTATGCTATTTGATATTCTTTATTCCAAACTGTCTAATGTAGTTAATAAGCATTTTCCTATTAGGGAACTTAGTAAAAATGATGTAAGGCAATTATGTAAACCATGGATAACTAAAGGAATTAAAGTATCAATTAAAATTAAAAATAAACTGTATAAGAAATATATTAAAACCAAATCTTTGTATTATTTTGATAAATTCAAAATATACAGAAATAAGCTTAATCACCTTATAAAATTATCAAAAACTCGATATTATAATAACTATTTAATATCCAATAGAACTAATATTAAGAACGTTTGGAAAGGAATTAAAGATATTATTGGTTTTAAACATGGATTATCTAATCTGCCTTCTAAATTACTAACATTTAATAATGTTGAGTTAACTGATTGTAAGAGTATAGCAAATCATTTTAATGAATTTTTTACTAATATTGGTACTAATCTTGCTAGTTCAGTCCCAAAAAGCAATGTATCTCCATTGAGTTATTTGCCTCAAAAGTCACTTAACAGCATTTTTCTAACTCCTGTTACACTTAAAGAAATAGAGGATGAAATAGATAAACTGAACCCTTTAAAGAGCACTGGGCCCTTCAGTATACCTGTTGCAGTTTTAAAATCTATTAAACATCTTATCTCAAAACCTCTTAAAAGTATTTTTGATAACTCTTTTTCTTCTGGAATTGTTCCTGAAAGTTTCAAATTAGCTAGGGTCATTCCTGTGTTTAAAAAGGGTTCTCAAGTCAATGTTAATAACTACCGTCCTATTTCCCTTCTTTCAGTTTTCAATAGAATTCTTGAAAAACTTATGTTTGACAGACTTATTAACTTTGTCAATAAAGAAGCTGTTTTATCTCATAAGCAATTTGGTTTTCGACCAAAGCATTCCACTTTACAGGCTGTTCTTTCCATAACAGATAATATACAAAATGCTATTGAAGACAACATCTATTCTTGTGGAATTTTTCTTGACCTTAGCAAAGCTTTTGATACTGTTAATCATCAACTTTTACTCCAAAAACTAGATTATTATGGAATACGTGGGTTAGCAGGTAAATGGTTTGAATCATACCTCCATAATAGACGACAATTTACTTCTCTTGGAAGCACCTGTTCCAAAATTTTACCTATATCTTGTGGTGTTCCTCACAAGGTTCAGTTCTTGGACCCATTCTTTTTCTCTTGTATATAAATGATTTCTCTAAATCATCCAATAAATTCTCTTTTCATTTATTTGCTGATGACAGCAATCTTTTTTATGCTAATAAGAGTTTAAAATCTCTAGAATTGATCATTAATAATCAATTATCTGATGTGCACACCTGGCTTTGTGCTAATAAACTTTCCTTGAATATTGAAAAATCAAATTTTATTATTTTTCATCCAGCTCAAAAGAAATTGTTATATGATGTTCAGCTTCAGATAGATAATCAACCTCTTCAGCGGGAGTATCAAATTAAATATTTAGGTGTCATGATTGATAGCCACCTTACTTGGAAATCACATATTTCATTTATTTCAAATAAAATAAAATGCAGCATTGGAATAATAGCCAAGGCTCGCCATTATGTCAATTTGGATATTCTAATTAACATATATTATTCTTTAATATATCCTTATTTAACCTATGGTATTGTAGTGTGGGGACACACTTATAACACAACACTTGATCCTTTGTTTATTCTCCAAAAGAAAGTTCTACGTCTAATGACCTTTGCTGACTACAATGCCCATACTCATCCTATTTTCATTAATTTAAAAATTCTCAAGCTTTGTGACTTGGTCTACTTTCATACTGCTGTTTTTATGCATGATTTTTATTCTGGAAATTTACCTATTTACTTTAAGTCATTTTTTCACTCGGTAAGCATGAAACATTCTTACAATACAAGATTTGCTTCTAAAACTTCTTTTTCCCTACCAAAAATTAGAACCAATTATGGAAAATTTAATATAAAATATGCTGGCGCTAAAGTTTGGAATTCTGTTGAGGAGTGCTTAAAACCATATAGCAAAGATAGGTTCAAGAAATCCTTAAAAGAAAAATTACTGCAGGCTTATTCTTCTTCTAATTAAAAATAAATAAAATAAAATGAAAAAGTGTTATCTATACCAACTTATGAAATGATAATCTTAATAGATCAAAATTTTGTTAATTACTAAAAATTTTCTTTTTTCTATTTATTGTAACAATCTAAAATGAACTGATCCATTTCCTATTTGTCTAATTTTCTTTTTTGTTTTTGTTTTTTCTTATTGTATTTGTCAGTATTGATTATTAACTTATACTTAGTTTTTTTTTTTTTTTTAAGTAATTTTTTTTTCTTTTTTTCTTGCACTATATAATTTTACTCATTCTCTTCCTGTACCAAATTTGCAATTATTTTTCATGTCAAGCTGTCTGCCTAGGTTAGCCTCATGGTTATTGCAGATAGCCTGTACCTTATAATTCGTTATATACACATTGTATTAGTTCTATTTTACTTTTTGGTACAATAAAGTATGTATGTATGTATGTATGTATGTATGTATGTATGTATGTATGTATGTATGTATGTATGTATGTATGTATGTATGTATGTATGTATGTATGTATGTATGTATGTATGTATGTATGTATGTATGTATGTATGTATGTATGTATGTATGTATGTATGTATGTATGTATGTATGTATGTATGTATGTATGTCATTTTGACCTTGAAGTTGTGAGGTCCATATGAAGGAATGGAGTTCGACCACGCGGCCATCGCGTTTAAGAAGTAAAATTCCAATTTCGTTCTTTTACAATCACGAAATGACTAATGTACAATCGTTTTATAAAAATTGAAACTGGGATGTAGTGACGATTTTGGTGGAAACTCGACTTGTTTGGCGCAAAAAAGTCCCTTTTTCGAAGCAACTTCTTTTATTTGCAGCAACTCGTTTCCCATTAATTTACAGCAACTCGCTTCCTATTTGCAGCAGCTTGTTCCCTATTTGCAGCAGCTCGTTTCCTACTTGCAATAACTCGTCTCAATTGCAGCGTCTAGTTTCTTCAGTACTTGTATAACCTTCCGCATGTCTCTTATGGGCCAACGTCAATATTAGCATAGAAATAACAGCTGTCGAAAAAGGGCTAGCACAATGGTGGCGTATTTACTAAACAAAGTAAGTTAAGGAATAAACACTATTCTTTGTCTTTGTTTCTTCCCTTGTTATTTTGTTAGAGGTTCTGGTAAATGAAGATAAATGAAATACCAACGCTGAAAACATAGTCGATAAGAAAGCCCTGCTTTTCTGGGGATTAGAAGCATTTAGACACTATTCGTTTAGGTTTACTTGAAGGTTTTTGCGGAGCGGGCAACCACTACAAAAATCCGGGCAAAAATCCGTGGAAATGTGGGAAACGATCGACTATGATTGGTATGGCCCTAAAACTAATCCTGAACTTCGTCTTTTTTTTTTTTTTCATGCCAATAAATCGAAAGTCATTTAAATAATGAGCGCTACTCGTCGCAAACATTAAATATTTTTAGGTAATTAGGAAAACTAAAATAGGAAACGGAAAAAAATACTCATAGCCAAAGTCTTAAGTCACTTATGACGATTATCTTTTGCTTGGGTCCTTGTCGTATTCCCAACAAGAAATGCAGTCAGTAACTGAAAGAGTGATTTCGTAACCCTTATATCAACGATACTCACTACTGAAGAGGTTTTCACTACTGAAGAAGTTTTCCGTTTGGGCTCAGCCATTGCCGTGCAGTCAAGTTAGTCAACTGCAATAGCTTATGGCAAGTTAATTGAATATGTGTATCCTGTATTTAGTGATATTGCATTATATGGTAACCTTCGCTTCGTTTAATAAATATTACATATCTATATATTTGGAACATCAGAATAAAACATCACAGTGTCTAACTTACCGGCATTAGCCGACACAGCTGTGCAAACAAATAAAATCATCACGGTAAACCAACGCATTTTTTCGCCAGCAGCAGAGTCAAAACTTGTAGATCCGTAAGAAAAGTTTGCTTTTGTACAACAACGCCCCTTCGAAACAAGATAGGCTGTTAAATAGCGCAGAGCAGCCGTGACGTCATAAATACGAAGACAAAGGCGAAATTCGGACAAACAAACTTACAAGTTTACTTTCAGCAGATAATTTTCACAGCCGATCGCAGTTGAACTTAGTTTACATGGGTTATTATTGTAACGTTAAGTAAAAATAATAAAATCGGTTTGTATAATCCTCGTAGAGGTTAAACAGAATGCAATGTTTGTCCGAATCTTTAAGCTATTTTTAGAATCATTGCGCTGCGCTATTCGGCTACCTTTAAAACAGGGAGCAGGGAACAGGAAACGGAAACGGGGACCGGGGAACAGGGAACGGGAAAGTGGTAAACGGTCTACGCGATAAAATATATTTCTCGTTACAATATTGTAAATAGATTTTATTAATAAAAATAGTAAGTTGAAATACTGTTTAAGATGAGTTTTAACCAATATCGTTTATGTCAAAGACTTCTTTTACCTCTTAAAATGGTAAAATGCTTTAGCTTGACCGGGCCGAGTAACATTTTGCCACTGGGTTCCTGAGGATGACTTCTGAGGATGATTTCACGTTGAACTACATTCGCGTAAGAAGTAGCTTCGTGATAATTTCCTTGTTAGCGTTTGAGAATACACTACTAGTTTGGGACAGAATAATTATCATATTACTAAGAAGATATACAACCTTTTGGACTCGAAGCCTGCAAGTCTTCATCACTTTCAGAAGAGGACATTATACTATAAAGTATTCATACGCCTTCGATGCCGATGGTACTCAATAGTTTGACATGTTCCTGGAAATCCACAATCGGTAGATGGTTCCGGCGAAAGTCGTTTTAGCCAAGTCACAACCAGTCGCAGTATAATCAAAGAGACCCCAATAATCACATTTGTCAATCGAATTCTACTGCCTGTAATATAACCACATTTGCCAAATCTCAACCAGCCCCGCCGAGGGAGAGAAAGAGACTCGAGGGTTGTTCTTCGAGATATTGTTTACGCAAAGACCCTATATTTGGTATCTCTGTTTTTTTTATTTTGAAATATCGAAATAATTCTCAAGCCGTTTCTGTTACGTTCAGTTACTCCATAGGTATAGATATGGTGGGCTAAAATAAGTACGTTTGCCGGACTTAAAATGAATGAAATAATAATTTTACCGCGTAGAAATTTTACCAATTTCCCGTTCCCGGTTCCCCGTTCCCCGTTCACTCTTTTAAACCATTAAATTCCAAACTGGAGCTTCAACGAAATGACATGCAAACTGGATTTAACCAATAGCATTCCAGAATTTTTACATAACCTTCACCTTTAGTTAACAACTGTTTGTGGCGATAGCGATGTTATAGGACACCATGTTATCACTGAATAAACAAGTTTTACTAACAATACTGTTGGCCTTATATTTTAGGGCAGACATAAAGAGCGCTGCTGACTGAGTGGCATAACAATGAAAGTTTTCCTCCAATACTTTGTATACTTAGAAGGGATTACAAAGGGGGAATATAGAAAAGTACCACTAAGCACTTTTAATTTTCAATTGCCCTTCGCTTGGGCGCCAGTCATGTTTTCAAATCATCGCATGCATTCCTAAATCCTTAAAGAATGAAACTCTTCGGTTCGTGTATCACCAAAGTAAAGTTAGTGTCAGGTTTTAGAGTTAGATTTTTTAGTCAGGTTAGTGTCTGATTTTTCCGGGGGGCGTCACATCATGTTGATATACAAAGTGCTCTACATTCGTAGAAACGCTTTGATTTACTATAAAACCCTCACCAAGCTTTACTCACACGAGAGATCGTTGTCTTTGGGGATCGAAACACTCACCTCAAAGAAAATAAACAGCGGTTTTAAATCTTTTGAGCTGTTTTATCTACAATCAACGGCCTTCATGCCACAAATACTTCGAGTACCGCTCCCATATATCGAGTTACTGAACCCTTTTATTTCAAAGTGTTGACGCACATTTTCTTAACGAAAAATATTCATATTTTACGTCGAATAAACCGAGCCGTAACTTGATGTCCAAATAAACTGCCGATGAAGCAGTACATATAAAACCATTAAGAAATATCTCTTGGTGTCAGATTTTTCTGTAACGCCCGTGAAAGAGTGATCATGTTACAGCGAATTGCATGGTTACGAAAAATTTATATTTTAAACTTTATATTTTCTTGATTGTTGACATCTTCCACCAAGCATCATTTCTACGGGATCTCCCTGAATACATTTGGAAACCAAAATCTCGTCTCCCGTACAAATATCACTTAAGAGCGACTGTCCAGAAATATCGAGCAAAATCGAAAATTTGTGGCCACAATCAAAAAAATAAAAGTCCTTCATTTTTGGTCTGTAGACACTGTTTGATGAGTTTATGAACGTACTGGGGTCGGTTTTTCGATCTACGTAAAAAATCCGGATTTTTTTGAAAAAAACGATTTCACCCCGTGTCGGTCTAAAAATTGCTCAAGAAACGGCTGCGAATTACGCTTTCAAAAACATTCTCGCTCCAGGTGAAAACCCAAGTTACAATCAAATTTGCAACTGAATTCAAGAAAAGGGGTGTTGAACAATTGTTCCAGGTGATTTTAGACGTTTTAAACTAAACTTTAGATAGAAAAAATTGCATTCTTCCAGCACAGTTATTCACAGTCTCGATTTTACCTCACATTTATAAAAGCGATTTTTCGCATGTGGCCATTCTCCAATTTTTACAAAACTCAAGCTGTACAATGTTCAAATGATAGAATAACACGAAGTACAAAAATTAGTTTGGGTTTTTCCACAGGCCGTATGAAAACTTTATGCGAAGTTGGAAAAATTTGCCATGTAAATATGCAAATTAGTAGTTTGTTTACATCTCCACACCACAGATCACGGCCGCGAAAAAAGTCATCTAAAATAGTTTTAACAGCTTATTAATCCACACATCAGCCTATCTAAGGACTATCTAAGCATGATTGGCCTTTGTTATTATTTTAAACGATTATTTGTTGAAGTTAAGCCTACACTTCCGGTGTTGAAGACACTCAGCTTGCTTGCCTCGGTGGCATTCCATCGGTGCGTAGTAAACTTAGTAATCATAAATGACTGTTAACATGCTCTATAAACGTTACTATTCCTCACTAGTGGTATCCAGCTTATCACATAGTATTTTCACATACTGAGTATGCTTGAAAAATTGCATTACTTTGTAAATAAGCAGGGATCAAATCTGTCAAAGCGGATTATGTGAGCTGATGGCGTGACAAACGACAGTTTGCGCGGAGCCGGACGTGACGTCGTTTGGTACAGTACGTTTTTTATTGCCTGAACATCTTGTGATTTGGCATAAACTAAAGAGAATCACTCATTATCAAGATTTGTTTTTTTTAGCTGTCATATATTTTCTTGCTTGATCGAAGTCATGTTTAAAATTGGTTACATGCATAATGAGTGCAGTTGTAGCCTGATATACAATTCCCCCTCCCCTACCCCACTAGCTTCATGGCTGTACAATAGATCGAATGTATGATAGACTCGCCTGGTTTCGTGGAAGCGTAAATCTGATATAAGACTATGAGAAAAAAGAAAATACATTTTAAAGTATATATATATATGTATATATAACATTTTATGTCGATAGTGCGATTTGATATAACTGTGATCTGAACATGACGCGTGTGTGGCCGAAATGTCCAGGAATTTGATAGTTTCAATCAAATTCCAAAAATTTGTTGTACATTACCAGGTAGACAAAAATAAAAGCAGCATTTAACAAAGTGTTTATAGTCAGTATAGAAATTTGTTAATTATGGTGAGCATCAGTTATGGAGGCTCGTGAATCATGTTCTTTTCAAGCTACCATTGGTGGTCATTGTGGGTTTGACCCAAAAGAAAGAAGTAGATCTGTCACTAACGTTCCTTTGACAAGATGTAAACGGGATATCGCCGAGGGACAAACGATGTTTTAGTATAGTTGAAGTTGAAACCGAGGTCGAATTAATTCTCGCAAGAGTATGTATTTTTGAGCCCTCTAGAAACATAGACAGCCCTACGATCAGTCGGAATCACCGTGCGTTTGGGCGTCAGCTGGAAACGGACATCAGCGAATTGTTCTGTACCCGTAACTCTTTCTCAGCACAAAGCCGATATCAAAAGGAATCCAAAAGCAGAGTGGGGTTTGAGCAAAAGTGGATCGAAAACTGTGTTAAAAGAGACTGGTGTTTTTCTTACTGTTGGTTCAGGAAGATTGGTGGATTGCTAGCATTACATTGACTAATATATACGGTCTATACGACGCCATGACTACTTGCGCAGTGCTCAGTCGTGAAATTGTGCAAGCTTGACGCTACTACATCATTGATTAGGGACTGGTCATAAAATATAGGGGGCGGGGGGGGGGGGGGGGGTGTGTGTGGGCAAAATCAGAATAGAATCACTGATTTTTATCGTGGCCCACATAAAATGATGCTGAAAATCCTGATGACCCAAAACCAGTTTAGAAGCAAAATTGCAGGCCCACCCATTTTAGTTGTCAAATTTTATCAACAGCCTACCCCTTTTAAGGAGTTCAAAATTATGTGACCCATCCCCTGATTTTGCCCCCCAACCCCCCCAACCTACCATACTTTATGACCAGTCCCTTACACATATAGAAATAGTCTTGGGGAGGCCAACGAAGAGAGTGAAGTTATCTTACGAATGGAAGAATTGACTTTGTTAAGTCGAACAACATGAGGGACGCAAGCTACTTGATTGCAAATCGATGTGGGATGTGGTTCGATGATTCCAGTTAACTTATTATATAAACTAGTTCTTTGATGTCTGAATTCCATGAGACATTAGGATGCGTTCATAATGTATGGCAGAGAGTGGTGGTGAGGGGGTGGGGGGGGGGTGCAGATGAAATTTAGGGGGGATCGGAAAACGTTTTACCAATAAAAAGGAGGGGGGGGGGTGGGTGGGTTGAAAACCTTTTTTCAGAGAAATGGGGGGGGGGATGCAAAATTTTTAGAAGAAGCTACGAGAGTTTGCCAGGGGGGGTATATTATTTTTGGGGGGACTTTTGGGTGGTCTTAAGAATTGTTTTGTCATTTAAAGATTTCATCTGCCCCAACCCCTTCTGCTATACAATATGAACGCAGCCTTATTCAAGTCGGGGTCTTTTTGTCGTAAAAAACAATTTCATTGAAAGCTCATAGAGAGTCTTGATAACGAGTGATTCTCTTTAGTTTATGCCAAATCACAAGATGTTCAGGCAATAAAAAACGTACTGTACCAAACGACGTCACGTCCGGCTCCGCGCAAACTGTTGTTTTTTTCACGCCCGTCAGCTCACATAATCCGCTTTGACAGGTTTGATCCCTGCTTATTTACAAAGTAATGCAAACTTTCAAACATTTTAAACATGACTTCGATCAAGCAAGAAAATATATGACAGCTAAAAAAAATAAATCTTGATAATGAGTGATTCTCTTTAGTTTATGCCAAATCACAAGATGTTCAGGCAATAAAAAACGTACTGTACCAAACGACGTCACGTCCGGCTCCGCGCAAACTGTCGTTTGTCACGCCATCAGCTCACATAATCCGCTTTGACAGGTTTGATCCCTGCTTATTTACAAAGTAATGCAATTTTTCAAGCATACTCAGTATGTGAAAATACTATGATAAGCTGGATACCACTAGTGAGGAATAGTAACGTTTATAGAGCATGTTAACAGTCATTTATGATTACTAAGTTTACTACGCACCGATGGAATGCCACCGAGGCAAGCAAGCTGAGTGTCTTCAACACCGGAAGTGTAGGCTTAACTTCAACAAATAATCGTTTAATAATAACAAAGGCCAATCATGCTTAGATAGTCCTTAGATAGGCTGATGTGTGGATTAATAAGCTGTTAAAACTATTTTAGATGACTTTTTTCGCGGCCGTGATCTGTGGTGTGGAGATGTAAACAAACTACTAATTTGCATATTTACATGGCAAATTTTTCCAACTTCGCATAAAGTTTTCATACGGCCTGTGGAAAAACCCAAACTAATTTTTGTACTTCGTGTTATTCTATCATTTGAACATTGTACAGCTTGAGTTTTGTAAAAATTGGAGAATGGCCACATGCGAAAAATCGCTTTTATAAATGTGAGGTAAAATCGAGACTGTGAATAACTGTGCTGGAAGAATGCAATTTTTTCTATCTAAAGTTTAGTCTAAAAAGTCTAAAATCACCTGGAACAATTGTTCAACACCCCTTTTCTTGAATTCAGTTGCAAATTTGATTGTAACTTGGGTTTTCACCTGGAGCGAGAATGTTTTTGAAAGCGTAATTCGCAGCCGTTTCTTGAGCAATTTTTAGACCGACACGGGGTGAAATCGTTTTTTTCAAAAAAATCCGGATTTTTTACGTAGATCGAAAAACCGACCCTAGTACGTTCATAAACTCATCAAATAGTGTCTACAGACCAAAAAATGAAGGACTTTTATTTTTTGACTGTGGCCGCCCCGTGCTCGATATTTCTGGACAGCCGCTCTTAATTGGTGTCAGATTTTTGAGACAGATTTTTCTGTCACGCCCGTGGAAGAGTGATCATTTTACAGCGAATTGCACGGTTACAAACAAATTCTCTTTTAAACATTATATTTTCTTGATTGTTGACATCTTCCACCACGCATCATTTCTACGGGATCTCCCTGAATGCATTTGGAAACCAAATCTCGTCTCTCGAAGAAAATATCACTTGGTGTCAGATTTTTGAGTAGGATATGTAAATTACCACAGCCCTTGGCAAGAATAATTTCTGCGTCGTGGAGACCCAAGCATGCCGTAGTCCTAAAGATGCCCATCTTAAAGAGCTTTCTTGATCATCCTTCTGAAGTACAGCAAGTCTTTCTGTTGGAAAAAGTTGGTAATGTTTTACATTTTCTCCATCCTTTAGTAAAAGATCTTAAAGATGTTTTTGGTACATACTTGGTTGTAGTCGATGTTTCTTTCCAGTGCAATGTATCCGGCATACTATAAGAATGTTGAAATGCAAGAATTACGCTAAAAACACTTTATTATTCTTATCAGTCAATCGAGTATTGCTAAGGTCATTTACGGTGTTGTTTTTAATGAAAATGAATTCACACAGCCGACTGATGCGTACATGTACTTAAACCATACGTCAGACATTTTCAGTTATTACTATTGATAGAGTATTTCAATGTACTCACAATACAAACCTTGCAAAGAAACACTCCCAGTCGTCCCAATTCCTCTGTTAAGGTATGGTCTTAATTAGAACGACCTGTTGGTTATCAAGATAGTTTGTTATCGCCGGCTATACCGTGATTTCCAATTTTAATCGATAATGAGAGGTGCGATATTTCCTGTTTTGTTTCTTCTTATCGTGGCTTCACATCCGCAGTACTTACAATGAGTGTCCAATGATTTGTCTCATTCACGGGAAACAACAAATCTCAAGAAATGTCGTGTGAGTAAAGCTTGGTGTGGGATTTATAGTAAATCAAAGCGTTTCTATGAATGTAGAGCACTTTGTAGATCAAAATGACGTGAAGCCACCCGGTAAAAATCTGACACTAGTTCCAAAAACCTGACTAAAAATTCTGACTCGAAAACCTGACACCAACTTCACTTTGGTTCGTGTCTCAACTTTGGTAATGTATCTTCTCCATACAGCGTTATCGAACGATAAACAAATTATACTCTAGAGATTGTCGCGTTGTCTGAAATGGGGAAAATAAAGTTCAAGCTAAATAGGTATTTAGGAATTTTCGAGTTATTACAGTAAAAATGGTTTTTTTTTTTTTTAATTTATTACAGTAATAAAAAATTGAATATAATTACAATTAATAGACAATAAATGTAATGAATAATACAATAATAATCCAGATAATAAGAAAAATTATGGTTGCAATGGAAAAACGAAAGAAAAGGAAAAGAAGCTAAACTAATCTCGAAAACTTAGAATAGAGGGGGAAAGGAGTAAAGTTAATTACTAAATGCATGAATAAGTATAAACTATCTTATGAAGTTACAGAACCATTTCTCTTGCTACGCTTCATTCTTATTATTTTTCTTACAGATATATTTTTCTATTAATTGCTTGCGTGAAAAATTATCCTCATAAAAGTTTTTCAAATTAGGGAATTTTTTTTCCTACAGCACCATATATATGTGCTTTTTACAATAAGCTATGTAGTTTAAGAAAACCGAACAGCAAGAGGACTGAATAATGCCAGTTACAATATCTTGTTCAGTAAATTAATTCTCTGTTTTATTAGATCTTTTCAAAAATATATAAAATTATTCCAGAATGACTGGGTTGTTATTACTTAGTGATAACAGGTAGTTATATACGTTTGATTACGTCACGTTCAGATATATTAAGCGCACGTGCTAGTTCACTTATCAGTTGCTTCAGTTTAGGTTCAGAAATCTGAACCATCCTTGCTCCTATAACGTACATTCAGGCCAAATTCGTAAAATTAATATTTTTATGTGAAAGGTCAAAGGGGATCACTGTGGTTACTTTTAGTAAAGAACATTTCAGTAACTATCAAAATGTCACTTTTGAAGCCTATAGACATGCAATAAAACATGACTTTATTGAATTGAAACAATACGCCTTTTGTGTTGTGTTTACTTGAAACCTTAACTTGTTATCTAGATCATATTGACAGAAATCTGACTGATGGTTGACAATTGACATTATAACAACCTTGTTCTCTTACCTGATTTCTTCTATTGTATAAATGAGTTCTATTGTATAAATGAGTTTAGTTAATTAGTTACGATTTGAACATGTCATCGACACTCGCTACGAGAACGAACTATCCGATTACCGGACTTGCATAATCCTATTCCAGTGATTTCTATTTACGTAAATAGGGTTTGTTTCGGACACTTTCCTTACTGGAATTAGCCTAGGTGTGTATAGGCGTAGCTATTACGATTGTAGCTAATTTAGCCTTAGAAGTCTTATTTATATAAATACAGCTCAAATTGTAACGTTTGAGTGTGTCTAAGCTGTGAGTAGTATGCGTCACATGCGGACAAATGCCTTAGTAAAGTACGTCTGCGTAATAGCGCCCAAAACCTTGTTCTGAGACCCCAAACTGATTAGCACGATTATATGAAGCGATTTCTGATTGGTTCTCGCCAATTCAAATCTCACAAGATAACTGATTGGTTCATAATATAATGATTAAATGATTAAATGATTCACAATACAATGATATAATGATTACAATAGCAGTATGAATCACGTCAAATAAAGGTTTATTTCAAAAACTGGCAATAATGTAAAAGAAGTTTTAGTTATAGCGGAGCTGTACTGTGGAATAATTTGCCATTACATATAAGACAAGCATCATCACTGACAAGCTTTAAATCTCAAATACGTTGTCACTTATTTTAGAACAATTAATACTATTATTACCGGAGTCCTGGTAGAGCAGGGTTTTATTTTAACTTCCTTCGTTTCTTTTCTATTCATGATAGTTTCAAATTTTTATTGTTTTAATATTCGTATTTAATATTAGGCATATATTAACTTTAGTGTATTTAATATTCCATTGGAAATATATTTATTTAATCATTGTGATTATCTTGAAGGACCCACCGTGGGTAAATAAAATTATCTTATCTTATCTATAATATCTGTCAGCACTAAACGACTTTAGAATTCACGTCATATATTCGCCGTGAGATTATTAATGCAAGAGGATACTGAAGACTGAATATCTTGATAAGTGTGTAAGCATCAAAGTGATTTTTATCAACCGTAGGTCTAGATACAAGGTAGGTTTATACAAGGTAGGTTTATTGTTTCTTATTTCACCGACATATATGCGGGTATATGCTGGAGATATCCCAGCCTGGCTTGCAGTATATGAGTCAGTATCCAAAGTTCAAACGAAGTTGATATACTTAGATGTGTATTCTTGTTATACTTTACAAAACGCTGAGTTTGAAACTATTACTACATTTAATCATAGCTACATATATATGATTATCATTTATGGTATATATGCATGGTGAGCGAAGTTTTTATGTGAATACTCAAAGCCACTACTGAGAAGGCTATATATTAGCTAATCTGATGTGTAGACACCGAAGTTTTTGTTCCTCCTATATTTGGAAGTGCTACTTCCAGGTTAAGACCCTGAGTGTTGGTCTGGCAGGGAAATGAACGTGCAACCTTTCACGACAAAGGACAGCAAATAAGGCGAATAAAACTTGAATCCCTTGCGACATTCTTTTTATTACAATGCGAACGTCCAGCACTGGTAGCATGCAGGTTATTATTTTAATTATTTTCGTGGAATGTAATTGACCAATTATTTTTGTAACTTTTTTCGATAAATAAAATAGAAAGGGTTGGTAAAATTTAAAAATAGGTCATGCTTCATTAAAAAAAATTGTAGATACAGACTTTAACGTGGCATTGAGAAGGCATGCATCTCCCCGTGTGACGTACGAAAACAAGTTTGTTCGTGCCGTAGCACATGTTTGTGCAGTAGCACGAGATATAACGTTAAAATTCATTTATATATACACAGGATCAACTCATAGGATGATGAAGGGCTCAATCAATCACGGAGTGCTGGCCTTCGGAGTCATTCTTATCTGTTTGTTTCAAGAAGCTTTCTCGGCTATCAGCAAGGAAACTTCACCCTACCCCCCTGGATGGGAAAATGCTGCATCGTCGTTAGAGGATTTTCCTGTGAGAGAGATGGGTGGTAAGAATGTCACTATTGTGGACCCGTGGCTTTACATCGACAGACTAGGAATTTTCAAAATTATGGTTATCTCAACTGAGAGGTATTTTTCTGCTTGGGGGTTCAACTACTCGGGCAATCTTCTTTGGGGATTGCCCCTTCAGTTTGGCTGGCAGATGACAACTGGAAGGTTGAGTGTCACGAAACCCCATTCTCATGATCTGTCAATTATCACGAAGTTTTCTCCTTCAAGCTGGTGGGCTGACATGAATTATTTCTTGTCGATCATTCCATTCCTTGGAGCCTTGAATGCTGGTATCGTTATATCGGTTAAAAATCCACTTAACGTACTCAAACCTTCAAATGTCTCCATGGAATTGCGTGACAAATTTTGCACCAGTGTAACAGAATGTGTGTCAAAACATTCGAAACTGATGAATAGCTGGACAAAATTCTTTCAGCATCTACATGAAAATACGGATAAGAATAAGAAGAATGATAAAGATGCTACCGTGGGTTTGTTGTGGACAGCTCACACGGACTCCATACGCACTGGTAAGTAATATTCACTCTCAAGCTCAAGTTCACGGGGATTTGGAAGAAGGGTAACATGTATAAGAAGAAAGCTAGAAGACTGGTATATGCAAGGGATTTAGTTTGTCTAACCTTAAAAACGAGCACTCTCGCTTATAGGTATACAGTATGTTTAAAAAATAACGTTGTCGGTAACAAACACAAGCCTACGCGACTGGAATAAAAGGGATTGTGGGTAGAAATCACTGAAGCAGTTGAATGCATGATTTTCTGATTAGTCGTGCCTCAGGTTAATAGGACGGACCCTTTGCTGGCGAGCGGGCAGTGTTGATGGAGACATTATTTAATTCCTTTACAATGACTTTAATAATGACCTTCATATTTTCAAAATTGGAACTAAATCATAACTACTTTTCATACTCATATCCCCTTTCGGTCCAGTTAACGTTGAATTGACTACCACCATTTAATTTAATCGCCTATTTTATACTATTCACAGTCATTGTGAATATTATGATGAATACCTTAGGGAATTGTAATATGCAAATAGAGTATATATAAAGGGAAGCGTGCTCCCTCTGGTGCCACTTCATTCAAATTAACGGGAAGAGTACAGACATCGACCCACCCGCCTCACCCGCGAGGAAGCGGGATAAAAACATTACACTCTGGGTTACCTGGGCATTGTTCCAGGCCAGAGTGGATGCCTCATACCTCATTAATAACAATACATAGGGTATTATACTATTAACTCTATTCGAAAAATGACAAGTAACTTTCTGTTATCCTCATCTGTTACAGCAAACCCGCTGTTCCTGGATCAGCGGGCTCTGCTATCCACTCCCGAGATGCACTTCGGTCGAGGATGGGCTCTTTTGGTTGATTTCATCGCCGCAACTTATTTCCAGACCAATCTGAACAACACACATGAACAACAGGCCATGGCTTTGCCGCCAAGGATCCTACACAATACTGATCATCCCCCTGACATTCCTGACTTCAATAAAGACCAGAATAATGCTCTGGTGATTATCAACACCATTTACTATGTAGAAGAGTTGACAAATGGAGGGTTTTTGTATTTATGGCGCAAAGCAATGTGTTCTCCTCAAGGAAGAGCAGATGGAAGAGAAATGTTAGAAAGCCTTCTACGCCATCCTTTGGTCGTCGCCAAGGATTTGGTGAAATTAGTGCTTGACTTCATCAAAGATCATAACTGCTAATCATGAAGCAAAGTAAGATACGAAATTTCTTTCAAATAAGTTTTTTACTAATGATGCTTAAGTTTACTGAATTGAAAGATTATAAGTAAGTCAAAAATTTCACTTGTTGGATCTAATAGGTATGTTTGTCTGTATCGCTCCGTGGGTAAAATGGTGCTACCATTATGAGACCTGATTCTATATTTTAAAAAATGAATAAAAATACATGTAAAAAATGTTGTTAGCATAACTGCAATGTACAGCACAACATCTTTTTGTAATTACATTTCAAGATATTTGAGAACAAAATCCAGGAATTACTTCCACATGTTCTGGGTAAAGGCTACCACCCTCCTCCCTTTCCCCCAATTCACCCCCTCCAATCCCACCCTTTCCCACCCCTCCCATCTAAATCGAGTCTCTTAGGCGGACTGGTCAGAAATTAGCAGGGGGTTTGGGAAAAGATTGAAGAAATTTCAAAATGATCAAAAAACGTGGATCTTCATGACAAACTGCAATATCTTTCCACCGTTTTAATGTAGTGCCACCAAATTTAAGCACATACATTTTGTATAATTGTACTATGTGTCCTCACAATTTCATGCAAAAATATTGAGTAGATTTTGAATTAGAAGAATTTTCTTGACCAAAGTTGTCGAAATGTGCGTAACCGAAAACTAGCTGGTTTGAGCAAATCTAACCATTTCAAGCGGATAATGATAACTTCTTACAAACATTTTGGATAGGAATGGATTTTATACCAGTTGATAAGAGGTTTCTTCCGCACACTACACCAAAAGTGGAGGATAAAATAACATAATTCTAGGAAGTTTTTTTACATGTACCCCTATAAAATGCCGCTCAAGTCACAAAAGGGAAAGTTAGGGTTAAGTTGGAATAAAGTTTTCTCCAGGTTCCATTTTGTTCGCGAAACCTAATCTCTTACCATAAATAGAAACAATTCGGTGAATTCTAATACACAATTGAGTCGCTTTCACTATTTTGCTTTTTTTGAATTTTTAATCTCCAACATTAAAATGTTACAAAAGGGAACATCGGCGAAAAACACCGAAATTATAGCTTCTTCTACAAGACTTTTTTGTAAGACCTCTTGAAGTAGAATTCTAATATGCGCATTACCAACTTGTTAGATAGTTCGTAAAAGTGTAGAATAGTGTTTTGTTTTGCGGAATTCGGCGTTTCTCTCTTGTTTTATCTGTAAGCATTTAGATACATATTTCACACGTTTTTGCTTTCATATGTTTGTAATCTTTAATCTGTAAAAAATACAGCTACTTCTTATAATAACATCAGTTCATCATTTTTATCATTGCATTCGTTTAAATCGTTTCATCAGTGCATTAGCGCATTTACGTAAGAGCCTCATCGCTTTTATATGAAAGAAAACGAAGGATGAGTGACACAGTCCTGAGTTTTATATTTTAAAATATCTTACTAAATTACCTTACTTTACAAACTCAAGGCAGTTAAGGTGCTAACACACGGTGCAACATTGCATGCAACATTGCACGCAACAGGACTGTTGTAGCGTGTCTACCCAAAACTTGTTGCATGCAACGTTGCATGCAACAAATCTGAAGTTGAATCGCGCTCTACTGTTGCAACATTGCGCGCAACAAATTTCATCATGTGAACATGTCTGCAACATTACCTGCAACATTCTGAAATTTCCAGCTAATCAGCTTGCACTTAATTTTTAACATAGCAGGCTGACACAAGCGATGTTGCATGATATTATTCCAATGTCACTCCGATTCAAATTTGCTGCTTGCAATGTTGTGTGCAACGTTGCACCTTGTGTCGGCAGCTTAAACGCCATTGAAATCTTGATGATATCATAAAGGCCATAACTATAATAAGTATAGCTGAAGTTACTTGCACTACTTCAATCGTTTGTAGCATTGTTCTGTGTAATAATACCATTAAACGTCAAGGAAACAAAACACAACCGAACACTGTGTGTGACCAGCACTAATAACGCCTTCTAAAGTATGTAAAACTTAGTTAAGAAGTACGGTAGAGGTCAAACTACTTCGTGACAGCATTTATTTCGATAAAAATTATTGTAGTTTTTAGTGAAAACTCTGCGCATGGGCAATTAGTGTAAGATACTTGTTATCAGTTTCAAAGAACATCATAGCAACACAAGACTTAATAAAAGGTAACATTAGGCAACTATTACAGCGAGTGGTTGTAGTGCTCTATTTTAGTCGAATTTAATCCCGGGAAAAAATTTCCTAAAATGAAAACAGTACGATAATGGTGTTCTCTTAGCATTCCGATCTACCATATTACACTTTTTATTTAAAATAATTAAAAAGGAATGGCAAAAAAATGAAGGCAAATATAGGGTTACATAAGGGAACTATCGAAGTAACTGGCTTTAGTACACTTTTTATAATCGATTATTATCCCCAAAAACTTTCTCAGAAAGTGAACAGCCACGATATTACTCTTCAATAGGCATTTCGATTTACCATATTACTTTTTTTATTGAATACAGCCCAAGTTACACTGGTAATATTCATGATATTTCAACTACTGTCAAATTTGTTTACTCTAGTGCATGCGAATGCTTTGCAAATTTTAATTGGAGAAACTTACCAGTCATTCCTGTTAACTATTCAATGTAATACAGTAGCTATTTGCTGTAATGGTGATGCAGGATTTAGGGTATTTGACTCTCATGCTTGTAATCCATCAGGTCTCCCAAATCCTCAAGGTACTTGTGTACTCCTCGATGTTGATGACTTTAATAAATTACTTCCAAAGATTATATGACAATTTAACAGGTTTATTTGAACTCAGAGGAGAGTGTATTACTGAGACATGCATACAAAGCAATGCTACTGAAAATCCTCTTAATGCACAAACCCACACTGAAAAGAGTGAAGTGATTGACAAAGCTGCAGATGATAATCAGCAAAGAAACAACAGTAATATTACAAATTCAAATGCCAATAATTCTTCGATTGCACGTTACGTCATCGCGGCCATGTTGGTGCCATTTAACAAAAGATTTTTCATTAGCATCCATTGTTAACGGCACCACAATGGCCGCCATGTCTTTGTCTTTTGACTCTCTTGGGAATGCTTGCAACCCATCAATATCGATGGTATTCCTTTGAGAAGTTGCTGTTTTTCATCATGCAAACCACACACCAAAAAACTTGGCTGGGGCTCCAAGTGCTTATACTTCATCAAATACACTATGGTATCCCGAGTTCACGCCACGAAGGGCGTCTAGTTTTACTTTGATTCTCTTCTGCAGTTGCTTCGTGCGATGAAAACCAGAGCCAATCAACCAGGTTTATCGGATTGTGCTTAATTGCTGCTAACAGCTGCAAGTCTTGGATTCATTTTGTGCACAGTGTTATGGCTTGATATGCGAGTCTTGCTTCAACGTCCATAAAATACACAAGATATATAAACAAATAGAAGATAAACAGCAGCCAATTATGCTCAATCAATTTAATTAAGGAGGAAAACGTAAACAGTTTCATCAAAAACCAGATGCTGTGCAAGTTCCACGACAAAAAGAAGCTCCAATACTATTGTCAAGATGGAACATGTAGACTCAGCGTTTGCCAAAAACGAAAACGGCAGAGCTTAGAAGATGCCGGACAGGACTCAAGGAAATTGATCGTAGGAGCGATGAATCGAGTTGAGAAACGGAAAGAAAACGACGGAAAAGAATGAGATCAATCTAAAGAAAACATAGAGTGAATTCAAAGAGAGATTGACGTGGCAGAGAGGAATGTTGAGTCTGTGTCGCGGCCAAAACCGCTAGAGGAGGACTGGGGCGAAGTTTTTCACACGTTTGATTATAGTCTATAATGTCATCGAGCTGTGTAACTGCAGAAGGACAAAATTGTAAGTTTTTCATAGCCTTTGATATCTTTATTAAGGTATATCGCAATTTATGTTCCTTTTCTACATTATTTACTAGTTGTGAACCGCCACTTGAAACCTGTTTAGAGTGATTTCAGTCGTCTTTAGAGCCGTGTAAGATCGAAAAAATTGTAATCAATGTAAACAACGTTCATTTGAGTAAAAGAAAAACAAGGAGCGAGTGTCACAAGTTTCTGCAGCTACATTTCGTTCACAAAATTCTGATTCCAAACTACGAATAAAGACAGAAGAAATAACGCTTGAAGTCTTGGAATTATGGTGAGTTTAGAGTTTTGAAGACCAATGTTATGGATCATTGCACAAGCACGCAAGAACCGAAGGCGCCAACTTCAGATCTCGATAATGATATGCAAATTAATGACAATACCGCAGACAGGCGCGAAAGAGAGAGAATTCCGACTGAAAGAGGAAGGCAAGAAAATATTAGAATTTTAAAAAATCGAAGAACAACCACTCTTCGCGAGGCTTCGAAGAAAAGAACGAAACTTACAGAGCTTCTCTCAGACGAAGAAAATTTGCATCTAGTTAAATCGCAATTTGAAGAGCTTAACTCCTTATTTAATGACTTTCAAGCAGCTCATGAAGCCCTGGTTGAGCATTTGACCTCCGACGAGGACAAAGATAAGGAAGATGATTATTTTATCGCCAAGCAAAGCGCAGCGCTGGAGTTTCGAAATCAAATAATTCAGTGGATTGAGCTAGGAGAAGCACGATTAGCCGAACGAGCCGACCTCTTAGAATGTAATTCAATGTCATCTAAAGGCTCCAAGCGCTTGCGCCACTCAAGAAGATCGACGGGTTCAGCTGCTTCATCCAGAGAGAAGGAGCGCCTCAACCTGGCCGAGATGATGGCCGAGAGGTCACTTTTGAAGGAGAGACAACGTATTGAAGAGCTTAAACTAGAAATAGACATAGCGAAGTCACGCGAGAGAAAGAGTCTATGCCATAATGGAAGCTGAAGAATATGGTGGATTGCCTGCATACTCCAACTCAGCCCCGCCCTTGATGCGGTCTACACCACGGCAGAGAAGTAATTTCAGCGTTATACCAGAGCAGTATGAAGGAAACGGATTCAAGTGCCCCGACGCCACAACGGAGCGTAACGAGCATCGCAGCACAGAGGAAAGGATCACCACGGAAATTCATACCGCTAGCAAGGAACCCGACGAGCAGCATGGAGGAAACGGATCCAAGTGCCCCGACGCTACAACTGATTGTTCTAAGAGCAACCAAGACGGGACCGGGTTAAAGCAACAAGAAAAGCTGACGAAGTGCGAGAAATCTCACGACCTTGAAGAGTGTAAAGACTTCGTAAAGAAAACCCTGGAAGAAAGGAAGAAGTTTATAGCAGAAAAACACCTGTGCTTTGCCTGCTACGGAACCAAACACCGGTCTAAAGGCTGTACCAACAAGAAAGTCTACAGAACATGCAACAAACCACATCCAACGTCACTCCACGTAGATAACTTCAATCCCAAAGAACAACAGAAATCCAAGGACGAAAGTAAGTCAGATTCTACGACCATCGGTAGTACGTGTACTGACACGAAAGAAACTGAAATTAGTCTATCAACCACCACGCAGAATGTCATCCTGCATGCCATTCTACCCGTTATCGTCCGGGCCGAGAACGGAAATATTGCTAAGACATACGCACTTTACGACAACGGAAGTTCGGGAATCTTCATTACCGAAGAACTAAGGAACAGTTAGCAATAAAGGGAATCGACACAAGGCTACAATTTGGAACTATACACGGTTACAGTTCGGTCAAGTGCTCTATCGTCGAAGGACTGACTGTAAGTGATCTGACAGGTAACAAACCTGTCAAACTGGCTCGTTGTTACACGCGACAAGAAATTCCAGCTAGTCAGCAGCAAATCCCTACTCCCGATTCCAGAACCTTCGTCAGATAGCAAGTAACATGCCTGAACTAGTGACAGACCTCGAGGTTGGTCTACTACTCGGAAGCGACTGCCCTCTGGCGCTCGAACCCCTAGAAGTAGTTCCAGGCGGAGGAAGCGGGCCTTTCGCCATGCGCCTTCAACACGGATGGACGGTGAACGCGGCAAACCAGAGGAGCAGAAGATGGCTGAGCTGCCCAAGGACAGAGTAACACTTGCTTTTCCATTCACGTGTGCAGGCGTAGATTATTTTGGCCCTTACGTTATCAAGTTTGGCCGAAAGGAAGTAAAGCGATACGGTGCCCTTTTCACTTGTCTAGTCAGTAGAGCTGTGCATATAGAGATAGCGAACTCTCTCGATACAGATTCGTTTATACAAGCTCTCAGAAGATTTATAGCCCGTAGGGGACCGGTAAAGATGATTAGAAGTGATAACGGGACCAACTTTGTCGGCGCTCAAGCAGAACTCCGCCGAGCTCTAGAGGAAATGGATTAGGATCAGATCAGAGACCGACTTCACAAGGAAGAAATCGACTGGATCTTCAACCCCCAGCCGCCAGCCATATGGGGGGCGTCTGGGAAAGGCAGATTGGTACCATACGCAAAGTGCTAGCTGGTCTTCTCAACGAGTATGGCAATCGTATTGACGACGAAGATCTACGCACATTAATGTGCGGAATCGAAGCAGTAATCAATTCGCGACCGCTAACCTTCGTATCCAGTGATGCTAACGATCTCGAGCCTCTCACACCGAGTCATTTACTGACAACAAAATCCACCGTAATTCTACCGCCTCCGGGGAACTTTCAGAAGGGAGATGTCTACATGAAGCGACGGTGGAGAAGGGTTCAGTATCTAACGAATCTCTTTTGGACACGGTGGCGTAGAGAATACCTACTGACGTGTCAACAGCGAAGTAAATGACAGAATCCAAAACGCAACCTAAGGATCGGAGACGTAGTAATCGTGAAGGATGACAGTGCTCCTCGGAACTCATGGACGATGGGACTCGTCAAGGAAGTTGAGCAAGATGAACAAGGCCTGGTGAGAGCCGCTGTCTTGAAGACCGACAAGAGTGAGCTGAGACGACCAACCAGCAAGCTTTGTGGTCATCTTGGCCAAGGAAGAACAATAGACATTGAACTCATATATTATAAAGCTGTTTGCGTTCAAGAACATTTATAATTAGTTGTTGTTTAAGTCAGTAAACCTAGGTTAGGTTTAGGGGCCGGGAATGTCGCGGCCAAAACCGCTAGAGGAGGACTGGGGCGAAGTTTTTCACACGTTTGATTATAGTCTATAATGTCATCGAGCTGTGTAACTGCAGAAGGACAAAATTGTAAGTTTTTCATAGCCTTTGATATCTTTATTAAGGTATATCGCAATTTATGTTCCTTTTCTACATTATTTACTAGTTGTGAACCGCCACTTAAAACCTGTTTAGAGTGATTTCAGTCGTCTTTAGAGCCGTGTAAGATCGAAAAAATTGTAATCAATGTAAACAACGTTCATTTGAGTAAAAGAAAAACAAGGAGCGAGTGTCATAAGTTTCTGCAGCTACAGTCTGGTCTGCTCATCTCAAACATAATCTTGTTAAGCTAGAAGGTGTTCAACGTAGAACAACGAGGTTTATCCTACGCTCTGACGATGACTACAAGTCTAGACTTATTTCCTTCAAGCTCAAGTTCCCTTATGGAATGATCTACCGGCTGAGCTCAGGCAAGCTATCTCTGCGCCGTCCTTTAAGCGCTTACCTGTTAATTATTATGACAAATATTTGTCTTCCTTTAAGACCACTTCTACCTGTTCTTGAGTGACGAAATGCCGCTGCTCCAACTGTAGGGCTTAGCCATTCCTTTATTAGTTACCTGTTTGATCTCTTTTTTTCTTCTTGATTTTAGTTGGAGACTATCCTATAGGTGGAATGCCACCTGTCTAGTTCTCCGCAACAGTTTAATTGTTGGAAGCTTAATAAATAAAAATGTAGATAAAATGATTTGCAAGATGGCAAAAGAATACGAAATAGCGAAGAAGGAGGAACTGAAGCAGACGCTCCAGGAACTAACAACAGTAAATAATGAAGAGCAAACCGCTATTAAAACGAGATTAAAAGATCAGAAAAAATTGTGCAACATTGCCGAGCACTGTTGGAGAGAGATGTAGCATATGAGGAAATCGAAAGTAAGGAAATGATTCTAGAAAGAGCTAAGATGTTAAAGAATCTCCTTTGATCTTATGCCATCGGCCAATCCAGCGTGACGTGACATTATACAGTCAATTCAAAAAACGTTGTCGTCGACAGGCTCAAGCCTACGCCACTGGACCGAAAGGAATATGGGTAAAAATCACTGAAGCGGTTAAATATTCGTTCTGAATTAATTGTTTCTGCTAGTAATAAGATAATAATGGCGAGAAACAATCCATCAAATGCATGTCTTCGGGTTTAGGGAAAGAAAAACAAAGTAGTTATGATTCAGTTCACAATTCTGAAAATATGAATGCATTAAAAAAACGTATCCTTCAACATTTCCCGCTCGCCTAAGAAGGTTCATGCTGTAAACCAGGCATAACTAGTCAGATAAAATGATGGAGTCAACTCGGCTTCAATGATTGCTACCCAGAGTTCCTTTCGGTCCAGTCGCGCAGGCTTGAGTTGGTCGACGACAACATTTTTTTGAATTGACTGTATTACGTATTACTCCGTGAAAGAGAAAGTCAGGCAAGTCATAATATTCTATATAGCTTCAATATCCTGGAGAGCTCAACAACTCTTTACATTACATGTTCTAGCATAAAAAGTTAAGGAATAAAATAGCATTCAATATTTTCAACAATTCATTCAATTTCAATTTTCATTCAATTTCAACATTAATATAATTACATATGCAAATAAAGATCATAAAAACTCTACATAAAAATATGTATCAAGACTAAGCTTTCTTAAAAAGGAAGGTTTTAATAAGCTCAAGCTTAAAACTCAAAATATTTCTGCATGACCTCATGTGCATGAAGGGAAATCTATAGTTCTGGCGCAGCATTTGAGAATGCTCTTTTACCATAGGATTTAAGTTTGAAAGAACCTTTGGTTAAAAGATTGGATGATTGTGATCTCAGTTGACGAGCTGGCACATACGGTTTTACCAGTTCACTAAGATATGAGAGAGCACAGCCATTCATAGCCTTGAAAGTTATTAAAAGTATCTTGTAGTCAATTCGTTGTTCAACGGGCAGCCAGTGTAAGTGATAGAGAATGGGAGTTATATGTTCGTATTTGTGACCGCAGGATACTAAACGTGCTGCTGCATTTTGAACTCGCTGACGTTTTTGAATTAAGTGTTTTGGCAACCCATACAACAAAGAATTACAGAAGTCTAGAGGCTTCAAAAGAAATACATTTACGGATTTTCCGAATATTTCTTATGTTGAAGAAACATGATTTGCAAATGAAGATAATCTGGTCTTCAAGAGACATTTTGTCATCAAAGATGACTTCTATATTGCGAACTGATGATGAAGAAGAAATATTATGATCACAGCGTTTGATAGAAGCAATAGGTGGCCTGGGACGATCATGAGCAGGCGACAGTACAGCAATCTCTGTTTTGTCAGTGTTCAATTTAAGCTTGTTTCTAGTCATCCATTTAGGAATTTCACTTACACAAGACTTTATTCTGAATTTGGCAGACCATTTCAGCAGAAGAGGATGTTTCAAATGTGCTATCAGCATTCAAGTGAAAATTAATATCATATTCTCCCGAGATGTCCCCAATAGGTGACGTGCACATCAAAAACAAAATAGGACCCAAGATAGAACCTGTAGCACACCACTATGCTCAGAGCGACAGGATGATACACCACCCTGAACAGCAACACGAAAGCTCCTATCAGCCAAGTAAATTTCAAACCATTTCAAGTCAATGCCATGCCAGTCACACCAAACCTTGAAGACATCCTTTCTAACAAGATCTTATAATTAACCGAGTCAAACGCTGCTGAAAGTTTAAGCAACACCAAAACAACACAACGTTGACCATCAATTGCTTTCAAGATATAATTCTGCACCCTTAAAAGAGCAGTCTCTAGACTGTGATACCTCTTATACGCAGATTGGAAAGGCTCATGCAATTTGTTTTTTTTATCAAGATGGTCAATGAGCTGTACAGCAACAACTTTCTCAATAGCCTTCGAAAGGAACTGTAAGTTCGATACAGGTCTAAAGCAAAGTAAGCAAGAAAATTCCTCAGTGGACATGCTCTGCTTTTTAAGAACCGGTTTTACAGTAGCTTGCTTGAAATTAGATGGAAACGTTCCAGAAACAGACAGATTTACGATCTTGTTGATAATAGGAAGAAGAGGACCAAACAGCTTTTCAGAATCCTACTGCACAGGATCAAGATCGCAAGATTTAGATGTTAAGGGAGTAATGAGTTTAGAAATGCCAACTGCTGAAATCTCTTGAAAAGATGACAAAAAATCTCATAACATAGAAGGCTCTGGAAGAGTGTCACTTTCAGATAGACCTTCGAAACCAGCCTGGATAGAATTTATTTTACTTTCAAAAAAATCAGCAAAACAATCTGCCAAATCTTTGGAAGAACGAAAAGAAGGAAATAGTTGATTAGCATTCATATTTGTCCATTTCTGAAAAGTGGAAAACAGAACTTTCTGATTGGACTGATTCTCGGATATAATATCCGAATAAAACTCATTTTCAGCTTTCTTAATTAGGTTTCGAACAACATACCGATCAACGTATAAAATTTTGACGATCAATGATAAGACGAGACTTTCGCCATGTCCTCTCGAGACGCCTTCGTTTTACTTTACTGAGCAACCTTGATTTCATCAGCTCTCTGAGTAATTGAAAGACCAACACCACCAACTCTGCCTTCCCTCGCAATGTGTTCGAATAACTAGCCGTTTGGCAACATTTCATTTATAATTAGTTGATTCGATTCATTAGATTTCAACCTTGTTTCAGTTATACCGTTAAAAACTCAATATTTTCATCAATAACGAAATCATTTATCATTGAGGACTTGTTGCAAATTGATCTAGAATTTAACAGGCATAATTTAGAAGGTTTACTGACCTGACGTTGTAAAGGAATACGGTTAGGAATCAAGAGATTCGATGGATTTACATCAGTTTGCCGGTTTAAATATGCAGTCGTCGATGTGGAACACGAGAAACGATTTTGAATATTTAATTCGTGTAAAGAACAAACAGAAAATGAAGATTTCGTAACCCTTCTCTCACAATTAGATGATGAAGCTTGGCCGTCTCGTTTGCCCCTAATTCTTGTCGACTTATCCAGTGGAAATCCTTGTGAACTGGTATTCCGTAGTACAATGGCGGGAAATTTGAAGTTGTGGTAGCATTTAGCGATTTCCACCAGACACCGCGAAAGAAGGAAATTTTTTTTAATAAGAAATCATAATCAAAAGCCTTAAATACCGTTAAAAGTATGTAAAGTAAAAAAGAGAGTGATATAAGATAAAAAAAACTTTAAAAACTAGAGAGCTCATAAATCAGCAGCTTCACTCGAGCGCTAATTAAGAACACAATAGAGTTTTTGCACCATCACGTGTCGGCGCCCATAATACAGCTTGCACTGCCTGTGGTTAGATGGCAGAACAATAAAATCTCTTTTTCTCTTGGGAATTGAATTCCTTCTCATGTAAAACGACTGTATTGTTCCTGCCATCTAACATGGCTGCCGTCACGTGGTGGTGCAAAACCTCTGCTCTCTTACTCCGACGAAGGACTAGAGTCCGAAACGTCAGTACGTTTTTTCATCTTTTCACGGTGTATAATTTACCTTTTGATCATTACTGTTTCATTAGAAACACCGACGCAGCTCACACTAGTTTTTAGCTAGTTATATCCTCTATTGAATCAGTCAAGAAAGGGTATGGTGGTTATATAAACGAGTGCAAGAAGTGTGTCACACAAGAATCGAGTCTATCGATGTTAGAATTAAAGCTGTGGAGGGCAACGAGATGGAAAAAATGGAAAATATTTAATTAGTTCTCAACAAATTTGGACATGACAATTACATATTAATTAGGTTAATATTGACCAGGCGGATTCCTGCCGTTTAAGCTTTCATACAAAGTATTACACATCACACAGTATATTATTTATCACCGCGTAATCATATTTTTCTAAAAGGTCACGCGACCTACCCCTTTAAAATGAAAGTTGTGACAAAATAAACACCACAAATGAAAACTGCACCTCGATATTAGTAAAGAGGTTTATTTCTATAAGAGTGCAAACAATTAATCCGTGAAACACTAATTACTAAATAGTACAAAATAGTGCTAATTAAACGATTGAAAACAATGAAATTTGCATGAAATTGTGCTATTTAGTAGTACTAAAGTTTCGCGGTTATATTGTTTGCACTCTATAAAATATCAAATATTTGAAGAGTTGTATGGGAAAAGGTTTTGGCTCAGACATGCTCATTTCTCGTGTTTCACACTTTATGAACTGATCTTCGTCTTCTCACTTATATTGAGATGTAGTGTTTCTTTCATGCCTTTCTGGCCGGTCTAAGGGGTGTAGGGTCACGTGAGTTCAGGTCTAACGACAACCATTGATTATCATTCTACGTGGTCAATACACCTCTTCTTTTGGGTTTGGGACTTTGTCGACTTTGTTTTCGTTGTCTTAAAGTGCTCTGTGCCGATTTTCCAGCTGATGGCGCAGTTCTAGCTTCTTTAGAAAACTGCACGTTTCTGCCCTTTCGAGGAATCATTTTGACGGGTTTGTATGCTTCCTTATCAAGGTAATGACTCAGGATAGCATGAAGATCAGGAGTCTTGGTCCTTGCCTCACAAGGCACGATCTCTGTAGCGTCTGAACTTTCCGAGACTAACATCAAAGAATTTTCACTGTTACTTGATGTTGCGCTGGTCACGCGAGACCTTCTGCCGTCAGCAATATCAATCCAGGAGTTTTTAGTCATGTGTGGTGTTTCGTTTCTTGCTGTTATACGAGATCCAGTTCGTGAATCGAGTCGGGAGTCAGTTACAGTACGCCGAGTATAGTTATGTCGAGACGGCGACTCTAAGCGATCAATAAAATCGAGTGATGTCTTTGGACGAGAAGTTAGAGATACTCTCGGAGTACGAGTACATGCCGACCGAGATCCCATAATTCGTATGTCATCCCCATCAAGTTGCATTCTCGAGATGTCCCTGCGAACTTTCTTGATCCATTCTTTGTCACTGAGGAAATATTCAGTGTCTCGAATACCATCTGAAGCGAAGCCTTCAGTTTTCAAAATATGAGCACAATAGAAGTGTCCCATCTTAGCCGCCAACAAGTAAGCAGAAAAACCTTTCTTGTTCCTTAGATCAACACTTAATCGGTATTTCATGATCTTCTTCAGCATATAACACAAGGCTTTGGCATTTCCAGACATGGCTGCATACATCAGCGGCGTGTTGCCCTCTTCGTCTTGTTCATTGATGTCATACTCAATGTCTTCCAGTAGCATCTCAACGATTTTTTCTTTGCCATTCATACAAGCGTAGGAAAGTGCAGTTCTTTTAAATCTATCCTTGGTACTAACGACTGCACCTTTGTCTATCAGCATTCGAGCTATTTTTGCTGCTATATTCTGTTTCTCGATAAAGCAAGCTTGCATCAAAGACGTTTTTGAGTCTTTGTCTGTGGAAATATTTGGATCTGTTCCTATGTCCAGCAGCAGTCTTGTCTGATGAATGCGGCCACATTTGACAGCCATCAGAAGAGACATTCTTCAAGCTCACTTGAATATTTTTTACCAATGTATTGTGAGTATTTTAGATTATAAAAATGCAATAATTCACTAAGAAGCATGGCAGCCAGTAACAAATCAAAGCAAGACTCAACCCGTCAGACAGGGTCAACGAAATCACTAAGCTTCTCTAACTCATATTTCTCAAATCACATACCAACAATCATACCAATATTGTGTTTAGAAATCCATCTGCGGCTATATTTACTTCTGATTTCAATTTCGAAGCGACTTATTTATTCGGATTTTGGCACAACAAACTGTGTGATTATTGTGTCCAAGAGACAGATTACCTGGCGTGAAGCTTTGCATTGTTCTGCCGACCTCTAAAGAAACAGGTTACTCCCTCGGGACATATAACAAACACCACCTCTTTGCACAAGGAATTATGATCCGTTAGGCAAATTTGACGCTTTGTAGCTATTGTTCACACGTAAATAAAAAGTAGAGTTTACAGAAGAAGAAAAAACACATCACAAAACAAAGCGAAAAAGTCATCTTCTTGCCGAAATAAATGTGCAAATTGACTTCAAAACGATTTGTTTTTGTATAACAAGAATTCGCGATTAGTGACTACCGATGCTTGTAATTCTTATTATTCTTACCGATGCTTGTAGTTATTGCATTACTGAATACAACTGGTTGATTTTATTGTGTCTTTGTAAATACAACTATTCAAAACGCCTTACCGATGCTGATCGATCAGAAGAAAAAAATAGATATAGCTAACGACAATCTCAGTTTTAGAAGCCAAAAGACTTATGCAACAAATGCCCTTGGAAAAATTTCCAATTTTTCCTTTTCAATTTCTCCTACTGGTAACATTTTTAATTTTATCGTCCCTAGGCAGTCTTGAACTGTTTTCCACCATCCATACTAAGCTATTTAGAAGTGAGTACATTTTATACGTTTTGGCCGAAAGTTCAGAAGACGACACTAAGTGCCAACTAAAGCCTCTGGATTAGCCATCCCGCCCCTTCTCCAGAGCTTTTCCGAATCACGCATTTCAATGAAAAGGGTCGGTGAGTACTTATGTCAGTGCCAGCATGGTACTATATTATGACATGATGTGGCCCGCAGCAAAAGCATCTTTGTACCCATTTAATTCAGTCGTTTACATGTCATGGTTAGGAAGAAACTCAGTAGAGCTTCATATTTGTCACTTGTTTTAGGATAGGATTAGATAAAAGAAAACTGCACTCGATGTAGAAAGTAAGGATTACATACCATCTTGGTCTAATTGATCTGTCTCAGGGTAACCGAGTGTGAAATTACTGTAAGTGGACCATGAAGTTAATGTACTAATGTAGTGGGCTTATTGGAACAAAAAGCTGGACAAAGCTACCAACATCACTAGTTGAAAAAGGGTTGCGGGGTTTATCACCGGGATTTTACGGTATTAGAGAGTTTTAGATTGACTTTTTTTTCTCCCCGCAAACGTATTTTACTTTACCTTTTACAAACCTTCTCACCAAGCGCAAATATTTTTTTGTAATTTTCTACTACTTGGACTTTTTTTGCGATTCTTTTTCAGTCATTTAAAAGAATTTTTTACTGGTCAACTGACGTTTCACGTTTGCCGTGAACATAAATCTAAAACTCTCTATTGCACTTAGAAGCACGGTGGGCATGATTTGAACGGCTGCCTCCGGCCTTGTTTACTGAATTAGTGTAGTAGTTGGACTTATAACGGAAAAGCTCATAATCGGGGTGGGATGGGAGGTTACAATAGGGATTTTAGAAACATTTGCTACGCATTTTCCACAATAGCGAGTAGTATCGTTACACAAAAAGACAGACCACCAGCCTTCCGTTAAACAAATTTATTAATTATTACGTTACCGAATGGAAGAAGAAAAGGTAAATAATACATTGAATACAAAGTACTGGCATGTACCTCTTTCATCGTTGGAGTATATTTTCTACTTCTTTCTACTTCTACGCAGCACCAGGGTAAATATTTCGGGCATCAATCACTTGCATCACCGTACCGGACTGAAAAAAAGAAAGCAAGCAAGACCGACCGACCACGGCCAACCGGGCGTACGGACATTATGACTGACAAACAAACCGAAAAACAACCAACCCAAACAATGACCAAACTAATTAACAAACCAATAACGCAAAAAAGGACACAAAGACAGAAAAAGCAAACCAACCATCAATACAACTGCAAATTCCTCAGCTTTGTAAATTTTGTTAAAGACAAAAGTACCGTGCAGGGATTGGGACGGCGCTATACTATGCCCAACAGCGAATATCGGCCGCCATTGAAATAATTACTGGCTAGCCTCGCCTTTCTCGTATTTTTTACATTTTGAAATTCTCTTGACTTTTCAATAATTTGATATATTTTTACCTCGAATTTTTTTAACTTTTTAAATTTTCTAAGGTTTGATTTCGGTGATTAATTCAAATACGATTGACAAAATTATGATAAATGAGTGGCGGCCATATTTGGGTTCGGTTAAATCAAAGGAGCCAAACATTATGACCATCGGGATCGAGTAGCCTCCTTTGCTGGCGTCTAAGGCTTTCACAGGTTTCCACGTCCCTTGTGGAAATCAGCATTAATCGACGGGGCAAGCGTGTATAACATTTTTCTTGGTGCTTAAAACATAGGTTTCATATTGAAAACGTCGCAAAGTGACGGATGTCCTTCCGCTGCCAATACTAGCAGCGCACGCCGCATTTATTACGTTAAAAATACTGATTGTGACATAGTCTTATTTGCTATGGCAGCGGTCTTACCTTATCAATAACCTTGAATAATTGTGTTCAAGTGATTAAGCACTGAAATGATCTCAGCACTGAATCTTGATCTCAGCTCATTAGAGACCGTTCATATATTTTATCGGGGAGGGGGTTATTCGAAAAATCCGGATCAAGAAAAGTGAAAAATATTCAAATCCCACAGCACTTTTACAAGAAACAGGTTAGAAAACGAGCATGTCATTTTCTACGTAACAACAGAGGGATGGTTAGATTTTTCGTACAATCGCACCGTCCCCTCCCCCTCCTAGATAATAAAGGAATGGTGCCTTGACATTGGTTAACAAGATCATAAAAGCCATCAACATCATCGCTGGTAAAGTTGGACAAGGCAGATCTCTTAATAATGCAAAAAAGACGGTGTGAGCTGACGTCCAACGATTTGTCCATGTAACAACCTTGGCTAATGTGGCCAAGCGCCATTGATGACGTGTGACATGCATAAAAAATCTTTTATCCCCTGGGTTTGCATCATGTCCTGTCTCTGCGAACAAACTTAGCCAACCCCAACTGAATTTCAAATTAACTATATCACTTACCTTGAAAGAAAGATTTTAACTTAGGGGTTAAAACCCAAAAAATTGTACGCATCACGTATTTCACAAAAGGTTCTCGGAACAAAGGCACCAATTGAGGAAGTGCAGACCAAGATTGCATTACAATAACACCGAAAAGTACTGTGCTTTTGTGCTCTGACAACCTTTTGTTGCAACTGCTACAAATGATTTGATCTGAAATTGGGATAACACATGCACACACCCGATCTTCCATAATCGCTGTAACCCTTGGTGATCACAATCTAGGCGAAGAACAAATGAAAAAACAAGCAAGATGAATAAATGAAAGAAAAAGAAACGCGCCTGGCACAAATAACATAACGTTTTTACTCTATTAAGCTCCCCGGAGGAGGTCTTTTTTAGTGCTGTTCGACTAGGGGGCTTACCACAAAGGGGGGCTTACTACAAAAGGGGGCTTATTAGAGGCTGGGGCTTCATAAATTTTGTTGATATTTGAACATTCATAATTTTTTTATTATTCATAATCTATACAGGTGAAATGACTATCAAAGGCCACCAAGAGGAGAAGGACTACAACGTTCTTTAGGGGTGGGGGCTTATTAGAAGATGGGAGCTTATTAGAGGATGGGGGATTTAAGAGGATGGCTGAACAGGGGCTGGTGAAAGTCTGTACTGGATTTCGGCAATTGAAGCGCGCAAATAACAATAATCAATCTGCAGCTGAAATAGAGGTCGGTGACGGTTTTGTTGCACACTAGGCCTGAACTGCACTAAGCCGTGATCGATGTGAATACAAAAAGTTCACAAATTTCGGCATTTTCCTAAACCTTTACTGCACTGGCGTTTCCGCACCGTGACATTCATATTTACATGTGACTTAAAAACCTTTACCAACCTTTTTTCAAATAGCATTGATCACCTAGAGGAATTGTTCTGGGGGACAAAACAATAGGCCGTTTTTCTCGTGCAAAAAAAACTTCCATTATTTTTTCCCCAAGAAACAATTCCGCCTCTCGGGACTTCGTGCAAGGGGTGTATACCTATTTGACATTAATGATTACATAAATGCAAAGTAGATGGCTTCATTGGAACTAGTTGTGTTTGACTAAGCGTGGTATATGGCAATAGAGGCTTTGCACTGGTACGTGACAGCAGCCATGACAGGAGGCACAACAATAGTCTTTTTCCTCTGGGAAACTTAATTATTTTTCATATCAATAAGATTAGATAATTTTCAATTGTTTCTGCCTCATGTCATGGCTGCAATAACGTGATGGTGCAAAGCTTCTATGGGGAGCTCAAGTCACTGAAAGCAATTCCCTGGGGACATTGAAGTAAGATAACGTGAAATCCCGGTTATAAGCCCTGGGATTACACTCATTCGTAATGGTTTTTGGTTGGCTGGAGGGCTTATATTCGGGGGAGCTTATGTTTCGATAAAAATTTATTTCCATTGACTTCCCAGTTCATCTTTCATACTAATGAAATGAACAAAAGGAATCCCAAGGTGGGCTTATAAACGGGGAAGGGCGCGTATCTCGTAACTGTAAGGACTGATATTTGATTTAGCAGACTAGTGGGCTTATAGCCGCGAGGCTTCTACCTGAAAAGATAATTGCGTTAGCAGCCCTGAAAGCCCTTTTGCTATTACCAGACACTTTACCATCGATAAGGGAAGGAGTCCGACAAAATAAGGCCTTTCATGCGGTCTCTATGCAAAGTGCGTGTAGGAATATATATATATAAAACCATGAGCAAGCCGGGTAAGTATCAAAGTAAGGATATCGGTAAGATTGATAAAAGCAGTGCGGTTACATATAATGAAGAGTACATGTCTGATCATGTCTCATCAGTGAAACAATTCAAAGAGCACAATATCAGTTTGGGATACACATCCAATCGTGCTGCGCTGTTTGCCTTTTATCTTCAGATTATTTAACCACGAGAGTTAGGCTGCAGGCTGCATACTTAATCGATTGGTGCCTAGAAAGCAGTGCTGTCCCATTACAACCTTTATCTATAAGAGCCATCCCCCTCCACGAAGTCGTGAATGAAATAGGAGAGTTATTGGTAGGAAATGTGACATAAATAAAAGATTGGTTCATATTCCTCTTTAAACTAAAACAAAAATTTTCTTTTGCTTGAGATGGTTTTAGGTTTCCACCAATCGAAATATGTCAACCAATGTGAACAACTATTGTTATGGACTAACTAGCGACTGACTAGCCTGACTGACTAGAAACATAAGAGCGCTTACACGTGTATGAGGCTAGCCAGTCCAGAGCAATAGTTATTCAAATTGGTCGCCATTTGATTCGGTGTATGAGGAGTTGACATGAAACAATGCGGGATCGAACACCAAATATTCTGCTTGAAACTGGGTGATCAGTTTTTAGGCATAAAGCCAATGCTAACAATCTTTTTTAAAATATTTGATGGAATGGGAACAATGGGAATATAGTTTGTACCATATAAATACGGAATAAGGTGACATCTGGTGTAAGATTTGGGGAGTGGCCAGGGAACACGCAGTGCGGGCTGGGTGTGGCTGGGTGTAGATCCTGCTGACTTCGCATAGCAAATGTATATTAAAACAGCTAATCAAGCTAACTAATCATAAGGATCATAATTATGTGTAAATGACTCTGATTTACTAATAAAAGTTACTTGAAAGGTCAATGCAAACAAAACGTAACAAATAAACGGCGTTTCTTTGAGAACATGACAAAACAATTAATACAAATACTGCTTGTTGTAAGAAAGCACTTTAATAGTTGTATTTGAAATGTTGTGTTTGCAGAGACCTGTTTAATAGTGCCTTTATTACCATCTATCCTCTAATACATTGCCTAAAAAGTAAAAAAAAACCCACAGGCATTGTTTAAACTTCATGTGCACATATACACTCAGATTGTCAGGTTCAAACGAACAGCATAAAGACCGAAATGGTACGTTAATAAGATGTATCTAGTGATTAAACATGTGGAATGTTTAGAAATTGAATATTGTACTCTATGATGTATGTTTTGAACCCCACATCATATTTTGCAATTAACCTTTTTACTAATACGGCGGCCATCATGAATTATGGGATGCCAAGAGGGCAAACGTAAAACATTTATAAAGCAGAGTGGCCAGATTACGTTTTAGAATAATTTGAAGTGTTGCTGTTCCGCATATCATTCCAACTATCGGCAAATTTAATCAATTTTTTGATGTGCTTCTTATTGAAAAGCAAAAGTTATATAAAAAAATAAAGTTATGTAGTTGCCCCATAGGCATCCAATGTCTTGAACTCAATATGGCGGTCGTATTAATTAAAAAGTCTTTGAGTGTTTACTAAATATAAACATTTCCATCAACGCATTTCAAGCTCTAAGAGACCTTATTCATTATTTAGAGTGGTTTTATCCCTGAAATAAAAAAATACTTGTCAATTGCGTAATAGTAAAATGGAAATAAGTATTTCACAGGCTAATAGGAAAAACCACTCTAAACAAGAACATTTCTCAAAATAAATGAAATGTGATGTGTTTGTGGAATGACTTTTCTTTGCCATGCTAGATCAAGGGGAATTATTGCTTAACATATTATCATGATTATCATCCATTCAAGCAAGAAGCATTTATTCTGTAATATAGTAATATAAAGGCATTGTGTTCTTACATAAACTCCCCCTCTGCCCCTTCCTCCAGGTACTAGGATATAAACTTGGCATTCTACCCCTTAGAGAATGGTCCATTTTCACATGTTCATTGCCTTTACCCTGGGAATAAGGGTTTCAAAAATCAAAACTGTGGCGTACTACTAAACAGCGCAAGCCAATTATTATGAATACTATAAATACGACAAGCTAGCGAATTTCATATTGAATTTCACGAGAAAACTGATATAATGAATCCAGAAGTGATTTGAGCAACAATGTTATCCAAATGAAATTCTGTGGAATTCTCAACTCAAACAATGAATTTTACTTAAATCCCAAGCCAAAAGATTGAAAAAAGACCCATTTATATGATTGTGTATTTTATGATTTACAAGACAAAAATATTAACACGGGCTCCCTGTATTTTTATGCGATTCAGCTTTTCAAATTTCCTCAATTTTAATCTAATTTTCGGGAACGTGTCGTATTGTTGTGTTTTTTTTGTTCTTTTAAAAACAGGCTTCATGTTTATTTGGTGCTTTTAGGGGAAAGAATGAACAAGAATTATGATTTAATCCAAAATTTAACATGGGCTACCATGTGAAATACCCCTTACGTAAGTCATCTCTAGCCAATCAGTGCACATATTTATGATGAGCTATGGGGTTCTTTAAGTTGTGAATAGATGTACTAAGCCAGGACAATAGCACACTGGGTATTCATGATATTCAAGGGTAAGCAAGATGACATTTTCAGTTTGCCTGCTTTTCACCTCATCTTGAATTTTCTGCAAATAAGAGACTTTCAACTGTCATAATTCATGCCAAAGTACAATTTTCTTCTAACAAAAGAATAGTAACAAAAACCAAAGAAATGATGAGCTGACATGCTATGATTTAAAGTCAAACTGAAAAAATCATTCCATGTTTTCCCACATGAGGTAGCCATTATTATAAAAGGGAAGCACTGTAGGCCAGGATAAGGAAGAAACTGCTGATTTGTACAAGGGACATGGGTTAAATTACTGTATGGATCATAACATTAAAGGAGGGGTTTAATAGTACAAGACCTGTTCACCATGGACCACAGTCAATAGGTGGCCACATACGCGTTGTTCCTATGTGAAAAAATGCTTTTGTTTGGTGTTCCAATCGATGTCATGTTGACACTTTTTATTTCCAAACTGACTACTGGCCAGAAATTTGTTATTCCAGTACAGTATGTGGCTGTTGCATGAACAAGGTCCATTATATAGTAAAACATATTTGCATTAAATAATTACTTCTGATCAACATATTCTTTTCATTTTTAATAGTAACCACATTTCCTTAAAATATCATGTCTCGAACAAAAAGTGATGACCGTTTCGTACATTGAGGGTCATCAAGCCCCATTAGAAACGTTTCTTAAACAAAATGCTTAATGAAACATAAAACCTTATACTTGCTCAAGACATTTGAAATCGCAAGAAAATTCGGTTCCTATTAAATGGCAAAGGAAATTATCTTTAATAAGTATTCTTTTAATATGTTTATAGTTAAATTTTGACACAATTATTGAAGAAGACTGTACAGAATTATCAAAAATAAACCTTAGTATCATCTTCAAAAACATTATTTTGTAGAATTCATCAACCGTCATTTTTCAATTCCTGTAAAGACTTACTTCAACATTATGAATAATATTATATGGCAAAATAATATTTTAATTTTTAAAACATGCAGCACACTTACACTTTGCTTTTTAAACTAAGAATGCCTAGAAAAGCTAGACATGAATCCAAATACATGATTATATCATAAAACAGTGTAATAATAACAATTTAAAATAATATAATGACATAGGTTAGAGGATAATAATTATAAGAAGCAAACCAGTCTACAAACCCTTTTGCTTTTAGTTCTGCATGTGCAATGCCAATACCAAGTTCACTTGTAAAGAAGCAGACTTTTGTTAATGAGCTGGTACTGACCTCATGGATAAAGTTTCCTGCATTAACAACTGGATGGACTAGACTTGAAGTTCAAAATCTAGGACGCTTGTTGGCTTCATAGAATTCTCCCATTCCTTGCATCAATGGTTGAGGTTGATTCAGATATGACTGATCAGTTAGCTGTTGATCAGGATTAGCTCTCTTCTGACCATGCTGGTTGGGATCATTTGAAGATGCCTACAAAAACACATCCAGTATCATCTATCAAGCAATATATCAAGGAAAAAGAGTTTGCTAATATTCTTACCCAAGGATTATTGGATTTCAACTTAAATTTAATTTTTATTTCCCTGGTTGTCTACCCATTTTGGAAATTCCACGTCAGCCCCCCCACTCTTGAGATATTGCTCTTTTCACTGTTCATATAGGAGGTTTTATGGAATTTTTTTTCTTTCGAGGTCACATTCTTGCACAAGCAGTTCGCTGCCCATCAAATTTTATAAAAACATCCCATCTGCTTTCAGTTATAGATTAAACATGCTTTTCTCTTTTCAAATATAAGAATATCCAAAGCACACGAGTATTTTAATTTATATTTCTAGCAAAATACTATTAATATTACAAGAACAAATTTTGATGGCCCGCCAGAAATGTGAGGATAAAACCTCCCTTAATCGTAAAAAACATCAACGAACACACTAAACAACGCATTTAGTTACTGATTTACAGAGGTCATAATATGTATACCTGAGTACTGTACATAACTGGCGCAGCTGAATGTTGTGGTATTGGTGAAGGAGTTGATGTATTTGAAGGCATTTGAAGCTGACAAAGAAGAAAGAAAAAAACAGTGAAAAAGAGTGAGAAATTCCATGAGGTTCTAAAAAACTGCAAGCCGGATAGATGGAGGGATATACATGTAGATGAGCAAGATAAAAAGGCAAACTGCAAAATACTAACTGTTGTAGTCAGAGAGATATTTTCTCCATATTTATTTCCAGTGTTATTAAACTGAAATTTACAATCTACCTGCTGCTGTTGATAGCTGTGATCAAGTGTGCGGAACTGTTGTGTTGGATTGAACATTTGGTGTTGTTCCTGTTGAAGCTGGCCAGGACCAGGACCAGGACCAGGTTGTGATTGTATTGTGGGTTGCTGAACTGGTCTCCATTGCTGTGCTGAGGTATCACAGATTTGTTGTTCCTGTTCTCCTGAAGGTACTTGGAAACCTTGCAAAGACATCATGGGTGTTGGCTGTAGTACATTCGCTGCAGTTTGCACCCATTTTGTCTCTGCAGCTGCTACCATGGGACCCTAAGGGATAAGAGAGAATTTTCTAGTTAGAAAAGAATAATGTGGATCATTGCAAAACCAAAACAAATTATAAGTAAATAATAGCTGCATTTTTTAATGGTGTCATGTATTAGTGTTTTAAAAGTAGGCACATGACTGTACAGGCAACTAACATAACTTTTAATAACTCTTACTAAATCTTCATTCCTCAGCCTCCTACCTGTTGGAACATTTGTTGTGAAGGCTGAACCACTTGTCCCTGTTGATTAGGATAGCCTGGCAGCTGATGATGGTGGAAAGGTTGTTGAATTGGTTTTTGCATTAGCTGTACAACCTGTGGAATTTCCTGTGATTGAGGTGCATGTCCTACTGGTTGTTGTTGTTGCGGTGGTGGTGGTGGTTGTACATGATCAGCCGTGAATGGCATTCCAACTTGTTCTACTAAAGGACCCTAAACATGTTTTGGATGGTAAAAATAAATGCAGTACTACGCAGCAAAAAGGCATGGCAAATAAAGCATGTTCAGAGACAGACTTTAGGACTGGAATAAATAATAAGCTAAACCTGAATGAAACATATATATGACAACATTATGAGAAATTGCTCTAGAAATTATTATAAGAAATTGCTTCCAATTGCGTTAGAACATGGAAATGAATTCTGAATAGTTTTAATTATTCCCCATTTGAAGGAATTTCCACTTATTCCCAACACAATGTTAAGAAATAGGTTACATTTGTGTCCTCAGAATAACCTGGGACCAATAATCTTTTCTGTTGTTTCCTTAGCTTGTTGTTAATTGGGGTAAAGAAGAAGAAGAAGAAAATGATAATGATGATATGGTAATGTGACCATGATGGTAATATGATGAATAATGACAATAATAATAATAATTTGACTTATTAGTTATTACATATCTATTAACCTAGATCACCAAGTCAATAATTTAGATATTAACCTTGAATTTGTGTCCATTTCTCATTATAAAATCAAAGTACAGATAAACAGGAGCATAAGCTTGCCTCATTGAGGCATGGCTTACTACAAACAATCCACTGCAACATTAAATCTTATCATACTGTTGGGATTTGCCTTGTAAAAGCCCTATCAAATTTCAACTGTATTAGATGAGCCTACATAATCTATATTGGCTTGATGCCAAAGGGATATAATAATAATAATAATAATAATAATAATAGCAATAACAATAACAATAACAATAACAATAATAATAATAATAATAATAATAATAACTTTATTGATGTCTCTAATTCTTCTAGCCGGGCACAAGTGCCCTACAAATCAGGGAGGATGTATAGGCTTCTTGCCCCTGCTTTTGGTACTTAGAACTCTAAATTCGATTTGGGGTATTAAACATGTTCCCATTTTAGAGCACATAATTGAGTATGTCATTTACTTGGATTTTGTTTCTTTGTTTACCAGTAACCATTGAGAAGATAGATGTACCACAAACACAACATGTATAGTTCACCATTTTAGCCACTTTGTACAAAAACTCCAGTAGAAGGGGTTTGTAAGCCATCTTTAAACATACCTGTTGCTGGAAGCCATAATTATGATACTGAATATTAGGGTCCTGTTGAGTTGGTCCAACAGCTTGTCCTTGGGCAACAGATAACTGAGGTGATGTTAAATGGGGTTGTGTTTGGTCAAGTTGTTGCATTAAAGGCTGAGGAGGTGCCATTGGTTGTGAAGGGGGGAGACCATACTGAAGTGGAACTGCTTGACCACCTGGTGTTTGGGAAGGAATACTTTGGGTGCCATTGGTGACTTGTGATGTTTGCCATCCACCTAACCAACAAAAAGGCATCCAAACTGATTATGTTATCCACTGCAGCCATAAAAAGAGTGCAATTCAACAGCATGTAAGAAAAACTAAATAAATAACAAGAACTGGTAATGTCCAAATAATGCATGGCTACCAATGCATTTGATAGTGTACAGAAAAAATAGTGTGGAACATCAAGTTGGTTCTATATATGTATAGTCAATCGCATGGTCTGAAATAATTGTCTATCCAGTCATCAGAGATGACTACAATTTTTAATTCATGACTAGATCATTTCCAATAAATATGGTTACAGCTCACAACAAAAATTTGTCCCAAGCCTATTTGCAGTGTTTGTTACAAAAGGGTTTTTCTCAATGTTTTTCATAATAATCAATAATATTAAGGCCCCGTTCACAAGTACCCAGAAATTTTTGTATCCGCAATTTTTTTTTTCGGATACGGGTTGCGTCCACACATGTCCAGAAAAGTTTGTATCCATATCCAGAAATTTTCGAAAACGGTCTCCAGAGTGGAAATTTTGGAATACGCTCTGAATACAGATACGTGTGGACACGTGGATATCAGTCACCATACTGTCATAATTGTAGAAATATTGCTGACCAAGATTTTCGCTGGATGCCTTAATCCTAAAACATGGTTGTTTAATGGTCAACCTCTTAAAAGTTTAGACCCTGAATCTTCATTGTAATTATTATTTCTATTTCATGAATAGGGAGATGGTTGACTGGAGACATAATAATGTACCTGATTGATTCTGATTTGTTACTGCAGTCAAAGAAGTTGATCCAGCTGGAAAACCTGGCAGCATTTGTTCTGGCACTGGTTGGGGTATGAATGTTTTAGCTGGAGACTGAATAAAAAGAAGTGCTCATAAGTGGTATAATAAACAAACATCTAATCACTGACTAGAACTGTTTTCTGTTACAAATTAAGGAAAATAGATATGGGCCATAGAAAGCATTTAAAGGCTGGAGATAGAGATGTCAAACAATTATTTTTTAATTTATGAAATGTGTTTTTGTCACTCGGTAAAGATCTATATGTTAAGTACTGTATATACTACATCAAGTGTATAAGCAGATTTTAAAATTCTCAGGATTCGAACCAATGACCTCTCATTTGTTAGACAAGATCTCAACAGCTCGGCCACTGAGGCTTTACGGGAGAAGGTCATATTAGATCTATATTTTAATCGTCTAGCAAATAAGAGGTCAGTGGTTCAAGTTCCGCAAGAACCCAACTGAGGCAGAGTTAATCTGCTTATACACTTGTTGTAGCATACACTTAACATATCAATTTTTTAATTTATCTTTTGGATTTCCCTGAAAAATGTACATCTTTTATTATGACCACTCCTCTGGAACTGACTAGTTATCTGGATCACATAATTATGTAATAAACGAGTTAGATTACCAAATATTTTAAAAAAAATTGTAACTAGAATAAAATGAGTGGTACATGTAAGTACCTGGTGAAGACCTTGTTGTGGTACTGGTCCACTACCTGGTTTAGACATCTGGTGCTCAGACCATTGACCATTCCCTGGTCCCACTAAACCCATTGGTCCAGGTGGTGCTGCCTGCTGACCCTGACCATGTCTATCAAAACTAGCTTCCACACCATGAACTACAGGTCTATCCATCTGTCCACTGGGGCCTCCAATTGGTTGTCCAAGTAAAGGTTGTGGGGCTATAACTGGTGGTCCCTGAGCTTCTGCAGGTCTGAAATCTTGTAGCAATGGCTGTGGAGGTGCTTGCTGCATCTGCTGGGACTGCTGTGGGTTATTTTGTGGTGACATTAGCCACTGTTGCTGCTGTTGTTGTATTAGTGGTTGTGGTTGTACCTGGGACTGCATTAGTGCTTGGAGTTGTTGTCGTTGAGGTTGTGATTGGTTAACTGGTCGTATACCCATGCTTCCTGGCTGTGGCTGTTCCATTTGGGGTACAAATGCCTGGTTTGCTACTCTCTACAAATAATAAAAAGACCATATATATGGCATCAAATGAGGGCATGCATTTATAGTGGCAGATCCAGGATAAGGGGGTGACTATTACAAAGGTTTTACCAGGAATGCAAGGGAAAAGTGGGGTGACTATATAATCATATCAAAATACAGAGAAATACTCTGGGTTGGAAAACATGAATTTTACCAGTGTTTTCGATATTCTGAAAACACTGACATTTTAACAGCTTGTTGTGAAATTGGTTTTCCACTGCTGCCAGTTATTAATATCAAAGGTAACATCTGAATATTTTTATTGACAGCAATGAAAAAGCAAAGTTTAGAATGCAGCTGACAACTACTGAGTTCACAGGATAATATTTTAAAACTGCAGTAACATGACTAGCACTTACTTGTTTACTAGTAATTGTAAAAGGGTAATGTCTGAACAATAATAATTTGCAGGTGATTTGACTAGGAGCATAAAGCATGATTTTAATGATCAAAAAAAGAATTAATTACTGTAATCCCATCAAGCACTGTAGAGAAAATCTAAGCTTGTAAGAAACTTTTTCAAGAGCGTTGAAGCCATGAAAAATAACCTGACTGTTGAAGGTGAAGGTAATTTCTTAGTCTTATCTGGGCAGTATATTCTTTAAAGTAGAACATTTTAAGCATGAAATTATTGGCTTATTTCACCCTGCTCTTCAAGGATTGGAGGTGCCAAAAAGCATGGCATTGATTCTTTTTCAAAAACATGTTTAACGATCTGCTGGCTATTCGGTTTTCCTCATTGATCACCTAGATTAGATCTTATAAATTAGTCACACCCTCAAAAAGGGAGTACTGCAAGGGCAGATCCAGGGGGAGCAAAGGGGACCTGAGACCCCCCCTTCATCAGAAAAAATGATGCTTCCGTTGTGTTGACGGAAGAAACTCAATTAGACCCCCCCCCCCCCCCCACTAAAATTTTGGCTGGATCCACCCTTGTACTGTAAAACAGATTACTAAATGGTACAGTGTAGATAGTCATTAAATTTATGATTTTTGGGATTATATCAATATTCACAGCAGTTGCTGTAAAACCCATCAATTTATAATATAATAAAAGAAGGTCAAACCAACCTCCTCAGGGGGTTGTTGTGCAAAAACATTGCCATTGCTATTCGAGTCCATTAATGGTCTTGCTGGACCATTTCTAAAGACAGCACATCTTGGATCAGCAGTGGCAGCCATTCCTCTAGGACAAAACCCCCTTGGTCCTCCTTGCCTTGGACCTGAGCAAACCATTTGAAAAACAAATAACTTTACTTTGTTATTTTTCTTGAATAAAGGTGGTAGTTTCTCTGTGAAACGCAAAGAGTTTGTGGCCATTGTTTCTGTGCATCCTTTCTGTGTGCACTCTTGAGCTTTTTTAAATGAGCAAAAAAAAAATGGATGGATGATTTTGTATTCATTACAAATGGGATCAAAATAATACAAATCAGTGGCCAAATTTTCAAAGTTTGCAGCTCAATATTGCAAAATATTATGGAAAGTTAAATCCCATTCCCAACCAAAGAGAATTGCTACTAATAACATTACAAAAACTTGAAACAGGATTCAACGTGTGCTTTCTAGCATTCAGTGGCAAGACTGGAACTTTGTTTGATGAGTTGTGTCAAATATAGCATGAGTGCCCAAAATTTATTAAAAACTGCTTTACAAAAAAATTATCTTTTTTTAAAAGCTTTACTACAAAGCAATAAGTATTTATGTTATTGGTTTGCAATTCCTTTTGGTAGCAAACAGACTTTAACATGGCAGTGAAAGTTTCAAGATCGGTAGTGAACATGACTGTGGTGAAAGTACTGTAAATGGTAGTGAAAGTAAATGGTAGCAAAACGTACTAGGTACCATACAGACCTGGTCCTCTAAGTGGGATGTCAGCCATAAGTGGGCGTGGTCCTCTGACTAGATGACCTCCTATAAGAGGTCTTTGGGGTGGACTTCCCATTCTTGCACCAGCTTCTCTTATCAATGGCCTTACAATCATTTCTGCTCTTTGACTGCACACCTGCTAAATTGATAATAAATAACCCTTTGAGAAATACAGACAAGATACCTATATCAGGGCAAAGTTTAATCCATTTATTACATCCATTTTGAAATCACAATCAATTCCTGCAATCTGATTGGGTCCCTGCAGCAGTGATTTCAGCCTAAATTGCACGATTTTGAGCTCTAAATTGCACGATTTTGCACATCAACTGATATGAACCAATCACAAGAGAGACATGCCATTTTCCAGCCAATTATATCAAGGAATCCATCTGAGTGTTGAGCTCACCGCTTCTTGCGGAAAAAAAAAAAGCCACGGCTCAAAAAAAAATTTACTGAAGAACGATTTTATCGTCAAAAGTCGTAAAAAAAGACTGAAAAAGCCATATAAAAAGGACTTAAAAAGACCAACTGATCACTTAAGATTGTCAAAAGCATCTTTGTAAAGTAGCTGCTTAAATATAAAGTTGAAGATATTACAGCGAAAAGCAGTGGGGGAAAATGCAATCAGCATTTTTGAATGTGACTTCTTGGTGATTGACCGTGGTTTCCTTTTCAATCTGATTTTTGCTGAGCTACGTGACTTCTTAAGGACAACCGAAGGACTAAACAATCTTTGATTTTTGCTGTTTTCTCTGCACAAGTGTGATCTTAACATGTTGAACAGAAATCGTAAAAATACAAGCAGTGAGCATTGGCTGCATGTATGGACAACAGCCAGTTCATTAAAACCCTTTTGGGCAGGATTGTTTTGCTATTTAATGTAAGTAATTGAAAGTGTTGGTTTACAAAATGAGAATCATTGCTCGATCAGTATAAACAAGTTCTCTTGACAGCATGTTTGAATCGACTGCTTGTAGATTGTAAGTCATGTCGGTTTAACTGGAAAAAACGTCTTTTTCAAAAAATATTTCAAAAAGGACATAATAAAGTGGTAATTGAACTTCGTGTCGTGAAATTTTGGTCTGAAATCAAACTTGCAATTACAAATCGCACTACTGCTACGCGGTCGTGCCTTTTTGTAATCGCGCATTTGATTTCAGACCAAATTGCACTCCACTCAGTTCAATTACCAAATGTAAATCAAGATTATGATCCATCAAGATTTCTTTCAAACCTGTGCTGGAGACCTTTGTGAAATCAAAGGTACTGGAAACCTAGCTGCAGGTCCTCTTACTTCAATATTCTGAATATGTGGACTGTGGACCATCAGAGGTCTTGCCATTAATGGGTGTGGCATTGATGGTGGCATGGGTTGAGCTGACCACTGAGGTACCATTGCTCTAATGTCAGCTGGTCCAGCTTGTATTAAAGGTATTTGATTCACAACCTGTGGAACATGAAGAGTAATTTTTTTATCAACAATTCCTTTACTGCTAGACTTTTTTCTTAATGACGTTCATGGGCAAAAGATCCCATCGTCAAATTTTTTATTTTATTTTGAAAGAACATCATACTAGAGGTAAAATAAGTATGTATTAAATGTATTAAAGGTATTTGATTCACAACCTGTGGAACATGAAGTTTGTTTTTTTTTTTCATTTAAATCTATGAGAGATGAAAGACGTTTTATGATATTTTGCTCATCAAAACATTGGAATGACATTATCACAATGAGCGCAAGCTCACTATGTTTATGAGTAGAAAGGATGCGCGAAAACAATGCCCATGAACATCTTTAAATGACTTTACTATGAAAATCAGATGGATGTTTCGATGCTTATCTAGCATCTTTTCCAAGTGTCTATTGGAAGCCAACAAACTGCTTATATTACGTTACTGCTATTTTCAATATTAGTTGAATTCAGTAGTAGTATTTTCCCATTTGGAATTTGGCTTTTTACTGACCCTAGCTCAATGGCATTGGAAAGCCAAAGTGCAACATTCAGAAAAACCTGATTCCCAATAATTTATTATTATACCAAATACAATACAAATTGTGTATATATAGCAGTGACAGCTTTCGCTTGATCAGTCTCTAACAAAAAGATGTTCAGCATCGACTTCTAAATATTGCAAAATGGTTTGGCTCAAGATATACTTCATACCTGTGAAACATTGTTTGTGGGTTGAAGACCTAGAATACTAGCTCCTGTCCTTCCAGGAGTGCCATAAGCAACTCGTATATTAGATCCTTCTATTTGAGCTCCATTGTGAGCTTTTAGTCCTCTCTCAGCATCAATACTAGTCGCATAGTCCACAAAAGCAAACCCTCTTGATGCCCCTGTTTGGTGATTCACTGCAACCTATATTATAAACAATACATTGAACATCAAATATTCACCACCTTCACATATCTTGATTGACTGTTTCAGGCTGTAGAAATTGATTCTTTAAGGACTTATTTTGCATTTTTGACTTAATGGTTCCTTGTAACATATTAATTGCACCCCCCCCCCCCCCTCTTCCAGTCAAAAGCCATGTGATTGATGGTAAGCAAGATTGCACTGTATATGTAATTACATTGGTTTACTGGTTTATACTGCGGTTTTCAATATGCTGACTCTGTAGTCGTGAGATGCATGATGGATTTGATTTTTCACTCCGCCAGTCAAAACTTAAAAGGTACTGACTGATTATTTTTGATTGACCGAAGCCAAAAACCAAATTTCAGTATGCAGCTGGCAACTTTGGTGTCAGCATAATTATGGAGACTGCAGTTACACAAAGCACTAATTTGAGTCTATGCACAAGTTTCAAATTTACTTCTTGTTTCAGAACTCTTCTAAGAGAGCCGAGGCCAAATATTGAGTGGTAGTGTGTGTGAGTGAAAAGTGTCCCCAATTAGTGCAGAAGCAATAGAATGACTACATGTAGATACTTAAATAAAGAGAGTTATTTGTTTATATTGGAAAAATATTGGGTCTAGGTTAAAAAAAGCTTGCTCCCAAATTTTTATATTTCGTCTTCAAGGTTTTTCAAGAAATACAAAAAATTAGATCATCATAAGTACTGTCAATGAAAAAGAAAAAAGAAAAGAAAGAGGGAGGAAAAGATAATAAAAAGTGAGGGATGAAATTGAAACTTGTGGTGCTTGATAATTACCTGAGCAAAAGTTACAGTCCCTGTTCTGCTAAATATTTCTTGGAGTACTTCTCCATTAGTGAAATCTCTTGGAAGTTTATCGATAAAAAGAGTCTTGGAATGCAAGCCCTCATATGTACAGGTAGTTAGATTAGGCTCTGCAAAGTCAACTCTCAATATACGACCACCAATATACTTTGATCCCGTATTCATTAAACTCTGCTTTGCCTGTGCTGCCAACTCTTTGTTGGAATATTCTACAAAACCATATCCCTTGCTTTCACCAGTGACTTCACTTCTCACAAGAAATATCCTCTCAATTGAACCATACTGCTTCATAAGTACCTCAAATTGTTCTTCGCTAAAGTCAAATGGTAGATTTCCAACAAATAGCAAACTATCTGGTTGGACAAATTCAGCCTTGATGGCATGACCATTGAATATTCTGTTGTTAAGAGCTTTAATTGCAGTTTCTGCTTGTTCTGCATTGCTGAATAATATCGTAACTATCAGAGGAAAATGAAGAAAAGTTTTATTGAGTAGTTATAAGATGGAGCTAACAATGAATAAAGGTAATGCATGATCATTACTGTCACCATAATGTAACCTGCCAATGTTTGAGCCAGGATTTTCACAAGAGATTCATTTTAAACTGATACTGTTACCTACATGTACATGTACAAGTAAATTTTTTATCTTAGCGGTCTTTATGGGTCATGTTTTTTTTCTTCATGGTGCAACTTTGGCAGGGCCTAGCTCAAACCCTCATAGCTAAGGCATATCATCCTGAAAAATTATCTATTAGTCACTAAACAAATAAAGTTTGAATGGTTCAACAGTTTCAGCCTCATGTACTCCCAATACACATAACCATACTCATAATCATTAAATGAGAACACTAAGAAGTTTGAACAGGAACCTGATACCCTTGATCTATCAACCAATATTGGGATATTAACAAAAAATCAACTAACCTGCATTTTTCTCAAATTTTATATCATCTGCATTGTGGCCTTGCAAAAGCGTTTTTTTAAATTCCTATAAAATGCAATTAAACTAGAGTTAGATATTGACAGACTCTTGGGCAACAGTATAGTGTAAGTGGCAACTTGAGTGGTTAATGTCTAGCACTTGCATATCCATTTCTATTACACATAAATCTAGGGCACACAGCTACAGTCTGGCTTTTCCTTCGTAGTAGGGGCAACACATTCAATGTGCATGCACAATTGGATCATGTGTGAGCTCTATTCATTTTCATGAATCTAAGTGTTTTTTTATCATTGAGATTTTGCCTGCAAGCTGGTGCTGCATAATAATTAAGACACAGGACCCCCTTCGAGGTACATTTTTGCACCAATTTGCAACCCTTTTAATTTCCCCATACCCATCATATTGGAGTGAGAAAATGAATCCATTATTAAGCTAAAAACCAAACTCTTTCTTCTATACACACTCTCTGGCAATGACATCAACCCTACATTAGAGCATCAAAGCTAAATACTGGTGAAATTACTAAAAATGGGTGTATTACAAAAAATGTTTTTAAATCTGACAATGGGATAAAATCAAAACTACATATTTTGTGTATAATGGGAATAAAATTTCACGTAACACGAAGGCTTCAAGTCCACACTTATAGCGCAATAACATTTTATATTGCTAATCATACAGCTTCTCATTAATCCCATATAGGTAACTGTCCAGTTATTTTCTCAATCGGACAGGTCTTATTGATATGGGATTAATTAGGCAGCTATATAATTAATAGGTAATAGGATTTCATGCTCCCCAATCAAGAAATAATTAGACTCGAAAAATTCCTCTGACTGTCAAATAGGACTCGGCCTATGGCCTCATCCAAGTTTGTCAGTCCTCGGAATTTTCCTCGTCCAATTATTTCTTAATTGGACAGCATGGAGTCCTATTACATACACTAATGTTTAACACACATTTTGAATGCTAACAAATTATATCCTAGTCTTCTGTGAAAAATGGGGACGACCAATTTATTTTTCTAGTAAAATTTGACTTATTTTTGACAGCTTTCCATGCTTACGTTGTTCGCGCGTTTTTATTTTTAAAAGGGGTGAACTTCGGTACTCTATAATTTCGATTCTGACATAAGATTATAAAGCTAATGTTTTGTAAAATTTTACATGTGGTTTGAAAAACATTAACTTACTCACCTCTACGTCTAGCACATCTGGAAGATTACTTATGAGAACCTTTCTTCGTTTATGAAACTGCTGCTTGGAAAGGGCGAGTTTATTGAATATGACTGGATTTATCAATGGACCAGCGCTGGATGTGTTGCCATTTTCCATAGCATTTTCAGCTTATGACTTTGATAAATTCACGTAAGATAAGAATACAGGCCTTAATTCAACAAAAGTAAAGCTCAGCAGAGACCTCTAGAGATAGGAGATACTGAGTTGAAGGATGTTTCTGACTACTTTGGCTATTTTAGGGTAGAATTGAATACATTTTAAGACAACAATCTTCTTTTACAATACACTTTACCTTGTTTTTTCCACAACATCCGGGTACTAAAACCTAACACATGGCGGAGAAAGACTGAGACTAGACGCAACAAGAAACCACAGGAAACCCGCACTCCTAGAACGGATTTATTTTTAATTTTTATGGACTTCAACTATTTGTAGTCGATTTATTTTCAATTTTGAATTTTGTTATTACAAAAGAAAAGAGAATTTTGATTAATTTATTACAAAAAATTAACTTATTTATTATTTATTGTATTGTATTTACATTTACCAATTAGGTCATTCGCTCAATACTGAGCATTTTAGACCACGCTAAATAATTATTAAAATGATTAAATAATTAACATATTAATAAATAGAATAAATAATAAAAAATAGTAATTGTCCAACAAGTTAATAAATATCTGCAACTGCATTCTTAAATGCTGCAAGTGAGGTTGCTAGTGCTGCTTCCTTTGGGAGTATTGTATTAGCATGTGAATTTATTTAACTCTTGATTTTTCTGAGGGAGGGGGTATGCTAATGGGAGGGGGTATGCTATTAATGGGAGGGGGTATGCTATTTATGGGAGGGGGTAGGCTAATGGGATTGGGTGCACTATTAATGGGAGTGGATAGGCTAATAGAATGAGGTACACTATTTATGGGAGGGGTTAGGCTAATAGGATGACGTATGCTATTTATGGGAGGGGATATGCTAATGGAAAGGCTAGGGTGTAGGCTAGTTGAAGGGGGTGGGCTAATGGGAGGGGATACGCTAATGGGGGGGTTGGCTAATGGAAGAGCGTAGGCTAATTCAAGGGGGTGGGCTAATGGGAAGGCAGTGTAGGCTAGTTGGAGGGGGTGGGCTTATGGGAGGGGATGTGCTAATGGGTGGGAGTGGGCTAATGGAAGGGGGTATGCTAATTGGATGGGGTGGGCTAATGGGTGTCCATAACATAGAGGTGTTCATAATATAGAGTTGTTCGTAATTTAGATGTGTCCATAATCGATATAGGTGTTTGTAATATAGGTGTCCATAATATAGAGGTGTTTGTCATATAAAGGTGTTAATTTTGTGTGTATGTGTTTGTAAATTGTATTGTAACTATTTACTACTTCTTAAGTATTGAAAAAAGTGCTCATTATAATATAGAGGTATCCTGGTATAGAGGCATCCATAATATAGAGGTGTTTGTATTATAGTGATGTCCACAATATAGAGGCGTCCATGATATAAAGGTGTCCATAATTATTGAGATGTTGGTAAGGATAGGTTCTACTGCACTACCTTATTTCTGACTCAGAATTAATGTTACTAGTCAAAATGACCAGTAAGGCAAGATTTCACCAGACAGCTTCCAATTCTGGTTGGACATTGTCCAATGACCAGCCATTATCATAATTCGACTCTGACATGGAATGAAACCAACCCTGCCTTATACTGATCCTCTATTTATTCTTCTTCTAAATACCCAGTGAGCTTTGGGGGTAACAAAAGAAAAAATAGTCAAATATAGTAAAAAATATTTTTTAATGGCATTAAGTGCTATCATCAGCTGGACATTTGGCTTTCATTATTTTCATTTTGAAAGAATACTAGCTGTTGACTAATTAATCCATCTGGGCGTGGTTGTACGAAGAGTGAATAGTGCTATCCAATGGATAAATCTTTATCCAGTGGATAAGTCAATGCTGATATCCAATAAATTTATCCACTGGATAAGATTTATCTGTCAAATAGTGCTATTCACCCTTCGTATGACTGGACCAAGTTTTTTGTGCATGAAAAAACCCTTAAATATGAGTGTCCCTCAGTATACTGCATGTACAAAAATGTATAACATATGATCACTCTTCAATATATTATGGATTAAATAGAGGATATTACATGGGCGTGCAAAAGATATGAATTTTATCTTGTTATCGTGTTCAATTGATATCTCACGAGTGAGATGTCTAAATTGAACACGAGAAGATAAAATTTGTATCTCCAAGCGGCCATGTAATGTTCTGTTTATTATATAGATACCGATGAAACTTAGATAAAACAAAAGCTCAAAAATTCTTTATCAAAATACGTTACTATGTCAACAGCGATATCTTCACATGTGAAAGATATGGTATCTTCCACTGGTGAAAGATATCAAGTTTTCGACACTAGAGAAAACCTGGTATTTCATCGATATCTATATAATATATAACAATAACATGCAGTCTTGGTTGAGGATATTCCCTTTTACTATCTTAAGACCAATAAGTAGTAAAATGAAAGCTATGTTCATAATTATGTAACCCTATGAGCATATCATTATGTACCATAAGGTGTACATGAACGAAGTCCAAAAGTTATAAACATTTTAGAAACCATCATGGTGAATGACACTGAGTAATATTTACAAACTGAGTTTGGTTATAAAAACGAATTATTTTAAAAACAACATATTCAGTATCAATATTGTTATGTAACTTTTTGGTATCATATAAAAATACATAAATTTACATCCCCTTCATTTCATGTACATGTATCTTTAATAATTATTCAAGCTAAAAGTATCAGGGATATTCATTTCAAGGTTAGCTAAGAGTTTAAAAACCCGAAGGATAATACAATATGATAAGCTTTTATTGCATGCAAACACGCATGAACATTTATCAAATTTTATCAACTGTTTCACCAAGAGACTAATCATAACCTTTGGACTTAGGGATTAAGTCAGTGAAAGAAAATGTTTCATCACAATTTTATGTCCCATCAATGTTCGTACTGTCTTCTTAAAAAAATAATGACAGTCCTTATCTGATCACTAATAGCTCTAAGTAATTTTCAAGAACAGGAAACTCTGCTGATTTATCTTTCATTCATTGCCACTAAAATAATGGAACCTGGCTAACAGAAAACCTCACGATGTCTTCTACCAAATAAAAATAAATTGTGATTTGAATTATTGCCTTCTGAGAAATATTCTAAAATCCTTGATATAATTCATGAATTTTTAAAATTTGTCAATATGGATAAAAAATTCATCGTTTTAAGTCTTTGTTGTAACTATTATTTCAGGTTGCTATGGTAGCACACTCAATGTGGTTTTACATGATTAGTGTCAAAGTAAACATCCCCAGAACACTTTTGTCCAAAAGAGAAGCTAGAAATTGAAAAGAAAAAACGTTCTCATATTTATTTGTAGTTGTGATGGGTAAAATAATGGATTGTCATATTTATTCCAGAGAAAAACAGACTTTCTATTGAAGTGCAAATTCTTACCACATGTAACATGTTGAAGTATATGTACAATAAAATCCGAAGTCTAAAAAATACCCTATAAAATCGTATATCTTACATATTTTTGTGATTTCTCACACATGTTTCATTCACTTCATAAATACAGATTTCCAACAATATCTTCCTATGTGTGATGATTTAGACAGGGGGGAAAGGATTAAGCAAATACTCCGGGTCAGACAATAAATAAATTTTGACAAAATTTATCAAAACCTGAAGTACGTATAGATTTGTGCTCTGCAAAGTCTTTAAAGTATTGAAGAGATTACGAACCGCATGCTAAAACATGTACAAACCATTCATATATACCCAATGTTGCAATTAATACGCGGTAAAAAAGAACGCTCTACAAAATCGAACAAAATTTGGACTTGGTTTGAGGCTTTTCCTGCTCTTCTGCAAGTCTATTTCTCAGATCTGGTGGACGATTATTGTAATGGCTTAATGAAGTCATAGTCGAAGACTTTCGCATTAGTTCTGATCTTCGTTTTTGAACACGATGAAGAACAATTCTGTAGGTTCCCGTAATACTTTCTCGTCTGTCCTGACTTTTACCAATGATATCAGATGAAATCCCTAGTTCTTGTAAGATTCGCAGTGCCTCGATTTCGTCTTCATTAGATGACTGTAGGTCAGTTGGAGGTACGAGAGTGTATTTACTATCAGCTTCTGGAAAGATTTCACTTTCCAACCATTTGCACCGGCGAGTTTCTTCCATAGAATAACGATCCGTTGGAACAGGACGTAATAAATTGAGTATAAGTTCGCGACAAGGTTCAGAGAGAAAATCAGGAAGATAATAAGTCCCGTCTAATATACATTTTTTGAGCTTTCCTACAGTTTCGGCCCGGAAAGGCATAACTCCAGTAACCATGAAATACAGCATAATCCCCAAAGCCCAAATATCTACGTATATACCAACATAGTTCTCGTCTTTAAAGAGTTCTGGAGCAGCGTAAGGCGGGGAACCACAAAACGTATTCAAAGGGTTGTCTTTCGCTGAGGTCGTACTAAATCCGAAATCTCCAACTTTAACAAGATTAGGGCCAGCAATAAAGACATTTTCCGCCTTAAGATCCCGATGGATTATGTTGTTATTATGCTGGAGGAGTAAAGAAAAGATAAAATTTTGTTAGTGGATGAGTTTAAGGGGATTTCTTGGATGCGGTTTTAAAACAACTATCTGGTCTAAGCTGAGCCCTCTCAACACCTAGTATGTTTACGCAGCGCTCCAAGCACTCATCAGCAGGAAAAGTGCTCGATCTTTTTGAGAAATTATATTTCAAACAAACTCTTAGTATGTAAATAATACGTGCAGTTTTAAAATATTGAGAAGGGTTTCAAAACTTGGGCAATTAGGACACTCAACAACGTACTACCGCCAAACAATTATTTTTAATTTGTCTGTAGGCCTGAAGGGAGATAGATGAACACACAGTTAAGTATGCACTGGAAGTTTATAGTAAATCACATCGAGCATGACTACAAAGTAAACTACTGATTTATCTTTTTATATTTTCAGCTTACCATATGTTCTACTGCCGATTGAATCTGACAAAAGATTTTCTTCGCAACCTTTTCCGGCAATTTCCCTTCATTGGAAATCTTGGCGAAGAGCTCGCCGCCACCAGCATACTCCATTACGATGTGAAGTTTTGGGAGAGTTTCTATGACTTCATAGATGCGAATGATATTCGGGTGATGAAGCTTTTCCATGACGGATATTTCTCGTGAGAGTAATCTTTGAGTCTTTTGATCTAGTTTTGTTTTATCCAGAATTTTTACGGCAACCTTTTCTGCAAGAGAAGTTTTGGAATGCGCGTTAGCGGCTAGCAACATCTTCAAGTTCTAATATGAAACATTCTATTTATAACATATGTATTGTCCATGTACCTCGCGTTAAAGCATGTATTCCCATCTTCACTTGACAAAAATTTCCAGTGCCAAGTTCGCCTCTGATTCTGTAGAACCCAATCCGTTTTCCAAGGGCAACCTCTTGTCGATATTTCTCGTTGGAAGCAAGATCCCGAGTCAGCCTTTCGTACGAACTAAGTCGTTGCTGTGAGCTACTTTTATTCGGTTCTTCACCATTTTCATTGACGGTGTAGCCAGTCATTTCTTTTTTGTTGTTATTAGCCACAGTCATGGCTGTTTTCGAGATGATTCTTCCATGTTTGCGCTTCGAAAGAAGAGCGATTCGACACAACCCTAGACAGACATAGCTGCTTTTATTCGATTCCAAGGTTCTCTGTTGTTACTATGGCAACCAAGCACAAAGGTAGACCGCGCGTTAAAATAGAATAGCTCTTGCTCTTTATGACGTCATTTGAACAATTTAATCGCCGATTTAGTGTTATTCTTTATTTTAAAAACATTGACCAAGATTTATTCATTAGTGAGTGAGGGGACTTTGTATTTCTTTTCAATGTATTCACCTTATCTTAGTTAAGATAATAGCGTTCGAATGCAAGCTATAATTTAAGTTCCGTACACCCTTCGGTTTACCAGACGGTGAAGTTACCACACTCGGTCGGTTCCGCGAAAAAAATAGAGGGGCAAAAAGTAAACATGATGACATGATCCCGTCATATTGTTTGCCTTAAAACCAAACAGTAGTCTAAAATTTAAGTAGATTTTACTGAAACATATTCAGTATTGATTAAAATGATATAAAATCAGTTTGCGCAACTCGTGCACCCCACAGAAAAATACTGAGGAGGTCGAAAGCGCAACAATTTTTGCAAATGTAATTCCATATATACAATTGTACAAAAAGAGAAAAAGATTTTACTGTAGATTTGAAATATAAAAAATTTTGTAAATGTGGTAAATGGCAATCTTCATCTGCATGGTGCCAATATTTTTACGGAAGCATTCTCTTCTCGTTTCTCCATCATATAGTATCTTTATCAAGCGTATGGACCCTTTTCGCTATCTTAAAATATAATATATTTACTCATATGAAAAAAGGTAAATGTTACTCTAGATAACTATTGATCGAGCTTAGTAACAAAATTATCATTAATTAGATATATCGCGATTCTCCTATTTTTCGATTCAAAAATTAAGAAAACTATAGTTATTAGATTTACGCATATCTGTAGACGTAGAGGTGGGAAGTGAATGAAAAAAAGACATTTGTATTTATTAAAGAGATTTTTATTGCAATCATCCAGGTGGGTCATTACATTGGTTCGAGCGAACCAAATCAATCAAAGGAATGCACAATTTTCCTTCTTATTTGAATTTGTATTCCCTCATGAGAATAGTAAGACAATTGGTACTAATTAACTGAACAAAAGAAAGTGTGCAAGGGAGTCTGGTAGTAGAGGTCAAGTAACGCCATTATGCAAACGTTCTACTTAAAGTGATAACCACATATCATGCATATTGTCCAGCAATATGTGATATGGTGTTAGAGAAAATGTATTGCCTTGTTTTGTAATACCTCTTTCTGTTTCTGTTTCATTTTATGGATATAAACGAGGTATTTTGAACACTTCAGCACAATTTATGTGTGGTTTATTTGAAAGCCACAAAGTATTATGGGGCTTATGAGTATGCGAAAGTAAAGAACACGGTATTTATAGTCGGACTTGCTGATAATGCGGTGGCTCACTCTGACAAGATTTAGCGCTAAAATGTGTAATAACTTCCAACTTCAAATCCCATCCATCATGATCATATTTGATTAAAGTTTCCCTAACGGCAAACCATGCAATCTCTCGACAAAATTTGATTAGTGAAAATTGAATTTTAAATATGCAAGTTATTCAAGGAGCTTGTAAATAAGCATCCGTTTGAACTTTTCAAATTTCTGAAACAAGCTGAAGCGATCGCGAAATTACCAACTCTACCTGCATCCCCGCTACCCGTCACAGTAACTACTTGGAGCGCTTTCATATCTCACAGTATTGTGTTTTATTTCTTTTCTTTTTGTTTTTACTGTATATACACAACATGATGAACCCAGATAGTTACAAATAGTTGATTTATCATGAAAGCTTTTCGACTTAAAAAGATAAAAACGTGATTGTCTGAAGAGGAATCACTAGAACTCTTGTGTGCGTAAATCCTCCTCTAGGCGTACCACGGGCCGCCCAGTGCATTATCGAGGTTATACCATAAGCACAGGAAAACATTTCTGCTATTTTATTTTTATTTTCATGTAATCATATAGCAATGTTTCTCTTTTGTTTGCCTAGAACTTTTCTACTTCCCCCTTTCGATTTCCGTAACCTGATATAATTTTTTTCTTCAAGAGTTTAATTTAAAATTCAGCGCTAATAAGCTAGTGCGGCTCATTTTCTCGTTAAGACCTTCAAGGACAAAGATGAGGCTGTATCTGTTTAATTATCAGATAAACTTCTTCTATGTTTCGATCATGCATAACTTACTAACTATTAGTTATATTTGAAGACTATACGTCGAATTAGAACGGTTCTCTAGCGCCGTCGACTGCATCAGTCTTCAAGGCTTTTTTGTTATCGGCCTATCAGGGCAACTTCTATGAAGGAAATGAAAGAAACGCTTTTTACGATCATTTGTTATAGCAAATATTTGGATCTTTAGCGGTATAAAAATAATGAGTTAATTGTTGGCTTCTAAACTATTGATTTTATGGTACCTGTACTGACACTGAGTATCCTGCTCAGTGCTGTTAAGCTTATTGCTTTATGTCAAAATTATTTCCAGAAAACATTTTTGTTTCTATAGTAACGTTTTTCGGCTGACCTGAAGGACTGAAATATGTCAAAATGTTGACATTGCAGACGTTTATATCCCCGCAGGCTCAGCTGGATAGCTGCAATCATAAAATACATTATACAATCTTGAGTGAGAAGATTAACGGAAAGCTTCCTTCACTGACTGACACAACCATGTATCGCCATCGTAATAATATTCAAGCAAGGAGCATTTTTTGCCGTGTGAACCTAAATGAAACCGTCTTTTAATCGTGGATAATTGCCATGCAAATCTAGCTACTACATAGCCTATTTCGCTTTGCTTTGATGTACATCTTAAAGGAATTATTATGGCAATGGTTTGATGAGATAGATGTTTTCTGTGAAAATGTTAAGATCATTTATTTCGTCCACTGTAGTTTGAGTTTGCCTAATGGTCGTGGGTCGTGGGTCGTGGGTACAAAGTCGTGGGTTCCATTTTTTCCCCAAATTTCCAAATTTATCATTTCTTCACTATTCTTCTAAAACGAGATTGTGTAGCTTTCTTCCTGTAAATTCGCGAACTCGACTCGAAGTATTAACGTAAAGCTTATAGCTTTTTGTCTCTATTATTAGTTTATAGGTTTTTTTATAGGTTTAAATATCGACTCTACTATGCAAAGTGGTTCTCAGTAAGGTGGTTCTCAAAACTGCGCAAGCTCGCCGCGTTATAACTCTGGGTTTTTCCTGTTTTTGAAAAGGCAAACCAAGCTCTGAACCAGGATTAACCGGTAACGTCTATAAAATCCCCAAACTTTGCTGTCCTCAAAATTAGCTAGTCACGCAAATCTTGACCTCTTGGGTCACATATTTCTTGTTTGTCATTGGGAGTTGTTAAAAGCAAATATTTTGAGTTTTGGCTTGATAATAGAAAACGAAAGGAGCATCTTATCAGATATTTCCATAAACTTTACACCAACAATTAGAAGCAAAAATAGACTATGTGAAAAGCGATCGAATTAGAAGTGTGTTGAGAATGATTCGAAATTCAAAAAAGTTTTTGTAGGGTCCACACAGCGTGAGCAATGCAGAGTAAAATATTTCAATCTATGGCATAGCTAGGCTCTTTCCAGTCGCACCCAATACGAAAAGATACTAGATCTCTCGTATACATTAAGACATGAAATTAAAATTTGGTTCCAATAAAACTGAATAAAAGGTTTGAGACTGGTGATGAAGATGAAGATGGAGACACGTGTTGGAATCTCCTAAACCGGCGATTATTCATTCCATGTAGTTGGTGGACATGATTTTTAGAGAGCTGACTCTATTGGAATTTCTACTTTCCTTATAATTTAGGTATAGACCCGCAAAATCAAGAATAAAACATCGTTTTGATTATACTTACATCAAATCGGTTCTTCTCTAAGTTACTAAATATAACTTCTTTGACCTTCTTGGTTAAAGCCCAACTGATACGCTGCCGCTGCATAAAAGCAGTCCCTATTAACCTTGGAGTCGTAGGTAACTTTCGAGTCGTTTACTCAGGATTTTCATACTAACATAGAAAACTACTAAGAAATAGTGAAACAAGCTTTCTCGCAACGACAAAAAAATTTATGTTTGAACAGCAAGGCCAATATAAATGAAATGTAAGAAAGTGCTAAAAGGTTTTCCAGGCCACCAATTTTGGTGTATTTTTATAACACTGTCACGCAAATCAGACACAGACTACCTTGAACAACCCACAATTACACCGAATTTATAGGAACAAAGCCACACGATTTCGTTTTGGAAGTATAGTGATAAATTTAAATTTATAAATGATAAATTTGGAAAAAAATTGGAACCCACGACTTCGTACCCACGACCCACGACTTTGTACCCACGACCCACGACTTCGTACCCACGACCCACGACTTCGTACCCACGACCCACGACCCACGACCATTAGGCAAACTCCTGTAGTCTTGGGCTAATCACACTAAGCGCTCTATTACAGTATGGACTGGAAGTATTAAAGTAAGGCCTTCTTTTTATTGCATATTAATTATATTATGCGACTAACTAACTGATCAGTATGCGGCATAAGCAATTTTGTTTTGTTTATTGTTTTTTGTTTTGTTTTTGTTTTTGTTTTTTTTGTTTTTTGTTTTTCCTGTTCGGTATCTTTGAAATTGTGCGTTCTCCGTAATCCAAAATCCCTCAGTAACATGACACTCACTGTGTAAGGGCGGATCCAGGGGGGGGGGGGGTGAGGGGCAAAGGGGGGCTGCCCCTAAAATTTGGGCTGGATCCGCCCTTGCTGTCGTAATGAAGGGAAACTGGCCGCCCGCCGACCACTCTCTGGCCGGTCTCAGCTGAAAGCTTTGTATGATATCCTATAAAGGAATATATGGCTAGAACATTTATAACAAATCTCAACAAAACACCCCTCATATGGCTTTCACCATTATCATATGAAAGCCAATATTATGAAGGGTGAATTGGAACATAACTTGTCCTTGTACTTTTTTCTTTTTCGTTCGGCATTGCAATAATCGATATCTAGGGTAAACGTTCACCTGGAATGTTTATTTAGCAAATAGAGGATACAAAATATAATAAGATATAATAAATATAATATAGAACAATAATCACTGATTATTTGGTCCCTTGATCACCAAGGCCAAAAATACAAAAAACAGTTCTATATAACAACTCTTTTTTAAATAAATGTCATATATTATTTTTGCAATGTTGTAAAAACAAAACAACTGTAAACAAAACAATTTTGTATCTCATACAATACTCTTTTATATTCACTTGTTTCTTTGATTATCTTTGATATAAAAATTCTATGTAGTGACCCTTCACGAGGTAAAGAACCATATACAACAACCCATTGCACCGTGTAGAAACTCTTGTAATTGTGTCGCAATGCTGTTGCGAGACAAGTTGCAGAGAAAATTGCTCCGTGTAATCGAGCCTTAACTCTCAAAAAAAATATATCGCGCAAGCAAATCATGTCCAAAATAAATTCCTGCACAGCCATGAGGGGTAAACAAATTCCTTCTCTCGTTATCGTAAATCCCTATAAAAAGCGTGCAATCTGACATTTACACTCAATGTAGAATTGTTTTGCTTTACCTAAAGCCGTCACTAATCCGCGCCGAAACTCCCCTCATTATTTACTCATTAACATTTGCTGCATACTTTGTAATAAATCGATCCCCATGCACTTACTCTTATCCCACACCCCACTTACTAGTTCAAGGTTGTTTGTGTACAAGATGGACCCCTCGCTCAAATCAGAAGCTGATCATCTCAACATTGCGAAGGGTGAGGCGGGGGGGATGAAATAGTTCGTGTTGTGTTTGGATGGGAAGGGGGGGAGTTGAGTATGAGTCTCAACTAGTTTTGGTGCGGATTGGAGCTATCAGTTTCGTTTGAACTTATGTTTAAAAATAAGAATTGGTTATTCATACTCGCCATCGAATCTCACGCACTAAATCCAAATTTCAGCTCAGCTTCTAAAAGAGGGTCATTTTTATCAAATGAATCTGAATTGGTATATTTATCGTTTTGTCAGTTTAGTCTCCTGTAAAAAGGCAGAATTGTTCTTTAACTGACAAAACTAATTAACTCAAGTGATACTGAGAGCAGAGGAAATCATGGCCCACGTACACGTCAAATGATGTGAAGTGAATACTAAAGCCTTTTAAGTGTTTTGAAAATGTTGTAGATTGGTTGTTTCAAATTAAAGTGGATGTTTATGATAGTGTACAATACTGACTCAGGGGCTCCGCTTCATTAAGGACGTTTAATTGTTTTTTCGTATAAGCCAAAAAATCAGAGTCACGTAGCAAAGATTTTATTGTGTTTTTCTCTCTGTCCATGAAGTTTCATAGGTTTTAGTCTTGTTTTGAGATTCACAAGTTTGATAGAATACAGACCATATATCCATCAAAAACTATGCAAAAAATTGCACAAATTATAGTAAGTTCAGTAGAACTCAGTAGACTGTAGACCTAAAACACTTAACACTAATCTGTACAGTTTTTAGTTCATTTTTCAAGGATTTATGGTATGCACCCTAATATGTCTACTTAAATTTAATTTTTAACCAAATACATCGTCGAGAATATTTTGTCATGCGACACAAATGAAAGAACGGGTCCAACTTGAAAGTAGAGAATACATGCTGCACAAAACGTAGAAATAAATATGACTTCCGATCCCGCATCAAAGCTTACTAGCATGGCTTATTGCTTTTGGACGCGTTTAGTTTTTCCGCCAGTGGTTGCAAGGACCTCCCGTGCCTTACGTTCAGCAATCTTACGATATCTTTCCAGCTCCTACGGGTTACAAGTAGAAAGGAAACAATCACCTTTAGATGCTATGCTATTAAAAGAGGTCAAGTGGTTGTGAATGAGGAAAATGAGAAGTGGTTATTGTAGCGATATGCATTCATGCCTACTTGATATGCAGACATGCGCAGTGAGTGTAGGACACAGCACGACCACATTGTATGTGAGATACTTACAGTCAAACAAGCTCACGCGTTGACCCCTAGATTCGATTAATGAAATCATTAGTCAATTATTCCTTTTATACGTACGAACCGGAATAATGCAATATTGCAATATTCAAATGAAAATTCAGTTCATTATTCGACTCGTGATGAAGAAGGTAAATCATCTAAATTACAGATACCTTCGAGCAGAAGTCGCTCTCTTATTTCATAAGCATACACACTAGGTTTTGTAATTTCCATGCCTCAATTACTTGGAGGATATCACCAGTAATTTTGTACGGAACGCTCCCCCCATGAGCGAAATGGAGACACAGTTCCATGTTGTCGATAATGTTTAAGTATTTTCTGGACTCCCCAACTAGAAATTTTCAGTTGTCGCGAAATTGCTTTATTGGACAATCCGCTATTGCTGAGATGAACAATTTTCTGTCGAATAATATCAGGTAAAGGCTTTCCCGGCACATAAACACGGCATAGATTATTTCTGGCCGCCATGTTTTCTTGGTCTTCCGGTTGTGTTAGCACTGATTAACCAATCAAAATGTCGTATATTGAATTTAAAGTTGATTGGAATTTTCATATCTTCGTTTTCGACGTTGTAAATTTCAACTGAATAAAGAAATCAAAATTCGAAAATTCAAATCATTAATCCATTCTAGGGGTCAACGCGTGAGCTTGTTTGACTTTAGTTGCCGAAGTTGAAATGAATAAATTAAGTTACAACCCATTAGTTATGCCTCATAATCTATAACAGTTCTTGCCGCCGTCGCTGGGAAGGACGCTCACTGGTGAAGGGTGTAACAAGAAAATCGAACGAATTGGCAGGTGTAAGCACTATAAAGGAGAACAACAGCTTATTCGAGAATCATTACAGACACACATCTAAATACTCTATTTTACAGTTCCGTTCAGTCACTACGAATAATAATTCCAAGTCGAGGCTGGAGTTCCTAGCAAAACTATACTTTTTATCATGCGCGGTAACTCCAACCTCGGCTAGGAACTATTATTCGTAGTCACTGAACGGAACTGTAAAATGGAGTATTGGGATTTAGCTGCTGTACTGTATATATATTTAATCCAAACCTCGTCTTTTTGTTTTCTCATGGAATCCACCGCTGGCTCGTAGAACTGAGGATCTTTGGAAGGATCTTCTCCTGTATTTCTTTGAACATATTTCTAGAAATGAAAACCATGCATAATCATGTATCACTAAATATTGAGGCTTGGATATATGAAAAAACTTCTATAAGCATTCAACCACTGCTGAAGTCCCAGCCATACATTCTTCTTATATTTAATTATTTTAAATGTCCGCAAAATTTCCTTACAATTTTGCACAAACTTTATCTCTCATTTTTACTCATTTATATTTGCTCTCAATCCCTGTGACGGGGTTTACTTTTGAATTAAGTTAATTTTGAAAGATTTGGTTTCAGGCTTTTGCTCAATATGGAAATGCATAATTAGAATTAAGGGGGGAAAGCTATTTTGATAAGTAATGAGATAAGGCTGAACTAGCAAAGAGCGCAGAGTTTACTGTTAAGAATATGGAACACCACCATTACCTCTGGCGGGAAAAAAGTAGCATACGCTGCTTTCCACAAGTCATACGGGCTTCTAAAAACAAAAACAAAAAACAAAAAAAGAATCTTAATAACCATGATTGTCGTGAAGAAATAGACAAGGAATATATCAAAATATTGATAAACAATGAAAAATCAAGAAATATAAGCTTTCCGTTTTAAATACTCTGATCTGCACACGCGTCACTTTTCGTCGTGGTTTCCTGCGCAGTTATCGCATAATCAGAGGGCGCCTTAGAACTCGTTTTATCCATTCTGGTTTTTACACTTGTCTTTGGATTCATTTTTCTCCAATAAACTGACCTTGATTGAAGTCTGCTCAAGTCTTCACTCGCTACAGGTGGAGCACCTGAAAACCGATCAGTATACGTTATGACGGCTCACTGGGACAACAACAATGAGAACAAGGCAGCTAGTGATATTATTTACCTATCTGGCTTAGAGTATCAAGACCAGCTGGTACGATGATAGGCTTGTTGTGGTCGACTGATACAGACTTACTGGAAAAAAAGACGAATTCAGTTAAGTATTTAATAAGAAAACTAGTTGTAAAGAACAACGTTTCGCTGTGATCTCGACAACATCATCAGGTCTAATGAAAACTGTATTGTTCTACCCGATTTATTGATACTTGAATGGGTGAGAGGCAGCACAACAGCGCGCATCACCTGTGCTCTCCCAACACGATCAGACAGTGCATATTTCATTGGCTATACATTAAACGACTGCTATACGAATATCATTTTGATACGTAAAAGGAAAACACATTTTTCAACCAGAATGTGGTAGATGATAACATCAAGTGAATAAGAGAATCAGGTATAGCAAACCTCCCCCTGGATGGGCTCTCAGTTCTTCCCCCCCCCCCCCCCCCTACCCTTCCCCCAGCCACAGAGTCATACCAGGTTAGGCCCACCAGAACACAAATAGTAATGAGAACCAGTAAAACAGAAAACATCCCTCATTCATTAACGAGGAATAAATGAGCAGGGTCTAGTTACAGAAGCTTGCTTCAATTATGCATTTCTTATAGTCAACCACCATGCTGCATGGTTCAGTGGAATGAGCAAAATCATCGAAAACTACGTAGTAATAATCTAAGCATGCTCACTAAAATAAGATAAGCATAAAATAAGATTCTTTCTTGCTGTCGGGGAACGCCAGAGTGCACCAATATTATCACACGAGTTTCTTTTGGCATTTGCCATGTTGTAAAAACCTCATTGTCTTTTTTGATTACCTGAGAGATGTGTGGAACAAAAGGTGTCCCATAAGTCCACGTACACGGCCGGTAAGACTCTCTGATTTCGTGCTGAAAAACTAAATGAAAACACATGTAAAAATTTATTTACTGTTTCCTGCGCCAGAAGGGGATCAAGTGGCGTAGCCCTAGTTTACTTCAACACATTTCCATTTGTCCTTAACTTACTGTTAGTGACATACTGTTTTCATCACACACACACACACAGTCTACCTGTAAATGTGCACCATGGCTGTGCGCAATAAACCTCAAGGTCCTGCTGATCATCTTGCGCTTTTCTGGGTCAAAATCCTGCCAAAAGCATCAATAATGTAACGAATGTCAATCGCTATACCAAGATACATAAAGGTAACAGGTGAGAATTGACTGAATGCGTACTGAAGGAGGAATAGAAACTATTCATTTACCTGATAAATGTCATATTTTCCACCAATGATGGCCAAAGGAATAGGGAATGGTTCAACCAGAGACTTATCCTTCAAATAAAATAAAAGGTCAGATTAGTTTTTCCTTCACTGGATCTAACAAGCTTCATAAGTGACAAGACATGGGGCAAAGTTGAAGAGAAGAAACAATATAAACAAAACAATAGAACGAGTGGACAATGGAATCTATGTTTGTTTTGGTCAATCTTGACAGCTCTTATTATCGTGTGTGACATTATTGAAGACATGACTTTAAACACTGCTCAAACGCCTTACTCTTTGGCGATTGTCCACATCTACCTTTGGTACAAAACCTCTAAAACACAAGAAAGAACTAGAGCAGCCAAGTCTTACTGAATCAAGGATGAACACAGCATTACAGTCAGCACATTAAGCACACGTCACCTAAAATATACTTACTGGATGATCATCACCAAACTTCTTCCAAGCATTCTTTTTCATCTCATTGACAACACTGCATATTAAACACAAGAACAACAAGACATACAATGATGTTAATTCGAAGTTTCTCTCACATTTGATGAGCAGTGAAGATTGGGATGGGAGGGGGGCTCACGTTGTAGGGTAGCTATTGCATTCTGCTTAATGTTTGTTACTTTTTTATTTTTCGATAAGCCTATTATGCTTGGATAAGCTACCCTAACTTTCAATTTGGTATAGTTTGAGAGCACCCAGACTGGGCATGTTTGATATTTCATTTTGGACATATTTGTGGGCACGTGCACTTCAGCTAGAAATACGTCTAAGTTTAGCCCCTACTAGACTTCTCCAATGGATTCCTTCCACCTCAACTGCATTTGCCTAATGATGGGTAGGGTGAGTAGGAATTAGATTAGATATTCATAAACATTTAGTGCTCTTAACCAAAGGAACATTAATAAAGTAAGGCAAACTCCCTAAATCTAATTCAGGAGCATAGCCAGGATTTTTCAAAAGAGGAGGTCTAAATTAAAAAAGAACACACATCTCTTTTTTCATCCCCAAAAAAGGCCGGAACAAAGGAAAAACATAAAAAGAGCTGGCATTATGCTTTACTGTTACGAAAAAAATGGAAAATTACAGTTATTATTACGAGAAGCCATCATTTTGTTGTCACAAAGAAGGGGGACCCTGCCCCTTTACAAACCCCCTGCCTGTATGCCTCTGTAATATGATGTGTCGCAATAGACAACTACATCAGAAGCAGCTCACATCGAGATTGAATTGGAATTGGAATAGATTTGATTTTCAAAAAGAGGCAAAAATTGGCATACGCAAACAACTTTACTCGGGAATTAGATTATATGATGAAAGGGAATGGATAAAAGGAAACTCAGAAAAAACCACCGCTAATATGTTAAGAATCTTAATTACAACAGTGAAAAATAGGTGCCTTGGAAGCAGCACACAACACCAATTCTCCACTTTAAAAATAACAAGACTAGTGCTCTGCCAATCATTGACAGCATTTAGAATACAGTTATTTATTTTCAAAAAGATTGCAAAGGGCAATTGGCAGCTGCATGTCTAAAAGGAACTGTGTGGTACTAAGAATTTCTTCATCGTTTCTTAGATAACAAAACAATTCAGCGAAGACCTTAAATGTAGGTGGCGAGTTGACCTTATTAGATTCATGTCTCCATGATAGTGTGACCACAATTCCTTTCGGCATTGCGATTGCCAATCATTAATCACCATTTGCTGTTTGCCCCTGCAACTTTCTTGAAATAGCTGTAATTATAATAAAGGACACAGTGAATTTTACCCTGGGTTTTTTCTTGCTAATTCTTCCAAAACTTTATTAACTCTTGACTTAACCTAAAATAAAACCATGATGAGCAGTCAGATACAGAAAAAATAATCATACAAACCCTGATGATCAATTTCTATCAATCATTTGACAATATTCAGACAAATACCCCCGACTAACCTGGCTAAGGAGTGTCTCCATGGTTACCCATAACTCATTTGGCAAAGACAGGTCCAATACAATAGCAACACTGAGAGTTCTGCAGTCAAAATTGATTATTATCCATTATTTTTTAATAATTACATTAAAATGCATTAATAATTAAGGCCCAACTCTTAACTTGCGATATCAACACACCCCTAAAAGCCTTTCCTCCATAGTACTCTCAGATCAGCCTACATGGATCAGAGGCCCCCATCCCCAGCATTGGGTATACTGGGATCAAGCTACATCCCAGCACCCAGCATTGGGTACTCTGGGATCAAGCTACATCCCAGCACCCCACATTGGGTACTCTGGGATCAAGCTACATCCCAGCACGTCACGTTGGGTACTCTAGGATCAAGCTACATCCCAGCAGGCCACATTGGGTACTTTGGGATCAAGCTACATCCCAGCAGGCCACATTGGGTAGTCTGGGATCAAGGTGCATGGTTTAGAAATACAGATAGCTGGCACTTCATCCCAGCAATCAACATTGGGTACTCTAGGATCCAATCTCATACCCAGAGCCTAAGTTTCTTCTGGCCTGCTGCAAAGAACAAGGACTCTGGCATAATCCATTTTTTGAGACTAGGGTTTCTTGGAATTCTGGTTAGAGCAAATGCGTTTAAAGACTTACCAAAAATAAAAATAATTTTTTTCCGGTTTCTAATTTTTATTTTGAAATAAACACAGAATTCTGTTTAAAAAAATGATTTTCATTGATCATATTTCACTTCTGGAAAATTGCGCATGCGCCAAAAAATGGATTATGCCAGAGCCCTCGTTCTTTGCCGCAGGCCATAAGAAATGCAGGCTCTGGAGTCACAAGATTGTCTAGGATCAAGCTACATCATGGCACCCAACATTGCATACTCTGGGATCAAGGTGCATGGTTTAGAAATACAGATAAGCTGGCTCTGCTATCAGCTGTATTACTGTTACCACAAGGCCTTTAGAAATATCCTAATAATGATCTCTGATGCTATACCAAATGGAGAATTTCATACTCACCTTATTGACTGCTGGCTTATTGGAATATCAATCAACTTGGACAGAAATGTTCCACCGCCTAACTCCCATATATGACCCACATCCTTGGCCTTTAAATTGCAATAACAACATTATAATAATTATGAAATGTTCAACAAGTTTTCAAGTTAATAAATTTATTCAAGATAAATACTAGACTTCAATGTTTTGGGTAAACTTTTGGTTTACAGCTGCACATACACAAACACCATCCCTAAAGAAATGATACACTTTTCAATAAAAGTGTTTTAATTAGCAACGATCCATGTCTGGCTGCTTTTTTATAAATAAATATGTAATCAAACTATTAAAGAAAGAAATGAGGCAAGATACTTATTACTGTTTCCAATCATTCTCAAGAGAATGAAATAACAAAAGACATGGTGGCCATTTTGGAGGATATATTACAAAAGAGACCTAATGACAAATCTTTTGTTAAAATCATCCATGGCAAAAGCTGAATGGAAAACCATCAATTCAAAGCTAAATCCAGTGACAGTCATCCGCAATAATAATAGAAATGTTATTTTTGAATGTATGACAGTTACATGTAATTATTATTTTAGCAACTGCTAGTATATCATTAATACTTACGATATTGTGACCTTTGGCTTTTCTACCAAATGTATAATCTAAAGCCGTTGTTGATTTTGGTGCCTCATCCCTGTCATAGGTCACAGACAATTATTATCATTCCTACGATCCACTCATGACAATGACAAATTATCATTCAATACAAAACAATATAATAAACTTTATTTGAAATTTGGATTTATGATAGCATATACATGCTAATATCTCTGAATAATTATAAATATTCTACTAATAAAATTTATCAACAATGAATAAAGATTAAATAAATTAAGAAAATAAATTAAATAGATTAATAAATTAAGAAAAAATAGATAACGATACAGATATTCAAACAACAAATGGCACAAGGAAAAGCTGGAAAAGAATGGCTACAAAATGTGCTCATTAATCTATGAGGATTTACCACTCCATGTTGAATGGTAAGCCTAACTGGTTTTTTAATCCAGTAGAAGGCATCTGATAGGCTAAAATAGATTTTTTTTCGAAGTCAGAGAGGAAAAACTGGAGAAGAACCTTCCAACCATAGCAGAGAATCAACAAACAATTCTTCTCGCATCATAAAAACCAAGCCTGGGAATCAAACTTGGGTTTCATTGGTGAAACCTGTTGTGCATAAGCAGTGCACACCACCCTCACTACCAGGGGCATAGCAAGGTCTCAATCATAGTGGGCAATGTACTATTTCCCTGCTAAACCCACAGCAATCCCACATGAATTAATTAAGTTTTGGTGCTGAGACCAAACATTTGATGGGGTGTGTGCGTCCCATACCCCCTCCATACACTAGTTCTCACTACATTATATATCAGATCATGTGATCTGACTAAATAATATTATCAAACAGATCATATGTTGAGTATAATGAAGTAATAATTAATTACACAATGTATTTTCTATGATACAGTACCTGTCAAGAAATCTCAAAATCACAGAAGTTTTACCCTAATCAAAATAATAATAATACAAATAAAATACAAGACATGTACAATAATGAATATCTACAAAATAAGATAATATATTACAGGCAGATTTCTCACAAACACATGAGTCAATATTCTGCCAAATCAGTCATATCAAGGGCTTGTCTTGAAATTGTTTCTTTTTAACTGACTGCCGCCAGTCAACAACATTAAAGGTACCAACTGATTATTTTTTATTTCAGCCGGAAGCTTTAAACAATACAAAGAGTTTTCATAACATCAGGCATCCCAGCCACTTTTTAGACAAATTTGATAGGAAATATAGGCTGTGCAAGTTCTAAATATAGGAAAATATGGGATTTTTTCCCAAAAATACATATGCACTAGGAGCTAAGATAGCTTTTCAGTGCCATAACCAGGGATCGGCCATAAAAAAAACAGAACCACAAAAAAAAAGGGGGGCCATTTTATTTCCTTCAAATATGAGAAACAGTGTAAAATATAAATGTATCAATCAGCAGTCGTCCTATTTATAGGAAATATAGGAGGTTTTCTTTAAATATAGGCTCTTTATAGGATCCTATACAAATTATAGGAAATATAGGATAAATAGGAGGTCTAGGATGCCTGTAACATTGAAAACTGCTGTAATCATCAAATACTAAGGCAATGCAATATTGCAAGTTAATTATTGTGAACAGCTTTATAATTTATTCTTAATGGGCTCATAACTGAATACTATGTACTTATTGACTGAGTTGGAGGGCCGTACTGGAAAATAATTGGCTCGAGGTAATGCTGTACGGACCAAGTGCAGCGAGGTCTGTACAAATGACCGAGAGCCAAATATTTTCACATACGACCCGAACTAACTCAGTCAATAAGCATTTTATCATATGACCCTAAATAAAATAGATATTTCAAAAGTTGCAAATTATGTCAATATGGTCGCAGGTTTTGAGCAGGGCTGCACGTGTATTGCCCTGCTCGCTCAAAGCCATATGGCCCTGCTCACGCCATTTTCCCGAAGGTCTTTTTAAGAGCGCGTGCCCGGGCAGATACAGGTCATAATTATGATAAAATATAATATTGTTTACCAATCTCACAAGGCTAAGTATACTTACGGCATTTTTACTTCCAATTACAAAAACACTTGATTCATCCCCATGTGGAGAAGATACATCTTGGTTACCTGAGAGAGCTGTTAGTAAAATAAATTATACATTGGTCCACAGGCTGTCAGTAGGTTATATTGCTATGGGTTTATTGGTAAAAAATTGATATCTGGTTGATGGTAGGTTTCAATAAGATGTTGGCAGAATAATGATAATATAGATTTATAAGAACATTTATGGATTGGGAATCTATGTGGTTTTTGAGAGGGGCCACAATTTTTTTATCCAAATATTTTTTGAGGGAGGAGGGGTGGAGTAGGATGGGGGGGGGGGCTATTTCATGGTTTATATTTTACAATTATGGAGGGGCAGTCAAAACTTTTTTTTAGGTTCATAAAAGGGGTTCATGAAAAAATGTCGTTTTAAACCTGGAATCCTCCCTCTTCCAACTAAACCCATATGAATGATCCCTAATGACTTGGCATCACTTGTTACCTTGTTTAGCTAATTCTTCTTGGTCGTTATTTCTTTCTTCTATAGCTAATTCCCATATTGTCTTTTCAGAACTAGTAAAACAACATCATAATCAACATTTACAAAAAGCTTGATGTGTTTACAAATGGCTGCCGTTGTCAAGCAAATAAGAAAACTACTTGCACTGCAAAGCAAGCCAAATGATTCAACAAACATGAATGCGAAAAGGATATTCTACCTTTTAGATCCCATTACTGTGCGAATAGAACGTGTTCCTTTACATAATTGTCATCACAAACTGAAAATTCAACTTCTCTTCAAATGTGTTGGTTACTACTTCATGTAAGACCTCATGAAGTGGCACTAATAACTCTTGTTTTATGGCACTAATACCTCTTGTGTTGTGGTGTGTGTGCTGGTGTCTGTCTCCTTGTGGCTCCGTTGGCGTTTTCATAGCTATCGTTACTGCTTGGCTTACTTGAGGTGATTGGCTTACTTCAGGTGCTTCACTTACTTGACGTGCTTGGCTTGCTTCAGGTGCTTCGCTTACTTGACGTGCTTCACTTACTTCAGGTGCTTGACTTACTTTAGGTGCTTGGCTTACTTCAGGTGATTGGCTTGCTTTTGGTGCTTGGCTTACTTCAGGTGCTTGGCTTACTTGAGGAGCTTGGCTTGCTTGAGGTGCTTCACTTACTTCAGGTGCTTGGCTTACTTGAGGTGCTTGGCTTACTTCAGGTGCTTGACTTGCTTCAGGTGCTTGGCTTACTTGACGTGCTTCACTTACTTCAGGTGCTTGACTTACTTTAGGTGCTTGGCTTACTTCAGGTGATTGGCTTGCTTTTGGTGCTTGGCTTACTTCAGGTGCTTGGCTTACTTGAGGAGCTTGGCTTGCTTGAGGTGCTTCACTTACTTCAGGTGCTTGGCTTACTTGAGGTGCTTGGCTTACTTCAGGTGCTTGACTTACTTGAGGTGCTTCACTTACTTCAGGTGCTTCACTTACTGCAGGTGCTTGGCTTACTTTAGGTGCTTGGCTTGTTTGAGGTGCTTGACTTACTTGAGATGCTTGGCTTACTTGAGGTGCTTGGCTTACTTTAGGTGCTTGGCTTACTTCAGGGGATTGGCTTACTTGAGGTGTTTCACTTACTTGAGGTGATTGGCTTACTTGAGGTGTTTCACTTACTTGAGGTGCTTCACTTACTTGAGGTGCTTGGCTTACTTCAAGTGCTTCACTTACTTCAGGTGATTGGCTTACTTGAGGTGCTTCACTTACTTGACGTGCTTCACTTACTTCAGGTGCTTGACTTACTTCAGGTGCTTGACTTACTTGAGGTGCTTCACTTACTTCAGGTGATTGGCTTACTTTAGGTGCTTGGCTTACTTCAGGTGATTGGCTTGCTTTTGGTGCTTGGCTTACTTCAGGTGCTTGGCTTACTTCAGGTGCTTCACTTACTTCAGGTGCTTGGCTTACTTGAGGTGCTTCACTTACTTGAGGTGATTGGCTTACTTCAAGTGCTTCACTTACTTCAGGTGCTTGGCTTACTTCAGGTGCTTGGCTTACTTGACCCGCTTCACTTACTTGACGTGCTTGGCTTACTTGAGGTGCTTGGCTTACTTTAGGTGCTTGACTTTCTTGAGGTGCTTCACTTACTTCAGGTGCTTCACTTACTGCAGGTGCTTGGCTTACTTTAGGTGCTTGGCTTGGTTGAGGTGCTTGACTTACTTGACATGCTTGGCTTACTTGAGGTGCTTGGCTTACTTGACGTGCTTCACTTACTTCAGGTGCTTCACTTACTTCAGGTGCTTCACTTACTTCAGGTGATTGGCTTACTTCAGGTGCTTGGCTTGCTTCAAGTGCTTGACTTACTTCAGGTGATTGGCTTACTTTATTTTAATCACAATATATACCGCACTCTTTGGAAAAGAGATATGTCAACAAATTCAAAGGATAAACATGTATAATACAAAATTAAGTTAATTTTGATTTTTGATCGAAAACTTTGGCGCTACTATATGTCATGTTGGACTTGAAACCTTCGAATTTTGATTTTAAAATGCAATATGTATTTTTTATGCGTCAAATCAAGTTTTTGTATTTTTTTCAAGTATCATACGACGCCATAGTTATTTTCTTTTTGTCTTATCTTGGTTTTTGCAATTATATTGATACGATCAGCGCAGCGCTTGACATTTCGAGGAATATGATTGGTTCTGCGGTATATACTATCTAAAAATAGGGCACTCCCGAAAACACATCAAACGCCATCCTAAAGCTCCGCTTTACATTGGCGATTTTTTGCGGAGATTTTTGCGGAGATTTTTGTGGCAATTTTTGGAAATATGAAATCTTTTTTCTTATCCTTCAAAAGTGGCATCCGTCTAGGAAAACCTTGGTATCCTGAAAAAAACTTTACAAGTAAATTCTTTACCATTATTTATTATGAACAAAATCCCAAAAACAAATCGCAGCAAAAACCGCTGCAAAAATCGCTAGTGTAAACGGGGCTTAACACAAGGCTAGATGGACAGTTCTAGTTAAGAACTTATGATTTCACCATAAAGAAGAAAAGTAATTTTCATGCACGTATATTGCGATCATAATGTACCAGATCAAATTGAGAACATAAACATAGTTTTCATGTATTTATTTCAGTATACGTTAAAACAAACATGAACTACAAAATAGAGAATATTATATTTAAAGCCCCGTTTACACTGGCGATTTTTGTGGCAATTTTCGGTAATATGAAATATTTTGTCTCATCCTTCAAAAGAGACATTCCTCTACAAAAACCATGGTATCCTGAAAAAAACTTTACAAGTAAATTCGTCATTATTATATTCCATTAATTATTATGGACAAAATCGCAAAAAAATCGCAGCAAAAATCGCTAGTGTAAACGGGGCTTAAGAGAAAGATGTGGATATTCCATAGACCTATTATATATCATAGTGGTTTTCATAATCCTTGCATGAAATAATGTGAGCTAATTAAAGTGTAATAGTGGGATAAACACAATAGAAGACAAAAGAATTAGAGTGTAATAGTACTAGACATGCTAAAACGTATTTCACGGGTTTATGAAAACCACTCTAAAATTAAATATCATAAAACAAGTATTTGTTTCACTTATAATTCGAGTCTACTTGTACATTTCCAACGGAAAAATACACCTAGTTTTTAGTTACAAGCAAAATCATAAAGATGAACTCAGATGATTATTTTGCTTCTTTTTTGCTTTTTTCCCCTTAATGAGATTATTTGCGATTTTTTTTATTTTCGGCAATTAATTGTTTAATTGTGCCTCTTTTATCGTAATTAAATATCTTGATAAAAGTTTATTATCGTGAAAATCTATATTGACATGTAATTTTTTAATGGGCAGCAAAAAAAGGCTAGGCTAAAAATATCTAAACGTTTTTGCACAGGCGCGTTAGTTTCTGTATCGTAATAACCATGTTAATAATTTTTACACTAGTGAATATGATATGATAAATCCGGCCCCCTCATTGGTCACAATTTACGTCTTATCCTGCTATATTCACCTGTAATCGCGCACGCGCACGTCGATGTGTGCCGCTTGCAGAGATAAATAAAATTTGAGAAGACAAAAAGAATCTTAACTTAAAATCAAGTTCACTTGTGTTAAAAAAATAGAAATATTCACCTCGCCACACTAAGACTCGCGTCTTGGTAAATATTCCCCGATATTCACTTATTATCACCATTAATATACAATTAGGGTCGACATCAGTGAAGTGAAAAGATATCACTTCCAATGTTGTCATTTTATCGACCCTAAACGTGTAATTAACAAGTTATATAATGCTAAGAGCCTGGTATCCTTTTATTGACTAGTTTTCTATATCATATAGGTCACTCGCTTGCAGACTCGATATGGAAACTTCGAAATACGAACGATATCAAGCTCTTAATATTTGATAATCTCTACACATTATTAGGTCATTATTACAAAAATCTGGGTTTATACTATTTTCGGCCTCTTGCTTTGGCTATCATTACCTTTTGTTTTTCTTCTAGCTGTACCAATTTGCCTTGTATTTGTAAATACTTTTTAAGTCGTACCGGGAGCTTTCTGATTTCGCAAACACTTGACTTTACGACATGATTATAAACTGTGGTCACATTATTCACGGACAACGGCACATTTAGAGAAACAAGGATGTTAACTGTGCTGGAAAGTAAGCACGTTTCATAGGTCGACCATGCAGAAGAAGTTAGATCGCAATTCTGCTGCAAAAGAAATTCTACACTCCTAATAGATAACTATGAGCTAACATATTTTTTTCTTTATAGTCAACAGTACTATTTGACATGGAGGGACATGTCTACCCAGATAGGCATATTAAACAAGTTTTCGTCCAAGAAATTGTGGACTGTTCCATCTAAAGAACAGTATTTACCCCCCTATTTCAAAAGGCTCTGTGACGAATATGTGAAATTGAGTAATCCTCGACGAGTATTCCCAGTTGAGGTGAGTTATTATAATGAAAAACATAAAATAAAAAAGACATATATTACTGAACCATTATAATTCATCAACGAATTGTTGGATCAACTGGTGTATCAAGATAGATAACAGAGAAAGTGTTCATTTATTTCATGGTTGATCTAAATGAGACTTCTATTTATGGTTATGCTAAAATTCACTAATAAGAGAAAAAGAGTAAAACTGAAAATAGGATGTTCAGTACGTAGTATTGCTTAATACTTCCACTGTGTATGACAACCAATTAATTATATACATTTTAAATAATTCTTATAATTGCCAGTTTTTTGTTAACAATGAAATTAAGTACCAAATTTAAATTTAGAGCAACTTTTAATTATTTATATCAAAATTATGAAAAAGAAAGTGATATTTTACTTCGTTATCAAAGTTCTTTCAAACCGGAAGAGAAAAAAAGCAACTCATAAAAATGATTGCAGCTGCACTTTAAAATGGGTGTCGAAATATGTCTCTACCGTGGGGTAGAAATTTCTTATCTTGAGGGGCGTGTGGATTGTGGGGGTCAGAGGGGCTCAGTGCTCAGTTGGTTTACAAGATCAGAAGTATCC